>NW_024871150.1:40000-640000 GCF_019054845.1 Dipodomys spectabilis | reverse complement strand
AGAAGAGAACTCTTATATATAGAAAGATAAATAGAAAGTCCACATATTGGGAGAAGATTGTTACTTGCTCTGCAACAGGCAATGGCCTCATATATAAAATATATTTAGATCCCCAAAAGTTAACCCCCCCAAAAAAACAAATCCTCAAAAAACAACAACCTTGGGCTGGGAAGATGGCTCAGTGGTAGAGCGCTTGCCTTGAATGCCTGAGGCCCTGGGTTGGATTGCTCAGCACCACATAGGCAAAAAGAAAAAAGCCAGAAGTGGCGCTGTGGCTCAAGTGGTAGAGCGCTAGCCTTGAGCTGAAGAACTGAGGGGCAGTGACCAGGCCCACAGATCAGGCCCCACGACCGGGCACCCCCCCCGCCAAAAAAAAAAAACAACAACCCTCTGAATAAGTGGACTAAAGATTTAAAGAGAGACCTCTCTGAAGCAGAAATATGAATGGCCAATAGACACATGAAGAAATATGCAACATTTCTGGCCATAGAAATGCAAATCAAAGCAACATTGTGATTCCACCACACCCCAGTTAGAATGACTATTATGAAGAAAATTAATAACAACAGATGCTGGGCTGGTGGGGATGTAGCCGAAAAGGAACATTACTACACTATTGGTGGAAATGTAAACTTGTTCAAAAACTCCAGAAAGAATTATAGAGATTCCTCCAAAGAGTTCCCCTATAACTCAGCAAACCCACTCCTGGGCATTTACCCAAATGACCACAAACAAGGACACACTAAAGCTACAATCCAACTATGTCCATTGTAGCATTATTTACCATAGCTAAGAAATGGAACCAACACAGATGCCCCTGTGTAGATGAATCGATCAAGAAAATGTCATATATATTCACAATAAAAATTCTATGCTTCCGTCAGAAAGAATGACATTGCCCCATTAGTAAGGAAATGGAATCACTTGGAAAACATAATAAGTCAAACAAGCCAGACCTAAAGAATCATAGGCTACATGTTTTCATTCATTTGGAAAAACTAGAATATGCCTAGGATATTCTTAGAAAAGATCACAATATCTTAATAGCTATATGTATATCACCATAAAAAATGATGCTTATTGAAATGAGCTCCAAGAAATGAATACAAGATAATTTTTTGTTCTAATTTCTTTTTATTTTATTTTTTTGTGAACATACTGTACAGAGGGGTTACAATTACATGGGCAGGATAATGCATACATTTCTTATCAAGCATTGCAGCCTCCTCCTTTGTTTACCCTTCACATCCCTTCCCAGCCTCCCCGCCCCCAACCCCTCAACTAATAAAGCTCGTTTTTGACATGACAACTTGTGCTTCTCATTATTGCAACAGGTCCACTTGTATCCTTAAACGACTTGTTTTTCTCCATCCCCTCCACAAGTTATACTGACATCAAATATAGTGAAAGCAGGAGTTATACTGTGGGCGAGGGACATACAAAGCAACAAAGAGATAATCTTATAATTGCCTTAGAAACAAATGCATGAAAGAAAAAAAACATTAAAATACATACCTAAGGGTTCATTTTCCTAACATCACATTATCTGACCTTTTCTGCTTGACTCATACATATACTAGATATTGAAAATAAGGGAAACCATGGGACCTATGTTTCTTTGGGCCTGGATTACTTCACTTAATATAATTTTTTCCAAGTTTTTCCATTTCCTAACAAATGGGGCAATGTCATTCTTTCTGATGGAGGCATAGAATTCCATTGTGTATATATACCACATTTTCTTGATCCATTCATCTACTGAGGGGCATCTGAGTTGGTTCCATATCTTAGCTATGGTAAATAATGCTGCAATAAACATAGTTGTGCTGGTAGCTTTAGTGTGGTCTTGTTTGTAAACATTTGGGTTAATGCCCAAAAGTGGGATTGCTGGGTCATAGGGGAGTTCTACGTGAAGTCTTTTGAGGAACCTCCATACTGCTTTCCAAAGTGGTTAAACAAGTTTACACTCCCACCAACAATGCAGTAAGGTTCCCTTCTGTCCACATCCCCTCCAGCATCTGTTGTTGTTAGAGTTCTTGATTTTTCCCATTCTAACTGGAGTGAGGTGGTATCTCAATGTTGTTTTAATTTGCATTTCTTTTATGGCTAGGGATGTTGAGCATTTCTTCATGTGTCTGTTGGCCATCCTTTTTCTTCTTCAGAGAAGTTTCTCTTCAAGTCTTTTGCCCACTTATTTATTGGGCAGTTGTTTCTTTGAGAATTTGTTGTTGGGGGATTTATATTTTTGAGTTCCAAGTATATTTTAGATATGAGACCCTTATAGTGAACTGTTTTTAGTAATTTTTTTCTATTTACCTTTTCCCCTTTGGTTTATTCCCTTAAGTCACTGTTTTTGATTTCTGTACCCTTTGTCTTATATATAAGTTAATCTGATTTGGGGAAGGGAAGGGAAATCACAGAAATGGTGGGACAAAGATTAAACAAAGCAACAGTGATATACACTAGACACTATGTTAGAAATGAAGTTTACAACTTTGGGGGAATGGGATGTCAGGGTTGGTGAAAGCAGGAAAAAAATGAGGAAGCAGTAACAAAAAATGTACTCATTACTTATGTAACTGTAATGCACTTCTCTGAATATCACCTTCATAACAAAAAACACTGAACAACCAATAAGAGAACTCACCCAAATATAGAAAACTAGAGAAAAAATGAGGCATCACAACATAAATAAGGAAAATTGAGAATATTATAAGAAAATACTTTGAAAACTGTATGCCAATCACCTGGAGAATCCTGGAGAAATTGATGCTTTCCTATTCTCGAGCTGAGCCAAGAAGTGATACACAAGAAGTAATGAAAATTAAATTTCAATAAAAAATTTCCCATACCAGAAAAATCTAGTACTCAATGGATTTATCATGAAATTAAGGGCTGAAAAAAACTTACAATACTCAGATTTAACTCTTCAATGGAATAGAAAGGGAAATGGAATTATTAAACCTATTCTATGAAGCTAGAATTAGACTCTTTCCCAAATCGGTAGGGACTCATCAAAGAAAGAGAACTATGAACCCAACTCCTTGATAAGCATTGATGCAAACTTCTCAATAAATTTCTCACCAACCAATTTCAGCAACTAACAAAAAAATCATATGCTATGATCAAACAGTATTCATCCTAGGATACAATTGGATTCAATATGCTTGTCAATAAACATAACACACATCATCAGTAGAAGCAGGGAAAAGAACCTCATGATCATCTATATGGGTGTAGAAATAGCTTTTAACAAGCTCCAATACCCCTTTATGATTAAAGGTCTGAGAAGCTAGGAATGCATGGAAGTTTCTTAAATATAATAGAGTATATGTATGATAAGAGATAATAAGCATGTTCTTAATGGTGGAAGCATGAAGACATTAAAACCAGGAATGAGAAAAGGATGTCCACTCTATCTACTATTCTTCAATATAGTAGTGGACTTTCTAGCAAGAGCAATAGGCAAGAGAAATACATAAAGGGGATCCAAATAGGGAAGAAGTAAAACTATCCCTTTTTTCAGATGAAATGACCTGTATTTAAAGGACACTATAGCTTCCTCCCCCACGTTAGTAAAGGTGATGCTAACCTTCAGCAATGTAACAGGGTATAAAACCCACAACAATCAGTAGTTTTTCTGTGTTACCAACAATGGGAAGATCCATGATGAAATCAAAAAAACAACCTCATATGTATTAACCTCAAAATAAAATCAAATCTATACAAAAGAAAACAACAAAACTAGGAATTAATAAATTTAACTAAAAATTTGAAAGACCTCTGTTCTGAAAACTTTACAACACTAAAATAGGAAATTTAAGGAAATTCAAGGAAATGGAAAGTCTTTCAATGCTCCTGGTTGGAAGAATTAACATCGTGAAAACTGCAATACTGCCCCCAAACAATTGACAATGCAATACCCATCAAAATCCCAACAATATTCTTCAATGCAGTAGAGAAAGCAATCTGACTGTAATAAGAAATTACAAAATTACAGATGAAACCAAAGGCTTAGAAATGAAATCATGGGCCAATTTACACACACACACACACACACACAATGGAATTCTATTCACCCAACAGAAAGGATGACTTTTCACCAGTCTTAAGGAAAATGAAAGTCTTGGGAAAATTATACTAAAAGAAAGGAATGCACACTCAGAGCAATATAGTTTTCATAGATTCATTCATTTATGGTAGCTAGAAGGTGCCTACAAATCTACAAGTACAAGACAGATTCTACATCGTCCCAGATAGAATGGCCATTTTCAAGAAAACTGACAATAGCGAATGCTGACAGGGATGTAGCCAAATGGGAACTTATTACAAAAGGTGGGAAATTAAACTTGTTCAACCACTCAGGAATGCAGTACAGACGTTCCTCAAAAGACTAAACATAGATCGCCCTTAAGACCCAGTAATTCCTGTCTTGGGCAGTAATGCAATAAATAACAAGCAAGCTCACATGAAAGCTACCAGCATAACTATGTCCTGGGCCCCGACCCAGAGTTCAAAGACTGGAAAACAAGTTACCACTGCTGGCATTTTTTCCCGAAATAGGAACCTTTTTTTTTGGGGGGGGGGGTCTGGTCATGGGTCCTGAACTTTGGGCCTGAGTGCTGTCCCTCAACTCTTCAGCTTAAGGCTAGCGCTCTACTACTTGAGCCACAGTGCCACTTCCAGCTTTTTTCTTTTTGCTTATGTGGTGCTGAGTAATCCATCCCAGGGCCACATGCATATAAGGCAAGCCCTCTACCACTGAACCACCTTCCCAGCCCTAAATATGAATCTTTTGACATAAGATACCAAACCATTCTATTTGTAGCAGCGAGGATAGGACTTAAATGTAGTGGGTGATAAAATGACTTCTTTATTGAATGTTAGGAAAAGATGTAAGCAGTCCAAGAAAAGGGAGATTTGTTGTTGTTGTTGTTATAGGGGCTTGAAATCTGGGCTTAGGCACTGTCCCTGAGCTCTTCAACTCAAGGTAAGGGCTCTACCTCTTGAGCCACAGTGCCATTTCTGTTTTTCTGGTGGTTAAATGGAGATGAATCTCTGAGACTTTCCTGCCCATGGGGGCATTGAACTACAGTCCTAAGATCTCAGCTTCCTTAGTAGCTACGATTACAGCTGTGAGCCACTGGCAGCAGGCTAAAAATGGGAGACTTTTATAAAAGAAAATCTACCACTTCACCTGTGTCTAAACCTCAGATATCACTATTAGAACACTTCATCGTTGACTCATTTCATCAGACATTTGTAAATTTTCTCTTTTCCTTCATGTTGGAATACTGCAGTCAATATCAACTCAGCTGTGGGACTGGATCAATTGTATGGTAATTGCTAGCACCTAAATCAAGAACATTTACATCAAAACAAATGAAACCCTCATTTGGAATAATTGTTTTCTCTTTTTATTACAAATCTGTGCTTTATTACTTCCTAATGTGATATTGGAACTCCTAACGGAGTGATGATATTTTCTTTTTCTTCAGCAATTGGCCTTCTCCCAAATGTGGTCAAATATTTAAGAATTCAAAGATTTCCATTAAGCTGATGTCTAAGAAAATGTGCATTTCTGGAATGTGGTCTGCTGTCGTCTTCTTACATGTACAGGACTTCTATGATTTATTTGTCCTACAAGGAATACTATTTTCCAATCTTTGTGTGACCAATTTTAATCTCTCTGATCAATCTTTCTGACCCTCTCTCTGGAGTCTCATTTCAGTCTGCCTCATTAAAAATATCTTATTTATCAACTAAATTACTCTCAGCTTCTGTTTTTTGCCTGACTTCATATAGGCTGTGATAGCAGCCTTGACTGGCAGTGCTTACTGGAGTTATTTGTTTGTTTGTATTATTTTTAGAGATCTAGGATTACTCCTTGATGTATTAGCTTCTCTGGGCCCCAGTGATCCGCTGGCCTAGAGTCAATGGGTTTTTCTCCTAAACATACAAATACAGCCGACTAAATTCCTGTTTTAATTGTCTCAAAATGAGGCAATCTGGCATCCTTGGAAATCCAGGAATAATCCATTGTACCACTTACAGAAATGGTCTATCAAGATGGCTTTTCAATGTTGACTGTAAAAAATGTTCATTTCCAACTCACCACCATAAAACAGATCACATCCCTGGGAACAAAATTTTGGAAAGAAGGTTCCCCTTCCTTCCTTCTCTTATGATAGATCAAACCATAATATTCTGCAGTTGTGGCCAGCCTGGAGCACATTTTCCCAAGAATATTCTGTAATGTAAAAGAGGATCAACTATCAAAATAAAGGTGAAAATACTTGTCTACTACAGACAGATTTATCTGGCTTATATCTGTTGTTATTTTCATTACTAAAAACACATGGATAATTTATATTGAGATTAGAAAAGTGGCAAAGGATGAATGGAATAAACATTGAGTTTATTTTCATATATCCAATATAATACACTTATCCTCTTATGCAAAATTAAATCCAACTGTAGAAACAATGTCAGAAATATAAAATAAGCCTTAATACGTATAATCTGGCACACATACACCATCATCTACTCAGAAATTCAGTCTCTCTATAAATATTTATTTGGTACAAAACAGTAAAAATTTAATTAATGAATATGACTTTTAAGTATCATCTGAAATACTCCTCGTGTCTATAATTGCATATAATTGTATAGCTCTCACCTAGACAAGAATTTAACATGCATGTAGAAATCAAATTTCTAGAATATAAGCTAGATGAGAGGATTCATACCCTCATGTAATGTGTGGTGAATTTTTGCCACAATTCTGAACCGTTCCACCTAATACCAAGAGTCATGAGCAATAATTTATTATTTGATGTTAAGATGATTTCTAAGTGCAGAATACACTTTGAATTATTACATTAATTCACAGAAATGAAACAATAATGACATATTGTGTGTTAAAATTCTAATGCCTCTCAATTTTACAATTCATAAAATATATTGTTAAAATTAATTTCATTTTCTTCTTTTCTGTAGGTGCTGAAATTAAAATTATATATTTAACATTGAATATTAAGAAATCAATAATAAGTAACCTACTATTAAAATGATATACTATTAAACTGTGATTTGAATTATATTTCTAACAAATTGTGATGTAAACAACATTTGTCATTTGTTATTGTTAGTCCAAGTCATCTCTTCACCTTAATTTTTTAGTTTTCTATTTTATCTCTATTGGTTTGCTGATTGTGCATTTTATTTTCCCTTTTCAGTGACTGACATTAGGCTGAAAATCTGTATGCTAGTTTATTACTTCCTATGGTAAAGTCAAATTATTGCTCTCCACAGCTGTTCTACTCTACTATACTACAGTACTTCTCCCACTCCCATTTCCTGTATTGCTGCTCTCGTATATTTTATTTTTATTTAAATTTGATTGTCAAGGTAATGTACAGAGGGGTTATAGTTACATAAGTAAAGTAATCAATTCATTTCTTTTCTAACTTTTTTACCCCTTCTCCAATGTCTCTCCCTCTTCACTGCCAACAACCCCCCCAAGATCATTTCCAACATATTGTCTTGTGAGTACATTGTTGCATAGGTTCCCCCTTTGTCCTTTGTCTCACCATTTTATTTTTTCCCTTTCCTTTCCCTATTTCCCTAGTTCCCTAGTTTTAATACCCAGGGTATCAAAATCAAATACAATGACTACAGGGGATAAACCATTGCTGGGGAAAACACAAAAGGATGAAAAGAAATCACGTAGTACATTAAGAACAACAATAACAAAGAACATGTCTTGGAGTTCATTTCACCTTATACGGTCATATGAACATAGCTATTGAGTTATTCTGCTCATCTAATAAGATTATCCTTATGTGCACAATAATGCTCCCCTTTTTACCCAATAATCCTACTTCTGGGCATTTAACCATGTGACTACAAACAAGACCACACTGAAGCTACCAGCACAATTATGTTTATCACAGTATTATTTACCATAGCTAAGATATGGAATCAACCCAGATGCCCTTCAGTAGAAAAATGGATCAAGAAAATGTGACACACACATACACACATACACATATATGGAATACTATGCTTCCATCAGAAACAATGATACTACCTTATCTGTAAGGAAATGGAAGATCTTGGAACAAATCATATTAACTGAAGTAAGCCAGACTTAAAGGAACATAGGTCTCAAGGTTTCCCTTATTTGTAATAATTAGTTTACTTCAAGGAAAATTTCCTTTATTTTAATTTGACATTTTGTTCTATGTTGAGCATACATTATTGCTATATTGTTTGTTATTATTTCCTTTTTTTGAGGAGGCCTAACATTTATTTAACTAATAAAGTGAAGTATGTAGCCACTGTATCAGGTGTAATATATCTTCTTAATATTTTTTATTGTGAAAATACCGTACAGAGGGGTTACAATTACATGGACAAGGTAATGAGTACATTTCTTATCAAGCACTGTTGATTCCTCCTTTGTTTCCCCTTGCCATCCCTTCCTATCACTCCCCCTGCCCTGTGCCAAAGCTGTAAAGTCAGTTTTTTGACATAACATCTTGTACATCTCATTGTTGAAATGGGTCCACCTGTATCCCTATTTAAACAATTTTTTCCTTCCCTTCCACAAATTATACCTACATCAAATACAGTGCAAACCAGGGGTTATACCGTGGGGGAGGGACATACAAAGCAGCACAGAAATACCTTATAAATATGTTAGAAACAATAGCAAGAAAGATAAAAAAAAGAGTTCTCATCTTGATGTACTTTTCACCTAACATCAACTTATCTGACCATTTCTGTTTGTCTCAGATATATACTAGTTATTAAAAATAAGGGAAACCATGGGACCTACGTTTCTTTGTGCCTAGGTTATTTCACTTAATATAATTTTGTTTTTTTTGTCGGTCATGGGGCTTGAACTCTGGGCCTGGGTGCTGTCCCTCAGCTCTTCAGCTTAAGGCGAGCACTCTATCACCTGAGCTACAGCGCCACTTCCGGTTTTCTGGTGGTTTATTGGAGATAAGAGTCTCACAGTCTCTCCTGCCCGGGCTGGCTTTGAACCGCGATCCTCAGATCTCAGCCTCCTGAGTAGCTAGGATTACAGGCGTGAGCCAACAGCGCCCGGCTTAAATATCTTTTTTTTTTTTTTTTGGTCCAGTCGTGGGGCCTGAACTCTAGGCCTGTCCCTTAGCTCTTCAGCTAAAGGCTAGCGCTCTACCACTTGAGCCACAGTGCCACTTCTGGCTTTTTTCCTTTTCCTTATGTGGTGCTGAGGAATCGAACCCAGTGCCTCAAGCATGCAAGGCAGGCGCTCTACCGCTGAGCCACCTTCCCAGCCCTTAATATAATTATTTTCAAGTCTTTTAATTTCCTGACAAATGGGGCAACAGGCAGTTATACTTAAAGGCTTATGTTCATCTTATCCATTACTGAAGGAAGAACAACTGAAAAAGCAACCCCTATGAGGAAGAACAACTCCTACTTATTTATCTTCATTCCTATGTAAGGCCAGTGTTGTCCCCTGTATGTATCCTCATGTTGTATATTACAACTCTCTACTTGGTCATCCTGTATATCTACTATCTTCTACATTGTGACCTAAATGCCCCAGCAATTCCACTTTGCTTTACTTTTTAAAAAATTCTCTCTAAATGTTTGAGGTTGGTGTGTGTGTGTGTGTGTGTGTGTGTGTGTGTGTGTGTGTGTGTGTGTTGTTTTACAAAGATAACGAAGACAATATTTTTCTTGATATGAATACATTTTTTAGGTTATTGTAAGTTGTGGCTAATGGGAGAAGTCTCTTGCTATTTTAAGTATGAAACAGAAAAATGTATTTGTGCATGCACCACAGTTGCTTTATTAGTCTGTACTTGAACACTTAACTTCGATTTTTATCTTGGCTGTTGTTGTGAATAATGTGAATAATAATGAACTACAGATACATTTATCAGTTACCCATAGAGAAATAATCACATTATCAGTGGATCAGATGATATTTCAAGTTTGCATTTCTTAGAAAACTACATACTACTTTCTATAATGAGAATACTAACCTGTATTTTGACCAAGAGTGTAGAAAATTTTCTTTTTTTCTACACTCTCACCAACATTATTACCTTCTTAGGTTTTTGAAAGGGCATGTTTTTACTATGTGTAGTACCCTAGACTGGCCTTAGACTCAAATCCCCTTACTCCAACCTCTCAAATACTTGGAATTACAAGCCTTTACCACCACACCAGGTTCCTCTGATTTTTTAATGAGTATAATAGTTATGAAGTAGTATCATATTAATTTTGAATTGCATTTCTCTAAGGACTTCTGTTCAGAAAGCATTAAGCCAGAATAGAAGTGGTATTAAACATAACTTTATAAAGCCACTGGCGATTTTCAGGCTATTGGAAAACATGTCTATTCAGAACTTTTGTCTATTCCTGTACATGTAAAAGATTGTAAAAGATTTACCTTTTCTTTGCCACAAATAAATCAACAAGTCCCTCATCAGTGCTTCCAATGGAAGGTGTTGCCCCAAGGAATGATGAATTCCCCAACTATATGTCAGATATATGTTGATAAGGCCTTAAAACCTGTTAGACAAAAATGGCCTCACATTTATATTTCTCATTATATGGATGATAATTTATTTGCAGGACCAAATATGACAGAATTAGAATTGCTGTTACAGTGCTTACCCTCTATATTTAAAGATTTTGGATTAATAATAGCACCTGAAAAAATACAAAAAGATACGGTGGTAAAATATTTAGAATATGTTGTTTCTAGACAAACAGTGACACCTCAAAAAATTTCTTTACAACGTGATCAATTACATATGTTAAATGATTTTCAAAATCTATTAGGAGATATTAATTGGAAGCGAATGGCCTTAGGAATTCCTACTTATAAATTACATAATTTGTTTTCATTGTTATAAGGGGAGCCTGATTTTCATAGCAAAAGAACTTTAAGGAAGCTGAAAGAGAATTATAATTTGTAAAATAAAAGTAATGTTTTTACATCGAGTAACACTGAATCATCCCATAAATTTATATATTTTGGATACATAAAAATACCCAACAGGAATTATAGGACAAAATGAGCTACCATTAGAATGGATTTATACAAGGCATGGATTTACAAAAAATATTATGCCTTATGAACAACAGTTGGCAATTATTATTCAACAGGCCTGGCAATGGGTATTGACCCTATCGGGGTATGATTTATTTGAAATTATTTTTCCTTTGCCAAAAGACCAAGTAGAATATTTGTTAAACATTTCTGAAATGCTATAAATAGCATTAGTAAATTTTACTGGGCAATTTTGCTACCATTTTCTCAAAGGTAGATTGTGGGATTGCTGGCGTAAACAACAATTTGTCATTAATGATATAATTACCAAGATCCCTATTCCCACTGTTCTTACCATTTTTACATATGGCTCCAAAACAAAAAGTGCTTACTGGACAACAAATAAATATTGAGTACAGACAACTACTTTAGCATCAGTTCAACAAAATGAACTTTTTGCTGTTATTAAGGTGTTGCAAGATTTTATGGGAGATATTAATATTGTTACTGATTCTGCCTGTGCTGTAGGAATTGTGACTAATGTAGTCACTGCGACTAATGTAGTCACTGCTGTTACATACTCATCTAAACCCCAGCTAAATCAATTATTTAAGCAATTACAAGCATTACTGCAACAACTTAATGCCAAAATATTTGTACATCACATTAGGGCTCATTCTTGGTTACCTGGGTACCTTGTATATGGCAATAATCAGGTTGATAAATTAGTTAGTTTTGCTTCTGCTGAACAGGATCATGCTCATTTACATACAAATGCTGGCCATTTACATATGCATCATAAAATACCTTATTCTCAAGCTAAACAAATTATAAAAAGGTGTCCTATCTGCAGACCAATACATTTGAGAGTTGTACCTGCTGGAGTAAATCTTCGAGGATTACAACCTAATGAGCTCTGGCAAATGGATATAACCCATATACAAGCCTTTGGCTGTTTTTCCTTTGTACATGTTACAATAGATACTTATTCCAAATTTGTTTGGGCTTCTGCCCTTACGGGAGAAACTATTAACCATGTAATAGAACACTTATTGGAAGTTTTTGCCATTATGGGAGTGCCTGCCAAATAAAGACTGATAATGGATCAGCCTATAAAAGTATCAAATTTAAAAGATTTTGTGAACTTTATGATTTGGTACATACATTTGGAACAGAATATCTCCCCCAAGGACAAGCCATTATTGAACATGTTCATGGCACACTAAAACAACAAATTAAAAAATGAAAAAGGAGGAAAAGGTTAGATGAAGGTATGGATATGTTGTGGTTTCGCATGCAAAATACTAAAATAATTTTACATCAAGCTCTTTGTGTTCTTAATTTTTTAAACTTAGCACAAGGAGATATTTTTAACTAGAGCTGAGCACCATTTTGAACAAATATCAGAAAAACCTTATTTAAATATTCCTGTATGGATTAAGATTACATTGGACACAGAATGGCAACTAAGAACATTATTACATAAGGGGCGATGATATGGTTTTGTGTCTACACAGGATGGCAAACAATACTGGCTTCCTGCCCGATGGATAAAGATGCAGCCAGTGAGGACAGATCTGTATCCTGTAAGGAATCGGCCGCCAGTTGAGGAAGAAGAAATCCCCACTGCCCACCTGGGGACAGGTAAAAAAGTTGACTGGAAAAGGAACAAAAGATGTTACAACACACTGGTAAACCTGTCATGGCCGAGAACTTGTTCCTGGCCATGTGTGCCCTGTTTACTGTAAACTCTGTCCATGCTAATGCTAGGGTAAGTTATTGGGCCTTTGTTCCTTACCCTCCTTCATTGGAACCTGTTGTTTGTGGAGACATGGATATAACTGTCCATACTGTTCCTGCTGTTTTATCTCCTCCTTGGAATAATTTGACATTTTACAGTAAGGATGATGGTAGCTTTTTTAATTTTACTTACTATACTTATTCCTTGCCTGTTTGTCTGGGGCCTCCTCCATGTATAGTTATAAATTGGCAACATTTGGTTTTACCTGGGAAACGCACTTCCAATTCTAGAACACAGCTGCAGTGATTAACTACTTGGTCCATTAATAGTAGCTGGGAAAGTGTCAATTTGATGGCGAGTTATCCTTACCTATGTGCCCTGATTTTACTTATATTGATTTAAAATATCAGCCTTTTGTGTGGCAACAGTGTAGAGGAACATTTGGAAAAACGTTCAATAATTTTACTAATTGGGGACCTTTTGGACAGTTTATTAACCCATGTTCAAAATGGAATATTACTAGATGTGATTTATCTAATGTTACTAGGATGTCAGATGCCGTTAATGGATCGCTTACTAGAGCTCGATTGATGGCCTGGGGAGAAGGAGGCATTGCAGATGCTCGATGGACTTCCATGGCTGCATCCACTGCTGTTCAGATTCATCTTTGGAAGGTCGCAGCAGAGCGGAAACCCATGATGCTATCAAATGGATTGTTTTCGGGGACAGCTAATTCTGGGTCCACTTATAATTTTATTTTGTACAAATGTTATGATGTAACTGCTTGTGTACCTCTGCCTTATGTATTTTTAGTGGGAAATTTTACATTATCTCCTACTATTTCTTGTTTTAATTGTCGCCTGTATTCTTGTGTTAATTCCTCTCTTAGTTTTAATGACAGTGATAGTATTATGATTTTACAACAAAGAACTCATATTTGGCTACCTGTTAAATTAGGAAGAGAATGGTCCCAAAATCCTTTGGATAATGTTGTTATTGAACTTTTTACCAAACTACTAAAACGTACAAAGCATATGATTGGAGCCATTGTAGCTATGATTTTAAGCTTAATTGCTATTACCATTGTTGCTGCGGTGTCTGGAATTGCCCTACACACTTCCTTACAAATTAAACACTTTGTGGAAGAATGGCACCGGGAGTCACATGAATTGTGGGTCTCACAGGTAGAAATTGATGCTCGATTACAAACACAGATTAATATTCTTAAACAGACAGTGGGATGGTTAGGAAAAATGTTATTGGTTGTGGAAATCAGTTATTGTTAAAATGTGATTGAAATTCTACTACCTTTTGCATTACTAAAGTAAAATATAATGAATCTATTCAAGATTGGAATGTAATACAGCAGTATTTATCTGGAAATTCTACTGCTGCTCCATTGATTGCTTAGTTACAATTTAATATACATGATATTTTTTGTAAACAATTTGCAAATGATGATGCTTCTACTATCACTGATGATGCATTTCTTAAACATTTGGAAGGGTTGGATCTGAAAGGAATACTACAAACTATTTCATATACTACTAGTGGCATGGGAATTATGATTGTTATTATTTTGTTACACTTGTACTGTTATATTTCATTTTTATGAATCCAATGCAAGCTTCTATGATAACCCTGTGAAAACCTTTACTTTTAAAACAAAAGAAAAAAAGAAACTGTGAAGAATCAGCGTTTATGTTGAAGAGGCAGAATGATGCAGGCTCCAGCCTCAGGATTATCTGAGGACTGTGTTTGAGTATTAGGAAAGCTCTTGGCATGCCAGGCTAGAGAGGGAAAATGTTCTCTCTCCCTATCTCAAAACACATGTCACAGACTCCTGGGAGCTGAGGAAGTAGCTCTTCTGCTTGCTTAAACACAGATGAACAGCTGGTCAAACATGTTCCTGAGATTGGAAAAGTGGTTTGAGCTTGCTCTAATATAGTTTAGATAATAATATACCAAGATATTGTCTCATAGTTTAAGTAAAAATGTATCTGTTGAAATTTTTGTGTGAATGTCTTGTGACTAAATCTTGGCAAAGATCCTGCTTGCTTGTCTTTAAATACCCACTAACAATAAAGCACAGCATGCAGTGGCAATTGCTGTTTGTACTCTGCATCCCCTGTGTTTTGGTGATTTCGTGACCCTTACCCAGGGACCCCAACGCACTAGACGTTGACTCCCCATGACTGACCAAAGAAGAGAAAAACTATATATATACACACATATATGATGCGATGAATTACATTTAAATATAAATGAATATTTATGGTACACATTTAAATATAATTAATGTATATTCCCTTCTATAAATAATTTACATATATAAGATCATATTATATTTATATGTTTATAAATAGATTTGTAATTAATATCCAAAGAGTACATCTGAAGATTTTGGGGAAAATGTAGAGTTTCTAAAGGCTTACTACTGACGCATCATACTTTCAAGCAATTTTTCCACTTATTACAATGTCTGGAGTACTAAGATTGGATGATTATGAAACAGAGTAGCTGTTTTATTCCTTATGATTTTGGATTAGAAACATCTACTTACTTGATATGAAACCTACAAAAATGTGATCTTGAAATCACACTCCACATACTGGACATATACATCAATTTAGCAACTTACAGGTCTGAAACCTTTATTTGAATCCTGTATCTCACATAAATTCAGATTCCTTAGAGTCAGCTACATATAAAAACATGCATGCATTTTCATGCTCACATACATCCCCACACTCACATGACACGCTAAATGTATCACTGTAATAGGTAATAATATAGATACTGAAAAAGAACACCTTTTCAAATGTAATTACATTTTATTTTTTAGATATAATACATTATTGAAATAGTTATAAAAAATCAGCTGAGATGATGTTTCAAATACTAAAGTGCCTGCCTAAAGAGCATGTTTCTCAGTCCAAACCTCATTATTTCCTTTCTTCCTTCTCCCATGTAAAAAACATAAATAACTAGAGAATTAAGCTACATGTTCCTTAATCATTAATTGAATAAAGAAATTGTAATGTATATGCATATATACATAAGATATATTAGTTAGCCAGACATAATAATGAAATTATAGCATCTTAAAGAAAATAGATAAAACTGGAAACCTTCATATTGAAGCAATAAGCCATACTGTGAAAAACAAATACTAGATTTCTCATATGCAGACTCTAGACCTAGAAAATAAAATGAATGACTAAGATAAAAAGGATGGAACTGATTAAATTTAGAAGAAAAGTAAGAGAGGAGATAAAGAGAAATATTGTGGAGTATATATTTTCAAATAGTTTATGTTAGTATGATGGCATAATAAAAGTATAAAAATAGGATTATGAAATTAATAAAATGAATAAAATTTATCAAGCTACATTATATGAACCTATGTGTATAACATAATAAAATACTTTTTGAAATTAATATTTGCTAATAAAAAGACAAAAATTCATTCCAGTTGTTATAGATTTATATGTTAATTTCCAATTTTTGTTCAGTTTTTTCCCTGATAAAGTGAAAGGAGAAATTGGTTTTGCTCCTTTAGAAAGATAATCTTGTCGATTTAGCATTAAAATATTCTAGTTAGTTGTTGTCAATGTGAAATTGGTCAATCCAATTAATTATTATATTAGAATATTTTCAATACACTCTTCAAAATATTATCGCTATAAGTATATACTTTTTGCTATTGAATATGTTTTCATTACTTAATCGCTACATACCATTTTCTGAATGTAGTTTGGTATATGCAACTAGGATATGTTATACCTGACATGGAAATCAATTAATCAAACAGTTTTTATCCAAAAAGCCTATAATGAAATAAAGAGGTACATCCAAATTATTTGTATTCAAAGACAATACTTGGTTAGTCTTCTTCTCACATTCCCATTTCCCGTCTTGAGAATAATACACATTGTAAGGAAATGATAAGAATGTTTTGGGGAAATAGGTTGACTTTAAACCAATGAGTTACTCTGTGCTGGATTTTTCTTTACTTTATATTCAGAAAAGCTAAATTCTTACCTTATCATTTTCCTTAGGCTTTATACTCAGGTTAAATCTCTGATGAGTGACAAAGATATAAACATTTTTTAACAGTGATTAAATTTAGGCTGAGGAACCTATGTACAACTATACTCATGCAGATCTGCCTCATCAGTCATGAGACCGTGATATCAAAATGTTAACCTATGCTTACTGAAATCATGCTTATGAGATTCTGTGTATTATAAACAGTGGTTATAAGCATTTGTTTTGTAATCAACATCATTTCATGGGTTAGGAACTGAAGTGAGACATTATACTCAGAACAAAATTTAAGGAAGCATCCAAAATTAGTTACCAAGTTATACACCATTTAACACAATGTTTTAAAAATGCAAGCTAAAGGAAATAATTTATGGAAAAAATTATTTAAAATAAATACAGAATTAGTATGATTGATTTTTCTTATACGCCAGTTTGCAATACAGCTTGCATGATAAGTTTTCTGATTATATGTTTAGTTAGGTCTTGATATGTAGTTGGAGAAGTTATGTTCTTTCATATCTTCATTTGTCAGATCAAAGAGGAAATGAATTCCATGCCCGAGTCAAATCCGTAATAATGTTACAATTGTATCCTGCTACTTTGCCAAAGTTTCAAATCAGCTCGAGTAACTTGGGTCTTTTTTGGATATAACCAATTAGGTGTGCAATTTTGTCAGTGCTAGAAAGATTTTGACCACCATTTATTAAAATAATATTTTTCCAGAAATTACTTCTATTGTCTGTTTTCATTAGATTTTTTTATTTCATTTATATCATGTGTTTATGGTTTCCTTTAGGTAACCCACATTCAGTCTTCTACACTGTAATTTAGAGTAGTTTTAAATTATGTACACTCATGTATGCTCCTCAGATTCTATCATTTGCTCATTTTGTTCTTGTTACATCAGTAGATAGTTCTCAATATGGATACTATTGGACTTATTCATTGCATTTCTGAACTTTTCAAGTAAGTCATGCTGTTTGTGATTTGATACTGTAGCATTTTTTCCTTTTAAATATGTGCAGATCTTACTTCACATACAGTTACTTTTGTTTTAAACAATTTGATCCATTCAAGGGATTTGACATATTACGTTCATCTAGATGAATTTAATTATAAATTAACACAACCTTATTTCTGAGAGATAGTTATCCTTATACTCTACTCAAATTAACATGTATTTGAGGTTTTAGTACTTTAAAAAACTGGGTATAACATGTTTTTGTTCCTGGGGGAATTCCAATCTCTTGGAATTCCAATCTCCAGCTGTGGTGACTTCAACATATGTGTGCATTTTATTTCAATTGTTTTGTGTCTAAATTTTGTCTCATATAACACAAAGTAGAAAAAGAATCAGTGACTTAGAACTTTTCCACATAGAATTCTAAGAGAGACACTTGAAGTTTTGTGACAACTGGGACCAGGGAGGTCTTGTTAGTGGAAGATGAGGGAGAATAACAGATAATGTTTGACGTGATTTGAATTCTGCCTCCTCTTGCCTCATTATTTCCAATGGTAATAATTTTGTCTGTATGAACTCAGAATTTTTGGTTTATTTGGGACACACTTCACATTTTTATTGGATTTTAACTCTAAAATCTTCTTTCCTTCATTTAAAACCACAGATGTGACTTTATAATGCTAAAATAGCCTCTACTAATTTATATGAAATTATTCAAACTATTTTCTATTTTCGCTTCACATGATATGCAATATAGAATGTAATAATAATAATGTGAGATAGTATGAAATAATTGACTTTGGAGAAAATCAATTACACTGGATTTTTGTGAGATACTTAGTAATAGTAAAAATTGTATTTGTTTCTATTAAAAAATTCCCAGTTACATCTAAAAATAACTCATAGTTATAAACTAATGTTGAAAAAATAGATTTTTATTGGAAAAACGCCAGAAGTTTCACTAAGATTGCTGTTTAAAATTGACTTGGATCTGAGATTTGGTGGCTCATGCCTGTAATCCTAGATACTCAGGAATCTGACATCTGAGCATAGTGGTTCAAAGCCAGCGTGGGCAGAAAAGTCTGTGAGACAATTGTCTCCAATAAACCCCCTAAAAACCAGAAACAGCATTGTGGCTTAAGTGGTACAGTGATAGCCTTGAGCTGAAGAGCTGAGGACAGTGACCAGGCCCAGAATTCAAGCCCCACAACTGACAAAAAAAAATTGACATGGACTTGGACTTTATTATTTCATGATTTTTTATGAGTGGTTGTTCAGTGAAAATGTAATTAGTGTTTATATTTTGTGTTGGCATAAAATGAGCCTACTATTGTGTTAATTTATTCAAAAAAACTCTCTGATTATATGACAGCATAAATTTGGTGGATAATGATTAAAACCAGGTTGCTTTTCTGGAAAAAAATATTTATATCACCACCACAAAAAGAAGTACAAAAGAAAATATATGCCAGGAAACTTATTCTGTAAATCACAATGGACTAATATTCTGTTATTGGTGAAGATGTTGCCATTTGATTTTAGTATGCCCCAGAAAGACCTATGTGTGAAAGAAAAATGGCTTTCCATTCCCTCCCAGACTGTGGAGAATACCTGAATAGTTATTCTGGAGATTGAGTTCTTCAGAGTGAAACCCATGAAAACATAGTCTCTCATCTACTTTCTTCTTTTATATTTTAATCATTCTAGGTCACAAACATTTCTCTTTGACATATTCCCCACCTTGACATAGTCTTGGCACAGGCCACCAAAGCAATAAAACCAACTGAACATACACTGAAATCTTCAAACTTGTAAATCTGAGTAAGCCTTTCTGCTTAATACATGGACAATATCACTTATTATGGTAGGTTATAAAGCTAACAGAGAAGTCTAGTCTTTCTAACAATGTAGAGTACATAAAAATGTGCCTCATTATAAAATATCTAACTGCATGTTGTATTATGTGTTTTTGTTTCTTTTGATCCTAGGGCTTAAACTCAGGGTCTGAATGGTGCTTTTGTGGTCAAGGCCAATGATCGACATACAATTTGAACTGGAACTCCATTTGCCTCTATGGCTAATTGGAGATCAGAGTCAGAAGAACTTTCCTACTCTTGCTGGCTTCAAATTGTAATCTTCAGATCTCAATCTCTTAACTAGCTAAGATTAAATCCTCGAACCACCAGTGCCTACCCATGTTGCATATTGTGTGTAATTCCAATTCTCAGCATTGTAGAGATGTTCCTACCACAATGTAAAAATACTTAAAACATACTAAGGGTATGTGTAAAGTATATTATGAAGAAAGAATTTTCATCCTTTAAAAAAATCTATGCAAAATCTGTGCTAACTATTGATATTTTTCTGTACCTTTCCTGCTACCAGTTTGATATAATTTAATAATTGTCAGGTCAAGTTTCTCTATATTCAAATGGAGATTTACTATTTCATGCATGCAAATAAATGTATATGTATACGTATCTATCTATATATCTTCCAATGTGGATCATCAGATTTGATACTTAGCTTTGTTTTGCTGTTCAGCAGTTGAACCTGGTTGGCTCATTCTGTGACAATATCTGTGCTCATTCTCATCATTCCTTATTACCACACCATCAGCCTTCTAAAATCAGCCTCATTTCCTGGAGAGGGTAACCAATCAGTCCAACCCACAGGGTTGTAATAAAGGAAGCTTTAAGAAAGGAAGCTAACATGAAGTGACAACTACAGAATTTCTACAGAGACTTAGTGGGTTATCAAAATTATATCTGACATCCTTCCATTTCTGCCTTTCTTCTCTTCTCATACTTAAGAAAGCATTGACTAACACTATTTTTTTCCAACCTGCAGCCTTTTTTCCATGATTTTTGACATAAACTTTTGGGAGATTTTTTTTGGATTCTTATGGAATTCCATCCAAAACAAAGCCATGTATATCAAGTAAACCAATGTTTTCAACTCAGAGTATTAAACAAAAGAGGGAGAAATTTAAGGTTAGTTACGTATGTTAATCACAAATATAGGGAATATCACGATATTTTCAAATAATATACTTTTACTGGATAAAGTGGCTCAAATCTGTAATCTTATCTACTTGGGAAACAGATTAGAGATTCCAGTTCCAGGCAAGCCTAGCACAAAAAGAAGTTTCAGAAACTCTAACCATTTGCTGGGTGCAATCTTTTTTACTTGTGTTAAGATTACCACAGTCCAGTCAGGCCCAGGCATAGTGATACTACCTCAAAATAAGCAATCCAATTACAATCTGCAAGTATGGCAGTAGTAGAAATGCTGTTTCACAAGTACAGGGTTTTGGGTTCAATCCCCCAGTACCGCTAGAAATTTAAGTGTGTGCCAGGGTAAGAATTTGGCATGTCTAAGGTCAAGACTTCATACTGGTTTGACAAGCTCTAATAAAACATTTACCTCTCTTGCTAATTGTTTTAAAAGTACAAACATAACTTCTGTGTCCAAACCAAATAATTTCTTATTAGAGATTTTCTTCTATCCATTAAGTAATTTGTTATGTGTTGGATACTGTCCCACTGACATCATACTAAAGATCAAAAACCCATTGCCTCAGAAAGTGACTGCATTTGGAAACAGAATCTCAAAGGTAGCATTTAAGTTGAAGTGTCCTCCAAGAGAAGCAGAAGGCCTTGAATATGCCAAGGAAAGAGGACTCAGAAGAAGCCAACTCTGACGTTGGAGTTCTAGTTCCACAAACTCAGAGGCAATGTATTTACAGTGTTAACGCTACCCAATCTATGGTAGTTTATTATTACAATTACTAGCAAACATGTGGAATCTATAAGACATGAAAAGTCATTGCTTCTTGGGGTCCATGACTCATCTCTATAATCCTAGCGATTAAGAAGGATGAGACTTGGAGGATAATGGTTTTCAGGCTGGTAGTAAAGTTCATAAGGTTCTATCGCCAAATAACTACAAAAATTTCTGGGCGAGAGACATGGTTCAAAGGTAGACTGACTACTGTTAGCAAACAAACAGAGCATGAGGTATGTTGAAGCCTAAAAGGGAAGAAAGAAAAAGTCCTTAGAAGAATAGTATGAGAAACAGAGTTATGAATAGGAAAGCAGAACCAAAAGAAATAAACTTATTGATACAGACAAAGCTTCCCAATGAAATATGGCACGAACTGTAATATTTAGGGTTTTCCTTCCTATACAGTTGAAATAAAGGTATTTTGACAATGAAACTAAAGTGTAATACTGTAATCACATTACTTTTATGTTTCCATAATTTAACTGGTTTTCCTACAAATTTATAGAATACTGTAGCTATGGAAAAAATCAATAAATATTGCATTTCCATATAAGATTACATATTCTTGCAAGTGTTGTCTAAAATTGATCTACACTGAAAAGATTGCCATTGATATCTTTCTGATGATTCCAAATGTTTATAATTTCAGCTGACCTTTCACAAAACTCATACCCCAAACATAACTTCTTAGTTTTTTCATGCAATCATATGAACACAAACATATGGCACAAAATGTTAATTACTTTTATCTGCTGTCATTAATGTAGTATACCTAATAGAATTTAATATATACCCTGAGCATAATAAGATTCTTCCTTCTAAACACAGACTTGCAGGCACACACACAGACACATAGACACACACACACACAAACACACAAACACACACATATTTATCACTCTGATTAGGTTCCTTACATTGGATATCAGACAATGTTCTAATAATCAAACTTTCCTGCCCAGACATAAAATACATTCATAATTCCACACATACAAAAAACACCAGATCATTCAAAATAATGAGAATATTTAACAAACCACCCAGCTCCTGAGCCATCTACTTCCTGATTTCATTCATTCATGACGATGCATTTTTCATATCATAATTAAAAATCTTTTTGAGTCTCTCTGATTAGCAGATAAAAATATGCTATCATATAATAAGAAATGTAGGTAAAATTACTTGTCCCTAGATAATCTTTAATATCTTATCAAAGACTTCTGTTTATTTCTTGCAGATTCTTTTTCTGGCATTTTGCTCTAATGTCTAATATTAAATTACAAAGTACATGCCATATTCCTTAATTCATTTTTCCTAAAGGTTATGCTATGGAGTTGAATCTGATTTGTTTGCTGATTGTAAATTAAATTTTCTCAAAAACTGGAATTATTGTTTATGTTCCTCCTAAGCCATTTGAAATATCTAAAAGAACTGCAAATTCACCTTGGCAATGATTTGTGAATGGCAGTAATGTTTGTGGGGAGATGAAGGACTTGAATTGTCTAGAGTGCCTTAAAAATGGCACTGTTGTTTAAAGGGCTGATCGTTTAGTAAGCTTTTAAAGTGTGGTCTTCATATTTCATCTAAGAAGATAACAGTATGCTTTTCATCACATTCTTGCCTGCAAAGTAGTAGAATTATTTCCTTTGCACATTTTATGCCCTGCTGCTACTGTAATGAAACCAACAAGCAACTGCACAGCTGTGTTAGCTGCATTATATTTTGAAATTTCCTTCCAGTAGCCGTAGTGATTTTAGCCGAGATTCATGGGATAGTCACATAATCCACAATTACAAAGAACCACAATATACAAAGACCATTTCAAAATGAGATTCAATTTTTATGTTTGTTGTTTCCTTTCTTATTGATTGTCTTTTAAAGAGCTAGGGGATGATTATTTCTCATTATTATTGATGTGACTTAAATAAATTTACCATATTTTTGAAATAAAATAAAGAGATATAAAAAAACATATTTAGTCACAAAATAAAAGTAAATATTTGAGTGATTCTTTCCATTCTAGTCCTGTTCTCGGTTATCTTCAATTAACGTTGAGATGAGCAAAACATATGTGTAAATTGACACGTATTAAGCACACAGGACACTGGAATCTTTGGGCTTTAATTTCTTTATCCACTTCACATAGAAAAGAAAATTATCAATTGTTTCATGTGTTAAGTAATCTCGTTAAAACAAGTTGTATTAATTTTATCAATAGTTCTCATAACCTATGGAATTGATGCATTGCAATTTTATTTGATTTATTACTTCCACAAAATTAATATTACATTTATTTTACCTTTTTGTACATGAAGTTATTTAATTCTTGAGGACAAAACTTTCCTGTTTTTCATTTTGGCTGCCAAAATAGAACTATTAGACATTTTGAAAATTTAACTTTAAATCTAAACCTTCAGATTACACTAGGACTTGAATTGTGTTACACATTTAATGTTAAAATAAAAAGCATTACTTAAATAGAAAGCAAACTTATAAGTTATCACACTTCAATCCCTGAATTGACTTTACAATAAACAATAATTATATTTATATAACATGATTTACATAACTAAAACAATCTATGAGATATGGAAACAGAAGACTCCTTTTTTCTTTTGTGTCTGTTGTTGTTGTTTATAGTTTGTGATGATTCTGTCTTCTTTACCTTATGTCTGGTATATTCATTTTACGTCTTCAAGAAGGTGGAGGGTGGGCACAGAGCTTTAGGGAAATCGGTGACAAATGGCACCAGTGGAGTTCATTGAACATTGATGAAAGTGAACGATCTGACACATGGGTGAGGACAGTAGCGTAGGACTGGGAACAAGTAAAGGAACTGAAGACATTCCATAAAAGGAAATGTACTCATTACCTGACTCATGTAATTATAATCACTCTTAAATCACCTTAATAATAAAAACAGAATAAATCTATTTAAAGGCAAACAAATCTTTGTTTCTTAGAATCCTAGTAGTCTGTTTTGTTCACTGGTTTGAGCGGTTGAGTCTATCTCTGAAAATAGCTACACTGACATTCATTGGGCAAATTTGTGAGCTACTAGTAGATAAAAGTCAATTATGATTATTTGTATGTTTTTTGAGACTCTGATTCATGTATTTCTTTAATCTAATTTGTATTATTTCTGTCTACCGTTTTTGGTTTGGTTTGTTCCTGTTTTTCAAGGACCTAGTAGTGCATCATTAGTGTTGATTCAAGATTGTTCTAGTTTGTTGCGACACATACTCAAAGCTATAAATTTTCCTCTGAGTATTGCCTGTGTTGTTGTGTCCCAGAGGAGGCAGTATTTTGTGTGTTCACTTTCACTGAATTCCATAAACGTTAGAACTGCCCTCCATATCCCATCAGTGACTCACTGATGATTTAACAATGTGTTATTTAGTCTCTGTGAGTTTCAGAATTTTCTGTGATGCCTTTTGACGTTGATATCTAATTTGGTCCCATTGTGGTCTGTCAGGATTCAAGGAGAATTTCATTTTTATTTTTGAATTTCACAGATTTTCCTTGTGATCTAAGATATGATCTATTTTGGAGAACATACCATGGGTTGTGGAGAACATTCCATGGGTTGCTGAGAGGAATATATATTGTGATGCTGCTAGGTTAAATAATCTGTAGATATCTGTTAGTTATAGCTTGTCAATGCAGTTATTTATCTCTAAAGTTTTTTTGCTAAGTTTTTACCTGGATGGCCTGTCCAGAAGTAAAATGATGTGTTCAATCAACCAACAATCTGTTTGGATGTATGCATGATTTTAGGGTAAGTGGTATTGGTACAAAAATTTAGAAGCTCTAGGATTCAGGGCATTGATATTTAGAATTCTTCTTTTGTTGTTGTTTTTTGGGTCCGGTCATGGGTCCTGAACTCTGGGCCTGGCACTATCCCTAAGCTCTTCATCTCAAAGTGAGTGCTCTACCACTTGAGCCACAGCGCCACTTCCGGCTTTTTTCTGCTTATGTGGTGCTGAGGAATCGAACCCAGGGCCTCATGCATGCAAGGCAAGTCCTATACCACTGAGCCACATTCCCAGCCCAGAATTCTTATATCCCCCTGATGGAGACTTTTCTTTATCAATATTTAAGGTCCCTCTTTGCCTCTTTTTACTTTCATAGCACTTTTAATTTAAAGCTTATTTTAACTAATATTAGTATAGCTACTCTGGCCTGTTTATGAGGTCCATTTTTAATTTGTAAAAATGATGTACCGAAGGGATACAATTACATAAGTCAGATAATGAGCACATTTCTTTTTGAACAGTGTCACCTGTTCCCTCATCTTCTCCCAGTTTTTCCCTTTCAACCTCCCTGCCCCCAAGTTGTATAGTTCAATTTTAATGTAGTGTCTATTGAGTAGCACTGCTGCATTTGTTGACCCTTTGTCCCATCATTTCTGTTCCCCCTTGCACTTTTCAAACTTACATATAAGACCAAAGGTGCAAAAAAACAACCAGCTTCAGAAGACAGAAGGAAAAATCAAAACAATAAAAGAACTCTCATTATCATTTCTTGAAAGTCATTTTGATGAACATTATTTTATATGATAATATTCATATAACTATTGAGAATTTGTGATCCTCTCCAAAGAGCATCCTCCTTTGAGCTCACTGTATAAATGTTTAGAATCTTTTGTAATTTATGATGTCTAAGTATAATGTTCTTTCTTTTACCATCCAACTGTGTTTACTTGTAGAATTATAGGCACATTCTAATACAACAAATGAGGGAAATCAGACAACCTATATATATTTGAGTCTTTCTATAAGATTTGTTTTCTAAAGTTTCTTTCTATAAGTTTGTTCCAAGTCTTTCCATTTCCTTATGATTGGTGTAATATTATTTTTTCTGGATAAATGGAATTGCTTCATACTGAAGTTGTTTCTTCATAGCAAAAGAAAAGTTAGCAGGATATAAAGAGAACAGAATGGAAGAATATTTCTACTAGCTAAGCATCAGACAAGGGTTTTCATAACTAACCCATAGTTAGAGATCAATAAGTTAAACCCAACAAAAATAAACCCTCAAACAAACAAGAACCCAATTAATATATGGGATAAAGATTTAAAGATAACTTCTTAGAAGTAGTAAGAATGACAAATATACACATCTCTCTCCATAAAAGAAATGCAAATCCAAACACAACTGAGATTCATCTCACCCCGTTACAATGTCATGAAAAAATGAACAATCACAGATACTGATAGGGTTGTGGCCCAAAGGAAACTCTATTACACTGTTTGTGGGAATGTGGTCTTGTTCACCCACTTTGGAAAACACTGGAAGTTGCCAACAGAACCGAATAGAGAGCTACCTATGATCCAGCAATTCCACTTAAGAGCATTTATCCAATAGAGCAGAAACAAGGCCGCACTGAAGCTATCAGAACAAACATGTTTATGTTACATTATTTTCTGTAGCCAACATATGGAATCAGCTCAGATGACTCTCATTGTAAAAAGAGATCAAGAATTACATATGTATATATGTATTATATATACATATAATTTTATTGATCCCTAATCACAAGTATGTATGTATATACATATATATATGTATACATACATACATACATATATACATATGTATACATACACATAAATGCATACATATATACATACATAATGGAGTTCTGTTCATCCATAAGAAAGAATAATATAGCACCATTCGTAAGGAAAATGAAACACTTAGAAATAATCATATTCAGTGAAATAAAGCAGACCCAGAAAAACTTAGGTTGCATGATTTTCCCCATTTGTGGTAGGTACAACGTGCCTATTAATGTAAAAGTAAACACACTGGAAGGTATGCAAGGATGTACAAATGAATTATCTGAAGTGTCAGAGTTCATGGAGAGTGAAAATACCCTAAGTTTCTTAAAAGACTAATCAAAACCCAACAAAATAATTTCCAGTAAATGTGTACTGCAAGAGAGGACGGGGGGGGGGGCAATTTGAGAGGGGTAGGAAATTGAAGGTGAAAAGAATAGAATACAGGCAAGAATCCATTGCTTACTTCCCAGAATTGAAATATTCAAAGGAAGGCATAGTGTTAAATGAGAGTGAAGATGCTGAATTGATAACACAATTCCAGGTGCTTGTACACATAAACTGCTTTGCTAAATGGCAAGTAAATCGATAACATAATATTGAGATATATAAGGACTTTTGTTGATTGGGAGGGGTGGATGAGAATGTTTAAAGTGATGACATTGATCAAGATGCACTGTATCCATAAACTGTTTCAATGAATGGCAACACCTTTGTACAACTACTTAAAGATAATAAAAAATATTTGGAAAATTAATTATGATAAGCTGTTTAGTGAATGGCAACTCCTTTGTACAACTACTTAAAGATAATAAAAATATTTGAAAAATTAATTATGATAGTTGATTAGAGTTGAACCTCAATTTAATTCCCATTTAAGAATATTTTTAACTTGGGGACTTGGAGAATAAATTTCAAATAATAAAATATTATGAATCCTTTTTTATCAGAATTTTTGATATTTAACTCAAACTACTGTGCTTTCTGTCAACCATTGGGGTTTTATAAGTGAATTCTTCAAGGTTTGTGGCATAAAACCATCAGAAATATATTACCTATATTCTAGAAGCTTGAACATTGATTATAAAAATGGTTGTTCAAAGCAATTCCTTGTCTTATGGGGTTCTACTTTCTGGTTCATCTTAATCTATTTGCTGGACATCCACATGGCAGAGTAATTATATTGGGCTCCTTTTATCAGGATGATTATTGTGGTGTCATCTATGAAAGGCTGATTCTAATGTCACCAGAAAAGGAAATAGAATTTCAACATGTGTAACTGAAAGGAATTACATCGTCCAATACACTTTGCAACTTTTGCTTTAACTCAGTGTAGTGTATCATTTGGATATTTTTTCATAGAAGATAATAACTTAAGGACAAGCTTATATCATGTGACTTAGTGAATGATTCTTCTTACAATGGGAATAATTATCGTGATGGCAAGGTGAAGTATGATAATTTAGTGGCTCTTGAACCACATTATATGTAGCCATGTTATGCCATGTACAGCCTTTCTAAGGTCCTTCTGATGTATTTGAACAATCTCCGATGAGTTAATTGCTTTCAGAAATATTCATTTGAACCAACAAATACAGATCTCCTTTGATTGTAATTACTTTCTACTATTAGGCCTCCCACAGACACCAAAATCAGAGGATTCTAATTTCTCTGATAAAATACATAATAAAATTTTTATAATTAATATAATATGAAGAGTATAATATTAATAGCATTATAAATACAGTATTCACATTATATAATATATTAACATCCTTTGGTTACATCAATTTTTAGAATATTTATAACTAAGTGTAAATTGCTTGCAATGTATAGAAAATGAGAAAAAGATTCGCATACATATTACTACAGATGCAAACAGATTCACCAGGTTATTTATGATGCTTCATTTGTTGGTTTCATTCATGCATGGAGAACATGAGAAGAATTGAAAATTGCAAACTTAAATTTACTAAAGGGTTAATTACATGAAGTTTATGTTGGACTAATAACAGATTTTATAAATTAAATTGTTTTGTCCCTTCCTTTCTCCCTCCCTCCCTTCGTTCCTTCGTTCTTTCATTCTCTCCTTCTTTCCTTCCTTCCTTTTTTCCTTCCTTCCTTCTTTGTTTCCGCCCTCCTTCCCTCCATCCCTACCTCTCTCTCTTTCTCTCCTTTCGTTCTTTCTTTCTTTCTTTCTTCCTTCCTTCCTTTCTTTTTTTCTTTATTTCTTTTTTTCTTTCTTTCTTTCTTCCAATCTTCCCTTCTTTCTTTTACTCAGAATATTTCTTATGGCTATGGAAAAAATACCTACTGTTGTACTCCAAGGTGTTATGAGTAATTATATATATTAACTAGTTTAATATTAATTTTAATAACCTATGTTTATCTTCAGACAAATTATACTAAAACAACTTCACAAACATTGCAAGATATATGACAAATATTACTTTTCATGATATTGTTTATTTCTTCAAACTAAAATAAAAATTTTGGTATAATATTTTGTGTGTGTTTCTTGTGATTTGAACTCAAGACGTATCCCTTAGGGTTTTTTTTTTCCCCTCAAAGATATTGCTCTATCATTTGTGTCACAGTTCCATTTTTGGCTTTGTGTATGTGTGTGTGTATGTGTGTGTGTGTGTGTTTGTGTGTTGTGATGCATGTGTGATTTGTGTGTGATATATGTATGTGTGTTGTGATGTGTGTGGGCTTTGAACCCCAGCGTACTGAGCAGCGAGGATTACAAGCTTGAGACACCCATATTCAGCACAGATTTAATATATCCAAGACTAAATTAAATTTCATATTATTTGAGTTCTAGGGGCTCAAATTAACAAATTAACATTTAGATATTTGTTTAGTTTTTAACCTGAAACTGCAATTTGAAAAATAGTTTTCATTTTTTTTTAAAAAATATACACTCAAAAGTTGAAATGACAGAATCTTTGGACAAATTGAAATATTCTATTATTTAAAAGCAAAAAAGGGATAGTTAATCAAATTTTTCATGTCAGCTAAAAGCAATAGGCTCTGTCATGCTGAATGAAGCAATTTTACATTGAATTAAATATTATCTACTGTGGTCACATGATTTTCTCTTCCTTTAAACCTAAACTATATTTGACATAAAAATGTAGATTCATAAAATTTTTGAGTATATAAAAATCTCAGTTATTGGTCATGTATTTCTGAGGTTTGAGTAACAAGTAATTTCAGAGAAACACTGAATTTTGTGTATTTTATGTCAACAGTTATTTTTATAAATTGAATTAATCTCAATATGAGATAACTAAAGCAAAATAATCCATCACTTATCCAATAATTCCAATAGACTTGAATATAACTTATTTTTGAATGGCAGGAAATTCATAATATGCCTGCTCTCTATAAAATAACTAAGAAATAAATGATCGTGATAATATTCACTTTTGTTTCAACTGGCAAGAAAGAACCTCACTATAGAGGACAAATACTTGATTGGAAATGCCATAAAATTATGAAAAATTCAAGTCATTATGGGTTAGATGAAATAGTCATTTTTGAAGGTTAAAAATGAAATCTCTTGAAGCTTCTTTATCTGTTAAATAAAAGGTATTTGCACTCAAAATATTTCATTCATCTCTCCAGCAATGATAAAACCAAACGACCTCTATGCCAAATAGGTTCTCTGCTTAATTCAAGTAAATATTTAGGTGTCCCTAAATATTCTGTTGTAGTTATCACAATTGTATAGAAATATTATGCACCACTCTAGAACTTAAATCTGAAATCATAAAGGATTGGGATTAATAATTAGCTTTCACTATGCTGCCATAAAGAGGTGAACCCTTTCAAGTGGGCATAGTCGTGGAGATTTGGTCACTGAGAAAGAGTGATCAAAAAGGATGCTAAGATCAAAATCCTTTCTTCCTCTTCCTTCTTTTACTTCCCTGTCTCCTTCTACCTTTCCCTCTTCCCCTCCTCCACTTTCTCCCTTTCCTGACTTCAATTCCTCCTCTTCGTTACTTCCTGGTTTCCGTGAATACACATACTCCATCACATGTTCCTGACATTGGGTAATGTGCCACCACCAAACCAAAGCAATGATGATAAGAAACATAAACTGAAATGTATAAAAGCAGAAGTCAAGATTAATCTTTCCTTCTTTTATGTTAATTTTATAAAGTATTTTGTTTATATTATTAGGAGATTGACACAGCATGCTTTCATTTATTATAAGGGATAAAATTTACTGGAAAAAAATCTGACCAACATCGCCCTAATGAAATGATGGATTAAATTAATATTATATTAGGACAAATCTACTTTAAAATATTAGATATACTTCAATAAAAGGCAAACAATTCAACACTATTGTTTGCTATGAAAAGACAGCAGAATTCACCCTGTTCCTCAAGGAAATTGACCTATTATTGGCAGTATTGTCAATTTAATAAATGATGTAAGAAGACTGAAGAACATTTCAACCCAAACTGCATGATATAAAATTTACTTTGTCCCCTGTAAACAACCTTTTAATTCTATGTGTTGTTCCCAAAATGACTTGTATTTTATTCTAATCACATTTTTTAATTAACTTGAAGTGGTTTTATGGAAATTGCTGTTTGACAAAGCAGTTTATGAATAGTGTTTATTGAGGTTTTTTTAAATTTTTTTCTCTCCTGAGGTTTGAACTTTGGGTCTGGGCGATGTCCCTGAGCTCCTCTGAATGAACGCTAGAGCTCTACCACTTGAGGCACAGCAGCACTTTCAGATTTTTCTGAGATTTAATTGGAGATAAGAATCTCACAGACTTTCCTGGCTGGGGTGGCTTCAAACCTCAATCCTCAGCCTCCTGAGTATCTAGGACAGCAGGTGTGAGCTGCTAGTGCCTGGCTTAATACAATGCATCTTTTTTTATTTTTAGGCTAGCCCTGGGGTTTGAACTCAGGGCCTTGGCAATGTCCTTGTGCTTCTTTTCCTCATGCTAACACTCTACAACTTGTGTCATAGTGCCAATTCCATCCCTTTTTTTTTGTTGAAGTAGTGCTGAGGAATCAAACCCAGGGCTTCACACATGCAAGGCAAGCAGTCTACCACTAAGCTACATTCCATGGCCAGTACAATGCATCTTGATGATCATTATCCCTCATCCCTCTCAATTCTCTCTCATCCCTATATTTACATAAATTTTTAGAATATTCACTCACTCACAATATCATGTATAGTCACTCAGAGAATATATCACAGATCATATTTTCTTGATAGTCTCATTCATCAACATACTAAACTTATACATTACAGAATTCTGTGCTTTTAAATTCTAAATTATCACACAGATTCACTGACTACTATTCTAAAATTTTTCCTAAGGTTAATGCAAATATACTCTGTAATTCTTCGATAAAATACAATGATTCTTAGAATGTTAAAGAGTTGGTGTAAGAACATCACCCTCAGTTCTAGAACATTTTATCATCACTACTCTGTCAAAGTACTGCAATATTTATCAGTAATTACTTCCTGTCATCATTTCAACCTACCCTCCCCTTGAGCAGCTATTATTTCATATTCTACATCTACAGATGTGCCAACATTAAAAAGCTCATGTGATCAGAAAATATAATCTATTTTATCCATTTAGCCCATGTAATATTACTGTTTCCAACGTAAGTCCATGCAAATTTTTCTCATGGATAGAGCATATTGTTTTATATGCATGTGTATATTGGTATAACATCTTCAATGGGGATTTCAATATTTTATTATATGGTATTGTAAAAGGTTTTGCTATGTATATTCTTGTACATGTGCCTCATTGGACTTATGTTGAAACATATTTTGTATATAAAATTATGATTCAACATCCTGGATCATAGAGGCAACTCTATGTGTACTCTATGTGTAATATCTTAAAGATCGTCAGTATGTTTAAGAAACTGACTGTATCATTTTAAGTGTCAAGCACCAATGTATAAGGATTCCAATTTCTACATAGTGGTTGTGCAGGGCTATCTTATTGTTGTTTCTATTTTCCCTAATCTCTATATGTATGCAATGTCTAGGTATGTTATGATCTTTCCATGTCTCCCTTTGTTGTTGTTATATTACTATAGAGATATGTCTTTGGACTTTTTGATAACTTATTCAGGATGGCTAAAGTTTTTCATTGTCATTAATATGCTCTTAATATATTTCTGATTCGTCTCTTTAAATAAATGTATATGTATACATATTATGTGTACATATACATATATTCATACTTAATATGTGTATATATACAAATACCTATAGATATGTATACATATATATGAATATACAGATGTGTATGTACATGTATATAGACATATGTATATTATTATTTTCATTTGTCTGTAAGTTATCATTTAATTTTATTTGCCAAACATATCCTTTATTGATTTTACTTTATTTTATTTTATGGTTAAGATGTTGTACAGAAGGGTTACAGTTACATGAGTAAGGCAATGAGTACATTACCTGTTGACCATTGTTACCCCTTTCTTTCCTTGTTGTTGTCCCACTATTCCTTCCTTCCCCCAGCTCCTACATTCCTATCATCCCACCACTCGCAGCATGAAGTGGTGAGTTCGTTTCCAATATACTGTCTTTGTGGGTATTTTTGTTGCAGTGGGTCATCCTGTGTCCTTGTTTCAGCATTTTGGAATTCACCTTCCTCTCCCCAGATTTTATATGTGTGTGTGTGTGTGTGTGTGTGTGTGTGTGTGTGTGTGTGTGTGTGTATACAAGATGCACGGTATCAAAATCGAGTATAGTGGCAACAGGGGATATGCCATAGGGGAAAGAACATACAAAGGAAACAACAAAAATGAATAAAATGACGTTGTACATTACAACAGTAACAATAAAGACAGAACGCTCAAACATGTTCTTTACCAACAAGGTAATTATTACAGTCATGTCCTTAACATTTTTGGAATTCGCAAAAATGTTTTTTAGCATTCCATGTGGACTTATATGTTCAATTTTTGCTAAATCTATTTACTCATAAGGTACCTGACAGCTCTCTTCTGAAACCAAAAAGACAGTCTTCTATAGCTTGGTTCCAAACCATTTCTATTTTTAACTTATACTAAGAATACTGTCTCAAGCCCAGTGCCGATCGCTCACACCTTTAATCCAAGCTACTCAGGAGGCTGAGATGTGAGGATCACGGTTCAAAGCCAGCCTGGGCAGGAAAAGTTCATGAGACTCTTATCTCCAATAAACAATCAGAAAACCAGATGTGGCGCTATGGCTCAAGTGGTAGAGCTCTAGCCTTGAGGAGAATAGCTGAGGGACAGCACCCAGGCCCAGATTTCAAGGCCCACGACCAAGACCACCAACAACAACAACAATACCACCACCACCACCAACAACAACAACAAAGAGAATACTGACTCTAAGAAACAATAGCATTAAGCAGTCTTAAAGATAGGCTCAAGTTTAACATTTTATTATTATCTTAGATACCAACAGACTTCTAGTCTGATGAGCCATGAGCCCTCAGAATGTTGACCAAATGTTTTAGTTTGTTTACACAATTATTATAAGTATTTGGACTTTTTGATAACTTATTCAGGATGGCTAAAGTTTTTCATTGTCATTAATGTGCTCTTAACATATTTTTGATTCGTCTCTTTAAATAAATGTATATGTATACACATTATGTGTACATATACATATATTCATACTTAATATGTGTATATATACAAATACCTATAGATATGCATACATATATATGAATATACAGATGTGTATGTACATGTATATAGACATATGTGTATTATTATTTTCATTTGTCTGTATCTTATCTGTATCTTTCTTTCATTTCACCACAGAAACTATATTTATCCTTTATGTCATATTGAATACCAATGCCTTTGGAAGATATTTATTAATTGGCGTATATTAATTGTACAAAGAAATCTTATTGAAATATTTTACACACTCACATATTGATCAAGGGCCTGATTAACCTGTTTCTGTCTTTCTCCATTCCCATTGTCCCTTACTTCTCAACTGTTTACTGTGAATTTCTTTGTGCTAACTCTACACACTGTCAAAATGTATTAAAGTGATATTCACCCACCGTCATTGAAAATTATACAATGCTGAATATAAAAGCAAAATTAAAAATCTAAATAAAAATCTGAATAAATGGGGACATATCATTTTTGTGGATTGGAGGATACAATTGAACAAAGATATAAATTGCCTCCCTACTCTTTTGATCATTCATGGGGCTTGAAATCTGGGCCTAGGTGCTGTCCCTCAGCTCTTCAGCTCAAAGTGAGGGCTCTACCTATTGAGCAACTGTGCCACTTCTGGCTTTCTGGTGGTTAATTGGACGTAAGAGTCTTTCAGACATTCTTGTTCTGCAATCCTCAGATCTCAGCCTTGTATACAGCTCGAATTACAAGCATGAGCTAACAGCACCCAGCATCACAGTTTTATTTATAGGTTTATGACAATTTCTAAAAACACCTGACCAGCACTCTTTGACTCATTTACAAAGGAAAATAAACTGGAACATATTTCTCTGTCGAATATTAAACCTGTTAGCATAAAATGTTATGTTTGTAGAGGAAAGATTACACAGCTCAATGTGTCTCTAAGGCACCATATTAGAACCACATAATTATTATCAAGGAATAGTTAATAAGGGGTAAAACTAAATATTTGTGGAATGAAATTCTCTTTAATAAGTGGTGATAGGTTAGACAGTATTGAGGAGAATTAAAGAGTGAAAATTGACTTATTGAAATATTACCTTCAAGCAGGATTTAAACATGAATATAAAACAAAAGGAGTGATGTAAACGTAAAGCAAAGAAAGATGTCTTGACAATTTTGGAGATGAAGCATTCTTAACTTACACATTAAAATTATAGGAAAGGAAAATTTGATATAGTCGAACTCAATAAAAGTGTAAAATAATTTGGTCTGTGAAAGCTCATATACAATTAGTGAATAGAATTTGGGAGCAGGGTCTCATCAATTTCGTCCTAGCTACTTGGGAACTCTGTGATTTGAGTATTGCTGTTTGAAGCCAGACCACAAAATAAAGTCCCTGAGAATCTTAACTCTGATTAATCAGCAAAACACAGATGTGAGGTATGACTCAAAGGGTTAATTGTTAACAAAATGCAACAAATCTCAGGGACCCTGAGTTCAAGCCCCAAGAGGGTACATACATGTAGAAAAGTAATGGTAGTAATTCTAATAGTGAGGAAGATGATGATGATGATGATGTTGTTGATAATGATGATGAAGGGTACTCATAGTCAAGGATAAAATATTTGCAAATCTTATAACTGAAGAATGCCTCAAATCTAGACTGTGCATAGAACTCTCAAAAACTAATAAGAACATCAATTCAAAACCAGCAAAATACATCTTGTGTAAAAGAAACACAAGAAAAACATCATCAACGGAGGGGGGACCAAGATGGCGACGGGGCAGTAGGGAAACGCCACAGCTCTCTCCAACCAAAAAGAGAGTTCGAGTTCCAACCTTTAATCTCCCCAAGAGACCGACAACAACAAAAAGACGAACACTCAGAGAAAAACCAGAGGTGGAAAATAACAAAAAAAAGAAAGAGAGGAAAAGAAGAATTTCAGAACAGAGAAGAGCGAAGACCCCTCCCCCAACCTTTACTGGCCGCGCGGCAGTGCGCCAAGCCACTGGCCAGCCGGCCCGGCGGGGGCTGTTGGAGCCACAGAGACACAGGGGGCTGCTTGCAGATCACCAGGTACCGGATTGCAGAACAGCGGATCGCCAGGAACAGAGAAACCTACCAGCCGGGAGTCTCCAGGAGGATCCCACCCCACCCATCACTCTCCACCGGAGCGGAGAGGCTCCATCCCGCCAAAGCCGCCCGGCACCAGCAGCGCCACAAAGGGACCTGTCCGCAGACCACCCGCCCAATCGTGATCGCAACGACCCGGCGGGGGGCCGCCCAACCCAGCCCGCAACCACCCCAACTGAACTCGGACTGCAACAACAACTGACGGACTGCAACAACAACTGACGACCTACAGGGTGAGTACCCATCAGGGGACAGGGAATCCATCAAGGGAGACCAGAGCTGGAGGGAATCCCCAGACCCTGACCTAGACTCCCTACCCCAACACCCGGACCACAGGACCCACTAAAACTGGGAACTGTTCGAGAGCTCCACCAGCTGGTGGAGCACACTCTGCTGGCCAGGCCAGAGCAAGAGCGCCCCTGGAAGGGAGCTTAAATGCTCAAGCCAGGAACAGTGCCCCTGGGTCAAGACTACCAACAGTAGAAGAAATTTGAACTGTGTCCTCCAGGCTGCATAACCAAGGTGGTATACACATTAGCACAGGCCTAACGAGCGCGCTCCAGGCTGGGGCCGGAACCAGGCCAGGGGACCGGCGCCTGAACAAAGCAAAAAGGGTCAGAAGTGGGGCTGTGGCTCAAATGGTAGGGTGCCAGCCCTGAGCTGAAGAGCTGAGGGACAGCACCCAAACCTAGAGTTCAAGCCCACAACCAGCCCAAAACAAACAAACAAAAACACATCAGGAGCCCATAGCAGACTCCAGTATTTGGGAGAGTGAATCCAGAGAATCTGATATTCCCAAGAGCACCCGCAGGAGCAAACACAAGCAGTCTAGGCTGCTCAACCCTTCCAAAGGCGGGAATTGCTACAGCAGAGAGCTGAGAATCCTAAGTGAATAGCAGCTGGAAATAGGCTCCCAACAGAATCCAGATCAGGCACAGACTCTCTCTACCAATACAGAATCAGCAACCAAGCAAAGACAGACACACCAAAACAAGATTGAAGAGCAGTCTCCTGAACCCCCATGCGAAAATCACAGAGAAAAATCACAAGGTTTACCACTACCCAGGACAGCAAGCTCACCTCAAAAGCCAGCAGCCACGCAGGGGAGAGCCCCAGTGGGAGCAAAGCAGGAATGGAAGACAAAAACTACATCCAAGGGTTGCTGGAGGCAATGACTCAAGAAATAAAGCGAGAAATGGATCAGAAATTGAAAGAGCACAAGGATGAACTATCAAAAGATATACAGGATATCAAACAAAAATTGGATGCAAAAATAGAAGCTGCACAAACCTCAGTAAGAAGTGAGATAAACGCCAAATTAGAGGTAATGCATACTGATCTCACCTCATTGAGAGGTGAGATCAGTACTCTGAGAACCAACATTGAATCCATAAAGGGATCCATTTCCACCATGCAAACCACAATAGAAGCCACGGTCAACAGAGTGAATGAAGTGGAAGGTAGAGTGTCAGATACAGAAGACAGAATACACCAACTGGACCAAAAAGTGACAGATATGGAAAAATCACTCAAATTAAACCAAAGGGAAATTCAAGAGCAAGCAGATAATGCTAAAAAATTTAACCTTCGCATAATCGGAGTGGACGAAGGTGAGGAATTCCAGAGCAAGGGAATGCAACACCTATTTAACAAGATAGTCAATGAAAATTTTCCCCACCTCAAAAACGACCATCTTAACTACATCACAAAAGCTTATCGAACACCCAACAAGCAAGATCCCAGGAGAAACACTTCTAGGCACATAATAGTAACAATGATGGATCTGAATAATAAGGAAACAATCCTACATGCAGCAAAAATGAAGAAGGAGCTATACTACAACGGGAAAAAAATTAGAATCACTGCAGATCTCTCCACACAAACAATGAATGCAAGAAAAGCCTGGGAAAGCACCATACGAGCCCTGAGAGCCAATAACTGCCAAACCAGACTGATATACCCGGCAAAGCTAGCATTCACATTCGATGGAGAACTGAAAACTTTTAATAGCAAAGAAAAACTAAATGAATACATAAACATTAAGCCAGCATTACAAAGAATTCTAAGAGGGGGGACACAACCTGAAGAAAGCAACCAGGAACTGGGACCTGCCCCAAACAGGCATTACTCAAAGTCTAACTGAGCAAGCACAGGAGGAAAGGAAAGAAGAAAAACTTAGGAAAACGGAATGGCAGGGACAACAATGCATCTCTCTATACTTTCTCTTAATATAAATGGGCTGAATTCGCCAATTAAAAGAAAACGAACTGAGGACTGGATCAGAAAACAAGACCCATCCATCTGTTGCCTTCAGGAGACCCACCTCTCAGCCAAACATACAAACAAACTCAGAGTGAAGGGGTGGAAAAGGATCTACCAATCAAATTCCCCCAATAAGAAAGCAGGTGTAGCTATCCTGATATCTGACAAAATAAACATTTCATTAAAATCAGTACAGAAAGACAAGGACGGACACTACATATTAATAAAGGGAACAATCCAAGAGGAGGATATAACCATCATCAACTTATATGCCCCAAATATTGGTGCACCCAGATATGTTAAACAAATGCTCTCAAACTTACAGAATAAAATAGATCCCAATACGATAATACTTGGAGACTTTAACACGCCACTCTCACCAAAGGACAGGTCTACCAACCAGAGGATTGGCAAAGAAGCTACCGAATTAAGTGAGGCCATACTTCAAGCGGAATTAACTGACATCTACCGAGTATTTCACCCTAAAACAACACAGTACACATTCTTCTCAGCAGCTCATGGAACTTTCTCCAAAATAGACCATATCATAGTTCATTCAAGGAACTTAAGCAAATACAAAGGGATCGACATAATCCCCTGTATCCTATCTGACCACAGTGGAATCAAGCTAGCTCTCAATAACAAAGCATACCGCAGAAATTTCTCTAATACATGGAAATTGAACAGCACACTCCTTAACAAGGCCTGGGTAACAGAAGAGATCAGAGAAGAAATAAAGCATTTCCTAGAACTCAATGAAAATGAAAACACCTCACAAAGAAACTTGTGGGACACAGCAAAAGCAGTCCTGAGGGGCAAATTTATTGCCCTCAGTGCCCACATCAAGAGAATGGAGACAGACCAAGTAAATAATCTCATGTTGCAACTAAAACAGCTAGAAAAACAAGAAAAAATGGGACCTAAAGCTACTAGACGAAGCCAGATAACCAAATTGAGAGCAGAGATTAACCAATTAGAAAATCAGAAAACCATAACCAAAATAAACCAAACAAAAAGCTGGTTCTTTGAAAAAATAAACAAAATTGATGGCCCGTTGGCAAGATTAATTAAAAAAAGAAGAGAGGAAACCCATATTAATAGGATTAGGGATGCCACGGGAAACATCACAACACGTACCCAAGATATCCAAACAATTCTAACAGACTACTTTCAAAAGCTATACTCTCTAAAGGAAGAAAATCTGGTGGAAATGGATGCATTTTTAGAGAAATACAAGTTACCCAAACTGAGCAAAGAAGAAGTTAACCAATTAAATAAGCCAATATCCTATAATGAGATACAGGAAGCTATCAAAAGTCTTCCAACAAAAAAAAGCCCAGGACCAGATGGATTCACAGCAGAATTCTATAAGACCTTTAAAGAAGAACTAATACCCATACTCCTCAAGCTCTTCAGAGAAACAGAGAAGGAGGGAGCTATCCCAAACTCATTCTACGAAGCCAATATCACACTCATCCCCAAACCAGGCAAAGACCCAACCAAAAAGGAGAATTACAGGCCAATCTCCTTGATGAACACAGATGCAAAGATCCTTAACAAGATTCTAGCTAACAGAATCCAGAAACACATAAAAAAAATAATACACTATGATCAGGTAGGCTTCATCCCAGAGACACAGGGATGGTTTAACATACGTAAGTCAATAAATGTAATCCAGCATATCAACAGAGCCAATGTCAAGAATCACATGATTATCGCCACAGATGCAGAAAAGGCCTTTGATAAAATTCAACATTCATTCATGCTAAAAGCTCTGGAGAAAATAGGAATAGAAGGAACATTTCTAAAAACAATAAAAGCCATTTATGACAGACCAATAGCCAATATTATACTTAATGGGGAAAAGCTACAACCAATCCTCCTAAAAACAGGAACAAGGCAAGGATGTCCACTGTCTCCACTCCTCTTCAACATAGTCCTAGAACCCTTAGCCAGGGCAATAAGGCAAGAAAAAGACATTAAAGGGATCCGCATAGGGAAAGAAGAAGTGAAACTATCCCTTTTTGCAGACGACATGATACTATACCTCCACGATCCCAAAAACTCCATCCCCAAACTTTTGGAAATCATAAGTCACTTCGGCAAAATAGCAGGATACAAAATAAACCCACAAAAATCAGTTGCCTTCCTATACACTGATAACGCACAGGAAGAGAGGGAAATAAAGGGAGCAACCCCATTCACAATAACCTCCCAAAAAATAAAATATTTAGGAATTAACCTAACCAAAGATGTAAAAGAACTATTTAATGAGAACTATAAAAAGTTAAAGAAAGAAATTGCAGAAGACACTAGGATAGGCCGACTTAATATAGTAAAGATGGTGATACTTCCAAAACTAATATACAAATTCAATGCAATTCCTATTAAAATCCCAATGACGTACATCACTGAAATACAGAAAACAGTCCAAAAATTTATATGGAACAACAAAAGACCTAGAATAGCCAAAACAATTCTAGGGGATAAAGACAATATGGGAGGGCTATCCATGCCGAACTTCAAACTCTACTACAGAGCTATAATCACAAAGACAGCATGGTACTGGCACAAAAACAGACCCGAAGACCAATGGAACAGAATAGAAGATCCAGATATAAATCCACAGGCCTACAGCCAGCTGATATTCGACAAAGGAGCCAAAGACATACAATGGAAGAAACACAGCCTCTTCAACCGCTGGTGCTGGGAAAACTGGGCAGCCACATGCAGAAAACTAAAAGTGGACCCCAGCCTATCACCATGCACCAACATCAACTCAAAATGGATTAAAGACCTTAACATTAAACCTGAATCTCTGAAACTACTGCAGGACAGAGTAGGAGAGACACTTGAACTAATAGGCACAGGAAGGAACTTCCTGAACAGAGTCCCAGGGTCACAACAAGTTGGAGAGAGACTCGACAAATGGGACTACCTTAAAATAAAAAGCTTCTGCACAGCTAAATCTATCGCAACTAAGCTAGAAAGACAACCAACTAATTGGGAAAAACTATTTACCAGCAATATATCAGACAAGGGGTTAACATCCTGTATATACAGGGAACTCAAGAAACTAATCCCTCCCAAACCTAACAAACCAATTACTAAATGGGCAAGGGAACTAAAGAGGGACTTCTCAAATGAAGAAATAAAAATGGCAAAGAAACACATGAGGAAATGTTCATCATCCCTGGTGGTGAAGGAAATGCAAATAAAGACAACCCTGAGATACCACCTTACCCCAGTCAGAATGTCCCACATCCACAAATCAGCCAACGACAAATGCTGGAGGGGATGTGGAGAAAGAGGAACCCTATTACACTGCTGGTGGGAATGTACACTTATACAACCACTTTGGAAAGCAGTCTGGAGGGTCCTTAGAAAGCTAAAGATTGACCTCCCTTACGACCCAGTCATACCACTTCTAGGCATCTACCCTGAACAACAGGAACCAATATACAAGGACACGTGCACCTCCATGTTTATTGCAGCACTGTTCGCAATAGCTAGGATATGGAAACAACCTAGGTGCCCCACCACAGATGAATGGATCCAAAAATTGTGGTATCTATACACAATGGAATATTATGCAGCCATTAGAAATGACAAAATAATGGCATTTGCAGGGAAATGGATGGAGCTAGAAGGAATCATGTTGAGCGAGGTAAGCCAAGAACGAAGAGACAAACGGTACATGGTCTCCCTCATAAGTGGATGCTAAATCCAAAAGGTTAGGTGATATGACAAAACTAACAGGACTTAAGAAACAAAGAACTCCCGCTCATCTGGTTGAACCACTACTAAATATCCTCATGCTGCTGATCACAAATATGGTATATAACATGTGAACACTGTTATATATTACAGACTGTGGTAGACAATTTGCTCCAGGGAAGTTAGAATGAACTTGTGACTTTGAAATTATGTAATCATTTAATCACAATCAAAAAAAAAAAAAAAAAAAAAAAGAACCTCGGGGAAGGGAGGGAGGGAGGGGATGGTAGGGGGAAAAAAAAAAACAAAAAAACAAAAAAACATCATCAATCCTCAAATAAATGCACATTAAAATAAAATGACATCACAAAACATGTATGAGAATTACTTAACATAAAACAATAATGACCTTAATACTGATACCAAGAAACAGAGAAACTGAATGCTGGTAGAAATGTCAAATTGGAAAGCTAATTCTGAAAACATTTTGACAGGTTCCTAGAATATGAAATATGCAACCACCCACACCATAGCACAGGAATTGAGCTCTTCAGGCTTTGTCTCATAGAAATAAAATGTAACATTCACCCAACAGCCAAAACATAGGATAATAACAGCATTATTTCCTCTAGTCACAGGATAATAACAGCATTATTTCCTCTAGTCAAAGAAATGGAAATCAATTCAGGCTTTCTTCAGGTAAATGGGAAACGAATTTTGCTACATTCTCTAATAACAGAACCCAAAGGCAACTCGAGTGAGTACAATACAATATTAAGGCATAAAATAACTGGGAATAATCTACCATAGATTTGAAGGTAATCTTAAAAGCTTATTTATTGCATGGTATAGAAGACGGTTGCCAGGATGAAACAGGTTTGGGATGGGACAAAGAGAAGTAGTGGGTTTAATCATTAATGGGAAGCATGAAACAGACTTATTTTTGGTAAAGTAACGTATCTGTAGATATGGGATATTCATATAATTGATAAAAATATATTGGACTTAATATGTGCACAAAGTAATTAAAATACCTGAAGTATTTGTGAAATATTAATGTCATACTTGTGATGTCATACTATATATAAATAAGTTGGAAAAAGTATTCAACGGATTTATCTGTGTTATCATAACATCATAAAGATCCATATTAACCTCAGTAGACTTTAATGATATCTAGAAAACAGAAGTCAACATTGAATGTTTACATTGAAAAATAGTCTAGGTTCAAGTTTCAGATGAATCATACCTTGCTAATCAGAAGACAGATTTAGAAGACTGATATCAAGGCCAGTTTTGACAAAATTCGTGAAAAATTACCAAAAAATAAGCTAGATATAGTGTAAATTCCCTGTTATCTCACACTTTTGGAAGCCATAGGTAGATATCACCGCTCATGGAGATTTGGCCTGAAAAATAATCTAAAGTGGTTAGATCCTTAGAAACTTCAAGCACCAGTAGTGCCAAAGGAACAAAGAAAAGAAGAAAACAGAAAGGAAAGGATAGAAAAGGAAACTATTTCCTCTTCATACTTGTAGTTTCATGTCGTCATTAGGTAAAGAATTGAGAGTATTTGTTTACTGTCTGAGGATTCAGGCCTCTCTAATATGAAAGCATTTATTTCAAATAATTATTGTATTAATACTATTTATTAACTTATTGTTTTGGAGATTGAACCCATGGCTTTGTACATATTAGTCTAGTTCTACAACTGAGCAGTATTCCAGCTCTCGTACAGTTTTGGAAATTGTTTATGAATTCTTCAATAGTTAGCTATTCTACTTTTCATCTTATCTTTTCTCTCCCACCTTTTCCACTACATATTTTAGTTCATGTGTTGAAAACTTTCCTCAATTTTATCTTCTATACGTAGAATCTTGCTGCTGAGTTTACAGAGAAGTCGGTTTTTATGACACCTTTTAAAAATATATACATATGTATGTAATTCACATGAATGATTGATTCTTAGAGTTCATTACAATAAGCAACATTTATCTCATCATATGCACATTGGTATTGAGCCATTGTGATCCTCTCCTAAGAATAGCTTCCCTTCTCCTTGCCATGCGAATGCTTAGAGGGCTGTTAGTTAATCATGTCCAAGTGTAATTATTTGTCTTTTACTATCTGTTGTATTAAATTGTAGATTTATGGACATGGTGCAATTATTACAAATGAGGAAAACCATGCAGCACATATTTAATTGGACCTGGCTTATTTCACTTAATATCATTTTTTTCCAGTCTTTCCATTTCCTCAGGAATAGTGTAATGCCATTCTTTCAAATGGAAGCACAGAATTCCATCAATACAAGAGAATTGAAAACCCAGAAATGAATCCACTCCTATAGGCACTTAATCTTTAATAAGGGAGCCAGAAACACAGGATGGATGAAAGACAGCCTCTTCAAAAAATTGTGCTGGTAGAATTGGCTTTACTCAGAAAACTGAAGTTAGATCCTTATATATCCCCCTGCAACAGAATTGATGCCAAATGGATCGCAGACCTCAATGTAAGTCCAGATACCTTGAGAATGTTACAGGAAGAGTTAGAGGAAACTCGAGGGCTCCTTGGCACAGGTCACAACTTCGAAAGTAAGTCTGGATAAATGAGATTACATCAAACCAAATCAATTATTTGTCAGACTCAAAAGCCATGAAGAAAAAAGTGATAGTGTAGCACAGATTTATTAGGGAGCAAACCTATAGATGAGAGTCTCAGCCAATGCTAAACCCTTACTGCATTTTATAACTAGGTTATTTATTATGGTTTTACATGAATACAAGTGTTTTCTGATGGGGATTAGTAAGAAAACAACTAATGCTGAAACACAGATAACATGTAGAATGAGTTGTAGCTGGAGAAAGGGCGGGATTAAGGCGGGGGGGGGGGGGGGGTGTAGTTCAAAGACTTGGTTTGGTGCCAGCGAAGTAATGTAAAGCTGCACAATGGAAGAGGTGTAAAGCAGGAGTGGTTATAAACAAAAGCACTGGTCTTAAGCCTCAAAATAAGGACCCCAGTCGTGTGAACAAAACAGTCTCTAACATGAGATTCTTTTTAAATTAACAAGAACGATTTTAGATTTTTAGAGTGGGATGGTGCATAGTCACAGGCAATGTTTGCTATGTCAGGTAATCCAGTCTACTCTTTCAAATATTACCCAATAGCAAGGTTTCAATTGAAATGACTACAATGAGATTGTACAAATGAGACTGTGACTTTTCCCTCTCATGAATCAAAATTCTGTCAAATGATTTCTGTCTTCCAGATGTTTGCACAACATTTCTCATGATCTTTTCTACTATTTTGTCTTCATTATTGATGTTCATAATATTTTTTGTAGTTGTCTTGTGTGTGTATGACATTTATAGGGCTTGAACTCAAGGTTTATTGTATCCCTTGTATTTTTTTGTTCGTGGTTGATGACAATCTATTCCTTGAGCCACATCTTCACCTTCTGCTTCTTGTCTATTTAGACTGACATTTAACCCAAATCTACAGGTCTTAGCCTCCTGAGTTTCTAGGATTCTACACATGAGCCGCAAACACCAAGTTTTACTTTACCATTATTTTAATTATGTGTTAGAAGAAAGTGGAAGCATATTTATGTTAAGTGTGCAATTTTCAAATATAAGTTTGAATCAATTTGATATAATATAACTGTTATCAATTTTAAGTTAAATCAATGAATATTACACATTCCCAAAGAAATATAATTGGAAACAAAAGGCATAATTTTGTTCTTAAAACAAGTAATGGAACCATTAATTTCTTTCACTTTACAAATCATGTTTTATATAACTTTAATTAGCAGACTTCCATGACTATAAGTAAATCTAATTATTGTATACCACAACATGTAAAATGATTATAGTTAAGAGTAGATATTTCATCAGAGCCAGAAGATAAGGTTTTGAGCATTCTCACTAAAAAGAAATGTTACACAACATATACATGAATGGGATTACCATTGAATACTTCATAAATATGTAAAAACCAATTGTGTAGCTAGGTGCTAGCGGCTCATGCATGTAATCTTAGTTACTAAGGCGGCTGAGAGCTGAGAATCATGGTTCAAAGCCAGCCTAGACAGGAAAGTCCATGAGACTTTTATCTCCAATGAGCCACCAGAAAACTGGCAGTTGCTCAAGACAGAGAGCACTAGTTTTGAGCTGAAGAGATGAGGGACAGTGTCCAGGCCCAGATTTCAAGCCCCATGACTGAAAATGAACTAAAAAAGTTAAAAATAAACATATTTTGACATAAATATTAAAATATATTCTAAAAAATTTAATTTCCTTTTTTTTTTCCCTTCTTTTTTTTTTTCTTTTTTTTTTTTAATTTTTTTTTAATTTTATTTTATTTTAATTGAGAACATACTGTACAGAGGGGTTACAATTACATGGGCAGGAAAATGCATACATTTCTTACCAAGCATTGCAGCCTCCTCCTTTGTTTACCCTTCACCTCCTTTCCCAGCCTTCCCCCTCCCCCCCACCCAATCATACCCCCCTCCCCCCCCCCAACGACATTGTAAAGCTGGTTTTGACATGACATTTTGTACTTCTCATTGTTGCAACAGGTCCACCTGAATCCTTAAACGACTTGTTTGTCCCCATCTCCTCCACATGTTATACTGATATCAAATATAGTGAAAGCGGGGGTTACACTGTGGGGGAGGGACATACAAAGCAACAAAGAAATATTATAAATGCGTTAGAAACACATGCATGAAAGAAACAAAAACATTAAAATACATATTTGAGGGTTCGTTTTCCTAACATCACATTCTCTGACTTTTTCCGCTTGACTCATACCTATACTAGATATTGCAAATAAGGGAAACCATGGGACCTATGTTTCTTTGGGCCTGGCTTACTTCACTTAATATAATTTTTTCCAAGCCTTTCCATTTCCTAACAAATGGGGAAATGTCATTCTTTCTGATGGAGGCATAGAATTCCATTGTGTATATATACCACATCTTCTTGATCCATTCATCTACTGAGGGGCATCTGGGTTGGTTCCATCTCTTAGCTATGGTAAATAATGCTGCAATAAACATAGTTGTGCTGGTAGCTTTAGTGTGGCCTTGTTTGTGGCCATTTGGGTAAATGCCCAAAAGTGGGATTGCTGGGTCATTGGGGAGCTCTATATGGAGTCTTTTGAGGAAACTCCATACTGCTTTCCAAAGTGGTTGAACAAGTTTACATTCCCACCAACAATGAAGTAAGGTTCCTTTCTGTCCACATCCCCTCCAGCATCTGTTGTTGTTAGAGTTCTTGATTTTTGCTGTTCTAACTGGAGTGAGGTGATATCTCAATGTTGTTTTGATTTGCATTTCTTTTATGGCTAGGGATGTTGAACATTTCTTCATGTGTCTATTGGCCATCCTTCTTTCTTCTTCAGAGAAGCTTCTCTTTAGGTCTTTCGCCCACTTACTTATTGGGCAGTTGTTTCTTTGAGGATTTGTGGTTGGGTGGTTTAATTTTTTGAGTTCCAATTATATTTTAGATATGAGACCCTTGTCCGTTGTATGGCTAGTAAAGATCTTCTCCCAATCCGTGGGCTTTCTATTGATCTTGCTAGCTATGTCATTTGCCCTGCAGAAGCTCTGCAACTTATACAATCCCATTTGTCCAACCTTTCTTTGATTTGTTGTGTTTCCGGGTCTCTATTCAGAAAATTTCGGCCTGAGCCGAGGAGACCCAGGGTTTCTCCTATTCCATCCTGTAATGTTTTCAGAGTGTCTGCTTTGAGTTCAAGGTCTTTGATCCATTTGGAGTTGATTCTGGTGCAGGGTGATATATAAGGATCTAGCTTTAGTTTTCTACATGTAGTTAACCAGTTTTGCCAGCACCATTTACTGAAGAGGCTGTCTTTCTTCCATTGTATTGTTTTAGCTCCCTTATCGAAGATTAGATGGCTATAGGTCTGTAGGTTCATTTCTGGGTTTTCAATTCTATTCCATTGGTCCTGAGGTCTGTTCTTATGCCAATACCAAGCTGTTTTGATTACTATGGCTTTATAGTAGAGTTTGAAATTTGGTACTGATATTCCTCCAGCAGTGTTCTTTCCGTTGAGGAGCGTTTTTGCTATTCGGGGTCTTTTATTGTTCCATATGAATTTTTGGATTGCCTCTTCTATTTCCTTGAAGAATGAGGTTGGAATTTTGATAGGTATTGCGTTGAATTTGTAGATAGCCTTGGGAAGTATTGCCATTTTCACAATGTTAATCTTTCCAATCCAGGAGCATGGGAGGTTTTGCCATTTTTTAAGTTCTGTGTTGATTTCCTTTTTCAAGATTTTAAAGTTTTCATCATAGAGGTCCTTCACTTCTTTAGTTAAGTTAATTCCTAGGTATTTTATTTTTTGTGGGGCTATTACAAATGGAGTTGCTTTCCTAATTTCAGCCACACTTTTCTCATTGTTGGCATACAGAAAAGCCATGGATTTTTGGGGGTTAATTTTATAACCTGCTACTTTGCCAAAGTTTTGAATCAGCTTGAGTAATTTGGGGGTGGTGTCTATGAGATTCTTTAAATACAAGATCATGTCATCTGCGAAGAGGGAGAGTTTTATTTCTTCTTTCCCTATTTGGATCCCCTTTATGTCTGCATCTTGTCTTATTGCTGTAGCTAGGCATTCTAATACTAGATTGAAGAGAAGTGGAGAGAGTGGGCATCCTTGTCTTGTTCCTGAGTTAAGAGGAAATGGCTTTAGTTTTTCACCATTGAGTATAATGCTGGCTGTAGGTTTGTCATATACAGCCTTTATTGTATTGAGGAATGTTCCATGGATTCCTAATTTTTCCAAAACCTTCATCAGGAAGGGGTGTTGGATCTTGTCGAATGCTTTTTCTGCGTCTATTGAGATAACCATGTGGTTCTTATTCTTGCTCCTGTTGATGTGATGAATAATATTAATTGATTTGCGTATATTGAACCAGCTTTGCATCCCTGAAATGAATCCTGTTTGATCGTGGTGTATGATTTTTTGGATGAATTGTTGAAGTCGGTTGGCCAAAATTTTGTTGAGAAGTTTTGCATCAATGTTCATCAAAGAAATGGGTCTATAGTTCTCTTTCTTTGATGAGTCCCTGCCTGGTTTTGGGATGAGGGTGATGATGGCTTCATAGAATGTGTTCGGTAGTGAGCTTTCTCTTTCAATTTCATTGAAGAGTTGGAGGAGAATTGGTGTGAGCTCTGCTTTGAAGGCCTTGTAAAATTCCGCTGTAAAACCATCTGGTCCTGGACTTTTCTTAGCTGGGAGGTCTCTTATTGCTGTTTCTATTTCAATGCTTGATATGGGCCTGTTAAGATAGTTTAACTCATCTTGGTTTAGTTTTGGCATGTCAATATTTGCTAGGAAGAGGTCCATTTCTGTCAAGTTCTCAAACTTATTAGCATACAGTTTTGAGAAGTATTCCCTTATAATGTTCTGAATCTTGGTTGTTTCCGTGGTGATGTTTCCATTCTCATCTCTGAGTTTATTAATTTGGGTGTGTTCTCTTCTTTTTCTGATAAGATTTGCTAAGGGTCTGTCAATTTTGTTAAGTTTTTCGAAGAACCAACTCTTTGTTTTGTTGATTCTTTCTATAGTTTTTTTTGGATTCTAATTCATTTAATTCTGATTTAATTTTGATTATTTCTTTCCGTCTACTGGATTGGGGTTTATCTTGCTGCTCTTTTTCAAGGAGGTTTAGATGCGTCATTAAATTGTTAGTTTCAGATCTCTCCAATTTGTTGATATAGGAGCTCAGAGCTATAAACTTGCCTCTGAGTACTGCCTTTGCTGTGTCCCAGAGGAGCTGGTATTTTGTGTGTTCATTTTTGTTGAATAGCATGAACATTTGAATTTCCTTTCTGATCTCTTCCATGACCCACTCATGATTCAGCAGTGTGTTGTTCAGCCTCCATGTGATACCGGACTTTCTTTGGTGGCTTTTGGTGTTGAGTTCTAATTTTATTCCCTTGTGGTCAGAGAGAATGCAAGGTATAACTTCAATGTTTCTGAATTTAGACAAGTTTGCTTTGTGGCCTAAAATGTGGTCTATTTTAGAAAACGTTCCATGTGCTGCTGAGAAAAACGTGTATTCTGATGCTGCTGGATGAAATGTTCGGTAAATGTCTGTTAAGTCTAGTTGATCTATGCAGCTGTTTAGATCTGTGGTTTCTCTGTTGAGTTTTTGCCGAGTTGATCTATCTAGTGGGGAGAGTGGTGTGTTAAAATCCCCAACAATTAATGTCTTTGGATCTATATGGGATTTGAGGGAAAGTAGTGTTTCTTTGATAAATTTGGGTGCTCCATTGTTTGGCGAATAGATATTTAGAATTGTAATATCCTCCTGAAGGAGAGATCCTTTAATTAGTATGTAGTGACCTTCTTTATCTCTTTTCACGAATTTTAATTTGAAGTCTATTTTATCTGATATTAGGATTGCAACTCCTGCCTGTTTATGCGGTCCGTTTGCTTGGTAGATTTTGTTCCAGCCTTTAACATTGAAAATGTGTTTGTTTTTACGGGCGAGATGTGACTCCTGCTGGCAGCAGATAGAAGGGTCTTGTTTTTTAATCCAACTAGACAGTCTATGTCGCTTAATTGGAGAGTTCAGTCCGTTAACATTAAGAGATAGGACTGAGAGGTATTTGGGAGTTCCTGCCATGTTATCTACCTTCTTGGGGGCTGCGAAAACTGGGTTCTTCCTATGGTTCTTGGATTCTCAGTTTGGGTGCAGTTTCTTGGCCTTTATTGCGGTCTTGTTGGTTTTCTATGTGTAGGACATCTTTAAGAATCTTTTGTAGGGCTGGTTTGGTGGAGATGTATTGTTTCAATTTTTCTTTGCTATGGAAGGTTTTTATTTGGCCTTCGGTTATGAAGGAGAGTTTAGCTGGGTACAGTATTCTTGGTTGAGAGTTGTTTGTTTTTAGGGCATGGCATACATCGTTCCAGGCTCTTCTTGCTTTGATTGTCTCTGCTGAGAAATCTGAGGTGATTCTAATTGGTTTCCCTTTATAAGTGATTACCCTTTTCTCTCTGACAGCTTTAAGGATCTTTTCCTTGTTCTGAGTTGATCCTGTGTGGATTATAATGTGGCGGTGGGATGTCCTATTCTGGTCTGGTCTATTTGGGGTTCTAAAGGCTTCTTGTATCTGGACAGGCCTATCTTTTTGCATGTTTGGGAAGTTCTCTGCTAGGATCCTGTTAAACAAATTTCCTAGACCATTCACTTCTGTTTCTAGGTGCTCCTCTACACTCATTATCCTTAGATTAGGCCTTCTGATGGTGTCTTCCAGGTGTTGGATAGATCTATCATATTTCTTGGACTTGTCTTGGATGGTTGTATGTTCTTTCTCTATAATATCTAGCCTGTCTTCAATCCCTGAGATTCGATCTTCTGCATGGTGTAACCTGCTGTCAAGACTCTCTACTTTGTTTTTTATCTCTTTTCCTTCTAGTTGGTCAGCTTTGATGGCTTCAAGTTCTTTGTTGAAGCTCTGTTTTAGGTCTTGTATGAATTTCTTTACTTCCTTAATTTGGTGTTCAGTGTTTGTCCTCAAATCACTTAGTTGATTGGTTATGGTTTCTTTGGGCTCCCATTCCTTCTGTTGGGTTCCATTCAGCATTCCCTTTGTGGTCTCCTTGACTTCCTTCAGCTCTTTGTTAATGGATTCCGTGAATGCCTTTAGTGATGTTTGTGTGTTCTCTACCTGGTCTCTCAATTCCTGTATTACTCTTTGATTAGCTTCCTCCCGTTCGTGGGATTCCTGCAGATCTCTTTGAGTGTTCTCAGCCTGCTCACGCCATTCCTCCATTTCTCTTTGAGTATTCTCAAGTTGTTCACGCAAATCCTGTATCAGTTTTTGAGTAGCTTCCTCACGCTTATGATATTCCTGTATAAACTTCTGGGATGCCTCCTCTCTCTCCCTGTCACGCTCATACAGAGTCCTTTGTACATTGTCAAACTTTTCATTTATCATGTTTGCCAGCAGTGTTTGTAGAGCTGTTTGGGAACTCTCCTCTGGATTATTCATTATCTGTTCTAACCCCTGATTATCAAGATTGGGAATTGAGATACCCGAATTTGCCATTTTTCTTGTGTTTTTCCGGCCTACTCTGCCCATTTGAGATGAAGATAGTACCAGTTTTGTGCTAGAACACTATCTTAAGGCAACCATCAACCAAAGTTTGCATTTGTACAGTCAATAGTCTACAGATACAATCTAGTTCAACAGATACATCTATTCGACATCAAACAACTGTATGTTAAAGGACTTCGAACCGCAGAGAAGAATTTGGAAAACCAGAAATTATTAGGGTTAGGGAGAGATGTGGGTAAAAAATAGGAATAGATTGGTGTGGGGAGGCACAGGGAGAGTTTACTATGTCCTAATCACAGTGCAGGAAATAGGTTGGGTAGGATGCAAGTAGAGAGAGAGAGAAAAAGAAGAAAGGGAAACTGGAATGAAAAGAGACCAGAAAAAAAATAGAAATGTAAAAATTAATGTTATTTTAGAGATTAAAAGACCATCTATTTATAGAGGAATATGAATATGTTGAGAGAAACGGAGGGACATAGAGGAGATGTGAAAAACTTTAAAAAAATGCTTAAAATATTATATAGGTATAAAGAGGTAGTACTGCTATTAATGAATTTAAGTCTCAGAGGTTTTGAATTGAGTAATAAGTTTGTGGATTAAGTGTGTACACAATGGGGGGTAGGGTCTATTGGTTAACTACGGGTTTATCTGAGGATGTGCAGGACAAGAGTTAAGTCACATAAAGAAGAACAAAGAGGAAAAGATGGAAAGGATAGGAAAGTGAGAAGAAAAGATTAGAAGTTCAGTAGAGCTAGACAAAAAACAGAAAGATAATTAAGAATGAAAGAAAAAGAGAAAGAAGACAAGAAAAGAAAGGAAAACACACATTCACGTATTCCTAAAATAAAAATTATAAGAGGAGAAAAGAAAAAAAAAAGTTAATGGAAAACAATTATTTTTTCAGAAGAGGCAAAAATTAAAGATTAATAAAAGTTTTAGAAAAGCAAAAAAAAATTTTATATATATATATATATAAGGTAACAAAAAACGAAAAAAAAAAACAAAACAAAAAAAAAAGAAAAGAAGAAGAAGAAAATAAAAAAAAAAAAGGTCTTTGATTTTTTTTGGGGGGAGGGGAGGGGTGGGAAGAGTCCTGTATCTCCCTTTTGTCTGTAACCAGAGTGTGGTTGGAGTCTCTGGTCAGCTTGAGGTCCTGTGGCTTGATTGGTTTCTTAAGTCAGTTTGTTGGAACAGGCAGAAAAATGCTCTGCTTTACCCAAGATTTTGAGATCCCCCTCCCAGGTTAGTTTACTGGGAGGGTGATCTGCTTTGAGAATCACAAATGAGGGGGATGCAGTAATGAGGCTAGGTTCTGGGTAGAGTTGAGGCCTTTCAACAAACAGTAGCTTTTCCCTGGGGCTATTTTGTGAAAAAAACTCACAGCACCCAGCCTGGAGCCATTCTCAAGGTTTCTGTTATTCAATTGATTGTGGTGGCTGCTAGAGGGAGGGGCAGCCTCTGGCTCTGGTTACCCAGTGAGGAGAGCCACTCCAGTGGCTGGCGCCTGAGCTGGGTGACTTTTCCCTGGATGGAACTGAGTCTGTGAGGTCACTTCGCCGTTAAGTTCTTGTGACCTGCTAAATGACTCGTTTTATTCCAAAGCCTGAGCTGGAGCTAGCCGCTCCTCTAAGCTTTGTCGGTATCCAAGATGGAGATCACCGGTGCTGGGTGGGGGGAGGGGTGGCCTTCCCTCCTCTGCTCCCTGGGAAGGAGTGAGGAAATGGGGCTTCTACTCACGCCGAGTCTTGAATCCTGGGTCGTCTCTGGTCTGCAAAGTGCAGGATGAAGTTGTCCGCTCCTTGTCGGTTCTTGCTGGTGTTGAGTAGAATCCGCTCGCCCGCTGCGTCTGGCGCCTTCGTCCCGGACTCTGTGTGAGCGCTCAGGTATGGCCGCAGCTGCGGTCGCCGCTGCGACCCTGCCGCCGCAGCAGCAGCTGCTGGCAGACGCTCAGATGTTTCTGCTTGGCTTCCCCTCTCTTGACTAACTCTCTGTCCTGTGATGGCACACTTGGTGTGATTCTCTGGCTTGGGACTGTTCACTGGAACTCTGAAACTGTTTTCTATGCAAGAGCTTGTTCAGATTCCAGCTTCTCCTCCGCCATCTTCCCGGAACTCTCCTTTTTCAAGTTTTTAAAGTTTTCATCATAGAGGTCCTTCACTTCTTTGGTTAAGTTAATTCCAAGGTATTTTGTTTTTGAGAGCTATTACAAATGGAGTTACTTTCCTAATTTCAGCCACACTTTTCTCATTGTTGGCATACAGAAAAGCCATTGATTTTTGAGGGTTAATTTTATACCCTGCTACTTTGCCAAAGTTTTGAATCAGCTTGAGTAATTTGGGAGTGGAGTCTATGGGATACTTTAAATACAAGATCATGTCATCTGCAAAGAGGGAGAGTTTTATTTCTTCTTTCCCTATTTGGATACCCTTTATGTCTGCATCATGTCTTATGGTTGTAGCTAGGCATTCTAATAGTAGGTTGAAGAGAAGTGGAGAGTGTGGACATGCTCCTGGATTGGAAAGATTAACATCGTGAAAATAGCAATACTTCCCAAGGCTATCTACAAATTCATTGCGATAGCTATCAAAATTCCAACCTCATTCTTCAAGGAAATAGAAGAGACAATCCAAAAATTCATATGGAACAATAAAAGACCCAGAATAGCAAAAACGCTCCTCAACGGAAAGAACACTGCTGGAGGAATATCAATACCAAATTTCAAACTCTACTATAAAGCCATAGTAATCAAAACAGCTTGGTACTGGCACAAAAACAGACCTCGGTACCAATGGAATAGAATTAAAAACCCAGAAATGAATCTACAGACCTATAGCCATCTAATAGTTGATAAGGGAGCTAAAAAAATAGAACGGAAGAAAGACAGCCTCTTCAGGAAATGGGGCTGACAAAATTGGTTAACTACTTGTAGAAAACTAAAGTTGGATCCTTCTATATCACCCTGTACCAGAATCAACTCCAAATGGATCAAAGACCTCAGAGTCAAAGCAGACACTCTAAAAACATTACAGGATGGAATAGGAGAAACCCTAGGTCTCCTTGGCTCAGGTCGAAATCTTCTTAAAAGTGACCCAGAAACACAACAAATCAAAGAAAGGTTGGACAAATGGGATTGCATGAAGTTGCAGAGCTTCTGCATGGCAAAGGACATAGATAGCAAGATCAATAGAAAGCCCACGGATTGGGAGAAGATCTTCACTAGTCATACAATGGACAAGGGTCCCATATCTAGAATATACTTGGAACTCAAAAAATTAAATCCCCCAGGAAAAATCCTCAAAGAAACAACTGCCCAATAAGTAAGTGGGCTAATTACTTAAAGAGAAACTTCTCTGACGAAGAAAGAAGGATGGGTAATAGACAAATGAAGAAAAGCTCAACCTCCCTACCCATAAAGAAATGCAAATCAAAACAACATTGAGATACCACCTCACCCCAGTTAGAATGGCAAAAATCAAGAAATCTAATAACAACAGATGCTGGAGATGATGTGGACAGAAGGGAACCTTACTGCATTGTTGGTGGGAGTTTAAACTTGTCCAAACTCTTTGGAAAGTATTATGTAGGTTCCTCAAAAGACTCCACATAGAGCTCCCCTATGACCCAGCAGTCCCACTTTTGGGCATTTACCCAAATGTTTACACACAAGACCACACTAAAGCTACCAGCACAACTATGTTTATTGCAGCATTATTTACCATAGCTAAGATATGAAACCAATCCAGATGCCCTTCAGTAGATGAATGGATCAAGAAAATGTGGTATATATACACAATGAAATTCTATGCCTCCATCAGAAAGAATGACATTGCCCCATTTGTTAGGAAATGGAAAGACTTGGAAAAAATTATATTAAGTGAAGTAAGCCAAGCCCAAAGAAACATAGGTCCCATGATTTCCCTTATTTACAATATCTAGTATATGTATGAGTCAAGCAGAAAAGGTCAGATAAGGTGATGTTAGGAAAATGAACCCTAAGATATGTATTTTAAATGTTTTTTTTCTTTCATGCATTTGTTTCTAACGCAATTATAAGATTATTTCTTTGTTGCTTTGTATGTCCCTCCCTTACAGTATAACCACTGCTTTCACTGTATTTGATGTCGGTATAATTTGTGGAGGGGAAGGGGAAAAACAAGTCGTTTAAATAAGGATACATGGGGACCTGTTGCAACAATGAGAAGTAAAAGATGTCATGTAGAAAACAAACTTTACAACTTGGGGTGGGGAGGATTGGGTGGGGAGGGAGGGAGCATGGGAAGGGATGGGAAGGTTAAACAAAGGAGGAGGCTACAATGCTTGATAAGAAATTTACTCACTATCTTGCCCATGTGATTGTAACCCCTCTGTACAATATTAAACTAAAATAACAAAAAAAGAGAAAAAAATATTCTAAAAAATTTAAATCTTCACTAGATATAATAGTTTATATAAATGTAGAGCAGTGTTTTCTGGTTTTAGTTGTCATTGAATCAATTGTGTAAATCACACATTTCTCAGTCAATTCATATTTGTATGTTTATACACTTATATGCCATAAGTATAATTAACTGATAAGCGATAGGCAGTGCTGTTTTATTAATCTCCCTAGGGTTTCTAACATTAACCCATCTACCCTAAAATCGATATGTCTTCAAACCTTGTAAAAGGTTTCATCTCATTAGATCAGAAAAGTATAAGCCATAATCATTGTTTGGAACAAGTGTAACATTTTACATGCATTTCACTTAGTTTAAGAACCAAAACATTCAAATCATCTTAACCATACCAGTAATAGCAAAATGTCTTCTGAGCTTTTCCGTCTCTTAAGAGATGAAAATCTTTAATTATACATCTTTTTTTCTGTCCAACATCTTATATCTTAGGAAGATCTTTTTGTGTAACCCTGTGTTCCTGATTAGAAGACTGGAACAAAGGCAATAATGAAAATAGCCAAGGAAAATACTGGAAAACAATGAAAAACAATCGCATACACTCCTGTTTTCACCGGTTTCAATGAGAATATGCCTTAAAGTTTCATGCTTTTTATTATCATTCAAAGAGCAATAATTAAACTTGAATTAGCAATGAAGAAGAGAAAAGAAAATTTTGTTTGAAAACAGCTTGACTGAACAATCCAACATAAGCATAATGAATTTATATTGTTTTTCTATGTTGTTGCCAAAATAATAGAGAGCAACACCCAAAAGCAGGAAAGTAACTAAGCCAAAGCAATAACGTTTTGCTATAAAATAATTGTGAGGTTCTGACTCTTTCAAAGTCAGGCTTGCAAAGAGGAAAAGTGTATTTGATTTAGTGTGAATGATAAAAAATATAAAATTCCTTTATTAATGTTTTACATATCTTGACTAGGATTTCTCATGTTGGAGAAGAGGAAAGATATGTAAAAGTTAAGATTGTTTGACTATTCCCCAAGATCATTCTTATTTATCAGCTATAGCAACACAAGTAGCTTTGGTTACTCTTAGAATCATGCTTGTTTACATTTAGAAGCTTTATTAGTTGCTGGGTTATAACTGCAAACCCTTGAGTATTAATAAAAAGTCATTTCCTAAATGTGGAAAGTTGCTGTGAAAAGAAACATAAAATATCAAAGACTTAGCACAGTGGAAACTATTTTCTAGCTATATCACAATCTGTAGGTGTAGATTTTGTTTCACATTGTTCCAGGGGACCCATTTTTGTTATCTTCTTTTTCAACATCTAGTGATCCTATAACATCCTATGACATCCTGGGAATCTATATCTTCACTGGATTCTCTAATTTCTGTTGGAAAGTTAGGAAGAATAGGAAATTTAGTTTTTGTTTCTGTCATCATATTTTGTATTACTTTACACACTATAATTCAAAATGACATAAATTTTCTTTATAATATTAGGAGACAGATTTCATTTCCATATTCTTACGCTAGCCTTCTACATAAGTTTAGTAGTTAGTAATCCCAAAATGTGAAAATAAAGTTAGGGAGCTTCTTATTTAGATATTATTTAGAATTTCCAGACTTCATTAATGAAGGCCTTTAGTAGAATTTACATCATACACGTGTACAAAGCCGGTGGCAACTTTTTCTTATTCTCAGAAACTAGGACATGTGGTGTCCCTGTAGTTGCATCAGGAAAAGGCCGAAATTTAGTTAGTTTACAAAACCAAATCTCCTGCAAAAAAATTTCTACAAGTTAATTGGCTTGAATAATGAATATTTTCATTTTACACTTCTAAAGGACAGAAATCTAAAAGAAGTCTCACTAGATTAAAATCAAGCCATCTACAGAGCTAAAATATTTTTCAGATGATTCTAGTGGAAAAGTCATTTACTTCCTGTTCTGCTTTCCACAAACTTCAGAATCTGGGTGGTTTTCCTTTATCTTCTAATGTAGCATCATTACATCTTTCTGATGGTTCTTACCTAATCATGTCCCTTTGAACTACAGCTGGGACTTTTAAGTACCCGTTTGAGTATACTTTCCCCATCGGATAATTATTCAAATTTGTGTTCCTTGGGTAATGAAAGGTGATTGTTTTACAAAATTATATATAAAATGTAAATCTACATTTGAGGGATTAGATGTGTGGGGACTATGTATATTTTGGGAAGGTATTTTACTGCCTACCAAAATGAGTGTGTAAGCATTCTTTCTACTATCATATGTTATCCTTTCATTAATTTTGAACAACATATTTCTTCAATGAAATATAACTAGAAAAAATTTAGTTCCTGAAAGCATTTAATCCTGATTAAAACATTGCCATGTAAAAGAAATCTTAAACGCTAAAGAGCAGCCCTTGAAACAGTTCTGGAACTTTCACTTTTTATACACTTTGCTTAAAAATCTCTTTTCAAGAGCATTTGATTGTTATTATTTTGGGATTATGGTTAATATTTATTTGACTGCTATTTTTAAAGAACGCACCACCCAATACTGGTTCTTTTCTTCTAACATTTTTGGGTCTAATCTAGTTCTGAAAGAAACAGTTATTTGAATTACATGAACTACTTGTTGAAGTTGAATCAGTGTGGAGAAGAAAAGAAGAAAAAAGATGTCTCTGTGTGTATGTCACGTTAAAAATGTATCTAAAAACTATGTATATTATAATCATCTATTTTTCATTATGTTTAGATTCTGATAAAATTTAGCCTCTCAACTCACACAATGTTAATGCAGTCTTATTTCATACCTCCTAAAAGCAAACGACAAATTACTATTTATTTTAGAAATATTCTTTTTAATTTTTAAAATTCTATTTATTTAAAAAACTATATTTTTAAAAAGTTAGCCAAAGCAAATGGTGTATTAGTTATTTAGAGTCATGTTCAGACTCTATGATGGAAGCCAGAAAGGGAAAATATTCATGTTTTTATTCTTCCTCTTGCCACTCTGATTTACTTCATCTATTTCTGAAAGAATGAAATTCTGGCTTTGAAGCCTTTTGCTTGATATCCACAATGTGTCATTCTTCCTTTATTAATAGGAGAATTTGGAGATAGGATGAGAATTCACACTAGAAAAAGGAGAAGAGCAAAAGAGAAAGTGAAATCTAGATATTTTGTTCTTCCTCATCTCAATTACAAGGTCTGGATAATGATTGTGAATATTAGATACAATGGTCTAAAGTGATTAAACACATTTATAAAAAAGTTAGCCCCACAAGTGATCACATAGATAATGCTTATTTATTAAAAAATGTAATAGCATAAATAGAAAGTGTTATCTATTTGTTTAGTACTTATTTATTATTTGTTAAATTTTGGTGTGCTGTAGTCAACTATCATAAAGGTATACAAGAATGGTGAGAAATTAATATCTTATATATCATATTCTAATATTAGCTTAATTCTTGCTGTGTTTGAGTTTTGCCTCAATTTCACATGCGATATTCTCCCAGTATATAAGTTGAAAGAAGATTTCCTCTGTATATATGCTATTTTTATAGCTAAGCGAAAAGAAGTTAGTTCTTAGACAGAGACAAGGGGATAGAAATCTTCCCCTAGAAATAACCTTTGACCACTTCTGGTTCATTTTTGTAAGCTTAAGTATGTCACATGACCCATCTTGACATTGCAGAGTAGAGGTAAATCTCACCTACAGGAAGCTGATGCAGGACAGTATAATATGCCAAGGTATTCAACACTTGAGATAAAGAAGAAAAAGAAGAGAACTATAATACAATCAATCATACTTGCCATCACATGTCTTTGCAGGAAGGGAGGTATTATATACCTTTGTTTCTAAAACTACTGATATCTTCAAATTATGTCTTTTATGCTTGGATATTACTAGAATTAGAGAACATTTTGATACTGAGACAGCGTAAAATATCAAAGAAATCTGGAGTAATCATTTCAATATTACATTTTTGTTTTGCTAGGAACAATACTTTGTACTTTCTTACCTAGTCTCTTTTGTTTCCAGAACTGGATTTTGTTAATATATGTGACTATCCACCAGAAGAAATATCTTCATTTATCTGCATCTTGTGCCGATAGCATAGCCAACTATATTTATGTGGGAATTCATCAGTAACACTTTTTAAAAATGCAAAAAATGTGGACAGGGAGCCAATATACATATTTTCCCACCATCAACTTCCACATCCTCCTTCTTCCTTCCTTGGAATCACACTCAATCAATAAAAGGCTGAGATATTTGACTCTTTTTTATTTTTTTATTGTGAAAATACTGTACAGAGGGGTTACAATGACATGGACAAGATAATGAGTATATTTCTTATCAAGCATTGTAGCCTCCTTCTTTGTTTCCCCTTCCCATCCCTTCCCATCCTCCCCCAGCCCCCCACCCAATCCTTCCCACCGCCCCACACCAAAGTGGTAAAGTTCATTTTCCACATAACGACTTGTACATCTCATTGTTGCAAAGGGCCCAGCTGTATCCCTAGATAAACGATTTGATTTTGCCCTTCCCCTTCACAAATTATACCAACATAAAATACAGTGAAAACAGGGGTTATGCTGTGAGGGAGCGACATACAAAGCAACACAGAAATCACCTTATAAATATGTTAGAAACAATTGTGTGAAAGAAAAAAAACATTTAAATACTTATCTTGGGGTTCATTCACCTAACATCAAGAAAATGTGGTATATATGCACAATGGAATTCTATGCCTCTATCAGAAAGAATGGCACTTGTTAGGAAATGGAAAGAATTGGAAAAAAATTATATTAAGTGAAGTAAGCCAGGCCCAAAGAAACAGGTCCCATGGTTTCCCTTATATGCAACAACTAGTATTTGTCTGAGTCAAGCAGAAAAGTTCAGGTAAGTTGATGTTAGGGAAATGAACCCTAAGATATGTATTCAAATGTTTTTTTTTTTACTTTCATGCCATTGTTTCTAACACATTTATAAGATTATTTCTTTGTTGTTTTGTATGTCCCTCGTCCACAGTATAACCCCTGCTTTCACTGTATTTGATGTCGGCATAATTTGTGGAGGGGAAGAGGAAAAACAAATCGTTTGGCTCTTGACCTTGAAAGTGAAGCAGTATGTTTTGGATATCGGAGATGACTGTTAAATATTTTCCCCCCCATAATAATGTTACATGAAACAGCCTTATGAGTCCTGCAGTTCTTAACACTGTACTTCCTTAGTGATGTGATAGGAATGTCAACCTTACTGGACTTAGTATTGGTTTCCACTTCCTTTTCTACCATCCAGTCTAAATTAAAATAATGGAATGAAAAAGTAATGCCATCTTAAGAAAGTCATTTAAGGCTATGAAAATGTGGCTTCATGGCAGAGATTGCTTATCATGCATGAAGCCCTGGGTTCAATTCCTCAGTACCACATAAACAGAAAAAGAAGTGGTGATGCGCCTCAAGTTGTAGAGTGCTAGACTTGAGCAAAAAAACTGAAAAACTCCGGGACAGTTCCATGGTCCTGAGTTCAAGCCCCAGGACTGGCAAAAAAAGTCATTTAGCTAGTAAATGACAAATAAAGAAAGTATACTTGAAATATATAAATGTTCTTCCCAACTATGTCTAACAATCGTCCTTAATTCATATACTTTACCTATATTAGAATACTGTGTTGAAAACAAAACAAAAAAAGGTTTGCTAATAGGTCACGACAATTAATGTTAGGAATGTGCTTAGATATCAGGTGAGGATTAATCCTGGAAATTCAAAGATTCCAGGTTTCTGAGTGGTCACTGCTAATAACAATGAGGATAGTCTAAGTGAGATTTGGAAAACTTTTTGTTCAGTTATGGCACCAAAAAGCACAGGATAATTAATAGTTTTGACAGAAGTGAAGAAATAACTCTAGATGGAAGAAATAAATGATAATAAAAAATAATTATACCGGAAACTGTTCTAGGGAACCAGTTTTGGTTATTGAAGAACTAGTTATCAACTATGCTTATTCCTCATTGCCTTTAGCATTCTAATCTCTTAAGCTAGTTCTTAATCTCTGTGGGATAAGTTGTATCTATTTCTATGTTGTTTTTTCATACCGGATCTTCTTTGCTTTCTAAAAATCTGTCTTTCTCTATTTCTCTATTAACAATTATTGATACTAAGTCCACATTCACAGACAGCAGAGGATTCTAATGTAAGAGTCCCATAACTCATGAGTCATTAATGTAACAACATGGAAAAGGAGGACATATTTATTGCTACCTCAATTTTTCCGAAAACCTGCAATGTCACATCATTTGATTCAAATTTCCATTCTTTGTCTACATAGTGTCATTAAGTGCACATAAATGCAAATATGAGCCGGGTGCTGGTGGTTCACGCCTGTAATCCTAACTACTCAGGAGGTTGAGACAAGAGGATTGTAGATCAAAGCCAGCCTGGTCAGCAAAGTCCACGAGATTCTTATATTCAATTAACCAACAGAAATTCAGAAGTGGTGCTGTAGCTAAAGTGATAAAGCACTCAACTGGAGCTGAAGAGCTGAGGGACATTGCCCAGAATCAGAGTCCAAGCCTCACGACCAATAAACAAAAGTGCAAATATGACATTAACTTTCCCCAAAAAGAACTACAAAGTCAATAGTAATCTTCCCAAGCAGAAAAACTAATTCCAAAATGATTCAGTGTACCTACTTTTGCTGTTATTTGTTATGGCTTCTTTGTTGGACATATTCTCTTCTTTTAAAAATTGTCAAATATTAGCTTTATAATAAACTTCATCTAATATTTCTCAAATGAGAAGTCCATATAGTTGATGTCACTTGGCTTTCTTACTATCACAGTTCAAAGCCAACCCTGGCAAGAGAGGTCTGCCAAATTCTTATCTCTAATTAAACACCAAAAAAAAAAAAAAAACAGAAGTGGAGTTTTTGTTGAAGAAATAGTGTACTAGCTTTGGGGTCAGGTGGGCAGGAAAGACAATTGTTCAGGGACAGGGTCCAGCCTCTGAGTTCAAGCCCCAGAACTAGAACAAACTAAACAAAAAAAATAACACCACATATTTCTTTGGGACCATCGTTTAACACTGTTTGAGAAGAGGCTCTTTTTGCTGATCATACACGCTGCATCCTGCTTTTTGGAATCTTTATTGCTATGGCAAACTCAGGACCAGATTAGAGGAATGGATAAAGGACTTCTGCAACAAGACAATCATGTCAGGAGTGAAATATCCATGCATAAGAAATTTTAAAACCTCCATGTCTTTCTTTCTTTGCAGTAGAACACTTTAAAACAAAGTTATTTCGTTTTTTTTTTTTTCTATGCTGGCCTGTGAATGGCATATTGTTTCTTTTTGTAATACTCTCAACTAGAAGTTTAGAGAAAAGTTTTATATGAGTAAAGAACACACTCGAAAAAGTCAGGGACAGATTTTCCTTCTAGTCTTGGATTATTTTCTTGTTCAGTAAAAAGAACAGCACAAATTATCTTGAACTTTGTCATTTCTTTATGTTCAATTCCTGTCTTGGAATCATTTACCACTGCCCATAACAGTTCCTTCCATCTACTTCCAATAACAATCTATGATGCTGCTCCCAGTAAAAATGAATATTTTCTAGCTTCATTGAAATAGCACAAGTACATCTTTGGACATGAGGTAACACATGTTTCAGAAACAACTTAGAAATGAGAAAATATGGCATTTACATGGCTTATAAAAATTATCCATGTACATATCGCCATAGAAGATGATGCTAAGTGAAATGAATCCCAAGATAGGGACACAACTTTTTTTTGCTTTCTTGCAATTTTTTAATGTATCTAACATGTACTATGCCTTTTTTGGGGAGGGGGTTCCGATGGTGGGTCCTGAACTCTGGGCCTGGGCGCTGTCCCTCAGCTCTTCAGCTCAAGGCTAGCACTCTACCACTTGAGCCACAGCACCACTTTTGGCTTTTTTCTTTTTGGTTCTGTGGTTCTGAGGAATCGAACCCAGGGCCTCATGCATGCAAGGCAAGCGCTATACCACTGAACCACCTTCCCAGCCCTACTATGTCGTTTGTTTGTTTCTGTTCTATTTTCATCCTCCACGGTATTTTTTCACTGTATTTGAGTTTGGTGATCTGCTTCTTGCACTTACATTTTCCTAATGTGGGGATGGGAAGGGAAATATCAAAATGCTGAAACAAGGATAAAGTATAATCCATTGTAACAATAAGATGAACAAGACACCATGTAGAGAACAAACTTTACAACTTGGGGAGAGGAGGAAGGAGTTGGGGAGGGGGAGAGAAAAGGGATGGCAGGGGACAAATAAAAGAGGAGCTAACAATGCTCGTTAGATAATGTATTCATTAGCTTACTTATGTAACAAACCCACAATAAAAAACATGAAAGAAAACATCCTGGAGTACATTAAGTATAAATTTCCTAAATGCTCTGTAAATTAAGCCCAATTTTAATTGGGAAGAAGGTTCTCAGAAACATTTTATTGTGAGTGTGGGTGTTGTTCATTCTTTCCCAGGTGTACATAGGTTAACATTAGGAGAAACAATAGGAATAATAGGAGAAAGAGAAGTTCTGTGTTTAAGTATAATGGTTCAAAACACTATAGAAGACTCTGCAAATAAGACAACTTTGAAACAAGGCCAACATGTCAATCTATGAGTGTGATATAGAGAAAGCATTACTACTAAGTGGAACATGACTTATGAGGCTCTTTCATCTCTTTCATCATGGTAGCTAATCATGTAAACTAGTGAAAATTACAGTGGAGGTATAATTTCGGTTCCTAGCAAGTCAGATATAAGAGCATGGACATAACTGGAACAAAAAGGCCATGTTGAGAGAGCAGGAAGGATACTAGCAATGAACTGGTGGCTAAGATCACTTTTCTTTTTCTTTTTTTCTTTCTTTTCCTTTCTCTCTCTTTTTTATGGTAGTGGGGCTTAAACTCTGGGCTTGGGAACTGTCCCTCTGCTATTAAGCTCAAGGCTAGTGCTCTACCACTTGAGTCACAGTGCCATTTCAGGATTCTGGTAGTTAATTGGAGAAAAGAGTCTCTGGGCCTTTCCTAGCTGGGCTGGCTTTGAACCCCATCCTCAGATCTCACTGCCAACGGGCTTAAGATCACATTTTTAACAGTGTACACTCAGGATATGTAATGTGTATATTCATCTATCTTTATATGTATTCTTGAGTTAAAAATTTAGGCTACAGCTCAGACTTTATACTCACAAAAATGTTTGTCGTTTAAAAGTTGATACTCCTGGAGAAATAAAACCTAAGAATATAAAGGAGTCTGGGAAGTTCAGTTTATATCCAGCCTGGGAAGAACAGGCTTTGAGACACTACCTATAATTATCCAGGCAAAAGCTGAATTGGAAGAAGCGCTCACGAGATGGAATACCAGTCATGAGCAAGATGGCTGAATAAGAGATTGAGGCTTTTTCATACATACATACAAACATACATATACACATACACTCAGAGGCACTTATATGTGCACAAACAAATGCACAAATGAAACAACTCTCAGAATATGTAGAAAAGTTAGAAAACAATAGAAAATATTTCCTGAGTAAGACTAGAATCAAGTGATAATTTTTAATATTAGAAAGTATTCAAGTGAACTTTCTTCAAAAAAGTTTGAGACTATTACATAGGTAGGGACTAGAGATAGTAAGAGAGTCAAGTAATCATTATTAATGGGATCAGATCCATGGAGGAATGAATCAGAGACCCCTGCAGGTGCATCTGAAAATGTTCATATCCTGTGTCAAATGTTAGAACATCTTTCAAAACTGTACATAAACAGTCTGAGCAGTCAATCTCATGGATAATATCATCAGAGAAGTTCAGAATTGCTAGTCTGTATCTAGATTAAATAAACCAACAAACCATGGTAGGACAATGTGATACAAGACAAAAATTCTAGCACTGAGACTAAGACAGGAGATTATAGAGTGGAATTACATAGCAATACCTTCCCTGGACCAGGTAGCATAATTTTGTCTCAATAAAACAAACCAAACAACAAGAAAGAATACACAGTTTGAAGTTTGGGCTAATTTTGTCACTGTTTTGAGATAAGTTTCCTATTGACATGCAACTCATATATAATCCTCAGTTGTGTTTTAAATACTCTTTTCATTACAGAACAATCCCAGATGTAAAATGGCTCATGATTTCCAACGAAAAATTTGAAAAAGTAAGCATCATTCTGTTGGATTCCAAAGAAATTATGAAGGATTATGAAAGCCTAAGCCTGGAGAAATAGCAAAGTTCATCTAATGTTGGACTTAGTAGACCTGGCTAAATTAGAATTTAGATTTAAAATAATGTTTTTTGTTTGTAATTTCATATTCTATAGGATATTACAAAATGCTTTTCAAGTAGATGATTTAATCCCGTCCCTGGCCCCTGGCTCCTGAAGGCTTCTGGGTACGGACAGGAAAGTTCATTTATATCTGTCCCCAGAGGTCTCCTCCCCTCCCAGCATGTAGGGCCATGCCCCAGCCATCACTCTGGGCCTGGAACTGGCTCCAGAGCCAGGCCAACCCACCCCTCCTTCTCTCCTTGTGCCAGGACTCGTGTGGGAGTTAGAGTCCACCTGGCCTTCTGTTTCCATGGCCTCATGCTCTCCAGCCATTCCCACCCCCTGTCCCATGCCCCCGAGCCTGGATGCAAAGTGCTCCCCCCTTTCCTGTTTCTCCAGGCCCCAGTTCCTGCACGTCCAGCAGTCCAGGCCATAAGTGTACCTGCCCCTAAGACAACAGGCCCACTGGAGCCTTCCCACACTTCTGTGCCCAGCACCAGATGGGGCTGTTCACAACTCTCTCCCTCCCCCCCCCCAGCTCTTCCCTGCTCTACTGCTGAGCCAAAGGGTGCTCCCTGTACACCATGCATCCATCCTCCATTGCTCCTTTCTGGGCTTGATTCTGCACTGTGCTCACCCTCTCCACCTTCCCCGTACAGGAAGGACCTCTCCATGGCTGGATAAGGCTTGTGGGACATGTCCCTGCCCCCTCCCCACCTAGGGAGCCAAAGGCACAATCCCACCCCTCCCTCCACTCCAGGGAGACAGCTCACTAGGAGAGATGGACTCCCTGGTGGGGCATGGGTATGCCCAAGCACGTGGCTCACGTTTCCCCCTCTTCCTTCCTGGCCTGTTTCTGCTGTGGTCTCTGCAGGTGCACGTTGCCTCCCCCAACCCCTTTCCTCTGGAGATGCCTTTCCTCACCCCACCTGGGGATGTCACCAGCTGATTCCCCAACCCCCCCCCCACGCTCATCCCCAACTCCTTCTTGGCTCCCTCTTGGCTGCCCAGCCCTATGCAACCAAGTCTGATCTGTGTGGGAAATCCAGAAGCTGGGCTGCATTCACATGGGAGGCTCCCCCCTTCACTGCTCCCAGATATGACTTGAGTTCACTCCCCCAGGCTCGCCCATTTCCCCAGGAATGACCTCTCAATGCCATAACCACACACAGAGCCAGGGCTCTCTGTTGGCTCCTGGGCCATGTCAGCCACAGTGGGTCTGAATTAGAGAGGCCTCAGGAGTCAGAAGGGACCCACAGGTTGAGGGCAGCCTTTCCTATCTCCTACATTCCCCCTTCCCAGGATGTTTTGCTGGGAGGAGGTAGGCCTCACCCACTGATGCTGCTGGTGCCCCGTGGCCCCATTGGTATGGTCGGATGTGCTGTAGCAAAGCCTGCTGGAGGCCTACCCCCCCCCCAGGCAGATGGCAGCAGCCCCGAGTTCCCCCTTCCACACTGCTGAGTTGGCCTGCTCCCCATTTGCTGCCCCTCCCTGGCAGCCCTGGTTGGTTCTCATTGAGAAAGCCCAGAACTCCTGCCTTCCTCTTCCCCACTTGGCCAGCCCTTTCTCACTGACTGCTCCTGCCTCTCCTGCCCCGCCAGTCCCTCTCCTGCTTCTCCGAACCATAGGGGCCTAGGGTCCCAGCAGGCACAACACCAAGACTCCCTCCCCATCTGCTCCCTCCTTGCTCCTACATTTCCCCCATCGGCCCCACCTCCTCCATTCCTGGCCTACCCCTGTCCTAAGTTTCATGCCCCTTCCACTTATCCCAACCCTCCTGGGCAGCCCGGCCCTCTCAGAATGGCAAATGCTCCATGGGCCATCAAGAGTCCTGGAGCTTGCTCCAACCTCATCCCTTCCGGGCCTGCTACTTCCAAAGCAGTCTTTCCTGGGGCAAAGTTTCCAGGTGCAGGCCCCCGTTCCCCCTTCTACTCCCAACCCACAAATCTCTACTGAGGGCCCCGCTCCCCAAGGGTGCAAAAGCACACTTGGCTGGCTCAGCTCCTCATTCCTCTGTCAAGGGCTCTGTACCAGTTCTCACTGGGTCTGGATAGGAAAGCCCACGGGATTCAGAGGCCATGCAGGACAGTAGCACCATGGATCACCCATGTCTTACCTTCCAGCTTCCCAGCCTGTTCCCAGCATGACTTCCTGTGGTGCAGGGCCATACGCTGCTTTCCAGAAAATGACTTCTGGAGCTGTCCCACTCTCATGGGCTGACATGGGAAGGAGGAAGAGTTGCTGGGTCCTCAGCCTGGAGGTCTTGCCTGGGGTACCAGGGCTGCAAAAGGCCTCCTGGGAACAAGGCACTGGTTTGTGGGTCTTAACTGAGATCCGAGCAGCAGCAAGAAAAATGGGGCGGGACCAAGCTCAGGAAACAGATGTCAGCAAGCCTGAAAGGGCAGGGCCCTGGCACAAGTCTGTCCTGTGATGCAGGTGGGAGCAGGAAGAAGTGGGTGGGCCCGGTCAGGCTCCTGCATCTGTTCTGCCCTGAATCCAGGGGATGGCGGGAGACCTAAAGGATGAGTCCTGCCCAAGGTGCGGGTACTGGTGGGCAAACCGATGGGATGGGGCCCTAGTTCGGGTGCTGCCCAAGGCACTCCTGCAAGAGAGTCCCATGGCAGAAACCGCCCCAAGCACCTCTGCTGGCAAGCGAGCTAGGAGGCTGAGCCCTGGGGCTGGTCTTGTCAAATGATGCTGGTGCCTGCAGGCAAGAATGGATAGGTGGAGCCCAAGTGTCAGCAGGTGCCAGCGAAGGGGTGGAGCCCCATGCTGACTCCTCCAAGGCAGGGGATTCCGGAGGCTGAACTAGGGGGTGGAGCCCAGGTGTAGTTGCCGGTCCCTCCTAAGACACCTCTGCTTGTGAGTGAATTGAGGGGCAGAGCCCGGGTGCAGGTCCTGCCCCAGGCAGGGGGTGCAAGCAGGCAATATTAGGAACAGAGCCCCAGTGCCAGCGGGCTACATAAGGGACAGATCCCTACTGCGGGTCCCACCCTAGGCAGCCGAAGGGGCAGATTCCAGGTGTGAACCTCCTCTAAAGCGCTGGTGCTGGTGCTGGCAGGCGAACTAAGGGGCGGAACCCTTGTGCAGATCTCGGTTACTGGGCAGTGCAGGAATGTGAACGAATGGGCAGAGCCAAGGCGTGGATGTTGTCAAAAGGGCCGCTGCTGGTGGGCAGTCTGAGGGGCAGAGCCCCAGTGCTGATGTCGCCCAAGGCACCATCACCATCAACTGATTAAGGGGTGGAGCCCACTGGCCGTCTCTCCAGGTTGCCAGTACTGGGGACTGAGCCAAGGGGCGGAGCCCCGATGAAGGTGTCACCCAAAGCACCTCTGCCTGCAGCCAAACAGAGGGGCGGAGCTCCTGTGTTAGTCCCACCCAAGGCGCCAGTACTGGCCATCGAACGGAGGGGTGGTGCAGGTCTTGCCCAAGGGTCAAGCCCCAGTGAGGGTCGTGACCTAATGCAGGGAGCAGGGGTGGTTGTGACCGAATGCGGGGAGTCTGCGGTTGGTCTTGCCAAAGGCCTGGGGACTGGTGGGCAAACCAAGTGGTGGAGCCTCCCTGCAGTTCTGTCAGAAAATTAGAAAACAATATAAACTTGAAAGGTTCATGGAACAAGGACTTTGAAGCCCCGACTGGATTCAAACTCCTCTCCATGTCAGCTTCCTGAGTAACAGTTTGGGTAGCAGGCCTGAGCAGGTTCAAATGTCTTTCCATACTACCACTTCTTTGAACTCCACTCTGCTGCTGGAACTCCCCTAATGTGCATGACACCAGGGCCTGGGTCCTGGGACTATGCACCTCTCTCCTCTCTCTATGTATATTCGCATCAATATATTTGCCATATGTGTATGTATTTATACATGCCCTTTTTCTGTACTGGACTTTTTTGACTTTGGTCATGCAGACTATAAATACACACGAGTATATATACATACACACATTCATGCATTTTGTCTCCGATGAATGATAGAAAAGTGAGGTTGCCCAACATTAGTAAGCTAGGACCCGACTTGGGTAGGGCTTTTCTCCCATAGAAACTCTGTAGGGGACTCAGGTTTCTCCTGAGATCTAAATATTGACAGGGGGAGAGTCCAAGATGACTGTGGACCTAGATCTTCTCTTGGTTCCATAATTAGGGATTCAGATGGCATTCTGAGGAGGTTGCCTGCACCTGCACTAGCCACTAATCCCAGTTCAGAGGAGAGAAGGCACTCAGACCTGATTTGCATGAGCTCCCCCTTCCCCTCACCCCTCACATTGGCCCCTTTCAGTGGCCATGTCAAGTGGGTGCATTCCTTTACACCGGAGGGAGAAGGTCAGGGGTGGGGATCTATGAGGAATGTGCCTTTCCCCTCCAGTGACCTGAGCCCTGTGGCCAGTATGAGCTCCAGAACAGGACTGAGAAGGGCTAACACAAAGGGTCTTGCTCCTTGAGTCCTTCCTTCAGCCAAACAGACCTGTTTCCTTCCATGCTAGCAAGCCAACTGAATCACTTCTGGAAGATACCCCTTAGAAGACAGTCTAGGATAGGGGCTTAGTTCCTTCTGGAAGAGAAAGACCAGCCCGTTGGAACACTCCAACTGGAAAGGCAAATGATAGAGAGATCCAGGCACCAGTTCTCGTTTGAAAGGAAGGGAGAGTTTACACACCAGAGATGTTGGAGGTCTTCTCTCTTTCTCTAAGAGTCCCTAGTGTTAGGATGGAATGGGATTGTATGAAGCCAAGCCTGACACATCTCTGAGAGTCCATGAATGTCTGAAATCAGGAATGGTATATCTCTAATTTCTGGGCAGGGTGTGTGTGTCTTAGCACCTCATTCTGCACAGACCCCCATGGATAGTTCTTCACTGGCCTCTCAAACTCTTCCACATGGCGACGCCGTGCTTGCCGACTGCTCCAGTGCATATACCAATCCCATATCAAGTAGCCTTAACTGGAGAAACCTGAGGCATCATGAGACCAGGAGGTGGTTCATGGTTTCTGAGCCAAGAAAGGATTTTAAGCTGAGTAAACCCAACAAGGAAGTCTGGATATGAACACATATGTTTTCATGAGTTCATGTGCACGTGTGCACATGTGTTAGTACTTGGACTTGAACTGAGGGTCTGGATGCTGTCCCTGAGCTCTTTTGCTCAAGGCTGGCAGTCTAACACTTGAATGATAACTCCCTCCACCTTTGGCATATATATGTGTATATATATATATATATACTTGGTGCTTCATTGAAGAAGAAATACTTGTGAACTTCATTCCCTGGCTGGATTTGAACCACGATGCTCAGATCTCAGCCTGCTCACTAGCTGGGTATTACAGACACGAATCATCGGTGCCAGGCCATGTACATATGTTATAAGGGAGAAGCTGGTGGCCCACTGAAAAGATGCGGTTCAGGGACAGAAAGCTGAAATGAGATGTGCAGCCTATTAGAGTGCATGGGAGAATGTTCTAATCTAGACACCCAGCACAGATAGAGAACAGGCCCTCTTAGAACACTTGAGATGAGCTTAGGGTTGGCTCAAAGGGCATGGACCATGCACTACACACCAGCAATCTGGTGAATGCAAGAATACTGAAGAGGGAGGCCTTTGGAATGAAAGCCCTGATGTAGGAAACACAGGGCTCCCTGTCTGAATGCCTATCCATCTATCAATGAATGTTTTTTGTCTGTTCTCCTCTAATTGTGTCCCATCCATCTTGCTCCTGGGCCTCTGTTCTGTCTAGTTCAGTATGTGTCATGGTGTGTGTGTGTGTGTGTGTGTGTGTGTGTGTGTGTGTGTGTGTGTGTGTTTGTGTTTGTGTATTTTTCCCTCGTCTTTCTCTGTCCCCTCTCTGGGTGCCTGTCTGTCTCTTTCTGACCTCTGATGGGGCCCCACCTCCATGCCGACCTTGCCTTTAGCCCCCTATCAGGGTCTACAATGAATCCTAAATTGCCAGAGACCCGCATTCCAGATATTCATTGGGGTCCAAGTCTGGCCTGTCCAAATCATTGGCCTTCAGTCAGCTATCAAGATCGAGTTGACTAGGGCAGGGTGGGGCTCTAGAGTACCAGGCAAGGCTTCTGGGGGGACCAAAAGGAAAAAGGCCCAGCCACTAGGGCAGGATGAACTTTTCTGCCAGGGGCCTAAAGGTGCTTGCTTTTGAATTTCCGCCTTGTGAGCCACATCCCCAATACAGCTTCTCAGCCAACGTGTCTGCCCATCTGTGTGACTGCTGATCATGGTAGTCACTCTGGTTGACTGTCATGTCTTTTTGACTGTTCAGGTACATGAGCCTTAGTCATGTCTTTTTGACTGTTCAGGTACAAGAGCCTTAGGTGTTAGCTGCAGGTTCCTTAAGCTTCCTAGCTGAGCTTGGTCTTACACGAACAAGGTTGGCACTGACTGGCAGTGTACCTGGGGGAAGCATAGCCCCACCCTAGGGAGACATAGAGAGGAGGTAGTGGCCTTCACATGGCTTCTGGGGGTTCTGCCTGGTTGTCTTCCCAGAGCCCACTGGGCCCACTGTCACCAAGAAAAGGCACCTTACTTCCCTCTCTCCTTCTTGAATTTTCTGGGGCTCTCTGAGTCTTTCATGACATGCACCTCTGCCATCTCTTGCTCTGTTTGTCTCTCCACCTGATTGTTTCTGATTGGTCGGCCAGTGCTTTTTCTCTCACTGCTCTGGCTGTCTTTGTCTTTGTCTCCCTGTCTGAATGCCTATCCATCTATCAATGAATGTTTTTTGTCTGTTCTCCTCTAATTGTGTCCCATCCATCTTGCTCCTGGGCCTCTGTTCTGTCTAGTTCAGTATGTGTCATGGGTGTGTGTGTGTGTGTGTGTGTGTGTGTGTGTGTATGTGTGTTTGTGTTTGTGTATTTTTCCCTCGTCTTTCTCTGTCCCCTCTCTGGGTGCCTGTCTGTCTCTTTCTGACCTCTGATGGGGCCCCACCTCCATGCCGACCTTGCCTTTAGCCCCCTATCAGGGTCTACAAAGAATCCTAAATTGCCAGAGACCCGCATTCCAGATATTCATTGGGGTCCAAGTCTGGCCTGTCCAAATCATTGGCCGCCTCCTGGAGATTCTGGGTCAGCAAGGCCAGCTGGAATTAGGGTATCCCTGGGTCTTGGCGTGGGGCTTAGTCATGGGCTGTCCTGTCCTTTCCTCAGCTGGATTTTTGGCTGCGCAGCCCTCCCAGCAGGCTGGCAGTGGAGTGGGGGAAGGCAGGGGGATTGCCAGGGGCTCTAGTCAACTCGATCTTGATAGCTGACTGAAGGCCACCCAAGCAAATAGGATCCAGTGCTACATGGGAGGTGAGGCCAAGGTGGCTTTGAAGTGTATCCGTAGGTGTCTAGGAAATGTCAGCATACCTTATCACAGGCAAGTCTATCTCCTGGCCCCAGCTGGGCCTCTCAGGTCCTTCTAGACATTTCCAGATGCCCAGAATACAGAGGCACAGACTTTAGATTCCAGGGCCATTGAACTGGGGAATGAGAGAGTGGTATGGACAATGCCTTAATTTTCTGGGGCATTAGCCTTGACCTGGCTATGCTCCCCTTGTGTATGCTCACTTCTTAACCCAGTGCTGGCCACACACCAGCCACTTCTGGCAGTGCTATGGAAGTGAGATCTAGGGTGACTGAAGTCTGGATTTATGGCCTGATTGGGGGTGGGGTGGAGGCAAAGGGTGTCTTAAAAATAATCTTAGAGCTGGAACTCAGGGTTGAGGCACTGTCCCTGAGCTTCCTTTGCTCAAAGCTAACAATCTACCACTTGAATCACAGCTCACCTTTCATCTTTTTTAGTAGTTTAGTAGAGAGAAGAGTCTCACATACTTTCCTGCCTAAGCTGGCTTCAAGTTGCCATCCTAAGAGCATAGTTTCTTGAGTAGCTAGGATTGCTTTTTTGACCACTTGGCACCTACTAAGGATGTCCGTGTGTGTGTGTGTGTGTGTGTGTGTGTGTGTGTGTGTGTGTGTGTGTGTGTGTGTTCAGTGAGGCTTGAACTCAGAACGTAGGTGGGTATCCTTTAGCTTGTTTGCACAAGGATGTTGCTGTACCACTTGAACTACAGTAGCTCTGCTTCCTACCTTTTTGATGATTTATTGGAGATAAGAGTCTGCCCAGGCTAGCTTTGAATCTTGATTGATCCTCAGGTGTAAGCCTTGGATAGCTAGGATGATAGGCATGAGCCACTGGCACCCAGCTGCAAGGATGTCTTTTCATCCTCTCTTCTGTTATAACAGCTGTCTACTTGCCCTGGCCTAGATCAAGGATGGGTATGTTTCATCTGAAGCCTGGGATAGGAGGGGTAGCTTTAGATGGGTGCTTGGCTGGGAGAAAGGTAGTTTGTTTTTGCCAAGGAGGAAAGCATGGCAAGGTATTAATAGCTCATATTCTCATATTCCTAGCTCCTCAAGAGGCTGAGATGTGAGGATTGCCATTCAGAGGCAGCCCAGCTAGAAAAGTCTGTGAGACTCCATTTTGCAAATAACCACCTGAAAGCTGGAAGAAAAGCTGTGGCTCAAGTGGTAGAGTGCTAGCCTTGAACAAAAAACTATGGAACAGAGCTCAGGCCCTGAGTTTAAGCCCTAGTACCAAGATGTGTGCACAAGCACACACACACACAGAGGAAGGTAGTAATGATGAGCTGAGCTAGAACTGTGGGCAGTCCTGAGGCATAGACATAGTAAACTCTCAAGGCAAATCAAGTAGTTTCTCCCTATCCTTTTTGGGCTGAGGGTTCTGGGCCATGGCAGTTAGTGCCATGGAACCTGCCCCTCAATCCATGCATGGGCCACAGGATCAAGGGAAGGACACTATGGATGCTCTTTGTAGTCGGCCCACCATTGCAGACCTTCATATACCCCCAAACACTGGTGAGGAAAGCAGGGCTCTGAGCCCTGGGACTCCAGAGATAGCCACTGCTACAAGCAGCAGCCAGCTGGCTTTAGATTCCTGAGCCTAAAAGTCTATCATGAGCCCAACTCAACACCCACTCAAGGTGTGCTTGATGATTCACACTGTTATGATACTCATGTGAGTGGATGTTATCTGTTGTGCCATTTTGCAGCCCTTGCCCCTCCTGGCCCAGAACTATGATCTGAGATGTCAATTGCATGGTCTGATGCACACTGCACCCATGACAGATGCCGTTCTGATGACCTGACTGATGACCTCCGTACCCCAGGGCTCGATCCTTCCCTGATGCTGTGGCCTGCTCTATAGGAAAAGGCTTCAGAAGAGGCTGCACTCAAGACTTGTAAGACACCAAGACATTGGGAGATCCTCAGGGGCCCACTGGAAAATACTCTGCCTAGAGTCACAGAGTGAGGTCCAAGAAGGCCAGGTGTTGGTCATGGGGCTTGAACGCTGGTCCTGAGTGCTGTCCCCCAGCTCTTCAGCTTACCACTTGAGTTACAGGGCCAATTCCGGTATTCAGGACGTTCCTTTTAGATCATAGTCTCCCAGAATTCCTGCCTGGGGTTGGTTTTGAACCCTGATCCTCATATCTCAGCTTCCTGCGAAGCTAGGAGGAGAGGTGTGAGTCACTAGCACCTGGCTGATCTGACCTTTCAGGAGCTCCTGAAAGTTTTATTTTTTAGGTGTCAATGCTGGGCTTGAACTCAGGGTCTGGCCTCTGGTCTCTTAACATTTTCCCTCAAAGCTGGCACTCTACCATTTGAGCCACAGCTCTATTTCTGGCTCTTGGTAGTTCATCGGCAAGAAGAGTCTCACTAACTTTTCTCACCTGAGCTGGCTTGACCCATGATCTCAGATCTCAGTCTTCTGAGTAGCTAGGATTTACAGGGGTTGAGCCACTTCTGACATTGTGTTAGAAGCTTTTCTTAAGCAAGCATTCTTCCCTGTGTTTACTTTGAATCCTCCATGCAAAGGAGGCCTGAGGGTCAGGAGGTGTGAAAAATAAGCTTCAAGCCACAGGAAATGGCTGGGGTCCATGGTGAAAAACCAAGCTAATCTTCCCCCGGGCCCCATTCTGGTACCCCACCATTTGCCCTACCTGTGTCTCAACAAACCTTGACCCAGCCTTGAATGTTCTGCCAGAATGTCTGAAGCCACAGAACCTTCATTCCACCTACACCACTTGCTCCATACGACACCTAAGGACCGTTGTCCAGCCATGATGGACCTTCTGCCTGAGGCTGTCTGTCCCATTCCTCGCCTTAGAACTCTTGTGGAATTTTGGCATTGGTTATATCACCTCCTGGAGCAAGTCGTTCCTTCCCTTCTACCTCTTTTTTTTTTATTATTGAGTTGCTATAGATGGAACTTTGTGCAGGGTGACTGGCAAATGCTCTGTCTTGGTGTGTTGAGTGTGTGTGTGTGTGTGTGTGTGTGTGTGCGTGTGCGCACACACACGTGCACAGGTGCGAGCATGTGCATGTGTGTGTGCCAGTCCTGATGTTTGAATTTATGGCCTGGACATTGTCCTATCCCTAAGTTTTTGTGCTCAAGGCTAGCACTCTTCTACTAGAACCACTGCTCTACTTCTCGGTTTTTGGCTGTTTAATTGGAGAAAAATGTCTCATATAGACTTTTCTGTTTGTAATTGGGATCCTCAGATATCAACTTCCTGAGTAGCTAAGATTACAGGGGTGAGCCAGCAGCACCTGCCTTCTACCTTACCTCTTACCTATAACCTCGGCCCTCCTCTGTGTCCCAGAAGAATATGTCTCACCAGACTCACTTTTTTTTTCTTTTTGCCAGTCTTGGGGCTTAAACTTAGGGTCTGGGTATGTTCCTGAGCTTCTTTTGCTCAAGTCTAGCACTCTCTCACTTAAGCCATAGTGCCACTTTTGGCTTTTTCGGTTTCTGTGGTAGTAAGGAATGGAACTCAGGGCTTCGTGCATGCTATGTAAGCATTCTACCACTAAGCCACATTCGCAGACCAAGGTTCACTTCTAACAGGAGTTATGACGGTGAGATTTATTGACTTACCCCTTTTGGCAAAGAAATCGCTGATTATTTCATGTTTATGCCAAGATTTGGGACTAGCCTTTGACTTGGCAATGAGGAATGATAGATGAGTGATAGCCACCAGGCCCCAGAGCTCTAGGCTCACATCCTGCAGAGGGATAGAGACTATGGAGAGAGAACCTTGGACAACTCCTACAGTTTACGGACTGTGGACTCTCTGGAAGCAGTGGCTGGCTGCAAAGTGTCCCAATGGGATGCTTCAGCCAGAACATTATGCACGCGTTCCACACACTAGCCCAGGCAAAGCCTTCAGGGTTTCAGTTATTAAATGGAAGAGGGTGCTTTGTTCAAGCTGCCAGCTCACACTTAGTACTCTATGAAGGCTTGTCCCAGTTTGCCCAGGTTGGGGCGGCTGGGCATGGGCAACCTGCTGAATGCCCATCATCCATACAGAGATCCATGCATTGAGTTATTGCAGCCTTTTGGGGGGGAGGGCATGTACACTGCTGTACTATGAACCTAGCCCCTGTTCTTGAGTTCTTTTTTCTCAAGGGTAGCGCTCTGCCCTTGAGTCACAGCCCCATTCATGTTTATTTTTCCGGTGATCTCTTAGAAAGAAGAGTGTCCTAGACTTTCCCACCCCAGCTGAATTTAAATTGGCATTTTCTACATCTCAGTATCCTGAGGAGCTAGGGTTATAGGCAGGAGCCACTGGCACCTTACTTTCTTCTTGTTGTTCTTTTTTCAATCATAACAGTCTGAAATTTTCAATGGGTCATTCCAATGGTTTGCATTCAAAGTAAACTACCCAGGCCTGGAGTTCGAATGCTAGGACTGCCACCCACAAATTGAGCGAGATCCTGACAAACTCATTCCTGTTCCTGTGAATGCTAATGGAATTTTATAAAAGTAATAAATGTGGGGCTGGGAAGATGGCTCAGTGGTAGAGCGCTTGCCTTGCATGCCTGAGGCCCTGGGTTCAATTCCTCAGCACCACATAAGCAAAAAGAAAAAAAGCCAGAAGTGGTGCTGTGGCTCAAGTGGTAGAGCGCTAGCCTTGAGCTGAAGAGCTGAGGGACAGCGTCCAGGCCCAGAGTTCAGGCCACACGACTGGACCCAAAAAAAAAAATAATAAATGTGCCATTGATTCATGATTTTATTTCAGAATGCCACACAAAAAAATAATGGATTGATGTCTTCCATTCTAGCACCATGGTATGATTAAGGATATTGAATAATTTTTAATTAATATTTTTATAAGTATTCAACAGTGATATTTCATTAAATGGAGGCATAATTTAATAACTAATAATTGGTAATAATATATATAATTTAATTTCCTCACAGTCCCTCTCTTTGTGTATATATATATATATATATATATATATATATATATATATATATATATATATCCATGTACGCATATCTCTATCTATATCTATCTATCAATCAATCTATCTATTTATCTATCTATCTAAGTATCAGGCACTCCTGTGGCTTGATCACAGGTCCTCAGAACTTCCTGGCAGCTCAGTTTGCCAGAGGCTGGTCTGCTAAGACTGTGACCCCATTTATGGTTTGGGCATTCTAGGCTGTGAGTTGAAATCCCAGGATGGCCAAAAATTTATTCATGCAGTAAGAAGCCAATATTAGCACATTGTTTTCCTTTTCTGTGAAAGTCCATGGTCTCAGAATGATGTATAATCCATATTTACATATATCCTATGTGATATGATATAATAAAAGAAATGTTATATGTGTAATAATGCTAAATAAGTAAGGGTAATAAATGTCATATTTCTACAAAATTTTGGTCAATCGACTTCAACAGTTCATCCAAAAAATCATACACCACGATCAAACAGGATTCATTTCAGGGATGCACAGCTGGTTCAATATATGCAAATCAATTAATATAATTCTTCACATCAAAAGGAGCAAGGATAAGAACCACATGATTATCTCAATAAATGCAGAAAAAGCATTTGCCAAGATCTAACACCCCTTTATGATGAAGGTTCTGGAAAAATTAGGAATCCATGGAACATTCCTCAATACAATAAAGGATGTATATAACAAACCTACAGCCAGCATTATACTTAATGATGAAAAACTAACGCCATTTCCTCTTAACTCAGGAAGGAGACAAGGAGGTCTAGTATTAGAATACCTAGCTACAGGAATAAGACCAGATGTAAACATAAGGGAATCCAAATAGGAAAAGAAGAAGTAAAACTCTCCCTCTTTGCAGATGACATGATCTTGTATTTAAAAAATCCCACAGACTCCACTCCCAGATTACTCAAGCTGATTCAAAACTTTGGCAAAGTAGCAGGGTATAAAATTAACCCTCAAAAATCATTGGCTTTTCTTTATGCCAACAATGAGAAAAGTGTGGCTGAAATTAGAAAAGCAACTCCATTCGTAATAGCACCACAAAAAATAAAATACCTAGGAATTAACCAAAGAAGTGAAGGACCTCTATGATGAAAACTTTGCAAAACTGAAAAAGGAAATCAAAACAGAATTTAGAAAGTGGCAAAAACTCTGATGCTCCTGGATTGGAAAGATCAATATCATGAAAATGGCAATACTTCCCAAGGCTATCTACAAATTCAATGCGATACCCATCAATATTCCAACCTCATTCTTCAAGGATATAGAAGACGCAATCCAAAAATTTATATGGAACAATAAATGACCCAAATAGCAAAAACGATCCTCAACAGAAAGAACAGTGCTGGAGGAATATCAATACCAAATTTCAAACTCTACTACAAAGCCATAGTAATCAAAACAGCTTGGTACTGGCACAAGAACAGACCTCAGAACCAATGGAATAGAATTGAAAACCCAGAAATGAACTTACAGATTTATTGCCATCTAATCTTCAATGAGGGAGCTAAAAAATAGAATGGAAAAAAGACAGCCTCTTCAGTAAATTGTGCTCGCAAAATTGGGTAACTACTTGGAGAAAACTAAAGCTAGATCCTTATATATCACACTGAACCAGAATCAACTCCAAAAAGATCAAAGACCTCTGAGTCAAAGCAGACACTCTGAAAACATTAGAAGGTATAATAGGAGAAACCCTAGTTCTCCTTGGGACAGACCAAAATTTTCTTAATAGAGACCCAGAAACGCAACAAATCAAAGAAAGGTTGGACAAATGGGATTGCATGGAATTGCAGAGCTTCTGCATGGCAAAGGACATAGCTAGTAAGATCAATCAAAAGTCCACGGATTGGGAGAAAATCTTCAGTAGCCATACAATGGACAAGGGTATCATATCTAAAATGTACCTGGAACTCAAAAAATTGACTCCTCCAAGAACAAATCTTCAAAGAAACAACTGCCCAATAAATAAGTGGGCTAAAGACTTTAAGAGAAACTTTTCTGAAGAGGAAAGAAGGATGGTCAATGGACACATGAAGAAATGCTCAACCTCCCTAGCCATTAAAGAAATGCAAATCGAAACAATATTGAGATACCACCTCACCCCAGTTAGAAAGGCTATAATCAAGAACTATAATAACAGGTGCTGGAGGGGATGTGTACAGAAGGGAACCTCATTGCATTGATGGTGGGAATGTAAACTTGTTCAACCACTTGGGAAAGCAGTATGGAGTTTCCTCAAAAGACTCCACATAGAGCCTCCCTATGACCCAGCAATCCCACTTTTGGGCATTTACCCAAATTTTCACAAACAAGACCACTCTAAGCTACCTGCACGACTATGTTTATGCAGCATTATTTACCATAGCTAAGATATGGAACCAGCCCAGATGCCCCTTAGTAGATGAATGGATCAACAAAATGTGGTATATATACACAATGGAATTCTATACCTCTATCAGAAAGAATGACATTGCCCCATTTGTTAGAAAATGGAAAGACTTGGAAAAATTATATTAAGTGAAGTGATCCATGCCCAAAGAAACATAGGTCCCATGGTTTCCCTTACTTGCAATAACTAGCATATGTCTGAGTCAAGCAGAAAAGGTCAGACAAGTTGATGTTAGGAAAATGAACCCTATGATATGTATTCAAATGTTTTTTTTTCTTTCATGTGATTGTTTCTAACACATTTATAAAATTATTTCTTTGTTTTTCCCCCATGGTATAACCCCTGCTTTCACTGTATTTGATGTTGGTGTATTTTGTGGAGGGGAAGGGAAAAATCAAATCAAATAATTTAAGTAGGGATACAGGTGGACCCATTGCAACAATGAGATGTACAAGTCGTTATGTCAAAATACGATCTTTACAACTGTGGTGGGGGTGGGGGGCATTGGGGGATGATTGTGTAGGGGGGTGGGGGCGGGGAGAGAATGGGAAAGGTCAGGGAGGGGAAACAAAAAAGGAAGAGGCTACGATGCTTGATAAGAAATGTACCCATTATCTTGCCCATGTAATTGTAAACCCTCTGTACAACCCTGTGTTCAACCCCGAAACCTAGCCATCCAGGGCTCAATTAGGATAGGTCAAAGGTTTCAAAATCTGATGCACTTCACCAGCCCTAGATGACAGGAAACTTTGGGATTTTGCACAAATGCTTAGATTAGCAAGCTTCTGGAAACCTAGGGATGCACCATTGCCAATTAGGAATCTTTTCATTAGGTTCAGCTCCCTTATTATCTGCAAGAAGGACCCATGAATTAATTGTAGCAGGTTATTTCAATACTGGAACATAATCTAACAAAGACAGGATAAGTGCAGGGAACTTGGCCTGTCACAGGAGGTGGCACAAATGAAAGCTTCCTGGGGAGAAAGATAGCTTAGAGTACAAAGAGGCCTTTTTCTTCTGGCCTTCAAATTCTGCCTACACTCTTGCTCACTAATTGGCTCAGATGGAGTCGTTTGTTACACAGCTGTACAGGAATGAGGCCTTTTTGTCTGTCTGTCCAGACCATGAGGCAGACTTCCTCCAATAGCCTGGAGTGCACAGAAACCCTCAGGCAACACTGGGAACAGTGAGGGAAGCCCCGGAACAGGCACTCTCTGTGCTATGAAATCATTCTATTCAAAGCAAATTTCCTAGCTGGGTGCCTTTCAACATAGCGACTCTGGATCTTCACCAATAGAAATACATGCATACATACATGGGGAGACATGGATTTACTGTCTTTTTCTTTTTTGGCAGGTCCAGGGCTTGTACTATGAGCCTAGGCACTCTCCCAAAGCTCCTTTTTTTCAAGGGTGGTGCTCAGCCCTTGAGTTTCAGTCCCACTCATGGGTTTTTATATTCCTGTGATCCCTTAGAAATAAGAGTGTCCTGAACTTTCCTGTCCCGACTGAATTCAAGCTGCCATTCTCTAACTTTTAGCCTCCTGAAGAGCTACGATTACAAGTATGAGCCTCTGAGACTTGGCTTTCTTTTATTCTTGTTGTTCTATGTTTTATCATGACAATCTGAAATCTTCACAGTGTCATACTAATGGTTTGCATTTCAAAGTAAACTACCCAGGCCTGGAGTTCAAATGCCAGGACTGACACCTACAAATGGAGGGAGATCTTGAGAAAATAATTCCTATTTATGGGAGTGCTTAATGGAATGTTATAAAAGTAACAATTAAATCCTCAATTTTTCATGATTCTCTTAAAGAATGCCAAAAAGTGTTGGATTATGTCTTTAATTCTAGCACCATGGTATGATTCTCCTAATTAAAGAATACTGAGTACTTTTACATTAGTGCTTTAATAAGTATTCAACCATGATACTTCATTAAATGGAGGCTTAATTTAATAACTAATAATTCACAATATATGTTATTCAATATCCTCATTTTGTCTCTCTCATATATATAGAGAGAGAGCAAGCTACACATCTATCTATCTATCTATCTATCTATCTATCTATCTATCTATCTATCTACCTATCTATCTATCTATATCTATATTTAAATCTATATCTAGGCCACTACTATGGCTTGATCACACGTCCTCAGAACTGGCTGGCAGCTCAATTTGCCAAAGGCTTTGTCTACAACTGACACTTTCATGAATTGGGGATTGTGAGCTGTGAGTTCATATCCCAGAATGGCCAAAAGTTTATAGGTGGAGTAACAAGCCTCTTTTGACACATTTTTTTCCTTCTCTGTAAAAGTCCTGGGTCTCAGGATGATGTAAAATCCACGTGCAAATATATCCATGTGATACGATTTAATAAATCTAATAAATATTATATATGTAATAATAATAAAATAAAGAATAAATAAATAAGGGTAATAAATGTCATATGGGGTAAACACATGTATGTAAAAAGATCTCATACATGAATATTATTTTTTCCAGTGCCGTGGCTTGAATTCGGCCCTGGAAATTGGTCTGAATTTCTTGTTTTCAATGATGGTGAGTTTCCTCTCCCCCACAGAGCCACAGAGTTACCCAGACCCTGAGTTCAAATCCCAGGCCTGACAGAAAAATGGTACAAATTCCAACTTATTTTTCTTTGGCCAGGCCCGGGGCTTGAACTCAGCTTGTATCAACTCTGCCTCAGCTTTGATTATCCTAGGCTGTGGTGCAACCACTGGACCCACAGTCCATCCTGAGATCCCAGGACCCAAGTTTAAATCTCGGGCTGGCAAAAAAAAAAAAAAAGGTGAAGGTCTGGGAACGTGGCTCAATAGTAGAGTGCTTGCCTTGCATGCATAAGGCCCTGGGTTCGATTCCTCAGCACCACATAAGCAGAAACAAGCTGGAAGTGGTGCTATGGCTCAAATGGTAGAACGATAGCCTTGAGCTGAAGATTTGAGATACAGCGCCCAGACCCAGACTTCTGGCCCCACAACAGACAAAAAAAAAAAAATAGATGGGGGAAAAAAGGAGAAGTATAAAACTGGGAAGTTCTGGAAGGCAGATTTACATTTTTTTTTCCTTTGCATTGTGACCATCCTGTGTCTAAATGACAGGACCCGAAAACTGTACATGGCCTTGCATTGTTGAAGTTTGGTGGGCTATCAGGGAAGCCACAGCCTGAACCAGCAACCTAGGTCCAGGGTTCGGATCCCGGGACTGCGCCTACAAATGGCATATTCCGATAGACATTCATATGAATGGAATGTTGTAAAAGTAACAATTGTATTAGTATTTAGTGTATGATTATATTAAAATTATACACAATAATCATAGTACATTGACTAATTTTCAATAAATACTTTATTATGTATTTAACCATGATACTTAAATAAAGGAAGAAATAATTTATTTTGGTTTAGTTTTCTCCATCATGAACATTCAGCTTAGAGCCTAGGCACTGACTTTCCTCTTGGGCTCATGGCTAGCACTCTACCTCGTAGCTAAGGACCCCCTTGGAGCAAAGTGTGTCTTTAGCTGAGGTCTGTCCTCCTGCCTTCTCAGGAAGCTGATGATCTGAGTTCCAAACTATCCCAGACACAAAAGGTCCCATGAGGATATTATCTCCTATTCACCACCTAGAAACTTGAAGTGGAAGCTGGGCACTGGTGACTCATGCCTGTCATCCTAGCTACTCAGGATCCTGAGAGCTGAGGATCACAGTCCAAAGCCAGTCTGGGCAGGAGATTCGTTGAGATGCTTATCTCCAGTGAACCACCAGAAAGCCTGAAGGGGCGCTGTAGCTCAAGTGGTAGAGTGCTAGACTTGAGCACCCAGTCCCAGACTTCAACTCCTCCAACTACAAGAAGAGAAAGAAAGAAACCTGAAGTGGAGTGCTGGAAATGTGTCTTAGGGGTAGAGTGCTTTGCATGTATGAAACCCTGGGTTTCAATCCTCAGTACTACATCCCTAGAAAAAAAAAGCCTGAAGTGGTTTTATGGCTCAAGTGGTAATGCACTATCCTTGTACAGAAGAAACTCAGGTACAGAGCTGAGGTACTGAGTTCAAGCTCCAGGACTGGTGTTTGCACACACACACACAGATACAGACACATACACACACCTACACACACACAGACAAACACACACACACACACACACACACACACACACACACACAGATACCATAAGTGAAGCTGTGACACTAAATGGTAAAGCAAAGAGCTTCTGCTCTGAGCTCTTGGTCAGCACCCTGGCCCTGTGTTAAACCCCATAATATAAACACCCAGAGCCCAACTAGGAGAAGGCAAAGGTTTCAAAATCTGATGAGTTTCACCAGCACTAGATGACAGGAAGCATTGTGATTTTCCACAAGTGCTTAGATTTAGCAAGCATCCGGAAAACTAGGGAGGCACCTTTGCCAATTAGGAATCTTTTCATTAGGTTCAGCTCACTTGTTTTCTGCCAGAAGGACCCTTGAATTAATTGTAGCCGTTTTTTTCAACACTGGAACATAGTCTAAAAAAGACAGGGTGAGTGCAGGAAACATGGACTGCCCCGAGAGGCAGCACAAATGAAGTCTTCCTGTCAAAACAGAGCACTGGGAGGAGAGATAGCTTGGGGTACAAAGAGGCCTTTTCCTCCTGGTCTTCAGAGTCTGCCCTCATCCTCACTCTTTGCTCATCCTCACTAATTGCTACAGATGAATTGTTTGTTACACAGATGTTCAAGAGGGAGGCCTTTTGTCTGCCTGTTCCAACATTGAGGCAGACTTCCTCCAGCAGTCTGGGGTGCACAGAAGCCCTCAGGGTACACTGGGAACAGTGAGGGGAGCCCTGGAACATGCACTGTCTTGAAAGCATTCTCTGTGCTATGAAATCATTCCATTCATACCTTTCTTCATAGCAACTCTAGATATTCACTGCTAGAAATACATGCATACATACACAGATACATGGAGTTACTGGCTCTATTCTTGTAGCAGGTCCTGAGGCTTGAACTGTGACCCTAGACACTATCCCTGAATTTCTTTTTCTCAAGGAAGCACCGTATTGTGTCTTAACCCATGATTACCCTAGGCTGGTTTGCCGCATTTACACCCACAGATGATCCAGTCATCCTAGGACCCCAGTTCAACTCCCAGCACTGGCAAAAATACATCAAACCAACAAAAATGGAGGAGGAAAAATCCAGCAAGTTTTACACAACCATTTTACCTTTGTTTCCTTTGCACTGTGACCACCATGGGTCTTAATGTCTCGGCTTGAAAATTGTTTGTGACCTTGCATGGCTGAAGGCTCACGGATTGTTCGTGAAGCCTGAGCCCAACCCAGATATCTAGGCCGTGAGTTCGATCCTCAGACTACCACCTACACACAACTGAAGATCCTAGGAAACTCGTTCCTATATATAGGAACATTAATAGTATGTTTGACATGTACAAATTGAATTACTATTTAGCTAGACTTTCTAGTATAATATTGTATGCATAAATATATGTCATTGAATAATTTAATTAATAACTTATTAAGTCTTCTACCGTGATTAATTTATGGAGGCATAATTTTAGACCAAATAATTGGTAGTAATAGAATATATAATTGGTAGTAATAGAATATACAAAAATAAGATATAGACATCACTTTATATAGAGTTATACACTAGAATCTACATAAATGTCTGTCTCTGTATACAATTATTTATAGATCCATATTCATATGTAAATACACACACTGCAATCTACATATCTATCTTTTTATATATTGGCCACTCCTAGGGCTTGATCTCAGGTCCTCAAATTTGCCCGACAACTTCATTTGCATCAGACCGGTGTGCTAACATTGAGCCATTCATGAAGTTGGCCTTCTAGGGCCTGAGTTCAAATCACAGAACTACCAAAACTTAATCCTGGTGGAAGAAGTCAATTGTCCCACTAGTTTTCCTTATGGGTGTCAAAATTCCTGGGGCTCAGGAATAATGTGTAATACATAGGCAAATTTATGTCCTATTAATAGGATGTAAAAAATGTTATATATGTAATCATACTCACTAAAATACACAAGAAATACATAAAAATAAAATAAAACGAATAACTACACTAACTACAATATAAGTAAACATGTGTATGCAAATATAAATCATGTATTTAAAATGTATATGAATATTATTTTTTGAGGGCTAAGACTTGAATTCAGGCCCTGGGAACAGGCCTGACTTTCTTGTCTTCCAGCACGGTGAGCTTCCCCTTCCCTGACAATCCTGCAGATTTACTCAGACTCTGAATTCAAATCCCAGGCCTGGCAGAAAAAATGGCGTGAATTCCAAGCCAAGGAGCCTCATAATTTTTAAAATATTTTTAATGAATTTATTTATATATTTTTAGTTTGTCAAGCACAGGGCTTGAACTCAGGTTGTGGCAACTCTGCCTTATCTTTGATCACTCTAGGCTGGGGTGCAACCACTGGACCCACAACCGAACCTGGGTTCCTGGGCCCCAAAGATTTACAGGAAAAATATAAATAAAATGACACAGATAAAAATATGGCCACTTGCAGATGGCTCTCTGTTTTACATTTGTTTTTTTTTCAAGGTGACAATCTTAGGTCTGAATGACATTGCTGAAAATTTTCTAACCTGATATTGCTGAAGGCTGGTGGGCTACCAGGCAAGCCATAGGTCAACACTGCAACATAGGCCCTGTGGTCGAGACCCGGTCTCGACCCCTACCAATGGTGGGAGATCCTAAGAGTCTCATTCCTATTCATAGGAATACTGATGGAAGATTATGAATGTCAAGATTAAATCAATTGTTCCTGAATGATACTACTATAAAATTAGTGATTTTAGGAGGCCGATGGATTTTAAAGAATATTTTGACACATTAAAGAATACTATTAATTACATGGACACAATAGTTTTGTGATAGTGATTAATTAAATTAATAATTCATTAAGGATGAACACAATAATATTAATTACATGGGGGCATAATAAATACCCAAGGATTGTTAAAAATGTAGTCTATTTAACTGAAGAATGTATAAACATCTCTGGCACTCTATAAAGATCTATATTTATTTGTGTACTACCATCTGCATGTCAATCTATCATATTTTGTCAACCCCTGGGGCTGGATCTCAGGTGCTGGGAACTGCTTGTCAGCTCCATATGGCCCAGGCTGGCCGTACTGACACTTACCCATTCTTGAATTGGTCCTTGTAGGCTTTGAGTTCAGATGCCAGCACTCACAAAAATTGAATTGTGGAGTAAGAAGCACTGGTGACACATGTTTTCCTTTTCTGTGAGTGTCTGGTGTCCGGTGTGAAGTTTCTTACATAGGCAAATCTATATCCCATGTAATAAATGTAATAAATGTTCTATGAGTAATACCAGTCAATAAAATAAATGGTAAATAAATGAATAAAACAACAAATAAAATGCATCACTACACTAAGCGCAATATGGGTCAACATATGAGGCTCAGTCTCATGGCATGGGAACTGCCTGGCAGCTGAATTGGCTAGAGGCTGCTGTGCTGACAGTCACACATTCATGAACTGAGCCTTCTAGGCCCTGAGTTTAGATCCCAGCCCTGCCAAAAATGCAACCTTGGTGTAAGAAGCTGAGAGTGACACATATTTTCCTTTTCTATGAAATTGCTCGGTGTCAGGTACAATGTATAATTCATATGCAAATCGATATGCTATGTAATAGGGTATCATAAAGGTAAAAATGTCATAGGTGGAAGAATTGTCACTATAATAAATGAAAAACAGATTGAATTAGTAGTGAATCATTCTGGGATAATATTAGACAAAATAATTATAGGATGTGGATTAAGTTTGGTTACTATATTATTAAGCATTAACAGAATGAAAAGTAAATGGAGACATAGTTAAATACCTAATAATTGGTAGTAACACATGATGCATAAATTAATTATAAACAGACGTCTAATTCTATAAAATATGTAATCCTATGTATGGATGTATGTACACATATGATAAACAATAACAGTATATTGAGTAATAATGAATGTTTTATTAATTGTTCAACTGGGATCCATCATTAAATGGAGACATCATTTAATACCTAATAATTGGTAGTACTATTAGCTATAATTTAATAATATGCATACCTCTGTCTCTCTTTATTTTTTGGGGGGTGGTCCAGTCGTGGGCCTGAAGTCTGGGCCTGGGCGCTGTCCCTCAGCCCTTCAGCTCAAGGCTAGCACTCTACCACTTGAGCCACAGCACCACTTCCGGCTTTTTTTCTGCTTATGTGGTGCTGAGGAATCGAACTCAGGGCCTCATGCTTGCAAGGCAAGCGCTCTATCACTGAGTCACCTTCCCAGACCACATATCTCTTTTTGTATATATAATATTTATATACAGCAATTTCTATTTATACCTCATGCACTCCCGGGACTGGGTGATTGAGTGTTGGCCTAGTAAGCAGGAAGCTCTGGCTTCCATTCCTCAGTACCACAAACAAAGAAAAACCGGAAGTTCTGCTTTCTTTCAATCAATTGTGTACTAGCCTGGAGCACAAATGCTTGGGGAGAGTGTCTAAGCCCTTACTAAAGGCCCAGGACTGCCGCCAAAAAAGGTAGACTGTTCTAACTGCAACTATAGAAGGTCAAGACATCAAATACCTCATCACAGAGCAAGGTAGGAGTCTGGTGCTGACAGCTTCCACCTAACCTGACTTATCCATATGTAAATCGCTGCAACCCAGCTCCACCGAACCAGACGCTGCTGGCTACCTCAGTCATTCTAGCTGCTCATGGGTTTTACAACCCAGCCCTGGCAGGAAGTCTGTGAGACTCTTCAAAACGTAGTTCCAAGTGGTAGGGCTGTAGCCTTGAGCAAATGTTATTAGAACAGTATCCCTATATTTGAGTTCAAGCCCCATGGGTAACCTCTCCCCCTAAAAAAAAACACCCCACTAAACTATTGGATGTGAACTTGTGTGGTTTGTGAAATGTTCCTCAAAGAATGGTGATACTGAAGAAAGCACGCTGATTTTAATGACAGCTTGTGGAATAGAGCTATGTGCTGAGTCCTTCATAGGGTGCTCTGTGCTGAGTAATGCACAGGGTGCTATGTGCTGAGTCCTTCACAGGTTACAGTGTGCTGAGTCCTGCATTTGGTTCTGGGTGCTGAGTCTTTCACATGATGCTGTGTGCTGAGTCCTTCAGTGTCATGTGCTGTGTCCTTCACAGGTGCATTCGTTCATCTGGTTCTTATAAGAGCTCCATAACTGAGATGCTTATGCAGATAAGAATATTGAGGCTCAGATATATCCCCATGGAAGGGACAAAATTAAGTATTACTGAAGACTAGTCAGTTGTCTCCTGCAGACCATTGTTTTGCTTTGTTTTTTTCTCAGTCATGAACCTTGATCTCAGGACATAGATTCTGACCCTTACCTCTTGGGCTCAAGGCTAGCACTCCACACGTGGAGCCAAGGATCCCTTTGCAGCAGAGTGCCATGGCCAAGGGGTCGATAGCTGAGGTCTGTCATCCTGCCTTCTCAGCAAGCTGAGATCTGAGGATCTGTGTTCTAAACTATCCCAGACACAAAAAGTCCCATGAGACTATTATCTCCAATTCACCACTAAGAAACATTAAGTGGAAGCTTGGTGCTTGTGGCTCATGACTATCATCCTAGGTTCTCAGGAGGATGAGAACTAAGGATCATGGTTCAAAGCTGGAAAAGCTGTTGCTGCTATTGATGCATAACATACTGCTATTATTGGTCAATATATATATATATATATATATATATATATATATATATATATACATACATATACATAATTTGAATTTTTGGAAACTTTACCTGTGCTGTGAACTTTGGAAAAAGTATCCCAGTTTACCGTGTTGAGTTGGCATTGTACAGAAATTAATAGCCATATTGGTCTAGAAATGTTAAACTTAATTTTTTTCCATTTGTACAGGGGTAAATGCACTGTATTAAATATGTAAGGTCTTATCTACATGGGTTTGGTTACAGAAACTAATAAAGAATTCTCTAAATAAGGAGAAAAAAAAAGAACTAAGGATCATGGTTCAAAGCTAGCCTGGGCAGGAATGTCCTTGAGACACTTAGCTCCAATGGACCACCAGAAAACCTGAAGTGGAGCTGTGACTCAAGTGATAGAGCACAAGACTTGAACTGAAGAGCTCAGGGACAGCACCCAGGCCCAGACTTCAACTCCTACAACCGACAACATAAAAAAAAAAAAAAAACAGAAACAATCTAACAAACCTGAAATACAAGGCTGGGAGTGTGCCTTAGGGGTAGAGTGCTTTGCATATATGAAACCCTGGGCTTGATTACTCAGGACCACATCACTAGAAAAAGTATGAAGTGGTTCTGTGGCTCAAGTGAGAGAAGGCTATCCTTGTACAAGAGAAATTAGGTACAGTGCTGAGTTCAAGCTCCATGACTGTATGTGTGCACACACATGGACATACACACACAGACACACAGACACACATACACATAGACCAGAAGTGAAGCTCTGACACAAAATGGTAAAGCACTGGACTTCTCCACTGAACTTATGGTCAGCACCCAGGCCCTGTGTTTAACCCCCAAACCTACCCACCCAAGGCCCAATTAGGAGAGGTCAAAATTTCAGAACCTGATGATCTTCACCAGCCCTAGATGACAGGAAGCTTTGTTATATCAGACATGTGCTTAGATTTCTCAAGCTTCCAGAAAACCAAGGAGAGGTATCATAGGCCTATCATCGCCGGCAATGTAATATTTCATTATATATTTCATTATATATTATATTGAGCACTGTATCTGAGCACCGGAATATAGTCTCACAAAGGCAGGATAAGTGCAGGGAACTTGGACTGCCACGGGAGGTGGCACAAATGAAGACTTCCTGTAAAAACAGAGCACTGGGAAGAGAGATAGCTTGTAGTCCAAAGAGGCCTTTTTCTCCTGGCCTTCAGAGCCCACCCGCACTCATCCTATCTAATTGGCCTAGATGGAGTTGTTATTACAAAGCTGTACAGGACTGAGGCCTTTTGTCTGCCTGTACAGACAATGAGGGAGACTTCTTTCAGCAGGCCTGGGATGCAGAGAAACCCTCAGGCTACACTGAGAACAGTGAAGGGAGCCCTGGAACATACATTGTCATAAAAGTAGTCTCTGTTATGAAATCATTGTATTGAAAAAAATTCCTTGCTTGGTGCCATTCATCATATCTACTCTGGAGATTTGCCTATAGGAATACATCCATACATACACAAAGACATGGAGGTATAGGCTCTATTGGGGGTGGGCAGGTCCAGGGGTTGAACATTGAGCCTAGATGTTGCACCTGAATTCCTTTTACTCAAGGGTAGTGCATTAACCTTGAGTCACAGCCTCACTTCTGGGTTTTTCTGGGATCTCTTAGAAATAAAAATGTCATGTCCTTTCCTATGCTGGCTGGGTTCAAACTAAGATTCTCTACATCTCAGCCTCTTAAGAAGCTGGGATTACACTGACACCTGCCGTACTTTTCTTCTTCATTTTTTTAATCTGCACAATCTGACTTCTTAACAGGATCATTCCAATAGTTTGAATTTATAAGTAAACTACCACAATATTCTTTATAGCTGCTTTCTCTGAGAAGGATTTTCTCTCCTCATCTTCTCTGGTCACAGATTTGAAGCCAAAAGTGAGAAATGAGTGTCACAGGATTTGGGAGCATATTCCACAGGACATGCCAGTTCTGTCACTTAGTATTGAGCTGAAATGAATTTACTGTCTCAAGATGAGAGGACCGAAGCTGGAGCGATCCTCATACTGTCTGCATTGCTCCTTTTGCCTATAAAATGATCTAATAATTATGGGTGTTTTGTGTCTCCAACCTTAATTATCTGGAGAATACTAGAAGCAACTGCATGTTTCTGTTTTCTCTAGTACCTCCTGAGATTTAGACTAAGGGTATGTGTGGAGAGGCTCCTCGGCGAATCCCTGAGAAAAGCCGCTTGAAACCTCCTCAGGAGATCGCCATCCAAAGCCAGCTCGACCAGGAAAATCTGTGAGACTCTTATCTCCAATAAACCACCAGAAAACCAGAAGTGGAGCAGTGGCCCAGAGGGTAGAGCTCGAGCTTTAAGAGAACAAGCTGAGTGGGAGATTCAGTCCAGACCAGGCAGGAAAGCCTGGGAGGTGCTTATGTCCAATTAACAAGCAGATGGCTGGAGCTGTGGTGGTGGTAGAGCCTCAGCCTTGAGCAAAACAGCTCAGGAACGCATCGGGCCCTGAGTTTAAGCCCTGGGATGGCCAAAAAGAAAATTCAAAAAGGGGAGGCCAAGTTTATGAATCAGTGCCCTACCTGCTTATGTGTGTAAATTACCTCCCTGAATGTAAACAGAGCACATGTAATGCTTCTGCTTTTATTTACTGATTTATTCTTCAGATATATTCATTGTGCATACTACATAATTCCCTTCACTTAAGGCGCATCTCTTTTCTCTTCTAGGGTTCCTGGCCTCTGTCTTTATATGATGCACACTTAAGCTTTTAGCAGCCTTTATTTACATTTTATTAAGAGGCCAATGCCACAAATGAGGCAGGGAAAGAGAAGATCAGGTTTCATAGTAGTAACCGGTATTTAGAAAATTAAACGTAAAATTAAACGTGAAATGAAAGCATGCTTAAGTAAAAATTACCATTAAGAAAAGATGAGGGGGCTGGGAATGTGGATTAGTGAGAGTGCCTAACATGCAAGAAGCCCTGTGTTTGATTTCTCAATAGCACATACACAGAAAAAGCCAGAATTGATGCTGTGGCTCAAGTAGTAGAGTGCTATAGACAGTGCCCAGGTCTTGAGTTCAACCCAAGAACTGGCAAAAAGATACCTAGCTGGCTAGGTAGGTAGATTGATGATAGATAGATAGATAGATAGATAGATAGATAGATAGATAGATAGATAGATAGATAGATAGACACATAGATACATAGATAGATACATAGATACATAATTACAGAGATACATAGATAGATGATAAATGAAGCTGATCTTGGTCGTTAGAAGGAAAGAAAGGAACAATCCTGTCATGAGGCCTTTTACAGTGTGCCAGGACACCAGCATCGCCTTCACACAATCACAGAGCAAGAAGACAATCTCTGTCCCACTTCTCAGGCATCCGAAGGCCCCAGAGCCAAGAGGGCACAGCCAGATTCTAACTCAGGTGCTTGGAGGCAGAAGAGAAATGGCATTGCCTCTCCTTGGACTGGGGATTTGCATTAATGATGTGGAGAATGAAGGAAGGAGAATGGCTTGGAAGAGGTAGAAGAGGGCCTTCAAATCTGACAGATGGAGAGTCAAAAACCCACTCCCTAAGACCAGAGAGCATGGTGTTTCTACTCTGTTCCTGCCCTCTCCCCCACTAAACTGGCTCACTATTATGAACTTAATGATAGCTTGAAGCTCGGTTCACCTGAGGGAGGAAGGTTAATTAGTCATTGTTTGAAGAGGCTGAGAAAAGCCTGACCCTAGTGTAAGTCTAACAAATATTTCAGGTTTCCCCCTATCTGGCTGTGCCTGGAATGAATGAAGTGGTTTTGCAGCTCACTTCACTGTTGAGTGTGTACATTCTGCCTTGTAATCCTGCAGGCCTAGGTCTCTTCACCTAGCCCGGCTTTTGAAACTGTTTACTGTCCTGCAAATATGGTATTTTAGTGGAGTTCTTCCTGCCAACATGGCTAAGACTTGGATCCTGAGAACTTCATTTGAACTCAGGATGGGTCAATGATGTGTCCTTCCTGCTTCTATAGCTCAAGAATTCTAAGAACATTTAGAATTCTTGAGCTATAGAAGCAGGAAAGACACATCATAAGAACATTTAGAGTGCGAGTAACTTCTCATCACCAAGCGAAACACAGGAAGCTCTTGAACATCTGACCTTTCAGAAGTGGAAGTCAGAGTGTCATAGACTTTCCTGCCCTGGCTGGCTTCAGCCTGAGACCTCAGACTCATGTGCTAGGGTGATGGGCTTGAGCTACTGGTACTCTGATAGCTTCAGAACTGTAATAGTAGTCAACTGCTTATCACAAAGGGCTTGGGGATCATATTAATCTCTTCAACATTGGACCTTTCAGAACCCTGTAGGACACAAAGTTATAATGCTAGAGTCAGAGAAGCTGGGTATATGGATGTGTTCACTTGAACCTTGAGCTCTGACTCCAATTCTGGTTACATCTGTGTTCATTTTCCACAGGATGTTCTCATAATTAGCAAATAGAAAAAGTACTTTCATTAATCCTCACTTTTTTTCCAGTTGTGTGTCTTGTATCAAGCCTGGGCAGTGTCCCTGAGCCCTTCAGTTCAAGGTGAACACTCTACCACTTGAGCCACAGCACCATATGAGGCCTTTTGGTGGTTCATTGGAGATAAGAGTCTAACAGGCTTTCCTTGTGTAGGCTGTCTTTGAACTGTGGTATTCAAATCTCAGCCTCCTGAGAAGCTAGGTTTCCAGGAGTGAGCCACTGGCATCTAGCCTATTGTTTTTGACAGTCCTGGGGCTTGAACTTAGGGCCTGGGTACTGTCTCTGAGCTTCTTTTTCTCAAGCCTAGCACTGTACCACTTGAGCCACTCCACAGCTTCTGGCTTTTTCTGAGTATGTGGCTCTGAGAATTCAAATCTTGGCATTCATGGATGCTGAGCGAGCTCTTTACCACTAAGCCACATTTTAACCCCACCCTTGCAATTTTATCCCTCAATTTGCCTATCCTCAAGAAAAGGCTTCTGAGTATAAATTATGTAAAGAAATCCCTATAGGAAGATGTCCATAGATAAGTAAGACAAGGCTCATACTGGGGACAGATTCTAAACATCTTAAGACTGTGACAAATACCTCCATTTAATTATGTATTTTTGTTTCAACACGTAATATAATATTAATGAAAAATGAGTCAATGTCCTAATTTATTTTGTATATTTTTATAATACATGTATAACATGTAAAATATGTGTACAATAACACTAAATACAATAAACAATAAATGAATCAAATAAATACAAAATCAATAATAAAAATAATAATATGTAATAAATATACATATGTAAGTATATATCATATATTACACATGCATGGAAATATTTTTTCCATTGCAGGGCCTTCATTTAGTTCCTGGGAACTCTAGCCTGAATTTCTTTTCCTCAAGTAGAGTGAGCTTCACCTTCACCCTTGTTGCAAAAGAGTTACTGGGCAATGCAATCAAATCCCAGCAATGGCAGAAATACTGGCCCAGTTCCAAGACAGTGAGTTGATTTTTTTTAATGGAAGGAGTTATGTTTATTCAGTTCCATACTGAGCATTAAAAGCAAAGCAGTGTAGAATTTTGTACAGCTATTTAGACATCTTTCCCTTACACCCCAAATGCTTCTCTGAGGATTATATTTTTTCGGGTTTTTTTGAACATTTTTAATTGTAAAAATGTTGTACTGAGAGTTACAGTTACATGAACAAGGTAATGAGTACATTTCCTACTGAGCATTGTTGCTTCCTCCTTTGTTTTCCTCCTACCATCCCTTCCCTCCAATCTCCACAATTGCTCCCCGTGCCAAGGTCAGTGACTTAATTTTTTATTTTTGGCTTGGCATGGGGTTTGAACTCAAGTATTGGCAATTCTGAACCTTCCCTGACATTGCTACAGATATACCAAGACCCTGAGTTCAAATCCCAGGCTAGGAAAGAAAATTAGCAGATATTTCAAACCAGGGAGATTTTTTTTATTTAGTTAAATAATTAATTAATTTTGTATTTATTCTTTTTGCTTTTGCCAGCCATGGGGATTGAACTCGGGGCGTGGAAACTCTGTCTCAGCTTTAATCACCCTAGGCTGGGGTGCAGCTTCCAGACCCACAGCCAGTCCTGGGATCCTAGGCCCAGAGGGCTTGCAGGACGAAATAAAAAGTGGGATAGCACAAAAAGTCACAAGCTGCAGAGGAATGGAGGTTTTGCTTTTTTTTTCTTTGCACGGTGACTCAGTTGCAAAGTGGACCTGACCTGCCATAGCTGAAGGCTGGTGGACTATCAGGAAAGCTACAGGCCGACCTGTCAACATAGGCCTCATTTTCAAATCCCAGTCCTGACAACTACCAATGGCAGGAGATCACAAGAGACTCGATTGAGAGAGTAGTTTGTGCATCACTCAAGTCTAAAATTGGATGCAATAATCCAAGGATGCTGATGGATCTTTTTTGGGGGGAGGGGGGGCGTCCAGTCATGGAGCCTGAAAAGTGGGCCTGGGCAATGTCCTTCAGCTCTTCTCTCAAGGCTAGCACTCTACCCATTGAGCCAGAGCACCACTTCCAGGTTTTTCTTTTTTCTGCTTATGTGGTGCTGAGGAATCAAATTCAGGCCTCATGCATGCAAGACGAGCGCTCTACCACTGAGCCACCTTCCGAGCACCTGATTGATCTTAATTAATAGTTTATTCCTACAATGGCAGTATAATAAATACCTAAGAGTTGGTCGGAATGTAGTAGAGGTCATTCAGTCATAGATAGACAGCTCTGGCACTCTTTACCAATATATATTTATTTGTATACCACCATCTGGCTATTCATATATTGCTGTTTTGGCCAAACCTGGGACTCGATCTCAGTATGTGGGAACCACCTGACAGTTTCATTGTCTAGCTGCTGCCGCGCTCACACTCACCCATTCATGAATTGGGCCTGCTAGACACTGACTTCAGATCCCAGCACTGCCAAAAATTTAATCTTGGAGTAAGAAGCTGAGTATGACACATGTTTTCCTTTTCTGGGAGAGTCCTGGGTGTCAGGCATAATGGAGACCACATCTGCCAATCTAGATGCTATGTGATAGGATGTAAACAATGTAATAAATGGTATTGGTGTCATCAGAGTCAATAAAATATATGGTAAATAAATGAATAAAACAAGAAATAAAATGAATAACCACATCAAACATGATATGGACTGAATATCTGTATGGAAGTATAAATCCTATCTTTAAAATCTATATAAAGATTATGTTTTCGAGGACTGAGGCTTGAATTCAGGCCTAGGGAACAGTCCTGACTTTTTCTCTTCAAGCATGGTGAGAATCTCCTTCCCCCACAGTGCTGCATATTTACCCTGACCTTGAGTTCAAATTCCAGTCCTGGCAGAAAAAAATACCACGAATTGCAAACCAGGGAGTTAAGTATTTTTATTTTTTTTTTTACTTTTTTTAGTTGTCTTATTTTTTTTTCTTTTTTCTTTTCTTTTTCTTTTCTTTTTTTTTTTTTTGGCCATGCATGTGGCTTGAACTCAGATCGTGGCAGCTCTGCCTAAGCTTCTATCACACTACCCTCCGGAACCAAAGCTGATCCTGGAATCCTAAGACCCGAGGTCTGACAGGAAAACAAAATGAAAATGGCACCAAAAAAAAAAAAAAAAAAGCCGCGAGCCGCACATGGTAGGTGGTTTCTTGGCTTTGGTTCCTTGCACGGTGACCATCATAGGTCTGAATGACATGGCTTCAACACACAGGTGACCTGTCATTGCTGAAGGCTGGCTGGCTGTCAGAAAAGCCATAGGTCAACCACACAACAGAATGCCTGAGTTCAAATCCCCATCCTGACACCTACCAATGGCAGAAGATCCCAAGAGACTCCTGCCCATTCATAGAAGTTCAGATGGAGTGGTATCCAACTCATGATTGAATGAGTAGTCCGTGCAGTGGTCTAGTCTCAAATTAGACACAATAATCCTAGGATGCATATTGAATTTAATTAATGGCTAATTAGGCACAAAAAGAATAATATTCCTACAATTGAGGCATAACAAATACCAAAGACTTGGTAGGAATGTAGTAGATGTCATTGAATACTAGATACATGGCTATGGCACTCTGTACTAATACAAATTTATTGATATACTACCACCTGCCTATCCATCTATGGCTATTTTGGTCACCCCTGATGCTCGATCTCACCTCCTGACAAAAATTTCATCCTGGAGTTATAAGCCAAGTGTGACATCTGTTTTTCGTTTCTGTGAGAGTGCTGGGTGTCAGGCATGATGGATAACAAGTCTACAAATCTAAATGCTATGTGATAGGATGTTAGGTATACATGGTTAGGTATATAATACATGGTTAGGTATCATCACAGTCAATAAAATTAATGTCAAATAAATGAATAAAACAAAAAATACAATGAATAACCACACCAAACATAATATAGAATGAACATCTGTATAGAAGTTCAATCCTATCTTTAAAATATATATAAGGAGTATGTTTTACAGGGCTAGGGCCTGAATTCAGGCCTAGGGAACAGGCCTGACTTTCTGGTCTTCAAGCACAGTGAGCTTCCCCTTCCCCCACAGTGCAACAGAGGTACCTGGACGCCAAGCTCAAATCCCAGGCCTTGCAGACCAAAAATGTCACACATTCCAAGCCAGGGAGCTTCATTAGCATTTTTAATATTTTTTTAAAGTTCACTTTGCCTTTATTTGATACATTTTGATTTTAAAACATGAGAGTTTTTCAAAAAAGGGGTTTAAACTTTTACATTTTAGCATAGCACATTGGTGTTTCTATTTTGGTCATCTGCCATGAAGGGTGAGAATGAAAATGAGGACATTATTTCTCCCTAGAAGGTTGGGAGAGTTGATGTTATTTCTTTTTTTTTTTTTTTTTTTGGTTGGTCCTGGGGCTTGAACTCTGGGCTTGGGCGCTGTCCCTGCACTCTTCAGATCAAGGCGAGCACTCTACCTCTGGAGCCTCAGCACCACTTCCGGTTTTCTAGTGGTTTATTGGAGATAAGAGTCTCATGGACTTTCTTGCCTGGGCTGGCTTTTAACTGTGACCCTCAGATCTTAGCCTCCTGAGTAGGTAGGATTACAGGCTTGAGTCATCGGCACCTGGCAACTGATGTTTTTTCTATTCAGAGTTACTTTTGTAATTATAAACTGTCTGCAATTTGTGTGAGTTTTCCTCAGTGCCTACCACGAAATACACTAGGGTGTCTTCATACCACAAAAGCTTGGGTTTGTGGATAAAAACTCACTTGTGTGAGGAGAGTAGGAACTTTTAAGCATTTTGGGAATAAACTGGATTGTAAAATTAAAAGCAAAAACATTGGGACTGGGATGTAGCCCAGCAGTGGAGTAGTTGCCTAAAGAGCATAAGACCCTGGAAGAAAAGTTTCCTAAAGCTTAGAACGTTAGAATTTTTTAAGAACAAACTTCTTTCTTCGGTGGTGGGGCTTGAACTCTTGGCTTGGGCTTTATCCCTGTGCTCTTCAGACCAAAGGCGTGCAATCTACTGATTGAGCTACAGCACCACTTCCAGTTTTCTAGTGGTTTAATGGAGATAAGAGTTTCACGGCCTTTCCTGCCAGAGCAGGCCTTGAACCACCATTTTCAGATCTCTGCCTCCTGAGTAACTAGGATCATAGGCATGGGCCTCATGTGCCTGGCACATGAACAACCGTCTTAAAGATTGATTCTGAAGAAAGAAACATGGAATATACTTTTAGTACAAATAATTTATAATGCCATGGTTAAGGCACTAATTCAGAAGTATTTATTCATTGGCTGGTTTCTTAGTTTATTCACATATATATACATTATTAATATATATACACAATATATACATTATTAACATATACATATATATTAGTAGAAACATAGCTTTGAAGTGTACCTAAGAACATATGTGATCATGTAAAGTTATACAACTGCACAAGCTTGATCTTTTTTTCCCTTTGTTTGGTACCCTAAATTAGGTGGGATTTGTGTACTGTTGTTTGTTCTCTGTTTTTGGAGGAGTTCTCTCCCCTTTATGCCCCAAACCCCCTCTCCCTGCACTTGAACTCAGCTTGCTCTTTCTTGGCTTTGTTTTTCATAGCTGATTTTCTACCAATTCAGCCATCCCTGTTGCCTGGTTTTTGGCCAGTTAATTGGAGATGACATCTCTCAGGCTTTTCTGCTTGGATTGGCTTTGAAACTTAGTCTTCCACTTCTCACTTCTGAGTAGCTGGGATTACAGATGTGAGCCACTGGGGTACCTATGGATAAATTAGACTTTGGTTGATGTATTCATTCTGTTTTTCTATGCATGGGATGATCTACTATAGAATTTCTGTGAATGTCCTGGGTCTGAATTAAGATATATAATGCATATGTAAATCTGTATAGTTCTCAGAAGAGGTAATCAATTTAACATATAAGTATAATAATAGTCAACAAAAATAATGAAGGAATGAATAATACAAAAAGTAAAATAAATATACTCAAAGCAATATGCAATAAGCATAAGTATGTAGATATTAATCATTATTTCAAATGTGGATGAATATTACTTTAACAGGGCTGGGGATTGAATTCAGGCCTAGGGAACAGGCCTGAATTGCTTGTGTTCAAAGCGGGTAAGTTTCTCTGTCCCCAACAGTGCATTAGAGTTACCCAGTCTCCGAGTTCAATTCCCAGGCCTGGCAGAAAAAAAAAAGGCATGAATTCCAAGCCAGGGAGCTTCATTAGTAATATATATATATCATGGGACTTGAACTCTGGCCTTGGAAGATGTCCTTGGGCTCTTCAGCTCAAGGCGAGCACTCTACCACTTGAACTACAGCGCTACTTCGCTACTTCGGGTTTTATAGTGGTTTAATGGAGATAAGAGTCTCAAGGACTTTCCTGCTCGGGTTGGCTTTGAACCGCGATTTTCAGATCTCAGCCTCCTGAGTAGCTAAGATTACAGGCGTGAGCCTTTGGTGCCCGACTATTTTTAATATTTTAAAATTATTTCATTTATTTATTCATTCACTCATTCATTCATTCATTCATTATTTATTGCCAAGCACAGGGATTGAACTCAGGTCGTGGCAACTCTCCCTCAACTAATATCACCTTAGGCTGGGATGGTGCAATATCTGAACCCATAGCCCATCTTGGGATCCCAGGCCTCGGGGGCTGACAGGAAAACAAAATGAAAACGGCAGTGAAAAAAAGTCACAAACTGTGGATGGATGGCGGTTTCATGGTTTTCCTTACTTGCATGGTGACCATCCTGGGTCCAAATGACAAGGCTGCAACCTGTATGTCACCTAGCATTGCTGAAGGCTGGCAGGCTGTTAACGAAGTCATAGGCCAACCTGGACACATAGGCCCTGAGTTTGAATCCCGGTCATGCCAGTATAAAGGGCTGGAGAGCCTAAGAAACTCTTGTCTGTCCCTAGGAACACCAGAGGAATGTGATCAATGTTATGTTTGGATGATTGGTTGAATAGTTCATAAATCAGTCTAGCATAAAATTAGACCTAATAATCACAGGACACAAATTGATTTTAATTCATAGTTTATTATGCATTAAAAGAATACTATTCATTAAATGGAGTCCTCACTAAAGACCTGAGAATCCGTAGGAACACAGAATATGTCATTTAATGCAAGATAGACACCACTGGCAGTATATAAATACCTAAATATATATTTATCTGTATACCACTGTCTGCATAGAAAGGTATTGCTCTACTGGCCAAACCTGTGGCTCCATCCCAGGTCCTGGGATTCAGTTGGCAGCTGAATGGGCTAGAGGCTGCCATGCTGACACTCAGCCATTCATGAATTGAGCCTCTTTGGCCCTCAGTTCAGGTCCCAGCATTGCCAAAAATTTCATCTTGCAGTAAGATTCCAAGTGTGACACCTGTTTTCCTTTTCTGTGCAAATGCTGGGTGTCAGGTATGATGTATATAGTATTAGTATGTCTGCAAAGCTACGTGCTATGGAATAGATTGGAATAAATGTAATAAATATTATAGGTGTACTCAGGATCAATAAAATAATTGGTAAATAAATAAATACTAAAATATAATGAAACACTCCAGCAAACACGATATGGACTGAACATATGGATGTTAGTATAAATCATATACTAAAAATTACTATAAATGTTATGTTCTCCAGGATTGGGGCTAGAATTCAGGCCTAGGGAACTGTCCTGAATTTCTTATCTTCGAGGAAGGTAAACTTCCCCTTTTCCCCACAGTGCACCAGATTAACTCAGACTCCGAGTTCAAACCTCAAGACTAGCAGGAAAAAAAAAAGGCACAAATTCCAAGCCAGGGAGCTTCATTAGTCCTTTTAATATTTTTAGGTTTTATTTATTTATTTATTTATTTGCCAATCACAGGGCTTGAACTCAGGTCGTGGAAACTCTGCCTCAGCTAACATCACCCTAGGCTGGGATGGTGCAACCTCTGGACCCACAGCCCATCCTAGGATCCTAGGCCTTGGGGGCTGACAAAATCAAAATGAAAATGGCAATGAAAAAAAGCTGTGAACTGCGGATGGTCAGTAGTTTCTCGGGTTTCCCTTCCTTTCATGGTGACCATTCCCGTGTCCAAGTGACATGGCTGCAACCTGTAGTTCACCTGGCATTGCTGAAGGCTGTCGGGCTGTCAGCGAAGCCATAGGCCAACCTGGACACCTAGGCCCTGAGTTTGAATCCCGATTATGACACTTACAAAGGGCTGGAGAGCCTACAAAATTATTGCCTGTCCCTAGGAGCACCAAAGGAATGTGATCAATGTCATGGTTGGATGAGTAGTTCATGAATCAGTCTAGCATAAAATTAGACCCAATAATCACAGGACACAGATTGATTAAAATTCATAGTTTATTTTGCATTAAAAGAATACCATTGATTAAATGGAATCCTCACTGAAGACCTGAGAATCCATCGGAATGTAGTATATATCATTGAATACCAGATAGACATTTCTAACAGTATCTAAATATCTAAATTTATATTTATTTATATACCATCATCTGCATAGAGAGTTATTGCTATTTTGGCCAAACCTGGGGCTTGATCCCAGACACTGGGATCCACTTGGCAGTTGAATGGGCTAGCGGCTGCCATGATGACACTCACCCATTCATGAATTGGGCCTCCTTGGCCCTTAGTCTAGTTTCCATCATTGCCAAAAGTTTCTTCCTGGTGTAAGATTCCATGTGTGACACCTGTTTTCCTTTTCTGTGCAAGTACTGGGTGTCAGGTATGATGTACATAATATATCTGCAAAGCTACATGCTATGGAATAGATTGGAATAAATGTAATAAATGTTATAGGTGCACTCACAGCCCATAAAATAAGTGCTAAATCAATCTATCAATAATAAAATATAATGAATCACTTCAACAAACACGATATAGACTGAATATATAGATGTAAGTATAAATCATATATTTAAGATGTCTATAAATGTTACGTTTTTCGGGCTGGTGCTTGAATTCAGGTCTAGGGAAGAGTTGAGAAGTTAATGCATGATTCGCATAAGAAATGATAGACAAGACCTTTGGCACAATGATTATTTTAAATTAAGACTTCATGAAGTGTGACAATAATACTTACGTTCAGGAAATCAAGGCATTGGGAAAGATCCAAGAATCGGTACTCACATGGTAGATAGGATCCAACACAGTTCGCCACATCTCCTACTGTATACAAATAGGTATTTATTAGCACACAAGTTTCAGCATAAGAATGGATGGATATGGTGCACCAGCCCCACCCTGGGGCTCAAGTTCAAGTTATGGGAACGCCCTAGCACCTTAGTGGCTCACAGGCTGATGTGCTCACCTTGACCCATTCACCAATTTTGCCTGCTAGGCCCTGAGTTCAAATACCAGTACTGACAAAAGATACATCCTGATGTGAGAAGTCCATCAATCTACCAGTTTTCCTGACCTGTGAAAGTCCTGCACCTAAGCGAGGATGGAGAATGCTATATAAGCAATTCTATAGCCATGGGAATAGGTTGGCATCCATGGCAGCACAGATATACCTGTCACCATACTCAATAAAATACACAATACATCCATGAATAAGACTGAAAATAAAAAAAAAAAACTACATTGAATGGAAGATGCATACCACAACTGTATGTAAATAGAGATCTTATGTTTAAAAGAGATGAGCTTTATATTTTGTCCAGTGCTGGGGCTTCAAATCAAGCCCTGGACCAGGCCTGACATTCTAGTCTTCAAGGATGGTGATCTTCCCCTTCCCCCACAGCGCAACAAAGTTACCCAGACCTGAATTTAAATCCCAGCTCTGGCAAAAAAAGGGCGTGAATTCTGAGCGAGGGTGCTTCATTCATAATTTTTTATTTATTTATGTTTTTTTTCGCCAGACTCAGGCCTTGAACTCAAGTCGAGGTAACACTGCCTTGGCTGCAATCATCCTAGGCTGTAGCCCCCGGACCCACCGCCCATCCTCGGACCCTAGGAGCCCGGGGCTTGCAGGAAAACAAAAAACAAAAAACGGCCAGAAGGGGAAAAAAGCAGCAGGAATTTCCACCTCGTGCTTGTACGTTTATTTTCCTTTGCATAGTGACCATGTTGGTCTGAACCCAGTGGCCTACAGAGTGAAGGTGACCTGGCATGGCTGAAGGCCTGCTGGCTATTGGGGAAGTTACAGCCAACCGTGCAACGGAGGCCATGGGTTGGAATCCGGGTCAGCCCCCCTACATTGTGGGAATGGTGGAAGATCCTGAAGTACTTGTTTCCGGACCTAGGAAGTGTGGAATATGATCATCTCATCCTTGAATGAGTAGTTCCTGTAGGATGCAAGTAGGAAATGATAAGCAAGACTCATGGGGTATCCATTATTTTTTATGAAGGGTTGATGAATATTGTGACAATAATCATCACAGTCAAGAAATGGAGGCATTGGGGAAGATCTGAGAATTGGTAGTCACAGGGTAAATTGGATTCCATCACAGGTCGCCATGTCTCCTACTTTATTCAAATATGTACTTATTTGCATACTACCTTCAGCTTATAAATGGACAACGATTGTGCTCCACCTCACTCCGGGCCTCGATCTCAGGTCCTGGGAATGGCCTAGATCCTTAGTGGCTCACAGGCTGGTGTGCTCACGTGGACCCATTCGCCTATTGGGCCTGCTAGGCGCCAAGTTCAGATTCCAGCAGTGCCAAAATATTCATCCTGATGTCTGAAGCCAATCATTGCACCTGTTTTCCTTTCCTGTGCGAGTCCTGGGTCTCCTCTAAGATGGAGAATGCATGGGCCACCCTGTGGCCATAGGAATAGGTTGTCATCCATGCCAGCAAAGTTATACCTGTCATCATATACTCAAGAACATACACAATACATCCATGAATAACACACAAAATGGAGAGGATAACTATCCTCAATGCAGGATGAAGTCCACACATGGATGTGAATAGACATCCCATGTTTCAATGATGCATTGAGGATTATTGTGGGCTCCCTAGGGCTAGATCTCAGTTCCTGGGAAAGGCCCAGCTCCTTAGTTGTTCACAGGCTGGTGTGCTCACATGGATCTATTGGTCAGTTGGGTCTCCTAGGCCCCAAGTTTGAATCCCAGCCCTGCCAAAAATTCACCCTGATGTGAGAAACCAGTTGTTGCACCTGTTCTTCTGTGCTGTGCAAGTTCTGGGTCTCAGCTACGATGGAGAATGCATAGGCAACTCTCTACTCATGGGAATCAGTTGTCATCCAGGGCAGCACAGATATACCTGTCACCATACTCAATAAAATACAGAATACATCTATGAATAAGACTCAAAATTAAAAAAAAAAAACTACCTTGAAGGCAAGATGCATACCATCGCAGTATGGAGGTAGAGATCCTATGTTTAAAAGAGGTGGGCTTATTATTTTGTAAAGTGCTGGGGCTTCAAATCAGGCCCTGGACCAGGCCTGACATCGTAGTCTTCAAGGATGGTGAGCTTCCCCTTTCCCCACAGTGCAATGGGGTTACCCAGATTTGAGTTCAAATAGCAGCACTGACAAAGTTTCATCCTGATGTCAGAAGCCAGTCTTTGCACCTGTTTTTCTCTCATGTGGAAGTCCTTGGTCTCAGCTAGGATGGAGAATGAATGCATAGGCAACTCTATAAACATGGGAACAGGTTGCCATCAATGTCAGCACAGTTATATCTGTCACCATACTCAGTAAAATACACAATACCTCCATGAATTAGACACAAGTTAAGGAGAAGTGCACCAAACACAAGATGCTGTCTATACCAATATGTTAATACAGATCCTGTTTCTATTATGAATTTATTCCTATCCTGGCTCCCCCTGGGGCTCGATGTCAGGTCCTGGGAACAGCCTAACTCCTCAGTTGCTCACAGGCCAGTGTCCTCCCCTTGACCCTTTTACCAATTGGGGCTGCTAGGCTTTGAGTTCAAATCCCAACTCTGCCAAAACATGAATGCTTCTTTCAGAAGCCCATTGTTGCACCTGTTTTCCTGTGCTGTGAAGTCCTGGGTCTCAGCTAGGACACAGTATGCTATATAGGCAACTCTATAGACATTGGAATAGGTTGCCATCCTTATCAGCACAGTTATATCTGTCATCATATGCAATAAAATACAAAATACATCCCTGATTAAGACACAAAATAAAGAGAATAACTACACTGAATGCGTGATGCATTCCACACATGTAAGTAAATAGAGATCATCTCTGTAAATTATGAATTTATAACAATAATGGCCCCCACCAGGGCTCAACCTCAGGTCCCGGGATGGAACTAACCCTCTATTGGCTCAGAGGCTGGTGTACTCACCATGACCCATTCACCGCTTGGGTTTCTAGGCCTTGAGTTCAAATCCCAGCACTGTCAAAAGATGAATACTGATGTGAGAAGCCAAGTGATCCTCCTCTTTTCCTATGCTGCGAAAGTCCTGCTTCTCAGCTAGGAATGGAGCATGCTATATAGGCAACTCTATAGCCATGTGAACAGGTTGACATCCATGTTAGCACAGTTATAACTGTCACCATACTCAGTAAAATACACATTACCTCCATGAATTAGACACAAATTAAGGAGAAGTGCACCGAACGCAAGATGCTGTCCAAACATGTATATAAATAGAGGTCCTATGTTTAAATTATGAATTTATGCCTATCCGGGGCCTCCCTGGTGCTCAATGTCAGGTCCTGGAAACGGTTTACCTCCTCAGTTGCTCACAGGCCAGTGTCCTCACCTTGACCCTTTCGCCAAATGGGCCTGCTAGGTTCTGAGTTCAAATCACAACACTGCCAAAACATGAATCCTGATGTGAGCAGTACATCAGTTCACCTGCTTTCTGGCCCTGTGAAAGTCCTGGGTCTCATCTAGGATGGACAAGGCATAGGCAACTCTATAGACAAGGGAATAGGTTGTCATGCATGTCAGCACATTTATATCTGTCATCATACACAATAAAATACAAAATGCATCTCTAAGACACACAATAAAATAAATAACTACACTGAAAGCATGATGCATTTCACACATGTATGTAAATAGATCCTATGTGTAAAATAGGTGGACATATGATTTTTGCCAGTGTTGGGGCTTCAATTCAGGCACTGAGAGCAGGCCTGAACTTGTAGTCTTCAAGGATGGTGATCTTCTTCCCCCACAGTGTAACAGTTACCCAGACCTGAGTTCAAATCCCAGCTCTGGCAGTAAAATGGGGCGAATTTGGAGCTAGGGTGCTTCCTTCAAAATTTTTTAACAGACTCAGAGCTTGAACACAAGTCGTGGCAACTCTGCTTCAGTTCCAATCATCCTGGGCTGCAGCCTCTGGACCTACAACTCATCATCGCATCCTAGGATCCCAGGGCTTGCAGAAAAAAAAAGCCACGAAGGGGAAAAAAAAGTGGCAGGAAGTTCCACCTGGCGCTTTTATGTTCATTTTCCTTTGCATGTTGACCATGCTGGGTCCGAACTCGGCGGTCTGCAGAGTGAAGGTGACCTGGGCTTCAATTCAGCCCCTGGGAGCAGACCTGACCTTGTAGTCTTCAAGGATGGTGAGCTTCCCCTTCACCCACTGTGCTATAGTGTTACCCAGATCTGAGTTGGAATCCCAGCTGTGGCAGAAAAAATGGTGCTAATTCTGAGCTAGGGTGGTTTATTATTTATTATTTTTATTTTATTTTATTTTTTGCCAACCAAGCAATTTGAACTCTTTTCAGGGCAACTCTGCCTCAGCTTCGATCACTTTAGGCTGGTGGGCTGCCATAGGCGCATAGCCGATCCTGTGATCCTAGGCCCGGAAACCTTGCAGGAGAAAGAAAAAAAAAACGCACTGGAAAATAGCTGCGGGATGGATTTTTTACATTTTATTCCTTTGCATGGTGACCAACCTGGGTCTGAATGACAAAGCTACAAGTTTACTTCACTTTGCATTGGCCAAGGCTAGCGGGCTATTGCGGAAGCCACAGGCCCATATGTCACCTACCAGTGGGGAGATTTCCCAAGAGACTTGTTCCTATGCACGGGAATAACTATGGAATGTTTGCAAACTCATGAATGTATAAGTTTCTGCGGGCATCGGTCTAATCTAAAATGGGATGCAATGATCCTAGGATGCTGATTGATCTTAATGAATGGTTTATTAAGCATGAAAACAATACTACTCCTTCAATGGCAGCATAATAATACATAACAGTTGGTAGGAATGTAGTTGATGTCATTGAATCCTAAGTAGATGTCTCTGGAATTCTATACAAATATATATTTATTGGTATACTGCCACCTGCCTATCCATGTATGGCTATTTTGTCCACCCTTGTGGCTCAATCTCAGGGTCTGGGAACTGTCTGGCAGCTTCCTTGGCTAGAGGTTGCCGTGTTGAATTAGGTCTGCTAGGCCCTGAGTTCAGATCCCAGCACTGCAAACAATTGAATTGTGGAATAAGAAGTCAAGTGTGACACCTGTTTTCCTTTTCTCTGAGAGTCCTGGGTGTCAGACATGATGGAGAACACGTCTACAAATTTAGATACTATGTGATGGGATGCCATCAGTATAATAAATGGAATGCATATCATCACAGTCAATAAATGGTAAATAATTGAATAAAACAAAAATACAATCAATAACCACAACTAACAGGATATGGACTGAACATCTATAGTAAATACAAATAGTATCTTTACAATAAATATAAATAGTATGTTTTCCAGGGCTGAGGCTTGAATTCAGGCCTAGGGACCAGGCCCAACTTTATTGTCTTCAAGCATGGTGAGCTTCCCCTTCGTCCACAGTGCTACAGAGTTACCCAGACTCTGAGTTCAAATCCAAAGCCTGGTAGAAAAAACAGCGTGAATTGCAAGCCAAGGAGGTAATTTATTTATTTATTTATTTTTGCAAAGCAAGGTCTTGAACTCAGGTGATGACAACTCTGCCTCCGCTTCCATCATCCTAAGCTGGGGTGCAGCCACTGGAGCCACAGCCAATCCTGGGATCCTAGATCTCCAAGCCTTGCAAGTGGAAAAAATATGCACAGAAAAAAAGTGGCAGAGCCGGGCGCCGGTGGCTCACAACTGAATTCCAAGCTACACAAGAGGCTGAGATCTGAGTATCGGAGTTCAAAGCCAGCCTGGGAAAGAAAGTCCGTGAGAATCTTATCTCCAATAAACCACTAGAAACCCGGAAGTAACACTGTGACTCAAGCGGTAGAGTGTTCGCCTTGAGCTGAAGAGCACAGGGACAGTACCCAGGCCGAGTTCAAGCCCTATGACCGACCAAAGAAAAAAATGTTGCATGATTGCATTTTTACATTTTCTTCTTTTGCACCATGACGATCTGGATCTGAATGACAGGGCTCCAAAGGGTACTTCATCTTGCATTGCTGAAGGCTAGCAGGCTATTGAGGAAGCCATAGTCCCGCACAGGAACATAGGTCTAGAGTTCAAATCCCAGTCATGCCACTTCCAAATAGTGGAAGATCTAAAGAGACTCATTCCCATCCCTAGGAATAACGATGGAATGTTATCAATGTCACAGTTGAATGAGCTAATTGTGAATGCTACTCATATAAAATTAGACATCATAATTTCAGTACACTGATTTTATTTAATATGAAGCATTAAAAGAATATAATTTCTTACAGGGATATAATAATTTCAGGACCTTGATTTACTCAATAGTTTATTAAGGATGAAAACAATACCATTAATTACATAGAGGCATAATAAATAGCCAAGAATTGGTAGAAATGTAGTCTATATAACTGAATAATGTGTTGACATCTCTGGCACTCTATAAAGATATATATTTATTAGCATAATACCATCTACATGTCAATCTGTTCTTATTTTATCAACCCTAGGGGCTTGATCTCATACCCTGGGAACTGCCTGTCAGCTCAATTTGGCCCAGGATGGCATGCTGACATGCACCCATTAAGGAATTTGGCCTTATAGGCTTTGTGTTCAGACACCAATACTCCCAAACAATGAATCATGGAGTAAGAAGCTGATGGTGACACATTTTCTTTTTCTGTGAAATTCCTGGGTGTCAGGTATGAAGTGGAATACATATGCAGACCTATATCCTATGTAATCAATGTAATCAATGTTCTATGTGCCATAATACTCAATAAAATAAATGGCCAATACATGAATAAAACAAAAAATAAAATGAATAACTACACTGAATGCAATAAAGACTCAACATATGTATGTAAACATAAATAATGTATGTAAAATATACATGAAAAAGATGTTTTCTAGTGCTGGGGATCGATTTCAGGTCTAAGAAACAGACTTGAATTTCTTGACTTCACAGAGGTGAGCTTCCCCTTCCCACACAGTGCAACAGAGTTACCCAGACCATGAGTTCCAATCCCAGTCCTGGCAAAAAAAATGGCACGTTCATACAATGTGACACCCAATTCTTAGATATTTCATTATGCCTCCATTTAATGAATATGATTGTTTAAATGCTTCATAAAGTGTTAGTTTAAAATTGATCATAGTTCTAGGATATAATTGTGTATTATTTTATCCTAGAATCGTTCAAGAACTGCCCATTCAATCATGACATATATCACATTCCATTGGTATTCATATGGATAGGAATGAGTTTCTTAGGATCTCCTGCCATTTGGAGGTGGCAGGAACAGGATTCAAACTGTGGGCTCCAGCTTCCACCATTTAATCCTCAGGATAGGGAACTCACAAGTCTGTCCAAGAACAACAGCAATACCAATGATTAGGCAGGCACCCATGGCTCTCAGTAGTTCTCCTTAATACTTACAAGTCTGTGATAGGAGGATCATGGTCAAAGTCACCCCTGTCCAACTTCAATGCCAACAAAGTCAGAAGTAGAGTCGTGTGGCTACAGAGGTTGAGGGCTAGCATTGAGCAAAAGCAGCTCACAGACTGTGCCCAGATCCAGAGTTAAAGGTCCAGGACTGGCAACAAACAGACATGCAGAACAATCTGTGCAGCCATCCAGCTAAAGCAGGTCACCTTCGTGTCCCCAGCAGGATTGGACAGAGTTTCCTTGGAAAGCAGCTGCTTGACTCCGCCCATTCTGCCTGCATCACAGTATTCAGGTCACACCCCCATTCTTTCATGGTTCTTTCTGAACAATGGGATACAAGAATGGTGGCCACACCCAAATTCCATGCTGCCCGGAAGCACCAGGATTCCCTCTGTTGGTTGACACCACTACCAGCAGTGAGGAAGGTAGAGGTGGCTAAGTGGTGAGCAAGAGACTCCAGCCGACTTTGGAGTACAGTACGAAATTGACATCCTAATCAGTGAGTGGGAGAAGAGAGGATTTCCCAGAGCCTGGGATGGTGGTCAGCCCATCTTTCCCATCCCAGCCGTCAGATGTCTGAAACAACAAGACTCCATGAGAAAGCTGTGGGGATGAAACTGCCACCAGAACACCGGTAGAAGAATCCTCCTGACAGACCTGCAACATTCAAGAAAACAAAGAACATGAAAAAGGGAAGGGTCCGGCCAAAGGTGATGCCCACCACGGGCCTCCCATGCCTTTGGACACAGTCACAGCCACGAGGTTCCAGAGTGTCAATGGTCCTGATACCACCAAGGATCTGCAGAGGTGCTACTGACACGTGGTGCCCACCCTGGACCCCAGCAAAAGAAGAAAACAGGCACTCTATGCCAAGATCCAACCACTGAAGCAGGAAAAGTCAGACCTGCAGGATCAATGGAAGAAAGAGAGGGAGAAGATAGCCCAGGTGCATGCAGCACCTAAAATGGAGCTAGAGATCCACAAGGCACCCATACAGAGGTTGATTTCTGCAGAAAGCAACTTACAATGTGCACCCTCCTGCATGCAGCAGGTGGCCAATGACACAGAAAGGGAGCACGAAGCTCTCACCAGCTGCCTGCAGGCCGCAGAGCAGTGCGTGGCAGAGCTGGAGATGTCAGCTTCTGTGGTTACTGATCACAGAATGAGACTGAAATGTTCTTTGAACAGCTGCATGAGGTGACCCTTCTGCTAAAGGAAGGCGAGAAGCTTCGATGACCTGGAGCAAGTGAACTCAAAGTTACAGGAGAAGCTGGACGTGCTCTGGACAACAGGGAGAAAGGAATCTGCAAGTTCCAACAAGCACTTGTGAGGCATGAGGAACTGAAGAGACTACTAGACAACGTGAGCTGACTGGTGAGCACAGCGAATCTAGAGATAGACAACTTCACAGAAGACCTGAGCATTGAGAGGACCACGTGGAAGGAGGAGGCCCGGCAGCTGATCCAGCAGGTGAACCAACTGACCAAGGAGAAGGAGCAAGGGTGGAGGCAGGTGTTTGGCCTAGAGAATACTGGAAGAACCATGGCCCATCTCAGGCTGAGTGGCGGTTGCAGGCCCAGGCCTACTGCACCCAGATGGAGTTGAAAAACCTGGAGGAATAACTTCACATCCAGATCCAGGAAAACCAGAGGCTCCATCTCCAGAACGCAGAGCAGCAGGAGCAATTGTGCAGACTGGAGAAGGTCAAGGATTGGCAGGAGATCCCCGAGACCCCATGATGTGCATATGTGTGTGACAGACAGCTAGAGGAACAGCTGGCCCTGCTGTGGGAGGCTCTCCACAGGGTGAGTGGTGAGGAGGAGGAGCTCGCCAGCATCCTGGACACAGAGCAGCTGGTGAAGAAACACCTGCGGGAACAGCTGGTCCACACAGAGGAGAAGAGAGAGGAATGGAAAGAAGTGGCTGAGAGAGAAAGAAAGCCAAGCATCTCAGGACCAGCAGGAGCAGTCCCTGGCCCTGCTGCAGGAGCTCAGAGCCATCTATGAGCAGTACATCACCACCAATTAGTGGCTTAGCTCCAAGAAGGAGGCCCTGCAGCAGCACATAGAGAGGCAGACCCAACTCCTGGAGCAGCTGAAGAAAGTGCACAGCCCGACCAACTGGGGAGACCAGGTGGTGCCCTCAAAGTGGCAAGACACTCTCAAGTGCCTGAAAGTAATCAGACCACAGGAGGAGCGGCTGCAGGCCCAGCTGAGCTTCCTGGCGTTCCCTGGGAAAGGGGAAGTCTAAAACCCTGGAGAAGCAAAAGGTGAGGAGTCAACTCCCCCCCACATGACCATTGCAGAGGATGGAGACATTCCCCAAACCGAGAGGGACATGGATTTGTGAGCACTCTTAGTGGCTGAAATCCACAGGGGGAAACTCCTGCAGCAGGAGTGGCAGGCCTGCTGCAGGCACCAGGTTCACCTGGCAGCTCAGTGCCAGAGAAAGATCGAGCCACAGGCACTCCATCCATGTGCTGGCACCACAGCTGTGTGGGGATGGGAAACAGGACACGTGGGAGTCCGAGAAGAAAATATACTTTGTCCACGACCTGCCTGATAAGATGGACTTCCATAGTCCAGCGGGTGATCTTCAACATAGATGCAGCCAGCTGTCGGCACACATCGCACTGTTGAGGAATCCCTCGTGGCATGTAAAGAGCAGATGTTCATTCTGGCTGAGCTGTGTCAGAAGAAACCTGAGCGTGTGTACCAGCTGTCCTAGGAGAAGATGGAGAAATGGAGAGAGCTGTGGGAGCCGTTGTCACTCCTCACAGGGGAAGACATGGACAACAGGCTCCAGATGCCAGCACAGACTGAGCCTCCTGTCACTGCCGCCGCTTTGGATGACTCCAGGCTCCAGGGCTGGTGAAAAGAGGGAGGAGCAGAAAGGTTTTAATGAATTGCCACTTCAACACAGTATGGAAACTAGCAGAAGGGAGATCAAGATTCCCAACCCCATAGAGGACTCCCCCACAAAGCACATCCTGGCGCAGCTGCCCCACATCCAGAGCCACCCACAGCTCATGGGCTCAGGTGAGGAACGGTCCCTCCCTTTCTTCTGTAGACTGATGTAGATGATGACTATGTGACATGGTGATTCTCCAAAGCCTCAGCAGCCACCATAAGTAGGTGGCCAGGTGGCCTCTCAGGCCTCCATCTGCTGGGTCATGGAAAGGGTAAACTGTGGGTTGGGTAGGGCAAAGGCTGCTGGGAGGTGGCCCATATTCAAGGGACATCTATTGGTGGCCAGGGAAGAAGCCCATTCTATGCTTATCACAAAGAAGGAATTGTTTTCAAAGGGAAAACAAGCCTCCAATAAAGATTTGTTTTTCCAGTCCTGGAGCTTGAACTCAGGTCCTGGTCACTGTCCCTGAGCTCTTTCTCTCATGGCTAGCACTCTACCACTTGAGACACAGGGCCACTTCTTGTTTTCTGATGGTTCATCGATGATAAGAGTCTCACACACTTTCCTGCCCAGGCTGGCTTTGAACCATGATCCTCCAGATCTCAGCTTCCAGATTAGCTAGGATGACAGGCATGAGCCACCAGCATTTGATACCTTTTGAAGGCATCTTGGCGAGTCTGTAAAAGGAGACCTAAAGGGCCTGGATAGACCTTGACCCAGTCAAGGAACTGGGTGGGCGAAGGCTGACCTTCTAGCCATTCTCTTCCCCAAAATTAAAGATGCCAGGTGGTGTTGGATGCATCAAACACCTAGGCCAATAGCCACCAGACTCAGTGGGGAAAAGGTAGAGAATACCCAAAGATTTCAGTGTAGAAATCTTTGATTTTGCATGCATGTGGTGTGTGCGTGTGTGTGTGTGTGTGTGTGTGTGTGTGTGTGTGTGTGTGTGTGTGTGAACTCAGGGCCAAGGCTCTATCCCTGAGTTTTCTTGCTCAAGGCTAGTGCTCTGCCACTTGTGCCGCAGCCCCACTTGCTTTTCGATGGTTAATTGTAGGTAAGTCTCAAGGACTTTCCTGTCCAGGGTGGCTTCAAAGCATGATGGGAGCCCCAGGGAAACAAGAGTAAATACAACTGATACAATCCTTATGGTGGACAAATCCTGCCTCCTGGTGGCTAGAGGTGGAACATGCGTCCCTCTGCCATCATGGAGGACTATCGTCCTCTAGAGTTCAATTTGGGGAAGTGACCAGGGCCAACCTGACTTTCGCTCACCCTGAGTGATGATTCCAGAGCAGATCTGTTCCACCCTAGGCCAAGAGAGCTCCAGGAGGCCCTGCTCCCAGGGGCACAAGGAAGTGAGAAGTCAGCTCCAGGCCCAGCTAAGAGCCTTTGCCCATGGAAACCCCAACTTGGCCTTCCTGATTACCATAAGGCCTGTCAAAGAACAACCCCCCCAAAAAAACAAACCAAAATTGGATCTGTGAATCAAAGTGGTAGAGCTCTAGCATTGAACCAAAGAGCTCAGGGACAGAGGCCCCAAGCTTTGAGTTCAAGACCCCCAGCTGACCTTCCTCCATATAAAACACACATTAACTAAATGTGAACTAGTAGGATTTGTGAAGTGTTTCTGAAGAATGATGATACTGCAGAAAGCACCCTAATTCTAATGACAGCTGAACTTGTGACATACAGGTATGTGCTGGGTCCTTCACAGGGTGCTGTTTTCTGAGTCCTTCCCGCATAGGGTGTTTTTTCTGAGTCTTCAAATACCATTCTGTGTGCTGAGTCATCCCAAAGGGTGTTATGTTCTGAGTCCTTGAGAAGAGTAGGCTGTACTGGATTTTTCAAAGGGTGCTGTGTGCTGAGTCCATTACACAATGTACTTTATTCTGAGTCCTTCAAAAGTGTGGTATGCTAATTCATCCCAAATGGTGCTATGTGCTGACCCCTTGAGAAGGGAGGGACAGGTGAATTTTTCAATGGGTGCTGTGGGCCCAGTCCTTTACACAGGGTACTTTTGCTGAGTGCTTCAAAGAGGGTTGTGTGCTGAGTAATCTCAATGGGTGTAATGTGCTGCATCCTTGAGAAGAGAGGATGAGGTGAGTGCTATGTGCCGAGTCCTGTAGACAGTGATCTGTACTGTCTTTCAAATAGCGGTGTATGTTGAGTTCTTCCACAAGGTGGTATGTGCTGAGTCCTTCAAAACTGTGCTATGTGCTGAGTTTTTCAAAGGGTGCTCTGCACTGAGTGTTTTACACAGGGTGCTACATACTCAGCCCTTCAAAGGGTGGTGTGTATGGAGACTTAACACAGGATGCTCTATGCTGAGTCCTGGGAAAGAGTGCTACGTGCTGAGTTTTTCAAAGTGTGCCATGCACTGAGTCCTATACACTGCATGCTATGGATTCCCTCCTTCAAAGGGTGCTGTGTGCTGAGTCATCCCAAAGGCTATTATATGCTAAGTCCTTCAAAGGGCACATTGTGCTGTCTTTTACTCAGGGTGCTTTGTGATGTTTTTTGAAGTATGCTGTGTGCTGAGTCATCCAAAAGGGTGCTATGTTCTGATTCCTTGAGAGGTAGTTTTCCCCAACAATCTCTTTCAGTCTCTCAGTCTCTCAGTCTCTCTCTGTCTCTGTCTCTGTCTCTCTCTTTCTCTCTCTCTCTCTCTCTCACTGGGTCACTGTGCATGTGCTTGATATGTGGAGTGGTGAGGCTTTGAGGAGAGTCTCCTCTTGTCGTGGGGCTGAGGGGAGACTCGATCCCCTGAGCAAGTGCTAGGGTAGGTGGGGAGTGCTGAGCTGAGGTGAGGCTGTAATTCCCATGGCCTGGAAGCCTTATGGCTCAGTCAGGGCTGCTCTTGTGGGCAAGGGTAGGGGGCGGAGCCAAGGGGAAGAGGGGACTGGGCCAAGGGGAGGAGGAGGCAGGGCTCAGGGGCCTCACTGTGGAGGCAGCAGTGGCCAGGGTCTCGCAGGGGCAGGTGCGCATGTGCAAAGGGTGTGAGGCAGCCTGCGAGAGAAGTGGAGGTAGAGAGAGAGAGCAGAGAGTAGCGAGGACAGGCACGAGGGGAAGTGGCTTCACAAGCTCTGTTCGTGGATCAATAGAAAAATAGCCAAAACGAGAAAAAGGCAACAAATGTACAGCCAAGAAGAATATAGTTAGAATAAAGGTAGAGGCAATAAAGGTGCAGCCAAGTGTATAGGAAGCCTTGAACCAACACCCCCCTCCTGCAGGCATGCTTCCATGAAGCTTATGCTTTGTCTGGCGTGATCTCTCACGTAGATTCAGCAGGAGGTGTCATGGAATTTCTTTCTTTTTTATTTTTTAATTGAAGCTCATGAATGTCTTGGTGCACAGAAGAGACAAATGTAAAGATCATCCGGAAAATGACTGGAAATATAAGAATAAGAATTGGGTGAATTGATCTGACAATGGCAATTATAATTATTACATGAATCCAATCCAAAGGATTGAGGGCCTCCACGTTATGCTTAACGCTGCCAAAGATTGTAAAATTTTTACATCTGAATGAACTTTACTAACTGCTGTAATTTTGTCCTGTAAATCCTCCATAACATTAGAGATATCTTTATCTATCCAAACTCTAACAAATGATTTTTGGTGGCATTCCAATTAAAAGAAAAGTTATATTTTAGAGCAGTAACACAGATATATTTAAAACTAGCCTGACATTTAACTGAGAGTTATGTTTTTAAATTTTGAACTTCCTGACCTATAGACAGAACCACTTCCTCCAGAGCATTTATTTTCATTTCTAACTTTTTATCTATAATTTATTGTTTTACTAGGGCTAATGAAACATTTTTGCTTAAATCAGTAACAAAATGAGCAGTGTTTACTTCATTTACTAAGGCTGCTGTAGAAATCGCTAAAGAGCTAATTATTGTTATTAAAGCACTTATTCCTAAAATCAAGGCCGCAAAAAAGAGTTTTGGCTGCAACATAATATCCAGAGTTTTCAACATTTGTAAAGCAGAATTTTTAAACCAAGGGTCATTTTATAGATCTACATGTAACATTCCATACGAAGGTCTTTTTAAAATAAAAATTACAGAATATGTTTTACCCAGAGAAGAAGTAAAACAATTAGTAAAAATAAAATCCTTACAGCTAATATAATAAGATTTTCCTTGATTAATAATGATTAAATTATCTAGTTTTCCAGCTAAAATTCCCATAGGATAACCCACACATGCTCTTACCCCAATTGCAGTACTCTTAGTTTCCTTGGGCTTTTTCAGTAAAATCATCTTTTTTGCTGCAAAAAGTCTGAACAAATCCAGCTGAATGCCCGTTTTATTGTGAAAGGGAGAGTGACTCACCAAAATGGAAGCCACCCACCCTGGAGTGAGCCATCTTTTCAGGGGTTCCCCGTGCATATCAGGAGCATAGCCATTAAACTTTGATGAATTATGTTTTAAGTAGGAGGCATAATCATAATCAGGGTTAGCAATGGAAAAATCAAAAATACTATCTGGTGCCCAATAGGGTTATAAAAAAGAAGCCTTTTGAAATCCACATTCCGACCATTTTGGTGAGGTAATTAATGCATCCCCAAACTGATCCTTGTCATGATATTTTTGTAGGCAGTTACCTAAATGTATATTCCTCTTGGGAATGAAAAAGGATTCATTATAAGTATGAAAGTCTAATGTCATCATGCCAATTTTCCACATCAATCTTTTTTTGAACTTTTTATCATTGGATTGATCAAGGGCATCAGTCAAAAAAGTTCTATAGTTTATAGGCAAACACCCAGGGAGATTTTCTCCTGATAGCGTTATACAAATTGGAGTGGTATCTGTCATTCCTTCATAATTAATTGTTTGAGAAGTCATATGAGAATTAGAATAGTCCTCCAAACCCCCTAGCAGGTCACTATTATTTGTCATTACTTATATTATATCTTCATCCCTCCCATCCCACGGGATATAGAAGAGGAGGATTAGGAACATATGCCCAGTATTGTTCTCCGGAAACAGACACTGACTGCATAGCAATAATGGCAAGCATAGGAAGAAACATATTTTCAACAGTGATAGTCTTTCCCGTAGAAACCACAATCTCCTCCGCAGAATGGGTGAGCTTCTTAATTTGTTCCCAGGTTGGTGGTTGAGCTTCTTTTGTTGTCTTTGCCTGTTGAGGAGAAAGGTGAAGACTTTTGAGTTTCTGCATCGTTTTCTTCATTTGCATCTTCTGTTTTTTTTTTTTTCTGGGTTTCTCTTATCTTTGTAGGGGTACACGAGTCGGTTGAGATTCCAGATGGGTGACTCGGCATCCTGTGGAAACACACATGTATACCCTCTTCTCGAGGTGATTAATACATCAGGCCCTTTCCAGGTGCCTGTGAGCAAATCTTTCCTTTTAACTTTTGGCTGAACTTTAAATCCAATTTCGCTCCAATGTTTTTGCATAAGTGTAAGTTTTTGTTCATTAGTATTAAGGTGATTAATTACAAATAAAGCATGATGGTTTCTCTAGTTAATAAGTCAGCCATCATATTTCCAAATGAAAGAGGTGGGAAACCACCATCTATTCCCTATAACGTAAGCTGGACCAAACTTAGTCATAACTGTTGTGGCAATCTTTCTTTTCCTTTTATTATCAGAGGTCCCTTTTTCTATAACTCTCTGTGCTTTTGGGATAAGTCCTTCTGGTTTAGTTTAATTCATTAATTCTGCCTATTGTAACATATCTGGAAATTTTATATTTCTATATTTACTATGAGGGAACCGCAAAACTGCTTTTGAAGTTGCAGGAGTTTCTGGAGGCAGCGTCACATCAGATGATATATTGAATGGGGAATTGTCCACATCTAATCTTTGGTCCTAGTCTTTATTATTTAGAGAAGCCGTCTCTATTGGACTGGAAAGAAACAACATGCTCTGTTCACGGATCAATAGAAAAATAGCCAAAACCAGAATAAAGGCAGCAAATGCACAGCCAAGAAGAATACAGTAAGAATAAAGGTAGAGGCAATAAAGGTGCAGCCAAGTGTATAGGAAGCCTTGAACCAACACCCCCCTTTGCAGTCATGCTTCCATGAAGCTTATGCTTTGCCTGGCATGATCTCTCAGGGAGATTCCGCAGGAGGTAATGTGGCAGATGGGGTCTGCTCTTAATCATGCAATAGGTGTGGGATAATGAAACAGAACATGGTTCTCTTTCATCATTACCCAATTTCCATGATGAAGGAAATCCTTCACTCTATTCAGTTTTGCAGCTGGGGAAAATGAGGCATGGAGAAGCCAGGTGATCTACTCATGACCCCCAGCGCACAGGAAGCTTGGCCTGACTTCTCTGCCATGCTCCCTAGGACAGTAGGTGCTATGCAGTCCACTTCTTATGGTGGGAAGTCCACTGCTTGTCAGTCGTGGGGCTTGAACTCTGGGCCAGGGCACTATACCCAAGCTCCTCAGATCAAGGCTAGTGCTCTACCACATGAGCCACAGAATCACTTCTGGTTTTCTGGTGGTTCTTTGAGGATAAGAGTCTCACAGACATTCCTGCCTGGGCCAGCTCTGAACCATGATCTTCATATCTCAGCCTCCTGTGTAGTTAGGATTATAGGCCTGAGCCACTGGCACCGGGCATAAGTGTAATTTTGGCCTTATTTCTCTCTCTGTCTCTCTCTCACACAGGAACTGGTTGCATGGGTGTTGGAGCAGGTGGCCCAGCATCCCTATCTGGCTGGAACCCAAAGTGGACCTCTCATTCTGGATGTGGGCTGTGGGTCAGGAGCTGTGTCGGTCACCCTGTTGAACCAGCTTCATGAGGTAAGCCCCTCTGTGCACTGGCTGGACCATGATGGTTATGCATTGTCCATCCCATGAGTGCTTCCCCAAATCCCTCTGCTAGACCATTGAAGGAAATTGGATGAGGAGGCATTGTCCCCCTACCCAGCACTATCCTGGGCCTCTGACCCTCACCCACACCTATCTGGTCAGACCCTGGTTATAAGACAATGAAAACACTCAGTGTCTACTATCCTTTGCTAGGGTGTGTCATTTCGGTTAGGGGGGCGGAGTGCAGAAAAAAAAATCCCTAGACCTGAAACCTCCCGGGAGACGTTTGTTCTTGTGACAGAGCCAAGTCATTGCTGTGGATAAGGAGGAAGCCACCATCAGACTGACCCAGAACAATGCTCAAAGATAGGAAGGCTGTTAAAGTATCAAACCCACTCATGTCTGCTTCCCACTCCCAACAATGGGGTGCACTGTGGGTGGCTCAGCCCTGGGCCTAAGGGATTATAAATGGATGGTTGCGGTCAGGAGCTGGTGGCTCCTGCCCATGATCCTGGCTATTTGGGAAGCTGAGGTCTGATGGTCGTGACTCAGAGCCAGCCCGGGCAGGGGAGTCCGTGAGATTCTTATCTCCCAAGAACAACCTCCCCCTCAAAACCCACACACAAAAAAGCCAGATTTGCTGTTGTGGCTCAAGTGGTAGAGCCTCAGCCTTGAACAAAAGAAGCTCAAAGATAACCTGAATCCAAGCCCTAGGACTCACAAAATAATAATAAAATAAATGAAATGTGTATACCTTTTATCTGACGACCAAGACAGATGGATTCAGTCTTCTCGCTGGTACCTGTAGCCAAAGATAAGGGGCTTCTCTTGATGTTCCCCAAAACTTCTCTTTCTCTCCTTTATCTGTCCAGGTTCGGTTGCAGTGCATAATTCGGATCATCCCCCTGGATGTGACCTTAGGTACCCTCCCCCATTCGTCTTCCTTGGGGTGACTATTCTGGATGCACTGGTATTCTGGATGAGGTACCAGAGAGATGGGGGTAGGTATCCCTGACACACTCCCACACACCCACACCCACACACCCACACACACCACTAGGCCTACTCAGACTAGCCTTTTCCAAAGACACTTTATCTCCTTAGATTAACTGACCTGGGAGAGGATCTTGATCCCCTGAAACTGATTATTTTAACTTGGGCTTGCTAGTTGAAATGGGAGCAAAAAAAAAAGCCTTTGGTGCCCGTCACCAGGGGCTAAGGCTCACACTGTCATCCTAGCTACTCGGGAGGCTGAGATCTGAGGATCACAGTTTGAAGCCAACCATAAGCTAGAAAGCCTGTGAGACTCTACTTTCCATGGAACCACCAAAAAGCCTGAAGTGGAACTGGGGCTCAAGTGGTAGAGCCCCAACTTTGAGCATGGAAATTCAGAGACAGCTCCCAGATCCTGAGTTCAACCCCACACAAAGAATTGGCCCCGTCTTGTTGCCCACAGACTGCCTGAGCTTCGAGGGCCCTATCTCGGAGTGTGGTACAACACCTGTCCCTGGGTGGTGTATCAGTGCCTTCAGATATCCGGTGGTGGAAGCCAGCCCTTCCCCTTTGTGCATTCTCAACCCACACTGGACAGAAGGCAGGGTATGATAAGGCCAGAAGCCTGCAGAGCAGAGAGGTTCCAGCTCTGCCAAGGTGATCAGAATGGGCTTCTTAGAGGCATCACTTGAAAAGGGGTCTTGCTTAACAAGGAGGAGCTGACAGGAAGCACAGAGAGCAAAGTTGCAGCAGATCATGGACAACATAGCAGAGCGTGTTCATTTCCAGCCAGGACTGTTGGTGAGAAACACGGTAGAGATGTGCAAGACTGTCTGGAGACAGGCCTGATGGGTCACAGAAGAATAGCTATGCATGGCTGGGATTGTGTCTTAGAGGTAGAGGGCTTGCCTAGCATGCAGGAAACCCCGGGTTCGATTCCTAGGTCCTGCATACAAAGAAAATCTCAGAAGTGGCATCGTGGCTCAGGTGGAAGTGCTCACCTGGAGCCAAAGAAACTTGAGGATACCACCCAGGCCCCAAGGCTAAGCCCAAGGGCTGTCAACATAAAACAGCTCTCCAAGGGACCTTGGTGACCGGTGGATGGCTATGCCCTGTAGCTCTTAATAGATCATGCATGCTTTGTGTTTCCTTCTTTGACAGAAGTGAGCTAGACACTCCTTCTGCCCTGGACACCCCGGGACACATTATCGGCAACCCTCCCCACATCTTCCACTGGGACATGCAACAGCTGGCCCCAGAAATTCTCAGGTACTGGTTGATTGGGGCAGGGGGATACAGGGAAGGCACCAGAACTCCTAGTGGGTCTGATCTGTCCTGGACGACCAGGCCATCGATAGGAGGCAAATGGTAGCTTAGACAGGGCTAGTGATGTGGATGGGGCCCTTTAATGCCCATGGCCCCACCCAGATTCTGAGCCTCCCTTTGCTATCCCTGAGGGAGGTAGAGGGGTGTCTAGGTGGTAGCATCTAGAGAAGGACTAGCTGGAAATTCTGAAGGACAAGACACCTTAAGCCGTGTGCAGGTGGCTCACACCTGTCATATCACGCCTGTCATGCTGGCCACTCGGGAGGCTGAGATCCAGAGGATCTCATTTCCCAGCCCAGGCAGGAAAGTCCCATGAGAGCCTCATCTCCAATCTGCAACTGGCAGTGGTACTGTGGCTCAAGTGGTAGAGCACTGGCCTTAAAGAAAATTAGAATTCAGGGACAGTACCGAAGCCCTGAGTTCAAACCCTGCAACCAAAAATCAAAGAAAGGAAGGAAGAAAGACACCCCTTCCTTGCTTGCAAAAGATGTTGAAATAGTGAGGTTGCTGTGGTTGGGAGACCAGGTGCTGGCCTCACTGTACAGACATTTCTAAGAACTCCCCAGGTTTGCCCCAGTGTGAAACCACAGTAGGATGGGTGGTGCCTTACCAAGAACTCCATAGGTCGTGGCCTGTCGCAGGCAGGGAGTGGGTGAATGGGAGCAGGGGTGGGATATTAGGGTCAATTATATGCTCTCCATCCATGGAAGAATGGTTTTGGATGCTGGTGTCAAAGTCTGAACTGAAGGGTTGCATGTGGTTTGTGGCCTGACCAGATGGGTTTTCCCTGGGTCTAAGAAGGTGGCTGAAGCCAGGTGCCTCTGGTGGCTCACACTGTGTCATCCTAGATACTCAGGAGGCTGAGATCTGATTGATGATCGTGGTTCAAAGCCAGCTTGGGAAGGAAAATCTGTGAGGCTTTATCTCCAGTGAACCACCAGAAAGCCAGAAGTGGCACTGTGGCTCCAGTGGTAGAGGGCCCACCTACAGCTGAAGAGCTGAGGGATTGTGCACAGGCCCAGAGTTCAAACCCCATGACAGACAACCAAAAATAAGGTAGCTGAGATTTCTGCATAGTCGTGTGTACATTTAGGAAATTCCAGGCTGTGTTATGAGCCATTCCAGATGTGTGAGAGGCCATGAGTTTTGTCTACAGTGGTCTGAGGATAGTAGTACCATCTTCTTGGGGGTGGGATGTTCAGATTGCTCAGGGACTTCTGAGGCCTTGGGCTACTTGTGTGTGTGTGTGTGTGTGTGTGTGTGTGTGTGTGTGTGTGTGTGTGTGTGTGTGTGTGTATTTTCCCCTCTTCTTTCTCTGACCACTTCCTGGGTGCCTGTTTGACTCTTTCTGCCTCAGAAGGTGCCCCTCCTCCATGACGACCTTGTCCTTTAGCACTCTATCAAGGTCAACAATGAGTCCTAAATTGCCAGAGGCCTGCATTTCAGCTTTACTTTGAGACCCAAGTCTGGCCTGTCCAAATCTTTGGGCACCTCCAGGGGATTCTGGGCCAGCAGGGCCGGCTGGCATAGTGTCTCCCCTGCCTCTGGGGGTCCTTAGTCATGCGATGTCTTGTTCTTTTTCTCAGCTGGGTCTCTGGCTGCATGTCCCTCTTTTTAGGCTGGCAGTGAAGTGGAGGAAAGGGGGTTTCTGGTGGATCTCGACAACTTGAGCTTGATAGCTGAATGAAGGCTGCCCATGCAAGGAGGGTCCGGGGATACATGGGAGGTTAGGCCAAAGTGGCTTGGAAGTTTCCGTTGGTGTCTAGGAAATGTCAACGTAACTTGTCGCAGGAAAGTCTAACTTCCTGCCCCAGCTTGGCCTCTCAGGTCGTTCTAGACAATTCTGGATGCCCAGAATACAGAGGCACAGACTTTAGATTCTACGTACAGGGAACTGGGGCATGAGAAACTGGTATGGCCAATACCTCAATGTTCTGGGGCATTAGCCTTGACCTGGCTATGCCCCTCTTGTTAAAAGTTCTCTTAATCCAGTGCTGGCCACACATCGGCCACTTGTGGCAGTGTTATGAAAGTGGCAGGAGTGGAAGTGAGATCAAGGGTGACCGAAATCTGGATTTATGGCCTGATTGGGTGTGAGGTAGAGGCAAAGGGTGTCTGTAAAAAAAATCTTAGAGCTGGAACTCAGGGCCTAGGCACTTTTCCTGAGCTTCCTTTGTTCAAAGCTAAAACTGTGCCACTTGAACCACATCTCACCTTTCATCTTTTTTAGTAGTTTACTGGAGAGAAGAGTCTCACATACTTTCCTGCCTGGGCTGGCTTCAAGCTGCCATCCTAAGAGCTCAACATCGTAAGTAGGTACGATTGCTGGTATGAACCATTGGGACCTGCTAAGGATGTTGTTGTGTGTGCTTTTTTGTGCATGAGTGTGTGTGTGTGTGTGTGTGTGTGTGTGTGTGTATTTGCGTGTGTGTGTGTGTATGTGTGTGTTCGTGTGTCTACCGAGGCTTGAACTCAGAGTCTATGTGGTATCCTTTAGCTTGTTTGTTCAAGGTTGGTGCTCTACCACTTGAACTACAGTACACATCAGCTCCCAGCAGCCCCTGACTGTGTCTGGGCCATGGCAATAAGTTCCATGGGACCTGCCCCTCCATCCGTGCACAGGGCCACAGGACCAAGGGAAATGTCACTATGGATGCTCTTTTGTGGTCGGCCCATGACTGAAGACCTTCATTGGACCTCATGCACTGGTGAGCCCTGGAACTCCAGGGATAGCGAATGCTACAAGCACCAGCCAGCCGGCTGTGGATTCCTGAACCCACAACTCTTTCATGAGCCCAACTCAACACCCACCAGAGGTGTGCCTGACAGATTTGCACGCTTGTGATATCTACATGAGTAGGCTTTACCTGCCATGCCACCTTCTTCTGCCCCTCCTGGCCCAGAACCGTGGTCTGAGACATTGATTTACTGCTCAGACCCACACTGCACCCATGACAGATTTCATTCTGATGAGCCAGACAATGACCTCCATGCCCCAAGGCTGGACACTTCTCTGATAATGTGGCTCAATCTGTAGGCAAAAGCCTCCAAATGGGCTGCTTTCAAGACTTGTAGGATACCTAGACATTGGGAGAAACTCAGGGGCCCACTGGAAAATACTCTGCTTAGAGCCACAAAGTGAGATCCAAGCAGGCCAAGTGTTGGTCATGGGTTGCTGTCACCTAGCTTCAGCTTACCACTTGAGCCAGAGGGCCACTTCCAGGTTTCTGGAGTTTCAGACTCCCCGGACTTTCCTGCCTGGGCTGGCTTTGAACCGCGACCCTCACATCTCAGCCTCCTGAGGAGCTAGGCGGATAGGCATGAGCCACCAGTGCCTGGCTGGCCTTTCACAACAGTCGACTAGGAGCTCCTGAAAGCTTTTCTTTATTTTTTTGCCAGAACTGGCCTTGAACTCAAGGCTAGGCTCTGGTCTCCTAACTTTTTCCCTCGAGGTTGGCACTTTACCACTTGAGCCCTAGCGCAATTTCTGGCTTTGGGTAGTTCACTGGCAAGAAGAGTCTCACTAAGTTTCCTCCTCTGAGCTGGCTTTGACCCACGATCTCTGAACCCAGTCTCCTGATTAGCTAGGATTTACAGGAGTTGAACCACTGTTAACATTGGGCTAGAAGCTTTTCTTAAGCAAGAGTTCTTCCCTGCGTTTGCCTTGACTCCTCAATGCAAAGGATGCCTGAGTGTCAGGAGCTGTGAAAAATAGGCTTCCAGCCACAAGAAATGGCTGAGGTGCATGGAGAAAAGTCAAGCTAAACTTCCCCCTGGGCCTCATTCTGGGACCCCATCCTCTTCCCTACCAGTGACTCAAGTACAAACCTTGACCCAGACTTGCATGTCCTGCCAGATTTGTCTGAAGCCACAGAACCTCCATTCCACCCACACCACCTGCTCTACACCACACCTCAGGACCTTTGCCCATGTTGTATCTTCTGCATTAGGCTCTCTATCCTGTTTCACGCCTTAGAACTTCTGTGGAATTTTGGCACTGGTTATATCACCTGCTGGAGCAAGTCTTCCCTTCCTTTTTCCCTCGAGATATGGAAATTGTGCAGGCTAACTGGCAAATGCTCTATCTTGGTGTGTATGTGTGTGTGTGTGTGTGTGTGTGTGTGTGTGTGTGTGTGTGTCTGTGTGTCTGTGTGTGTGTCTGTGTGTCTGTGCCAGTCCTGGGGTTTGAATTCATGGCCTGGACACTATCCCTGAGTGTTTGTGCTCAAAGCTAGCACTCTACTCCTTGAATCCCAACTCTTCTGGCTTTTTGGGTGTTTAATTGGACAAAATTGTTCATATAGACTTTGTGCTTGTAATTGTCATCCTCAGAACTCAGCCTCCTGAGTAGCTTGAGATTACTGGGGTGAACCACAAGCACTTGCTCCTCTACCTCTTTCCTCTAACCTTGGCCCTCCTGAGTCCCAGAAGAATATGCCTCACCATGCTCCCTTTTATTTTTTTGCCAGTGTTGGGGCATGAACTCAGGGTCTGGGCATGTTCCTTAGCTTCTTTTGCTCAAGGCTAGTCACAGTGCCACGCTTGGCTTTTTCTGTTTCTGTGGTACTGAGGAATTGAACCCAGGGCTTCGTGCCTATTAGGTAAGCACTCTACCGCTAAGCCATATTTGAAGCCCAAGGCTGACTTGTAACAGGAGTTATGAGGGTGGGATTTATTGGCTTACCCTTTGGCATAGAAATCGCTGACTATTTCATAACTTTGCCAAGATTTGGGACCAGTCAATGACTCGGCAATGAGGAATGATGAATGAGTGAGAGCCACCAGGCCCCACAGGCCTAGGCTCACATCCTACAGAGGGATAGAGAATATAGATCCAGAAACTTTGACTACTCCTGGAGGCAGTGGCTGGCTGCTAGGTGTCCCAATGGGACACCTCAGCTAGAACATAATGCATCCATTGCACACACCAGCCCAGGCAAAGCCTTCGGGGCTTCAGTTATTAAATGGCAGAGGGATGCTTTGTTCAAGCTGCCGGCTCATACTTAATATTCTCTGAGGGCTTGTCCCAGCCGGCCCAGGGGCGGCTGGGCATGGGCAACCTGCTGAATGCCCATCATCCATACATCATCCATCCATACACAGAGACATGGAGTTACTGCTCCCTTTTTTTGGGGGGGGGTGCAGGTGTGGTGTTTAACTATGAGCCTAGGCCTTGTCCCTTAGCTACTTTTGCTCAGGGGAAGCACTCTGCAACTTGAGCTACAGCCCCACTCATGGAGTTATTTTTTTTTCCTGTGATCTCTTAGAAATAAGACTGTTGCCGACTTTCTTGCCCTGGCTGAATTCAAATTGGCATTCGCTACATCTCAGCATCCTGAGGAGCTAGGATTACAGGCAGAAACCGCTGACACCTGGGTTTCTTTTCTTCCTGTTGTTCTTTTTTTAATCGTGACAATTTGAAATCTTCAAGGTGTCATTCCAATGGTTTGCATTCGAAGTAAACTACCGAGTCCTGGAGTTCAAATGCTAGGACTGCTACCCACAAATGGAGGGAGATCCTGACAAACTCATTCCTATTTTTGTGAATGCTAATGGAATGTTATAAAAGAAATAATTAAATTTGCAGTTAATGCATGATTCTATTTTAGAATGCCACACAAATATCATTGGATTTATGTCTTCCATTCTAGCACCATAGTATGATTCCCGAAATGGAAGGATATTGACTAATTTTTAATTAATGCTTTTATAAGTATTCTACCATGATACTTCATTAAATAGTGGCATAATGTAATAACTAATTATTGGTAATAATATACATAATTGAATATCCTCACATTCCCTCTTTTTCTCTATATTACACACACACACACATATATATATTTATATATATATATATATATATATATATATATACACACACACACATACATATCTATCAATGTGTATATTGGGCACTACTCTGGCTTGATCTAAGGTCCTCAGAATTTCCTGGCAGCTCAGTTTGCTAGAGGCTGGTGTGCTAAGACTGAGACCCCATTTATGAATTGGGCATTCTAGGCTGTGAGTTAAAATCCAGCAAGGCCAAAAATTTATTCATGAAATAAGAAGCCAATTTGACAAATTTTTATCTTTTCTGTGAAAGTCCTGGGTCTCAGTATGATGTATAATCCATATGCAAATATAATCTAGATGAAATGATGTAATAAATGAAGTGTTATATGTATAATACTAAATAAATAAGGGTAATAAACCTTATACGCATTAAACCCATGTATGTAAATAGATCTCATATATGAATATTATGCTAAGGCTTTAATTCAGACCCTGGGAACTGGTCTGAATTTCTTGTATTTAAGGTCAGTAAGCTTCCCCTTCACCCACAATGCTACAGAGTTACCCAGACCCTGAGTTCAATCCCAGGCCTGCCAGATCAATGATGCAAATTGCACGCCAGAGCCTTATTATTTATTTATTTACTTACTTATTTGCCAAGCACGGGGCTTGATCTTAGGTCTTGGCACCTCTGCCACAGCCAACCCTGGTTTCCTAGGACCCGAGTTCAAATCTCGGGGCTGGCAAAAATAATAAGGAAAAGGATAAAATTGAGAAGTTCAAGAAGGAGGTATTACTTTTTTTTTTTCCTTTGAATTGTGACCATCCTGGGTCTAAATGACAAGGCCCAGAAAGTACACATGACCTTGCATTGCTGATGTTTGGTGGGCTATTAGGGAAGCCATAGCCGAAACCGGCAACTTAGACCTGGAGGTCGAATCCTGGAACTGCCACTAATGAATGGCGGGATGGTCTAAGAAATGCATTCCGATGTTACATCCGTACAAATGGAATGTTATAAAAGTAAGAATTGATTTAGTATTAGATAGCTAGCTCATTAGGTAGATAGGTAAGTAGGTAGGTAGATGATAGATAGATAGATAGATAGATAGATAGATAGATAGATAGATAGATAGATAGATAGATAGATAGATAGATAGATGATAGGCGAATCTGGTCTTAGACATCAAGAGGAAAGAAGGAAACAATTCCCAGTCATGAGACCTTCTGCAGTGCTCTAGGCCACCAACATCGCCATCACACACCACAGAGCAGGAAGACTGTCCCTATCCCACTTCTCAGGCAGCAGAAGAGCCAAGAGGGCAGAGCCAGGTTCTAACTCAGGTGCTTGGAGATAGTAGAGAAAGGGCCCTGCCTCTCCTTGGACTGGGGATTTGCATTAATGATGAGGAGAATGAAGGAAGGAGAATGGACTGGAAGAGGTAGAAGAAGGGCCTTCAAATCTGACAGAGAGTCAAAAACCTACTCCCTAAGATCAGAGAGAAGGGTTTTTCTACTCTGTTCCTCCCCTCTCCCCCATGAAACTGGCTCTCTATTATTAACTTAAAGATACACTGAGGCTCCCTTCACTTCAGGGAAAAATGTTAATTAGTCATTGTTTGAAGAGGTTGAGAAAAGCCTGACCCTGGTGTAACTCTAACAAATGTTTGAGGTTTCCTCTTTGCAGGCTATGCCTGGAATGAGTAAAGTGGTTTTGCAGCTCACTTCCCTGTTGAGTGTGTACATTCTGCCTCCTAATCCTGCAGGCCTAGGTCTCTTCACCTAGCCCGGCTTTTGAAACTGTTTTCTGTCCTTCAAATTCAGTGTTACACTGGAGTTCTTCCTGCTAAAAGGGCTAAGGCTTGGATCCTGAGAACTTCATTTGAACCCTGGATGGGTCAACAATGTTTCTTTCCTGTTTCTATAGCTTGAGAACTCTAAGAACAATTAGAGTGCAAGTAACCTCTCATCACCAAGGGAAACACACAGGAAGCTTTTGAACTTCTGACCTTTCAGAAGTGGAAGTCAGAGTGTCGTAGACTTTCCTACCCTGGCTGGCTTCACCCTGTGATCCTGAGACCTCAGTCTCCTGAGCTAGAGTTATGGGCCTGAGCTACTGGTGCTGTGCTAGGTTCAGAACTGTAATGACATTGACAATATAAGTCAAATGCTTATCACAAAGGGCTTGGGGAGCATATTATGCCTTTCAACATTGGACCTTTCAGATCTCTGTAGGACACAAGGTTATAATGTTAGAGTCTGAGAGGCTGGGCATATGGATCTGCTATACTTGAACCTTGAGCCCTGACTCCAACTCTGGTGTATATCAATGTTCATTTTCCAGAAAATGTTCTCATAATTAGCAAATAGGAAAAGTACTTTGATTATCCCTCACTCTTTTTCCAGTTGTTTTTCTCATACTGAAGCCTGGGTGCTCTCCCTGAACCCTTCAGCTCAAGGCGAACACTCTACTACTTGAGCCACAGTGCCATGTGAGGTCTTTTGGTGATTCATTGGAGATAAGAGTCTAACAGGCTTTCCTTGTGTAGGCTGTCTTGGAACTGTGGTCTTCAGATCTCAGTCTCCTGAGAAGCTAGGGTTCCAAGAATTCCCCACCAGCAACTGGCCTATTGTTTTTGCCAGTCCTGGGGCTTGATCTAAGGGCCTGGGTACTGTCTCTGAGCTTCTTTTTCTCAAGCCTATCACTCTATCACTTGAGCCACTCCACAGCTTCTGGGTTTTTCTGAGTATGTGGCACTGAGGGTTCAAGCCCTGGCATTCATGCATGTTGAGCAAGCTCTATACCACTAAGCCACATTTCCAGCCCCACTCTTAAAATTTTATCCCGCAACTTGCCTATCCTCAAGAAAAGGCTTCTGAGTATAAATCATCTAAAGGAATCCCTATAGTAAGTTGTCAAAAGATAACTAAGACAAAGCTCACACTTGGGAGAGACTCTAAACATGTGATGACTGTGACTAATGCCTCCATTTAATTATGTATCATTAAATGTTTCAACATTTAATATAGTATTAATGAATAACAAGTCAATGATCTGATTTATTGTGTATAATTTTATACTAGATGTACAAAACATAATAAATATTATGTGTATAATAATACTAAATACAATAAACTATAAAATGAATAAAATAAAATAAATACAAAATCAATAATTATAATAATCAATATATAATATGCATGCATATGTACATATATATCATATATTACACATGTATAGAAATATTTTTTACATTGCATGGCCTCAATGCAAGCCCTGGGAACTCTAGCTTGAATTTCTTTTCCTCAAGGACAGTGAGCTTCCCCTTCACCAATAGAGTAAAAGAGTTACCTGGAAATGAGCTCAAATCCCTTCAATGGCAGAAATACTGGCTCCAATTCCAAGACAATGACTTTAATTTTTAATGGGAGCACTTATGTTTATTCAGTTCCATACTGAACATTAAAAAAAAGCAATGTAGAATTTTGTACAGTTATTCAGATATCCTTCCCTTACCCCCAAAGTGCTTCTTTGATCACTACATTATTTATGTATGTTTTTTATTATAAAAATGTTGTACAGAAGGGTTACAGTTACATTAACAAAGTAATGAGTACATTTCCTATTGAGCATTGTTGCTTCCTCCTTTGTTCTCCTCCTACCTGTTTGATCTTCATCTGTCCCGCGGAAAATGAATGGGGTCCATGGAAAGGTAAGTGTGCTGCTAGCCCATTCACCAGCCTCCCGTATCCCCGGACACAGTCAGATGCAGCAGGGAGTCAAGTCAAGCAGGAACTCGTTTATCACCATGCAGCAAACAATTTTTAAAGCAAAAAACCGCGTGGCATGGAAGGGGAAGAAAAGGAACCAACCAATCACTGTAGAGGTCACCCTATCATGCACCTAAGCTTTCTCGACTTTCTCTGCTGTCTTTCTAGCTATTCAACTACAGACGTCACTTTGCCTGGTTGTGGTATACAGTCAGATTTTAACATAAACAACTCCGACTCTGCCCACTCAACTGCCTCTCAGCGCCACCTTTGCTGTCCATGTGCCCTACAGATTCCCCCTTTTATAATGGCAAACCCACCTCTTTGCTGAGGTTCAGGTCAGGGCACCTCTTATGAGGTTCGCCCAATTGGCACCTCCTCTTTCCGTGGTTCACCTAAAATATGGAGTAATCTTCAGCACTGAGCTTATCATAATAGACACGGAGAGCCATGCGTTGGATCTCTTGGGCTCCACCCTTTTCGATATAACCGCAACCCCCACATCCTGCTCATCTCCCAGTTAGTTATCCTTTTTCCCTCCTCAGTAAAGTTAATAAACGTCATCCCCACCACAGTTAGAAATGTCCGAAGCAGTTCGATTACTTCTGGGACATATATAAAGTCACTATCTTATAAGGTTGACCTCTTTAAAGCATGGGAGCAGCCTGGATATTGGGGGTACCACACATGAGGCACAGTGCATCCTCGTGGGCCCCCACACTCAGGCCATCCTTGGTAAAGGGGGTCTCAATCTCCAACATCCCAGGATCCTCTAGCCAGGTCAAAGATGTCAAAATGAAGCCCAGGCCACCAGGTCGAAGGGACAGCTTCTCTATTGGTGCTGTTGATGATTTCTCCATTTGATCACTGCCCAGGTGAGTCATTGAGGTTGATGTGGATTCCGTAGCGCCATTGCCAGGACTAGGAGAGTCAGGACAGCCAACAGCTGGAGTATCACCATCTGCAATTGTTAAAGAACGCAAGAGCTTCTCAAGGGCTGATTGCCCTTGGAGATGGTCAGTAATTATCTTTTTAGCTTTCCCTCTTTTAAACACAAGCCTCGACCAGCATAGCCATTTTACTTTCCTTGTTGGTTAGTTTATCCTTGGGCTTCTTCCTGTATAGAAGAAATGGGTAAAACTTAAAGTTCCTGGCTGGGATCCAAATGGGGGCTGTCTCTCCTATGGGAAAAACATATCTGAATCCCCTGCCCATGGTAACTAGGGGGTCAGGTCTGCTCCATTGTTGTGTCAGGGGGTCCTTCCACCTGACTTTCACTTGGGGCTTAGGATTTAGTTGTCCCCAGTGCTTCTAAAACCTGGATTCAATTGCCCCTTTTGAAAAATTTAAAATGTTAATGGTAAAGAAAGCTATCTGTAACTATATATGGGGGTTAACTCTCACTTATTTCTATAATTGCTTGGCCTTGGAGATTATAGGGATTTCTGTATGAGTAATATGCCATCTGTCAAAGAACTATGACATTGCTTTACTAACAAAACAATGTCCATTATAGTTTTAACTTGTGGTAGTAGACCCAAGGTAGCAAAGCATTGAAGAAAATGTGCTTCTGAATGTTTAGTTCTTTCTCCTGTATGTGCTGTAGCCCAACATGCTCCTGAATAGGTATCTATAGAAACAAATATATATTTAAGCTTACCAAAGGCTGGAAAATGAGTCACATCAGTTTGCCAGAGGACATTGGGTTTGAGGCCTCTGGGATTTATCCCTGGTGGTTGGAGCGGGGGTTCTTTTAAGAAGGGCTGGCATGTTTTACGGGTATGTACTATCCTTTTGAGGTCCTTTACAGGAATCTGAGGAAATCTATGTTGAAAACCTCTCCAATTATTGTGGGTTAAATCATGTAAACGGGTGGCCTCTTGTAACATTAGAGCTTGTGGGCCAGTAGCTAACTGGTCTGTCCAATTATTGCCCATAGATAGAAACCCAGGAAGTTTTGAATGCCCTCTCAAATGTTGAATATGAATAGGGGCTCCCCGTCCATCTAATAGGCAATTAAGGGTGTCAAAAATGGGAAAACAGGGTTTCCATCCAGCTTAATATGTCCCTGGGGAATATGAGGGAGCAAGTTAATCATATAAACTATCAGAATACAAATCAAGGGGATTTTGAATGTCCTGAAGGACCATAATTACAGCAAACATTTCTTTTTATTGTGCTGACCCTTGACAAGGTTGAAATCTTTGTTGGCTTGGGGTCTTTTGCTCCTCCTCAAAGGCTGCATACGCAGAGCCTGTTTTACCTCCATCAGTAAAAACATGGAAAGCGCCAGGAATAGGTGTAGGAGAAAATAGAGAAGGCATTATGAGGGGAAGTCACCATAACATGACGGTCCATTTAGATGACCCATAATGGCAGTCAATTTGACCTAGAAACCCTTCCAGGGAGAGAGCAAGTTGAGCATTGGCTCAAGTGAACACTCAACGTCTGCCATCCGAATAGGAAAAACAATGGAGTGAGGGTCAAGGCCATAATGCCTTTGGGATTGGGTCCTTCCCTTGACAATAGCATCGGCAAGTTGGTCTTCCTGAGAGTACACCTGAGGTGTGCCCCCAAGGGGAGTGTGAACCCACTCTAATGGCTCCCCCCCTTTGACTTAAAACTGCAGAAATCAATGTAACACCTGCAAACAACGAGAGGGAAATGGGCTTAAGAATAGAATACCTTTTCAGGGAAACTTCATCTAAGGCTCTTTGGAATTGTAAAAATATTGCCCGATGGCTGCTTGTAATTATAATAACTTCTTGGGTTGTCCTGTCTTTTAGTAGGGTGAATAAGGGCACAAGACTATTTTAGGGATGGGAACCCATGGAAACAGCCAATTTATTTCCCCTAAAAGACTTTGAAGTTGGGTTAGGGACAGAGATGCTGGAATATCCAGCAAAGGCTTAAGGGGGCAGGCCTGAGTCAAGGTAAGGTGGGATCCGAACACCTAAAAGGAGGTACCATTTGAATTTTATTTAGGGCTATGGTAAAAACCCCCTTTTTTAATATGGTGAGAACCTGGGCTAGAAGGCCCTCCAGGCGGCCCAGGTCTTGGTGCCCCAGAATTATGTCATCCATGTAGGCATAGGCAAGGGAGGTGTCTGAACCCAGCACAGGCCCTAAAAGTGTGGCCAAGTATTGTTAGCAAAAGGCCAGGCTATTGGCCATTCCCTGTGGCAGCAACGTCCATTCAAACCCCCGATCAGGATGGGAAAAAATTAAGAGAAGGGATGGAGAAGGCAAATTTCTTGCAGTCATCCAGATGCAAGGGGATCAAAAAAAAAAACTATCTTTAATATCAATTACAACCAAGGTATATTCTGAAGCGGGAGTCCAGGGCATTCCTCTTAGGGAATTCCTACTAGCTCTATCCTTTCAGTTACCTTATGTAGATCTTGGAGCATGAACTAAGCCCGGATGCTTTTCGGATAACAAATATACAGGTGCGTTCCAAGGACTCACAGAAGGAAGTATGTGCCCAAGTTTTATCTGTTCCTCCACCAAAAAGTGGCGTGCTACAAGTTTAGGTTAGGTCAATGGCCACTGCTCCACCCAAATAGGGCTTCTAGGTTTCCACCTAATGGGAGGTACTTGGGGGACAATTGCCTTTAGGATTGGGGGTGCACCCAAGTGGGTTCCTTATGTTCTTCCCTGTATTTATGGAATTAAAAAAATTCTTTTTCTTAACTCCCTCTAGATCCTGTTTAAGTCTTTGTGATTTTACTCCATCCAGGATATCATCATAGGATGCTCGATGGTCTGTAGTGATCACAGCATCCATTTGTCTTAGCATGTCTTGCCCTAGTAAATTGGCGGTGAGGTTTTTTTGTCACTAAAGGGCATATCTTTCCCTGCTCTCCATCTACGCTAGTCCATTTCATAAGGGCGACCGACTCTTTGGACTGGGATTTGCCCCCTACACCCAATATCGGGGGCCTGTGTGCAAGCTTCCAGTCCTAGGGAACTTCCTCCTCCCTGAGTATGGTTCAATATGCCCTCACGTCAATTAGGCAGTGAAACTGCTTTACACCTATGAAAATACTCATTTTAGGGTGGAGTCCTTCCCTCAGGGGGATGGTCCAATGGGCCTGGGTCGTCCTGCCATGAGGCTGCCTGGGCCTTACTGCAGAGGGGGATCCTCCTTGAGCTAACGGGGCTGGAGGATGCCCCTCCCCTAGCTTAAAGGCTTCCTATCTAAATCAAATTTGGATCGACAATCCTTTTTCCAATGGTATCCCTTCCTGCACCTTTGGCAGGGTGTAGGGAGTGGTTTGGACCCCCCGGGCTGGTTGGCAATGGGTGGAGGGCAGGGGGGATTGTTTTGAACAGTCCCGCTTAAAGGAGACCTCCTGTCAGCATTTAAAACAAGCCCCTCTCACTGATGGCCTTGGGGTTCCTTGGCCCTGTGATGCCAGAGCCTGGGTAAAAGCCTGCAGATAGTGATTAGGCCTGAGGCTGTTGTGTTCCACATCCTGGGAGGCCACCACCCATGTGCTCAGGGAACACTCTCTCAATCTCATGTAGGCTGTGTGGTGGTCTGCATTCATCCCTTCCGAAACCAGTAGCTTTACAAACTGATCTTGGAGGTCCCCTGCTGGTGACTTGCGGTGAACACTCTGTTGGACTCGGTCTATAATATCAGGTAGAAGCTCACTCAGGTTTTGTCTCACTCCTGCTATGGGGAACTTAGTGGGTCCTTCATCCAATTAGTACCACTCGGCAAGTCTGTCCTGCCTCACGTGGTCGCAGTACGGGCCAGTTATTGAGTGATGTCTGTATCTTATTTTTATATATTATATTATTACCAATTATTTGGTATAAAATTATACCTCCATTAATTAATCACAGAAGGAGACTTAATAAAGTATTAATTAATCAATGACCTATATTTATTGCTTACAATCATATACTGGAATGACTAGCTAATTTGTAATTTAATTAGTACATTTCAAACATTGTATTTGTATTCCTATAGATAGGAACAAGTTTCCTAGATCTTCAGCCGTGTGCAGTCCCGGGATTGAACTCAGGGCCTAGGTGTCTGGGTTGGACTCAGGCTTCACTGACAGCCTCCAGCCTGCGACCATGCAAGGTCATGTACAATTTTCAAGCCAAGTAATTGAGACCCAGGAGGGTCACAGTACTAAGGAATCAAAGGTAAAACTGTAGTATAAAACTTCCTGGTCTTTTCCTCCTCCGTTTTTGTTGGTTTGATGGGGTTTTTGGGGGTTTTTTTTTGTTTTTTTTTTGTTTTTGTTTTTTTGCAAGAACTGGGAGTTGAACTTGGGTCCTAGGATACCTGAATCATCTGTGGGTGTAAAAGCTGCACCCAGCCTAGGGTAATCATGGTTTAAGACACAATAAAATGCTTCCTTGAGCAAAAGATGCTCAGGGAAAATGTCTAGGTCCACAGTTCAAGCCTCAGGAATTGCCACAAAAAAAGAGCCAGTAGCTTCATGTGTCTGTGAATGTATCCATGTATTTGTATCGGTGAACATCCAGATTCTCTATGAAGAAAGGCACCCAGATAAGAAATTTGCTTTGAATAGAAAGATTTCATAGCACAGAGAGTACTTTCAAGATGGTGCATGTTCCTTGGCACCCCTCAATGTTCCCAGTGTAGCCTGAGGGGTTCTTCATACCCCAGGCTGCTGGAGAAAGTCTGCCTCATTGTTGGAACAGGCAGAGAAAAAGCCACACTCCTGTACAGCTCTGTAACAAACAATTCATGTGGGGCAATTAGTGAGGGTATGTGTGGGCAGGTTCTGAAGGTCAGGAGGAAAAGGCCACTTATTACCCCAATGTTGGGTCTTCGTCTGTCCCACAAAAGACGGAAGGGGTCCTAGGAAAGGTAAGTGTGGCGCTCGCCCGTTCCCCAGCCTCCCTCAGCCCAGGAGACAATCAGACACAGCGGGGAGCCAAATCCAGCAGGAAGAAAAACTCTTTTATTCCATCCTGTAATGTTTTCAGAGTGTCTGCTTTGATTTCGAGGTCTTTGATCCATTTGGAGTTGATTCTGGTGCAGGGTGATATATAAAGATCTAGCTTTAGTTTTCTACATGTAGTTAACCAATTTTGCCAGCACCATTTACTGAAGAGGCTGTCTTTCTTCCATTCTATTGTTTTAGCTCCCTTATCGAAGATTAGTTGGCTATAGGTCTGTAGGTTCATTTCTGGGTTTTAATTCTATTTCATTGGTCCTGATATCTGTTCTTATGCCAGTACCAAGCTGTTTTGATTAATATGGCTTTATAGTAGAGTTTGAAATTTGGTATTGATATTCCTCCAGGAGTGTTCTTTCTGTTGAAGAGCGTTTTTGCTATTTGTGGTCTTTTATGTTCCATATAAATTTTTGGATTGCCTCTTCTATTTCCTTGAAGAATGAGGTTGGAATTTTGAGAGGTATTGCGATGAATTTGTAGATAGCCTTGGGAAGTATTGCCATTTCCACGATGTTAATCTTTCCAATCCAGGAGCATGGGAGGGTTTGGCTATTTTCTAAGTTCTTTTTCAAGATTTTAAAGTTTTCATCATAGAGGTCCTTCACTTTTTGGTTAAGTTAATTCCTAGGTATTTTATTTTTTGTGGGGCTATTACAAATGGAGTTGCTTTCCTAATTTCAGCCACACTTTTCTAATTGTTAACATACAGAAAAGCCATTGATTTTGGGGGGTTAATTTTATACCCTGCTACTTTGCCAAAGTTTTGAATCAGCTTGAGTAATTTGGGAGTGGAGTCTATGGGATTCTTTAAATACAAGATCATGTCATCTGCAAAGAGGGTTTTCTGAATAGAGACCGGAAACACAACAAATCAAAGAAAGTTTGGACAAATGGGATTGCATGAAGTTGCAGAGCTTCTGCATGGCAAAGGACATAGCTAGCAAGATCAACAGAAAGTCCACGGATTGGGAGAAGATCTTCACTAGCCATACAACAGAAAACGGTCTCATATATAAAATAAACTTGGAACTCAAAAAATTAAATCCCCCAACAACAAATCTTCAAAGAAACAACTGCCCAATAAATAAGTGGGCTAAGGACTTGAAGAGAAACTTCTCTGAAGAAGAAAGAAGGATGGCCAATAGACACATGAAGAAATGCTCAACATCCCTAGGCATAAAAGAAATGCAAGTCAAAACAACATTGAGATACCACCTCACTCCAGTTAGAATGGCAAAAATCAAGAACTCTAACAACAACAGATGCTGGAGGGGATGTGGACAGAAGGGAACCTTACTTCATTTTTGGTGGGAATGTAAACTTGTTCAACCACTTTGGAAAGCAGTATGGAGGTTCCTCAAAAGACTTCACGTAGAGCTCCCATATGACCCAGCAATCCCACTTTTGGGCATTTACCCAAATGTTTACAAACAAGACCACACTAAAGCTACCAGCACAACTATGTTTATTGCAGCATTATTTACCATAGCTAAGATATGGAACCAACCCAGATGCCCCTCAGTAGATGAATGGATCAAGAAAATGTTGTATATATACACAATGGAATTCTATGCCTCCATCAGAAAGAATGACATTTCCCCATTTGTTACGAAATGGAAAGGCTTGGAAAAAATTATATTAGGTGAAGTAAGCCAGGCCCAAAGAAACATAGGTCCCATGGTTTCCCTTATTTGCAATATCTAGTATATGTATGAGTCAAGCAGAAAAGGTCAGATAATATGATGTTAGAAAAATGAACCCTTCGATATGTATTTTAATATTTTTTTTCTTTCATGCATTTGTTTCTAATGCATTTATAAGATTATCTCTTTGTTGCTTTGTATGTCCCTCCCCCACAGTATAACCCCTGTTTTCACTATATTTGATGTCAGTATAACTTGTGGAGGAGATGGGGAAAAACAAGTCGTTTAAGGTTACAGGTGGACCTGTTGCAACAATGAGAAGTACAAGTTGTCATGTCGAAAACGAGCTTTATAACGTTGGGGGGGGAGGGGGGAGATTGGGGCGGAGGCTAGGAAGGGATGTGAAGGGTAAACAAAGAGGTGGCTGCAATGCTTGATAAGAAATGTACGCATTATGCTGCCGATGTAATTGTAACCCCTCTGTACAGTATGTTCACAAAAAATTAAATTAAATTAAACAAAAAAGAAAAACTCTTTTATTAACAGAGAACAGCCCTTTTTAAAGCCAAAAATGGCGGGTGGCATGGCAAGGGTGGAAGACGAACCAATCACTGTCAAGGTCACCCCCTATCATTAACCTGAGCCTTCACGGGCTGGTTAGGCACTGATCGGAAGATCAATTGGGCTCTGCCCAATCTACTCTCTCTCAGCGCCATCTTGGCTGCCCACGTGCTCTACAGTAAATTTGGCTCTGCTCACTCTACTCTTTTCCAGTGCCATCTTTGCTGCCCATGTGCTCTACAGTAAATTAGGCTCTGTCCACTCAACCCCCTCTCAGCGTCATCTTTGCTGTCCATGTGCTCTACACCACAAGCTATCTTTCCTCCCAGTGCTCTGTTTTGACAGGAAGTCTTCATTTGTGCCATCTCTCATGGCAGGCAATGTTCTCTGCACTCATCCTGTCTTTGTAAGCCTATGTTTCAGTGTTGAAACAAACTGCTACCACTAATTCAAAAGTCCTTCTGGCAGACAATTAGGGAGCTGAACTTAATGAAATTATTCATTATTGGCAACGGTGCCTCCGTGTGTGTGTGTGTGTGTGTGTGTGTGTGTGTGTGTGTGTATGTGTGCATACACCAGTCATGGTGCTTGAACTCAGTTCCTAACCACTCTGAGTTTTTCTCCTGTACAAGGATAGCACTCTACCAATTGAGCCACACAGCCACTTCAGGCTTTTTTTTCCCTTGGGATGTGGTACTGTGAATTTAACCCTGGGTTTCACACATGCAAAGAAGTCTACCTCTAAGAAAATTTCCCAGTGCTCCACTTCTGGTTTCTTTCTTTCTTTTCTTGTAAGTTGGAGGAGTTGAAGTCTCAGCCTGGGTGCTGCCTCTGACCTCTTTAGCTCATGTGTAGTGCTCTACCACTTGAGCTACAGCACCCTTTTAGGCTTTCTGGTAGTTTATTGGAAATAACCATCTCAAGGAATTTCCTGCCCAGGCTGGCTTTGGACCATGATCTGGGATAATTTTGAACCAAGATCTTCAGCATCCTGAGCAGGCAGGATGATAGACCTCAGCTAAAGACACCTAAGCCTTCACACTTTCCTGCAAAGATGTCCTAGGCTCCACATGGTAGAACGTTAGCCATGAGCCCAAGAAGAAAGTCAGCAACTAGGCTCTGAGTTCAAGGTTCATGATGGAGAAAACTAAGCCAAAACAATTGTCTGCAGGAGACAAGTCACTAGAGCTCGGTGTACACATAAATTCGGCCCTGCGTTGGGGACATATATGAGCCTCTGCACAATTATCTTACTTCTGTAGCTCTTATAAGGACCAGATGAACCAATAAAACTCATGAAGGACTCAGTATATAGGACCCTGTGAAGGATTCAGCACACAGTACCCCATGAACGACCTAGCACCCCTGGAAGGACTCATCACATAGCTGTATCCCACAAACTGTCATTAGAATTAGGGTGCTTTCATCAGTATTACCATTCTTTCAGATACATGTCACAAACCACACAAGTTCACATCTAACGGTTTAGAAAGGTCTTTTTTGTGGATAGGGTCATCAGCCTCGGGGATTGCACTCATAGGTTGGAGGTACTGTCCTGAGATCTTTTCCTCAAGCCTACATCTCTACCACTTTGAGGCATAGCTTATAGTCTGGCAGACTTCCTGCCCGGGCTGAGTTTTCAACCTACCAGTGTCTGATCTCATCCCCCGAGCAGCTAAGGGTGAGCCAGCAGTGTCTGGTTCCATGGTGCTGGGTTGCAGCTGTTAACTTCTGGCTAAGTCAGGTTAGATGCCAACCATCAGCTTCAGACTCCCAGCTTGCTCTGTGATGAGGTATTTGCAGTGTTATCCTTATATAGTTGGAGTCAGAACAGTCTATCTTTTTTTTATGCCATTCCTGGGTCTTGAGTAAGAGTCTAGACACAGTCCCTAAGCTTTTATGCTAAGCTAATGCTCGGCTGTTTGAGTAACAGCATGACTTCTGGATGTTTCTGTGCACACAGTAGAGAGGAATAGAACCCAGGGCTTTGTATGTACTAGGCAAGCACTCTACCACTGAGCCCCAGGAATGACAAATGTAGAAACAGATATATATATATATATATATATATATATATCTGTTTCTACATTTGTATATATATATATATATATATATATGCATGTATGTATAAAACAAGACAAGGATATCTGTATATTATTTGATTTTATATACTATATTACTACCACTTATCGATAAATTATTCCTTCCTTTATTTAAGAATGGTGGTTGAATACATAACAAAGTATTAATTGAAAATTAGTCAGTGTACTATAATTATTGTGCATAATTTTATAATATAATCATACACTACTAATGTAATTGTTACTTTACAACATTCCATTCGTATGGATGTATATCGGAATGTATTTCTTAGGATCTCCCACCATTCGTAGGTGGCAGTCCAGAGATTCGCACCCAGGGCCTAGGTTGCTGGTTTTGGCTATGGCTTCCATGATAGTCCACCAAACTTCAGCAGTACAAGGTCATGTACACTTTCTGGCCCCTTTCTGGGCCCTCTCATTTAGAAGCAGACTGGTTGCAATGCAAAGGAATAAACTATGTAAAACTGCCTTCTGGAAATTCTCAGTTGTATCCTTCTCCTTTTTCACCCCCACTCTCTGTTCTTCTTTTTTTTTTCGGTATTGGGCCCAGAACTCTGAATCTGGGTGTTGTCCATCAACTATTCAGCTCAAGACTATCGCTCTACCACTTGAGCCATAGCACTACCTCCACCTTTTTTCTGCTTATGTGGTGCTGAGGAATCAAACCCAGGGCCTTGTGCATGCAAGCTAATCACTCTATTACTGACCCACCTTCCCAGCACTTCTCCTTTTTTTTTTTTTTCCGAGTCCCAAGATTTGAACTCGGGTCATAGGGTCTTAGGATGGGCTGTGGGTCCAGAGGCTGCACCCCAGCTTAGGATGATAGAATTTGAGACAGAGTTGCCACGAGCTGAGTTCAAGCTCCAGGCCTGGTCAAAAAAAATTAAGGCCCTGGCTTGGAATTTGCACCATTTTTCTGGAAGACCTGGAATTTGAACTCAGGGCCTGGGCAATTCTGTGTCACTGTGGGGCAGAAGAAACTCACTATCATTGAATACAACAATTTCAGCCCAGTCTCCAGGGCCTGAATTCAAGCCCCAGCACTGATAAATAATATTCATATATGAGGTCTATTTACATACATGGGTTTATTCCCTATGACATTTATTACCCTTATTTTTTCATGAAAAGGTCAGTGTAGAGAAAAAGCCCTTTGCAAACTGAGCTGCCAGCCAGTTCTGAGGACCTGAGAACAAGCCATAGTAGTGGTTGATAGATATAGATATAGAGATTGAGATTGATATAGAGATAGATAGATAGATGTGTAGTTGGCTATATATGAGAGAAAGACTATGTGCGGATATTAAATTATATATATTATGAATTATTATTAAATTATACCTCCATTTAATGAAGTATCATGGTTGAATACTTATTGAAGCATTAATGTAAATGTAGTCAGTATTCCTTAATTGGGACTATCACACCGTGGTGCTAGAATGGAAGACATAATCCAATACTTTTTGTGTGGCATTGTATAAGAGAATCATGAATTAACTGCAAATATAATTATTACTTTTATAACACTCCATTAAACATTCACATTAATAGTGAAGATTTTCTCAAGATCTCCCTCCATTTGTAGGAGGCAGTCCTGGCATTCGAACTCCAGGCCTGGGTAGTTTACTTCAAAATGCAAACCATTATAATGACACTGTGAAGATTTCAGTTTGTCACAATGAAAAAAGAACAAGAAGAAAAGAAAGCCAGGTGTCATTTGTGCCTGCCTGTAATCCTAGCTCTTCATAAGTCTGAGAGGTAGAGAAAGCCAGTTTGAATTCAGCCAGGACAAGAAAGTCCACAGCACTGTTATTTCTGTGGGATCCCAGAAATAAAAAAAATTGCCATGAGTGTGGCTGTGGCTCAAGGACAGAGCGATACCTTTGAGCAAAAGGAGCTCAGGAAATGTGCCTAGGCTCATAATACAACCCCTGAACCTGCCAAAAAAAAGTAACTCCCTGTCTCCCCATATATGTATGCATGTATTTCTATCGGTGAAGGTCCAGAATCCCTATGATGAAAGACACCAAGCTAGGAAAATTGCTTTGAATAAAATGATTTGGTAGCACAGACAGTGCTTTCAAGACAGTGCATGTTCCGGCGCTCCCCGATACCAGTGTAGCCTGAGGTTTTCTCGACACCAGGGATTGCTGGAGGAAGTCTGCCTCATTGTTGGAACAGGCAGACAAAATCATCACACCTGTACAGCTGTGTAACAAACAACTCCATCTAGGCCAATTAGTGAGCAGGAGTGTGGGTGGGCTCTGAAACCTAGGAGAAAAAATGCCCCTTTGAAACTCAAGCTATCTCTCTCCTCAGTGCTATTTTGACAGGAAGCCTCCATTTGTGCCACCTCCTGTGGAAGGCCAAGTTCCCTGCACTTATCCTGTCTTTGTTAGTCTATGTTCCAGAGTTGAAATAACTTGCTACAATAAATTCAAGGGTCTTTCTGGCAGACAACAAGGAAGCTTAACCTTATAAAATGATTCATGATTGGCAACGGTGCCTTCCTAGATTCTGGAAGCTTGCTAAATCTAAGCACATGTGTAATATCACAATACTTCCTGTCATCTAGAGCTGGTGAAACTCATCAAGCTTTAAAACCTTTGACCTCTCCTAGTTGGGCCCTGGGTGGCTAGGTTTTGGGGTTGAACACAGGGCCTGGGTGCTGACCATGAGCTCAGAACAGAAGCTCAGTGCTTTACCATTTGGTGTCACAACATCACTTCTGGTATCTGTGTGTGTGTGTGTGTGTGTGTGTGTGTGTGTGTGTGTGCACGAATGTGTGTGCATACACTTCTCCTGGAGCTTGAACTCAGGACCTGAACACTGTACCTGAGTTTCTCCTGTACAAAGATAGCACTCTACCACTTTAGCCACAAAGCCACTTCAGGCTTTATTCTAGTGATGTGGTACTAAATAATCAAGCCCAGGTATTCATACAATGAAAGCACTCTACCCTAAGACACATTCCCAGCAATGGACTTCAGGTTTCTTTCTTTATTTTCTTGTAAGTCAGAAGAATTGAAGTCTAGGCCTGGGTGCTGTCCTTGCCCTCTTCAGCTAAATACAAGTGCTCTACCACTTGAGCTACAGCACCCCTGCAGGTTTTTGTTAATTCACTGGAGAGAAGCCTCTCAAGGAATTCCATGCCCAGGCTGGCTTTGGAAAGTGATCCTCAGCTCTCAGGCTCCTGAGTAGCTAGGATGACGGTGTGAGTTATTGGCACCCAGCTGCCACCTCAAGTTTCTAAGTGGTGAATAGGAGATAATAGTCTCATGGGACCATTTGTGTCTGGGATAGTTTGGAACCGAGGTTGTCAAATACCAGCTTCCTGAGTAGGTAGGATGACAGACCTCAGCTACAGATGCCTAGACTGTAACACTCTGTTGCAAGGGGGTTCTTGGCTCCACATGGTTTAGTGGCTAGGTCCTGAGTTCAAGGTTCATGACCAAGAAAAATAAACCAAAACAATTTTCTGCAAGAGACAACTCAGTAGAGTTAGGTACATACACAATTGGCACTGACATTGGGACATATTTGAGCCTCAAGATTCTCATCTGCACAATCATCTGACTTCTGGAGCCCTTACAAGGACCAAGTGAAAGAATTTACCCCGTGAAGGACTCAGCACACAACACTTCATGAAGGACTCATCACATAGCTGTATCCCACAAGGTCTCGGTGTTAGGGTGCTTTCCTCAGTGCCACCATTCTTTCAGAAACACATAACAAACCACATAAAGTTCACATCTAATGATTAAGAGGGATGGGTTTTTGGGGGGAGGTGGAGTCAGCCACGGGAATTTCACTGAAAGTTTGGGAGTACTGTCCTATGATCTTTTGCTCAAGGCTAGAACTCTACCACTGTGTGCCACAGCTCAGAATTTCACCGACTTCCTATCAGGGCTGGGTTTTAAACCCACCATTGTCAGATCTCAGCCCCCGAGTATCTTGCATGACAAAGGTGATGGAGCCAGCACCATTTGGTTCTGTGGAGCTGTGTTTCAGCCGTTTACCTCTGGCTAAGTCAGGTTAGATGGCAGTTGTCAGCATCAGACTTCTGGCTTGTTCTGTGATGAGGTATTTGCAGTGCAATCGTTATATAGTTGCAGTCAGAACATTCTATCTTTTTTTGGTGCCATTCCTGGGTGTTGAGTAAGAGTCTAGACACAGTCCCTAAGCTTTTATGCTCAAAGCTAGTGCTCCGTTGCTTGAGTGACAGCACAACTTCTGGATTTTTCTATGCACATTGTAGTGAGGATTGAACCCAAGGCTTTGTATGTACTAGGCAAGCACTATACCACTGAGCCCCAGTAGTGCCAGTAGTGACAAAAGGATAAACAGATCAATTGTGTAGATTGGTAGATAGATAGGTAGATAGAGAGATACATAGATAGATACATAGATATATGTGTATATATATATATGCATAAAGAGAGAGGGAATGTGAGGATATTAAATTATATACATTATTACCGATTATTAGTTATGAAATTATGCCTTCATTTAATAAAGTATCCTGGTTTTATACTTATAGAAGCATTAATTAAAAAGTATTCAATATCCTTCCATTAGGGGAAATCACACCATGGTGCTACAATGGCAGATATAAATCCAATAATTTTTGCATGGCATTCTAAAATAGAATCATGAATTAACTGCAAATTTAATTATTACTTTTATAACATTCCATTAGCATTCACATGAATAGGAATGAGTTTGTCAGGATCTCCTTCCATTTGTGGGTGGCAGTCCTGGCATTCAAACTCCAAGCCTGGGTAGTTTTCTTCGAATGCAAACCATTGGAATAACACCGTGAAGATTTCAGATTGTTATGATTACAAAAAGAAGAAGAAGAAAAGAAAACTAGGACCCAGGGGCTCCTGCCTGTTATCCTAGCTCCTCAGGAGGCTGAGATGTAGAGTATGCCAATTTGAATTCAACCGGGGCAGGAAAGTACGCGACCCTCTTATTTCTAAGAGATTACAGAAAAAAAAAAAAAACATGAATGGGGCAGTGGCAATACCCTTGAGCAAAAGGAGCTCAGGGACAGGGCCTAGGCTGATAGTACAACACGGAACTGCCCCCCCAAAAGGAGGCAATAACTCCATGTCTCTGTGTATGGAGGGATGATGCATGGATGATGGGCATTCAGCAAGTTGCCAATGCCCAGACCCCCAACCTGGGCAAGCTGAGACAAGCCCTGAAGAGTACTAAGTGTGAGCCGGCAGCTTGAACAAAGAATCATTGTATGCCATTTAATAACTGAAGCTTGATGTTCTGGCTGAGGTGTCCCATTGGGATAATTAGAAGCCGGCCACTGCCTCCAGGGAGACCACAGTTCTTAGACTGTAGGAGTTGTCAAAGTTTCTGGCTCCATATTCTCTATCCCTCTGTAGGCTGTCAGCCTAGACCTCTGGTGCCTGGTCACTATCACTCACTTATCATTCCTCATTGCCTAGTCACAGGCTGCTCCCAAATCTTGGTAAAGATATGAAATAATCAGCGATTTCTATGACGAAAGAGGTATGTCAATAAATCCCACCCTCATAACTCTCGTTAGAAGTGAGCCTTGGGCTGCGAATGTGGCTTAGTTGTAGAGTGCTTGCCTAGCATGCACTAAATCCTCGGTTCGATTCCTCAGTACCACAGAAACAGCAAAAGCCAAAAGTCGCATTGTGGCTTAAGTGATACCCTTGAGCAAAAGAAGCTCAGGAACTTGCCCAGACCCTGATTTCAAGCTACAAGACTGGCACAGAAAGATGTGAACCTGGTGAGACATATTTTTCCTGGGACTCAGAGGAAGGCCAAGGTTATATGTAAGAGGTAGGGTAGAAGGCAGGTGCTGGTGGCTCACCCTTGGAAGTTACTCAGGAAGCTGAGATCTAAGGATCCGAATTGCAGGCCAGAAAGTCTATATGAGAACCTTTTCTCCAATTAAACACACCCAAAGTCAGAAATAGAACTGTAGTTCAAGTAGTAAAGTGCTAGCCTTGAACACAAAAGCTTAGGGATAGGATAGCATCCAGGCCATTAATTCAAACCCAGGAGAGGCACACACACACACACACACACACACACACACCACACACACACACACACACACACACACACACACACCACACACACACACACACCAAGACAGAGCATTTGCCAGTCAGCCTGCAAAAATTCCATCTCTACCAACTCAATATAACAAAAGAGGTAGAAGGGAAGCAAAGACTTGTTCCAGGAGGTGATATATCCAGTGCCAAAATTCTACAGGAGTTCTAAGATGTGGATACAGGAAAGAGAGCCTCAGGCAGTAGGTACAGCATGGACAAAGGTCCTAAGGTGTGCTGTAGAGCAGGTGGTGTTGTTGAAATGAAGGCTCTGTGGCTTCAGAAAAGTCTGTTAGGACATTCAAGGCTGGGTCAAGGTTTGTACTTGAGTCACAGGGCAGAGGGTGGGGTCCTAGAATGGGGCCCAGGGGGAAGATTAGCTTGGCTTTACACCAGAGACCCCAGCCATTTCCTGTGGCTGGAAGCCTATTTTTCACAGCTCCTAACCCTCAGGCATCCATTGCATGGAGGAGTCAGGGCAAACACAGGGAAGAACTCTTGCTTAAGAAAAGCTTCTAGCCCAATGCCACCAGTGGCTCAAACCCTGTAAATCCTAGTTACTCAGGAGACTGAGATAGAGATCGAGGGTCAAGCCAGATCAGGAGAGGAAAGTTAGTGAGACTCTTCTTGCAAATGAACTACCAAAAACCAGAAATGGAGCTGAGGCTCAAGTGGGAGAGTGCTAACCTTGAGGGAAAAAGTTAAGAGACCAGAGACCAGACCCTGAGTTCAAGCCCAGTACTGGCACAGAAAAATAAAGAATAGCTTTCAGGAGCTCCTAGTCCACTCTGGTGAAAGGCCAGATCAGCTGGGCACCTGTGGCTCATACCTGTCCTCCTACCTCCTCAGGAGGCTGAGATCTGAGGATCGCAGTTCAATTCCAGCCCAGGCAGGATAGTCCGGGAGACTCTGATCTTCAAGGAACCTCCAGAGGACTGGACGTAGTTCTGTAGCTCAAGTGGTAAGCTTAAGAGCTGGGACAGAGCCCAGGTCCTGAGTTCGAGCCCTGTGACCAACACCTGGTCTGCTTGGACCTCACTGTGTGGCTCTAGGCAAAGTAGTTTCCTGTTGGCCCTCTGAGGTTCTCCCAATGTGTAGGTGTTCTACAAGTCTTGAGTGGAGCCTGTTTGGAGGCCATTGCCTACAGAGCGGGCCACAGTAACAGAGAAAGATCGAGCCTTGGGGCATGGAGATCATCAGAATTGCATCTGTCATGGGTGCAATGTGGGTCTGAGCAGTAAATCGCCATCTCAGACCAGGATTCTGGGCCAGGAGGGGCAGGAGGTGCAAGATGTCACACCAAGTAACGTCCACTCATTCGGGTATCACAAATGCGTGAATTTGTCAGGCACACCTTGGGCAGGTGTTGAGTTGGGCTCATGAAAGCCTTGTAGGCTCAGGAATCCACAGCCAACTGGCTGCTGCTTGTAGCAGTCGCTATCCCAGGAATCCCAGGGCTCGGAGTCCTGCTTTCCTCACCAGTGCTTGGGTGCAGATTAAGATCTGAAATCGTGCGCCAACTACAAACGAGCATCCCTAGTGTCCTTCCCTTGGTCCTATGGCCCCATGCACAGATGGAGGGGTAGGTTCTATGGAACTTACTGCCATGGCCGAGACCCTTCAGCCCAAGAAAGACTTAGGGAGAAACCACTTGATTTGGCTTGAGAGTTTACTTTGACTATGCCTCAGGACTGTCCCCAGCTCTAGCTCAGCTCATCATTACTACCTTCCTCTGTATGTGTGTGTATGTGTGTGTATGTGTGTGTGTTTGTGTGTGTGTGGTGTGTGTTTGTGTGTGGATGAGCAAGTATGCATCTTGGTACTAAGGCTTGAACTCAGGGCCCAGGCTCTGACCCCCACTTTTTTCATTCAGGGCTAGCTCTCTACCACTTGAGCCACATCTTTTCTTCCAGCTTTCAGGTGGTTCTTGGGAGAGGAGAGTCTCACAGACATTTCTTGCTGCGCTTCCTCTGAATGGCAATCCTCAGATTTCAGACTCCTGAGGAGCTAGGAATATGAGACATGAGCTATTAGCATTTGGCCACACTTACCTTCTTGGCTAAATCAGACTACCTCTCTCCCAGCTAAGCACCAATCTACAGCCACCACTCCTATCCCAGGCTTCAGACGAAACATAACCTTCTCCCCTGAGGACAAAGAAATGGGATCAGTTTGACCTGATTGTGTGGTTTCCACACAATCAGGGGCTGGTGGGAGCTGTTATGGAGGTCAGAGATCTTGGCCAGGGCAAGTAGACAGCTGTTACAATAGAAGAGAGTATGAAAAGATACCCTTGCAGCTGGATGCCAGTGGCTATAATCCTGGCTACTCAAGGCTGAAACCAGAGGATCAATCAAGATTAAAAGCTAGCCTGGGCAGATTCTTATCTCCAATAAATCACCAAAAAGATGGGAAGTGAGCTACTGTAGTTCATGTGGCACAGCACCAACCTTGTGCAAACAAGCTAAAGGATAGCACCTAGGCTCTGAGTTTAAGCCCCGGGAACCCCCCCCCCCACACACACACACTCACACACACACAACCTTAGCAGGTGCCCGTGGCTCATACCAGCAATCCTAGCTACTCAAGGGGCTGAGCTCTTAGGGTGGCAACATAAAGCCATCCCAGGTAGGAAAATATGTGAGAAACTTCTGTCTACTAAACTACTAAAAAAGATAAAAGGTAAGTTGTGTTTCAAGTGTTAGAGTGTTAGCTTTGAGCAAAGGAAGCTCAGGGACAGTGCTAAGCTCTGAGTTCCAGCTCTAAGATTTTTTAAAGACACCCCCCCCCACCCGACTCCGGCCATAAATCCAGATTTTGGTCATCTTAGATCTCATTTCTGATCCTGCCACTTCCACAGCAGAAGTAGCTGGTGTGTGGCCATGGGCTAAGAATTGAACTTACACAAGTGGGGCATAGCCAGGTCAAGGCTAATGCCCCAGTACATTGAGGTACTGGTACATACCAGTCCCTTATCCCATAGTTACCTGGTCCTGGAATCTAAAGTCTGTGCCTCTGTATTCTGGGCATCCGGAATTGTCTAGAAGGACCTGAGAGGCCCAGCTGGGCCCAGAAGATAGACTTGCCTGTGATAAGGTACCTTGACTTTTCTTTGATACTGACTAATACTTCCAAGCAACCTTGGCTTCACCTCCCATGTAGCCCCAGATCATCCTTGCTTGGGCAGCCTTCAGTAAGCTATCAAGGTCGATCTGGCCAGAGCCACTGGAAACCACCCTTCCCCCACTCCACTGCCAGCCTGCTGGGAGTGGGATATGCAGCCAGAGGAAAATGATTGAACAATGCATGACTGACCCTGTCACCCCAGAGGCAGGGGAGAACACATGCCAGCTGACCCTGCTGATTCAGAATCCCCTGGAGGCGGCCAAAGATATGGACAGCTGGACTTGGGCCCCAAAGAAAAGCTGGTATATGCAGGTCTCTGGCAATTTAGGACTCATTGTAGACCCTGATAGGGGGCTGAATGCAAGGTTGCTAGGGAGGAGGGGCACCATCCGAGTTCAGGAAGAGGCAGACAGGCACCCTGGAAGTGGACAGAGATGAGGGAAATACACACACACACACACACACACACACACACACACACACACACACACGCACACACACACACACACACACGAGTAAGGCAAGGCCTCAGCAGTCCCTGATCACCTGAACATCCTAACCCCCAGAAAGATGGCTCTACAGTCCTCATATCAAATGTAGACAAAACTCAGAGTCTCTCACACATCTGGAATGGCTCATAACTCAGCACGGCACTTCCTACTGTACTCACTGCTATGAAGAAAAGTCAGCCACCTTATTTTTGGTTGTCGGTCATGGGGTTTGAACTTTGGGCCTGTGTGTAGTCCCTCAGCTCTTCAGCTGAAGGTGTGCGCTCTACCACTGGAGCCATAGCATCACTTCCGATTTTCTGGTGGTTCACTGGAGATAAAGTCTCTCAGACTTTCCTGCCCAACCTGGCTTTGAACTGTCATCCTCAGATCTCAGCCTCCTGAGTAGCTAGGATGTCATTTGTGAGCCACCAGCGGCGCCTGGCTTCAACCACCTTCTTAGACCCAGGGGAAACCCAACTTGTCAGGCCACAAAGCACATGCAACCCTTCACTTCAGACTTTGGCACCAGCATCCAAAACCATTCTTCCTTGGATGGAGAGAATAAAATTGACACTACCCTCCCACCCCTGCTCTCATTCGTCCACTCCTTAGGTAAGATAGGACACAACCTCTTGAGTTCTTGGTAAGGCAATGCACACCCTGCTGTGACTTCGCATTGGGGCAAACCTGGGGAGTTCTTAGAAATGTCTGTACAGTGAGGCCAGCACCTGTTCTTCCAACCACAGCAACCGCACTCCTTCACCATCTCTTGCAAGCAAGGGGTGCATTCTTTTTTGTTTTTTGTTTTTTGGTTGAGGGGATTGAAATCATGGCTTGGGTACTGTCCCCGATGATGATTTTTACTCAAGGACAGTGCTCTACCACTTGAGCCATGGCGCCACTTTTGGTTGGAGATTGGAGATGAGACTCTCATGGGACTTTCCTGCCTGGGCTGGGAAACAAGATCTTCTGGATCTCAGCCTCCCAAGTAACCAGGATGACAGGTGTGAGCCACCAGAGCGGGACTTATGGTTTCTCATTCCTTAGAATTTCCAACTCATTCTCCTCTAAACACTACCACCTAGACACTCCTCTACCTCTCTCAGGCATGGCAAATGGAGGCTCAGAATTGGGGTAGGGCCATGGGTATTAAAGGGCCCCCTTCACATCACTACCCCTCTCTAACATCTCATCCGCCTCCTCTGGATGGCCTGGTCTTCCGGGGCAGATCAGACCACTAGGTGTTCGGCAGCCTGCCCTGTATCCCCCCGCCGAACCCCACCAGTACCTGAGAATTTCTGGGGCCAGCTGCTCCATGTCCCAGTGGAAAATGGTGGGAAGGTTGCTGATACGTGGGTCCAGGAGTGCTCAGGACAGAAGGAGTGTCCAGATCCCCTCTGTCAAAGAAGGAGACACAATGCATGGATTGATCTACTAAGAGCTACAGGGCATAGCCATCCACCTGTCACCCAGGTCCCATGGAATGCTGTTTTATATTGACAGTCCTGGGGCTTGACCTCGTGGCCCAGGCGCTGTCCCCGAGTTGCTTTTGCTCGAGGCCAGCACTCTTCCACCTGAGCCAAGGTGCGACTTCTGGCTTTTTCTGTGTATGCGGAACCTAGTAATCAAAACTAGGGTTTCCTGTGTGCCATGCAAGCCCACTACTGCTAAGACACAATCCCAACCTTGGAAAGCTGTTCTTCTGTGACCCCTTGGACTTGTCTCAGCAGTCTTGCACACATTTACCGAGTTTCTCAACAGCAGCTCTGGCTGGAAATGAACACACTCTGCTATGTTGTCCTTGATTTACAGCATCTTTGCTCTCTGTGCTTCTTGACAGATCCTCCTTGTTAAGCAATACCCCATTTCAAGTGCTGTCTCTATGAAGCCCACTCCAAAAACCCTGGCAGAGGACGATCTTTTCCACTCTGCAAGCTGCCAGTATTGTCATGCTCTGCCTTCCAGTTGATGTGGGTTGAGAGCACACAAAGGGGAAGGCCTGGCTTCCACCATCCAATTTCTTTCTGAAGGCTCTGATATACTACCCAAGGACCGGTGCTGTATTTAACTCTGTGACAAGGCACTCGAGGCCCAGGCAATCTGGGGGCAACAAATGGGGCCATTTCTTTGTGTGGGCTTGAACTGAGGGTCTGGAAGCTGTCTCTCTGAGTTTTTGTGCTCAAGGCTGGTACTCTATCACTTGAGCCACAGCTCCACTTCTGGCTTTTTGGTGGTTCCATGGAGAGTAGAGTCTCACTGACTTTGCAGCTTATGGCTGGCTTCAATTTTTGATCCTCAGATCTCTGCTTCTAGAGTAGCCAGGTTGTTAGGTGTGATCCTGAGCCAGAGGTGACAGGCACCAGGGCCTTTCTTTTGAGATTTTGTTTATCTCATGTCAACTAGCAAGCCCTAGTTAAAATAATCATTTACAGGGGATCAAGTTCCTCTCCTAGGTCAGTTAATCCAAGGAGATAAAGTGCCTTTGGAAAAGGTTAGTCTGAGTTGGCTAGGTGAGTGTGTGTATGTGTTTGAGTTTCGGGGATACCTACCCACATCACTCTGGTGTTTCATTCTCCCAGTGGTGAATATATCCAGGATCTCCACCCCAAGGAAGGTGGGTAGGATAGGGTACATAAGGTCACACCAAGTATGATGATCTGAATTCTATCCCAGAACTGAAGCCGGGAGAGATAATAGAGAGAAGGAGAGGTTTAGTGGAACATCAAGGGAAGCCCCTTACCTTTGGCTACAAGTACCGGCGAGAAGACTGAATCCATCCTTTTTGGTTGTAAGATAACAGGAGCCCATTATTCATTTATTTATTTTGTGAGTCCTAGGTCTTGAATTCATGCCCTGAGCTTCTTTTACTCAAGGCTGAGGCTCTAACCCTTGAGCGACAGCACCACATCTGCCTTTTTGTGGGGGAAGAGGTGGTTTATGGGAGATTAGAATCCCTCAGACTCTCCTGCCTGGGCTGGCTCTTAGTCATAACCATCAGTCCTCAGCCTTCCGAATAGCCAGGATGACGGGTGAGAGCCACTGGCACCTGACCGCCACCATCCATGTATAATCCCCTAGGTCCAGTGCCGGGCCACCCTCACTGCACCCACCTTGTTGTGAGTGGGAAGCAGACATGGATGGGTTTGATACTTCAACAGCCTTCCTACCTTTGAGCATTGTTCTGGGTCAGTCTGATGGCGGATTCTTTCTTATCCACAGCAATGACTTGGCTCTGTCACAAGAACAAATGTTCCCCAGGAGATATTAGTTCTCAGGTCTTTCCGCTGCACACCGCCCCCCCTCCCCGAAACAACACACCCCAGCAAAGCGAAGTAGACATACAGTGAATTCATTTTCTTATAATCAGGGTCTGGCCAGATAGGTGGCGGTGAAGATCAGAGGCCTGGGATCGTGCTGTGCAGTTGGACAATGGAACACTTCCTCATCCACTTTCCTTTAAATGTCTTAGCAGAGGGTATTGGGGAAGGTCTCACCAGATGGACTGACAAGGAATAACCATCACAGTCTATCCCGGGCTCCTCCTTGAGGAGCTTACCTCTAGGAGCTAGTTCAACAGGCTGAGTGAGACAGCTCCTAAACCACAGCCCACTTCCAGAATGAGAGGGACACCGTGAGGCACAGCCACATGGAGACCCTGGGCCACCTCCTCCAACACCCATTCAACCAGTTCCTGTGAGAGAGTGAGAGAGAGAGAGAGTCAGAAATACACTTTAGCCGGGTGTCTGTGGCACAGGCCTATAATGGTAACTACACAGGAGGCTGAGATATGAGGACCATGGTTCATAGCAGCCCAGGCAGGAATGTCTGTGAGACTCTTATCTCCAAAGAACCACCAGGAAACCGGAAGTGGTGCTGTGGCTCAAGTGGTAGAGTGCTAGCCTTTATCTGAGGAGCTTGGAGACAGCGTCCACGCCCAGAGTTCAAGCCCCACAACTGAAATTAAGTGGACTTCCCACCACAAGAAGTGGACTGAATAGCACTCATTGTCCTAGGGAGCATGGCAGAGAAGTCAGGCCGAGCTTCCTGTAAGCTGGGGGAAATGAGTAGGCCATCCAGCTTCTCCGTGCCTCGTTTTCCCCAGCTGCAAAACTGAACACAGTGAAAGATCCTTTTCCTCATGAGGATAGGGTAAGGATGAAAGAGAGCCATGTTTTGTTTCATAATCCCATACCTGCATCACGATAAATAATAGGCCCCATCTGAGCTCTTTCCAGGTATCTTCCTGTCATATGCTCACATAATTGCCAAGAACCATATCTGATGACCACTCCCTCAATGCCTGGTTCTGCCCCACAGATCCCCCTGTATTGATCCCTTCTTTCCTCACAACTTTCCTGTGAGGAGACTGAGGTCAGAAGGTTGAGGCCCAATGCAGAGCTTCAACTGTGGTCAAGAATCAGCTGCCATGGATTAAGAGTTTGGGACAATCCATCTAACCAACCGATGACTGAGCATGGCGTTATATGTCTAGCATCCCAACTAGAGAAGGACCAGGCATGGTGACCAATTCCTGTCACAGGAGGACCGCAATCCAGCCCAGCCTGAGCATATATTGAGTCTCTATCTCAGAAATGACCAAAACAGAAAGGCTTGGCTCCTGTGGTAGAAGACCTGACTGGAAAGCCTAAGGCCTTGAGTTCAAACCCTAATATACCGAAAATAATCAGAGGCCCTCTGCCAGAGGCTCATGCCTATAATGCTAGATACTTAGGAGGCTGAGATCTGAAGATCACAGGTCAATATTTAAAATAGGGTTGGCCTCTCCCATCAGACGTCATGATGAGAAGACCCAGAGTCTGACCCATGCAAATATGCTCCATAATAACGGGGCTCACATCCATACTAAGTGCTGGCCAGGTTCCCTGTTGCCCTGGGGAGCCACCCCCTGTCGGCCCCACCCCCAGGTCCTCCCAATCTCCCTCTGTCACCAACCAGGCCCAAGGGAGTGAACAGTTCCAGGGCACAAAAATCCCTTCATCTTATAATTTAGCGGTCCTGAGTCCCCTTCAAGTCTCACCCTTCCAGGCCCCCAGACCTCAGCCATAAAGCCCATTCACCCCCCCAAAGACAGCGGTTAGAAGTTATCAAAGATTCAGTTGCTCCTTGTTACAACCCACTTCTACAAACACACACACACACACACACAAAGCCAGCTCAAGTGGCTCCTGTCTGTCATCCTAGTTACTTAGGAGGCTGACATCTGAGGATCACTGTTCAAAGCCAGCTCATGCAGGAAAGTCTGTGAGGTTCTTATCTACAGTGAACCACCAAATAGCCAGAGGTGGAGCTGTGGCTCAAGAGTCAGAGCACTAGCTTTGAGCACAAACCTCAGGCACAGCACCTAGGCCCTGAATTCAAGGCCACTTTTTCTACCTCCAAACACACACAGACGCAGACACAGACAGACGGACACACACACAGACATAGACACAGACACAGACACAGATACACACACACACACACACACACACACACACGTATAGCCCAAGGCTTCAGCAGTCCCTGAGAACGGAACCATGAACTCCCTCCATTAGGGTCACATCCCATCCCCAAGAAGCTGGCACTCTCGACTTCAGACCCACTGTAGACAAAACAATGAGCCTCTCACATATCTGAAATATCTCACAACCCAGCATAGAATTTCCTACTATACACACAGCTATACAGAAAACTTAGTCACCTCTTATTTTGTTGTTGGTCATGGGGTTTGAACTCCAGGCCAGGGTAGTGTCCCTCAGCTCTTCAGCTGAAGATGAGCACTCCCCAATTGAACCACAGCACTACTTCCTGTTCTCTGGTGGTCCATTGGCCATCGAATCTCACAGACTTTCCTGCCCAAGCTGGCTTTGAACCATGATCTTTACAGCTTTATGAGTAGCTAGGATGACAGTTCTGAGCACCGGCGGTGCCCGGCTTCAGCCACCTTTATATACCCAGAGGAAACCCAATTTGTCAGGCCACAAACTTCTTGCAAACCGTCACTTCAGACTCTGACACCCAGCATCCAAATCCAACCTTCAATGGAGAGAATACAGACACAACAATCCCACCCCTGCACCCATTCACCCAATCCCTGCCTGCTACAGGCCACGTCCTCCTGAAGCTGCGGCTTCAAACTGGGGCAAAATTGGGGAGTTCATAGAAATGTCTGTACAGTGATGCCATCACCTAGTCTCCCAACCACAGCAACCGCCTGCCTGCCCCCCCACCTCCCCCACCCTTTGCAGGCAAAGATGTCTTACTTTCTTCCTTGTTTTCTGTTGTGGGGGCTTGAACTCTGGGTCTGGGTGCTGTCCCTCATCTCTTCAGCTCAAAGCAAGCACTCAACTACTAGAGCCACAGCACCACTTCCGGTTTTCTGTCAGTTCTTTTTGACAAGAGTCTCAGGGTCTATCCAGACCCGGCTGGCTTTGACATATGGTCCTCAGATCTCAGCTCCTGAGTACCTAGGATGACAGCCATGAGCTACTGGCATCCAGTGAAAGATATTTTCCATGCTTGTCATCCTATCCCCTCAGGAGACTGAGATCTGAGGACTGTAGTTGCATGCCACCCTTGGCAGCAAAGTCCATGAGAACTCATTATCTTCAATTAAACCCCCAAAAAAAGTTGGATGTGGAGCTGTGGCTCAAATGGTAGTGTGCTAGCTTTCAGCATCAAAGCCAAGGGATAGGACCCAGTTCCTAGTTTCATGCTTTTTCTAGCAGAGACCCACCCAAGAAAGAGAAGCAGTTGGGCACATAGGAGCTCAAAGTTAACATATAATACTCAAAACCCCCAGAACAGGCCCCATCATGCCCTGATTCTTTAGATTCTATGTCCTACATCATGAAAGTCTTAGATGGGACTGACCATGCACCTAGTTAGGACATTCAAGTACAATCTCATACTGAGGATCCCCTGACCTTATCAAAGACTCAGGATCTCTCACTGTACTGCCTCAATACTGAGCAGTGAGGTGAGTTCTAGTTATCCAACCACAAGATGTGGGAATGAAAGGATTTCTGGGCCAATGGTCCCTCTCTCTTGGAAAGGAGAAAAGGGCTCATCCATCCCAGGAATGTTCCTAGGTGGTGAGTATCCTCAAAGAAACAACAATGCTCAGAGCCTAGTGCCTCTAGTTTTCCCACCAGCCTCTACCCAACGTTTCCCCACCTTCAGTTGGCCCTCTCTGAGTCCCAGATCTGCCATCTAGACTAAAGGCTGAGCCAGCAAAGACACCCACCTCTGCCTCTGAGAATGGCAATCACAGGGTCCTAACGCCCATTCGAGGAAGACTGGCACCACTGAACCCGACTCCCGCCCTCATTCCCTGTCTATCCTGTGCCAGTGGCATGCTTACCTCTTTCTCTGGTCGAGAAATGAACACCGGGGATGTGACCTTCAGATTGAGCCTGGAAATCCCAGTCCTCAAAGTCGTACTGCACAGGCTCCTGCGGTGGATTATAGCCAGGTGGTCAACGGGCACCAGGACATTTAATTGCAACGTGGCTGGGTCAAAAGCTCTATCAGTGATGGTCTAGGTTGACAGGCGAGGTCCTGACACACCTGAACTGGAATCATCCTCCCTCTTCATCTTCCTTTTTATCCCTTCCTCCCCCCTCTTGACACTCCATCACCCCTACACCTCCCTAGCCCTTACACATTTCCTTCTTATCTGACTAGAAAATAAACTCCTTGGGGCCGAAGATGATTGAAACCTGGTGACCCACCCTGAGCCCAAGGGTCTACTCGAGGCTGCTTCCCGCTGCAGTCGGTGACCACCAGGCTTCTGGATGTCATGAAGTTGCTGAGGGGTCTGTGGCTTGGTCCTACATACTGCCTTTATGCTCTGAAACTGTCCCCACAGAGATGTGAATGGTTGGCTCCTTGATCCAGGGACTCCAAACCAAGGTTTGCATGTTCTTCCTTCTTCCTTCCTTTCTTCCTTTTCTCTCTCTGTAATTCCCTCCTCTTTCTCTTTCCTTTCTTTCTCTCACTCCTGGGCGTTGAACTCAGAACCTGGGTTATGTGACTGAGCCTATTTACTCAAGGCCAACAGACTACAGCTTCAGCCACACAAACACTTCTGCTGTTTTTTTTTTGTTAGTTAGTTGGACATAACAGTCTTACAGGCTTTCCTGCCCGGCCTTAAGCCTCTATCCTCCCATCTCAGCCTCTTAGTAGCTAGGATGACAGGTGTGAAGCATCGGCATCCAGCTCAAACCAAGGTTTCTTCATGTACTGTGGAATCAGCACTGGAACCTTTCATTGTCTATCGACCCCCCGGAGCCTGGCTCACACTGTAACTGTTTTTTGGATAAGTAAATGAGCATCTTCCTACGACAATACTACAGAAAAGTCCCATATGATACAGCTAAGCATCCAGGTGGGGGGGAAGCCTGATGTAGCTCTCCCACAGTTCTCTGTCTTCCCTCTTCCTGCCGTCCTGGTGCCACTGCACTTAACTGTTTTGGCTCCGAGGAAGTGAGCCACAATGTACTTGCTGGATTCTGGGGCCTCTGGGATGCCTATCTTCTCAAAGATCTCTGTCCAGTGGCTGACCATCTCTGTGGCACTCAATTCCCCACACAGGTGTGAACGAGGTTGCCTTGAGCTGAAGGCCTGGCTGAAGGGGCCTCCTCTTCTCCCCCTAGGGCTAGCCAGGATGGTCTACCATATCCGGCCCCCAAGATTCATGTTGCAGAGAAAGGATTCTTGAAGGATCCCGGGTTTCTGAATCTCCAAGAGTCCAGTGCAGATGCTGGGAATAATCTCTGCTCACAGCAGGCAAGCTGGAGATGGTGAGGTCACAATCTCTGCCCCCCCCCCGATGTCCTCGACTGTGGTGGTCACCCTAGAGAGAGCAGGAATAGAATCAACAGCTGCCAGAGAAAGGCAGTCAAGGCATGATGTTCATAGCAGGAGACCATCTGGCTAGGGAACTCTGCCTGTGGTGCTTTGAACGTCATTGTTTGGTGGCTGAAATGGTCTGTCAAATTTGACCCATAATCCCAGGTGTTAGTGGAAATTGCCAGCTTCATGATAAAACCCTGAAAAACATGGTATTTAATTTGTCCCAATCAAAAGGTTCCAAAGTCAGCTGTCCCCTTTTCCTTCTAGACAGACTACAGCAGGTTACAGAAACTGGCATTCAGAGGAGTTCCTGGAAGATGGCGGAGGAGAAGCTCGAGGCTCAGCAAGCTCTCGCAAAGAAAGCAGTTTTAGAGTTCCAGTGAACAGTCCTAAGCCAGAGAATCACACCAAGTGTCCCAGCACAGGACAGAGAGTTAGGCCAGAGAGGGAAAATCCAGGCAAGGAGACAGATCTGAGCTATTGCCAGCAGCGGCCGCCGCTTCCGCTGCGGCGGTGGCCATACCGCCATACCTGAAAGAGAGAGAGTCTGGGACGAAAGAGCCAGATGCGGCAAGCAAGCGGATTCCACTCAACACCACCAAGAACTGACAAGGAGCAGCCATCTTCATCCTGCAGTTCGCAGACCAGAGACGACCCAGGAACCAAGACTCGGCGTGAGTAGAAGCCTGACATCCTCAATACTTTGTAGAGAGCAGAAGAGGGAAGGCCATCCCTCCCCCCCAGTACGGGAGATCTCCATCTTGGATACCAACGAAGCTCGGCGGACCTTCTAGCTCCAACTCAGGCCTTGGAATAAAAGGCGTCATTTATCAGGTCACAAGAACTTAACAGCATGAACTGCCAGACTCAGCTCCACCCAGGGAAAAGTCCCCCAGTTCGGGTGCCAGCCCTAGGAGTGGCTTCTTCACTGGGTAATCAGAGCCAGAGGCTGCCCCTACCTTTAGCAGCCTCTATATCAGTAAAGAGAAACCCTGAGAGTGGCTCCAGGCTGGGCTCTGTGAGTTTCTCACAAACTAGCCCCCGGGAAAAGCTACTGTTTACTGAAAGGCCTCAACTTTACCCAGAACCTAGCCTCATCACAGCATCTCCAAACTTGAGGAAAAAGCCATCTCCCTCTTTTGTGATAATCAAAGCAGACCCCCCTCCCATTGAACTAACTTGGGAGGAGGATCGCAAAATCCTGGGTAAAGCAGAGCATTTTTCTGCCTGTCCAAACAAACTGACTTAAGAAATCAACAAAGCCACAGGACCACAAGCAGACCATAGACTGCAACTAGAGGCTGATTACAGACACAAGGGAGATACAGGATATTTCCTAACCCTCCCCAAAAAATCAAAGAACGTTTTTTTTTTCTTCTTCTTCTTCTTTATATGTTTTACAACAATTTTTTTTCTTTTCTAAAACTTTATTTTAATTTTTAACTTTTTTGAAAAAAATTGTTTTCTAGAAACTTTTTTCCCCCTTATAATCTTTATTTTAGTGATACATGTGTGTGTGCGTTTTTCTTTCTTTTTATTTCCCTTTAAAATTTTTTTTTTCTTTTTGTTTTTTGCTTAGCTTGACTGAACTTCTGATCTTTTTTTTTCTTTCTTCCTTATCTTTCTGAAATTTTTCTCTCTTTTGTTCTTCTTTATGGGACTTAATTGTTGTTCTGTATATCCTCACATAAACCCGTAGTTGAGTCTAAAACCCTATCCCCCATTGTGTACACACTTAAGCCACAAATTTATTACTCAATTCAAAACCTCTGAGACTTAAATTCCTTAATAGCAGTACTACCTCTTTATACCTATATAATATTTTAAGTATTTTTATTTTTAAGTTTGTCACATCTCCTTTATATCCCTCCCTTTCTCTCATTATATTCACGTTCTTTGAATAGCTTGTTCTCATTTCTGCATATTATTCATTTTTATTTTTCTATTTTTTTCCTGGTCTCTTTTTTTATTCCTTTCTCTTTCTTCTTGCTTTCTATCTCTCTACTTTCATCCTATCCAACCTATTTCCTGCTTTGAGTCTAGGACTTAGTTAAGTTAACTCTCCCTGTACCTTCCCACATCACACTATTCCTATTTTTTACCCACAACTCTCCCTAACCCTAATAATTTCTGGTTTATCAAATTCTTAGTTGCAGTTCATTGCCCATTAACATATAGATGTTTGATGTTCAATAGAGGTATTGGTTGAACTAGATTGTATCTGCAGACTATTGACTGTGCAAATTCAGACTTTGGTTGATGCTTGCCTTAAGTTACTGTTCTAGCACAAAACTGGTGTTATTTTCATCGCAAATGGGCAGAGTAAGCCGGAAAACCACAAGAAAAATGGCATTATAATCAGGGGACAGAACAGATAATGAATAATCCAGAGGAGAGTTCCCAAATAGCTCTACAAACACTGCTGACAAACATGATAAATGAAAACATTGAAAACATACAAAGAACCCTGTATGAGCGTGATAGGGTGAGAGAGGAGGCAAACAAAAGATCAATGCAGGAAAAGATTGAAAATCTACAAAAGACTCTGTATGAGCGTGATAGGGAGAGAGAGGAGGCAATCAATAGGTCAATGCAGGAAAAGATTGAAATCCTGCAAAGGACTCTGTATGAGAGTGAAAGGGAGAGAGAGGAGGCAATCCAAAGGTTTATACAGGAATATCATGAGCGTGAGTAAGCTACTCAAAAACTGATACAGGATTTGCGTGAGCAGCTTGAGAATACTCAAAGAGAAAGGCAGGAATGGTGTGAACAGGCTGACAACATTCAAAAAGAACTACAGGAATGGCATGAATGGGAGGAAGCTAAGCAAAGAGGAATACAGGAATTGAGAGAGCAGTATGAGAATACACAAAGATCACTAAAGGCATTCATGGGATCCATTAACAAAGAGCTGAAGGAAGTCAGGGAGACCACAAAGGGAATGCTGAATGGAACCCAACAGAAGGAATGGGAGCCCAAAGAAACCATAACCAATCAACTAAGTGATTTGAGAATAAACACTAAACACCAAATTAAGGAAGTAAAGAAGTTCATACAAGATGTAAAACAAAGCTTCAACAAAGAATTTGAAGCCATCAAAGCTGACCAATTGGAAGGAAAAGAAATAAAAAACAAAGTAGAAATACTTGAGAGCAGTTAGAGCATGCAGAAGATCAAATCTCAGGGATTGAAGACAGCCTAGATATTATAGAGAAAGAACATCCATCCATCCAAGACAAGTCCAAGAAATATGATAGATCTATCCAACATTTGGAAGACACCATCAAAAGGCCTAATCTAAGGATAATGGGTGTAGAGGAGCACCTAGAAACAGAAGTTAATGGTCTAGGAAATTTGTTTAACAGGATCTTAGCAGAGAACTTCCCAAACATGCAAAAAGATAGGTCTATTCAGATACAAGAAGCTTTTAGAACTCCAAATAGACCAGATCAGAATAGGACATCCCACTGTCACATTATAATCCCCAAAGGATCAACTCAGACCAAGGAAAAGATCCTTAAAGCTGGGAAGGAGAAAAGATTAATCACCTATAAAGGGAAACCAATTAGAATCACCTCAGATTTCTCAGCAGAGACAATCAAACAAGAAGAGCCTGGAATGATGTATGCCAAGCCCTAAAAACAAACAACTAACAACCAAGAATACTGTACCCATTCAAACTCTCCTTCATAATCTAAGGCCAAATAAAAGCCCTCCATAGCAAAGAATAATTGAAACAATATATCTCCACCAAACCAGCCCTACAAAAGATTCTTAAAGATGTCCTACATATAGAAAACCAACAAGACCAAAATAAAGGCCAAGAAACTGCACCCAAACTGAGAATCCAAGAACCATAGGAAGAACCCAGTTTTTGCAACGCCCAAGAAGGTGGATAACATGGCAGGAACTCCCAAATACCTCTCAGTCCTATCTCTTAACATTAACAGACTTAACTCTCCAATTAAGCCACATAGACTGTCTAGTTTGATTAAAAACAAGATCCATCTATCTGCTGCTTTCAGGAGTCACATGTTGCCCATAAAAACAAACACAATTTCAATTTTAAAGACTGGAGAAAAATCTACCAAGCAAACGGCCCCCATAAACAGGCAGGAGTTGCAATCCTAATATCAGATAAAATAGACTTCAAATTAAAATTCGTGAGAATAGATAAATAAGGTCACTACATACTAATTAAGGGATCTCTCCTTCAGGAGGATATTACAATTCTAAATATCTATTCGCCAAACAATGGAGCACCAAAATTTATCCAAGAAACACTACTTTCCCTCAAATCCCACATAGATCCAAAGACATCAATTGTTGGGGATTTTAACACAACACTCTCCCCACTAGATAGATCAACTTGGCAAAAACTCAACAGAGAAACCGCACATTTAAACACCTGCAAAAGCAACTATATTTAACAGACATCTACGGAATAATTCACACAGTAACATCATAACACACGTTTTTCTCAGCATCACATGGAACATTTTCAAAAATAGACCGCATTTTAGGCCACAAAGCAAACTTGTCCAAATTCAGAAACATTAAAGTTAGACCTTGCATTCTCTCTGACTACAAGGAAATAAAATTAGAACTCAACAGCAAAAGCCACCAAAGAAAGTCCTGTAACACATGAAGGCTGAACAACACACTGCTGAATCACGAGTGGGTCATGGTAGAGATTAGAAAGGAAATTCAAATGTTCATGCTATTCAACAAAAATGAGCACACAAATTACCAGCTCCTCTGGGACACAGCAAAGGAAGTACTCAGAGGCAATTTTATAGCTCTGAGCTCCTATACCAACATATTGGAGAGATCTGAAACCAACAATTTAATGACACATCTGAAACTCCTTGGAAAAGAGCAGCAAGATAAACTCCAATCCAGTAGATGGAAAGAAATAATCAAAATTAAATCAGAATTAAATGAATTAGAATCCACAAAAACTACAGAAAGAATCAACAAAACAAAGAGTTGGTTCTTCGAAAAAATTAACAAAATTGACAGACTTTTAGCAAATCTTATCAGAAAAAGAAGAGAACACACTCAAATAAATAAACTCAGAGACGAGAATGGAAACATCACCACGGAAACAACCAAGATTCAGAACATCATAAGGGAATACTTCTCAAAACTTTATGCTAATAAGTTTGAGAACTTGACAGAAATGGACCTTTTCCTAGCAAATATTGACATGCCAAAACTAAACCAAGATGAGTTAAACCATCTTAACAGGCCCATATCAAGCATTGAAATAGAAACAGCAATAAGAGACCTCCCAGGTAAGAAAATTCCAGGACCAGATGGTTTTACAGCGGAATTCTACAAGGCCTTCAAAGCAGAGCTCACACCAGTACTCCTCCAACTCTTCAATGAAATTGAAAGAGAAAGTTCACTACCGAACACATTCTATGAAGCCATCATAACCCTCATCCAAAAACCAGGCAGGGACTCATCAAAGAAAGAGAACGATAGACCCATTTCTTTGATGAACATTGATGCAAAACTTCTCCACAAAGTTTTGGCCAATCGACTCGAACAATTCATCCAAAAAATCGTACACCACGATCAAACAGGATTCATTTCAGGGATGCACAGCTGGTTCAATATACGCAAAACACTTAATATTATTCAGTACATCAACAGGAGCAAGGATAAGAACCACATGGTTATCTCAATAGATGCAGAAAATACATTTGACAAGATCCAACGCCCCTTTATGATGAAGGTTTTGGAAAAATTAGGAATCCATGGAACAATCCTCAATACAATAAAGGCTGTATATGACAAACCTACAGCCAGCATTATACTTAATGGTGAAAAAATAAAGCCATTTCCTTTTAACTCAGGAACAATACAAGGATGACCACTCTCTCCACTTCTCTTCTTCAATCTAGTATTAGAATGCCTAGCTAGAGCAATAAGACAAGATGCAAACACAAAAGGGACCCAAAGAGGGAAAGAAGAAAAAAAAACCTCTCCCTTTTTTGCAGGTGATATGATCTTGTATTTAAAGAACCACATAGACTCCAATCCCAAATTACTCAAGCTGATTCAAAACTTTGGCAAATTAGCAGGGTATAAAATTAACCCCCCAAAATCAATGGCTTTTCTGTATGCCAACAATGAGAAAAGTGTGGCTGCAATTAGGAAAGTAACTCCATTTGTAATAGCCCCTCAAAAAATAAAATACTTAGGAGTTAACTTAACCAAAGAAGAGAATGACGTCTATGATGAAAACTTTACAATCTTGAACAAGGAAATCAAAACAGAACTTAGAAAATCGCAAAACCTCCCATGATCCTTGATTGGAAAGATTAACATCGTGAAAATGGCAGTACTTCCCAAGGCTATCTACAAATTCAATGAGATACCTATCAAAATTCCAAACTCATTCTTCAAGGAAATAGAAGAGGCAATCCAAAAATTCATATGGAACAATAAAAGACCCTGAATAGCAAAAACGCTCCTGAATGGAAAGAACACTGCTGGAGGAATATCAATACTAAATTTCAAACTCTACTATAAAGCCATAGTAATCAAAACAGCTTGGTACTGGCATAAGAACAGACCTCAGGACTAATGGAATAGAATTCAAAACCCAGAAATTAACCTACAGACCTATAGGCATCTAATCTTCGATAAGGGAGCTAAAATAATAGAATAGAAGAAAGACAGCCTCTTCAGTAAATGGTGCTGGCAAAATTGGTTAACTACTTGTAGAAACCTAAAGCTAGATCCTTATATATCACCCTGCACCAGAATCAACTCCAAATGGATCAAAGACCTCGGAGTCATAGCAGACACTCTGAAAACGTTACAGGATGGAATAGGAGAAACCCTAGGTCTCCTTGGCTCAGGCTGAAATGTTCTTATTAGAGACCCGGACACACAACAAATCAAAGAAAGGTTTGACAAATGGGATTGCATGAATTTGCAGAGCTTCTGCATGGCAAAGGACATATCTTGCAAGATCAATAGAAAGCCCACAGATTGGAAGAAGATCTTCACTAGCCATACGACGGAGAAGGGTCCCATTTCTAAAATATACTTGGAACCCAAAAAATTAAATCCCCCAACAACAAATCCTCAAAGAAACAACTGCCCAATAAATAAGTGGGCGAAAGAATTAAAGAGAAATTTCTCTGAAGAAGAAAGAAGGATGGCCAATAGACACATGAAGAAATGCTCAACAACCCTAGCCATAAATGAAATGCAAATCAAAACAACATTGAAATATCACCTCACCCCAGTTAGAATGGCTATAATCAAGAACTCTAACAACAACAGATGCTGGAGGGGATGTGGACAGAAGGGAACCTTACATCATTGTTGGTGTGAGTGTAAACTTGTTCAACCACTTTGGAAAGCAGTATGGAGGTTCCTCAAAAGACTCCACATAGAGCTCCCCTATGATCCAGCAATCCCACTTTTGGGCATTTACCCAAATGTTTACAAACAAGACCACACTAAAGCCACCAGCACAACTATGTTTATTGCAGCATTATTTACCATAGCTAAGATATGGAACCAACCCAGATGCCCCTCAGTAGATTAATGGATCAAGAAAATGTGGTATATATATTCCAAATGGAATTCTATGTCTCCATCAGAAAGAATGACATTTCCCCATTTTTTAGGAAATGGAAAGGCTTGGAAAAATTGTATTAAGTGAAGTAAGCCAAGCCCAAAGAAACATAGGTCTAATGGTTTCCCTTATTTGCAATATCTACTACATGTATGAGTCAAGCAGAAAAGGTCAGATAATGTGATGTTAGGAAAATGAACCCTTAGATATGTATTTCAATGTTCTTTTTCATGCATTTGTTTCTAACTCATTTATAAGATTATTTTTTTGATGCTTTGTGTGTCCCTCCTCCAGAGTATAACCCCTGCTTTCACTATATTTGATGTCGGTGTAATTTGTGGAGGAGATGGGGAAAAACAAGTCGTTTAAGGATACAGGTGGACCCGTTGCAACTTTGAGAAGTAGAAGTTGTCATGTTGAAAACGAACTTTACAACTTTGGTGCGGGAGGGGTGGAGGGGGTTGGGTGGGGGGACGGGGGGAGGTTGGGAAGTGATGTGAAGGGTAAACAAAGGAGGAGGCTGCAATGCTTGGTAAGAAATGTACTCATTATCTTGCCTATGTAATTGTAACCCCTCTTTTCAGTATGTTCACAAAAAATAACAATTAAAATAAAAAAAAAAGGAACTGGCATTCAGAGAGCCCTTGCTAACTGCCACGGCCTGATACCAGGCGGGCTCTGCAGAGGGAATGCACGTGCCTACCACTGCCCAGCTGGAAACTGCCCAGGCGGGACACAGATTGGAGTTTGCAGAACCCCAGAGATGATTGACCACTGGTACAATGCCGCGGGAGGGAATCCATGTCATCAGTGGGGGTCCAGAGCTCCCTGCCCAGATTCCCACGGACACAGTCAATGCCCTGGGTAAATTTGCCTTCTCATTCTTGGTCGTGGTGAACCATGTGCCATGTCACACCATTCACCACTCTCCAGACCCTCCTAGCCTCACAGCCCCTGCCCTCCTCACCCCCCCCCCCACATTTAATTCCTTAATTATGTTTGGCAGACACATTCCCAACCCTTGAATTAGCTCCAACTATACACACGAGAGCAGACTGTCTGGCTAGAAGAGTACGGCTGCATTCACACTTGCCTCATGATCCTTCTGGCTGAAGACAGAAGGACAGGTGTCCACTCTGGTCTGCAATTCACACAGGCCTCCTAGCGGAGACCCACACAAGCCCAGCAGCTACTGTGGGCTAGAGGAAATAGGGAAGAGGTAGGTGGAAAGGAACATCTACTGAAAATTTCTCCAAAGGAGCCATGAAACATTCAAGGAGAAAACAAAAATTATGGCTGGACTCATACTTGGCATTGATGAAAAAAGAATACACACACACACACATACATATAAAATGTTTTTGCTATTTTTAGACACAATGACTTAAATATGTTTTCATTGTTCTCCCTGTTCTCCGAACACACACACACACACACACACACACACACACACACACACGCATACACACGTAAATCCAGACCTGTGACAGAAGACTCCTCCATGCAGCACCTGCAATTTGCCAACTGATCACTCACCTGAGCACAGACAGGCAAGTATAAGGAGAAAGATGATCTCTCTCTCCTTCTCTCTCTCCCTCTCTGTCTCTCTTCCTCTCTCTCTCCCTCTCTCTCTCCCTCTCTCTCTCCCTCTCTCTCTCTCTGTCTCTCTCTCTCACTCTCTCTCTCCCTCTCTCTCTCCCTCTCTCTCTCTCTGTCTCTCTCTCTCTCTTGCATACACACACACACACACACAGAGACTCACACACAAATAGACCCAGCAGTGTCTCTCCTGAGTTTGTTGGTTCCTCCTCTGGGACAAGGTACAAGCTGGAGCACAGGGATTCCCTTGTCAAACTAGTGGCTCCCACCCAAAGGAGCACCACTCTAATAACGCAGAACCACTCTGCCTCTCCCTTTCTCAAGGGCCAGACACTTGCCCTTGGGAACAACCAGCATTTACTCACCATTCACCAAAATCCCAGGCCAGGATTCTGTGTCAAGGTGTCCTGAGATAGGTGGATCCTCAGAGCCAGGACTAAAAACAAGCAGGGGGGTCACAGTGTCCCAGAGGGGTGTCTGACCTGGGGTGGAGGCAGTGTTGGGAAATGCATGGGGTCCTAAAGGCTACATACATGGACAGACTCCCTATTTCCAGCCTAGATGCTTCTGGGTGACTTCGGGGATTCTTGTGAAGGACTAGGAGAGCAGATGGACTGTGAGCCAGCAGATGCTGGGAGAGCTAGGAAATGTGATCACCCTGTGAGAACTGTTGACAGCTGACGTGGTGGGCACAGGTCAGGTATATGTGTGTTGGATGGGGTGTGTTCTTCCCAGGTATTCACCTTCTACCTGACTCCAAGTGCCCTCACATAACTAGTGGGCTTTTCTGGGACCCTCCTCAGGTGAAAGGGTGACCGAGCACAGAAGACAACGGCTCACACAGCAAGGAGGGCCTATCTTTTGCATCCAACACCCACCACCCCCAGCAAAAAGCAAAAGACCCAAGAAGGCAGGTGTGGAGGTGCTGCTCCCCACCTCTGACTAAAGCCACCAGGTTCCCAACAGGAAGAGGAAGGGTGCAGATGAGCAGCTGTGTGGCTCCCACTGTTCCAGGCCACAAGCACTGTGGTGACCCCTCCTCACCCATTCCTGCATCACTCCATTTCCTGGTACACCGGTTACTAGTGTGGGGGTGGGATCCCGGGGTCAACACCCACTCCCACTCTCCAACCCTGGGGTACATTTGTGGCAGGGACATGACAGGCTGTGGGGCATGGGGCACACAATAGCAGGATAGGAGAGGGGAGGCAGGAGGGGCGGGTCCATGTCAGCAGGAGAGGGTCTTTTGGCAGGAGGGTTCCCAGGGTGCAGGCCCATGGGGCAGCCACTCATGTGTGCTACTGGGAGAAGCTGTAGGCAGAGGCTCCAGAGGCATGCAGGCCCAGAGTACGAGGACAGGGATCCGAGACCTGCTAGGGGCTGCAAGCAAGCCAGGGGCGTGCCATCTCTGCTGGGCGACTTCGAGAGGCACCATGGGTCTGAGCCAAAAACACCATGTTTGAAACGCAATGCTGCAGGAAGTGGGCAGGCTGGCGTCTGCGGGGCATGTAGGGTCTGCACATGGCCTCTGCTCCTCCTCATCAGCCAACACTGCCCCTGCCTTAGCCACCTTCACTGCCATACTCCCTGGGCAGGGACCTCAGACTCAGGCCTGCCATGGCCACCACACCTCCGAGTAGCTGCCTGTGGCAATGTCCTGCTGCACAGGCTACACATGCTCTGTGCTCCTCGCCAGGATCTGCACTAAGATTTTGGAGGTTGCCAGCCTATAAAGCTGCTTGCTTTTGTGTGTGTGCTCACTCTTCGATCTGCTCTCTCTCTCTCTCTGCCCTCACTCCTCTCCTGGGCTGCCTTGCCCCCACGGAGTTCACCAGCCCCGCACTGCAAACACAGTGTGCCCTGGGTCCTAACCCTCCTCCCCTTGCCATGTTCCCTTCTCCTTTGCCCCCACCCCCACCCCTGCTGAAAGCCCAGCCCTGACTGGGCCCTAAGTCTTCCAGGCCACGCAATTGTAGCCTCACCTCAGCTCATCACACCCCCCTAACCCCAGTACCTGCCCGGGGATCGAATCTCCCCTCAGCCCCACCACGGGAGGAGACTCTCCTCCTTCCCCCTCCACTCTACACACCAAGCAGGTGTACAGTGACCCTTGTGTGTGTGTGTGTGTGTGTGTGTGTGTGTGTGTGTGTTTGTGTGTGTTTGTGTGTGTGTGCTTGTTGGGGATAACTGCTTCTCAAGGACTCAGAACATGGCACCCTTTGAGATGACTCAGCACACAACACACTTCAAAAAACAGCCCAAAGCACCCTGTGTAAAGGACTCAGTACACAGCTCCCTTTGAATGACTCAGTATATAGTACACTGTGTAGAGTACTCAGCACACAGCATCCTTTGAAAGAGGGAGTCCATAGCCTACAGTGTAAAGGACTCAGCACATGGCATGCTTTGAAAAACTCAAGCGTACAGCACTGTTTCCCAGGGACTCAGTACATAGCATCCTGTGTTAAGAAACACACAGCCCCCTTTGAAGGACTGAGTACATTGCACTCTGTGTAAAGCACTCAGTGGATAGCACCCTTCAAAAAACTGAGCAGATAGCACAATTGTGAAAGACTCAGAATATACCACAGTGTGGAAGGACTCAGTACATACCACACTGTCAAAGGACTCAGCCCAGAGCACCATTTGCAGGACAGTACAGAGCACCCTATTTTAAGGTCTTGGCACAAAGCACTTGAAAAATTCACCTCCTCCCTCACTTCTCAAAGGCTCAGCACATAGCAGCACCCTTTGGGGTGAATTAGCACACGGCACCTTTTGAAGGACTCAGCATATAGTACGTTGTGTAAGGGACACAGCACCCTTTAAAAAACTCAGCATGGCCCACTCTTCTCAGGGACTCAGCACATAGCACCCTTTGGGATGACTCAGAAAACAGCACCTTTTTGAGGACTCAGCACAAAACTCCATGTGGGAAGGCCCCAGCAAACAGCACCCTGTGAAGGACTCAGCACATAGCTGTCATTAGAATTAGGGTGCTTTCTTTAGTATCACCATTCTTCAGAAACACTTTATAAATCCTACAAGTTTACTTTAGCCAACCTGTGTTTTATGGGGCAGGGTCAGCTGGGGGTCTTGAACTCAAATCTTGGGGGCTCTGTCCCTGATCTCTTTGGTTCAATGCTAGAGCTGTAGCACTTTGACCCACAGCTCCAATTTTGTTTTTTTTGGGGGGGTTGTTCTTTGTCAGATCTTATGGTGATCAGGAAGGCCATGTTGGGGTGTCTGTGGGCAAAGCCTCTTAGCTCGGCCTGGAGCTGACCTCTCCCTTCCTTGTGCCCCTGGGATCTGGGACTCCTGGCGCTCTCTTGGCCTAGCGTGGAACAGATCTGCTCTGGCATCAGCACCCATGGTGAGCAAAAGTCCCTTTGTCCCTGGTCACTTCCCCCAATTGAAATCTAAAGGACAATGGCACGGCCTCTCATGTTCCACGTCTGGCCAGCAGGGGGCAGGAGTTGCTCACCATGGGGATTGTACCTGTGAGTTGTGTTTACTCTTTTTTTAATTTTTTTTTTTTTATTTGTGAACATACTGTACAGAGAGGTTACAATTACATGGGCAGGATAATGCGTACATTTCATACCAAGTATTGCAGCCTCCTCCTTTGTTTACCCTTCACCTCTCTTCCCAGCCTCCCCCCTCCCCCCCAATCCCAATCTTTCTCCTTCCCCCCTCCCCCCCCCCCCCGCACCGACATTGTAAAGCTCGTTATGGACATGACAACTTGTACTTCTCATTGTTGCAACAGGTCCACCTGTATCCTTAAACAACTGGTTTTTCCCCATCTCCTCCACAAGTTATACTGACAGCAAATATAGTGAAAGCAGGGGTTATACTGTGGGGGAGGGACATACAAAGCAACAAAGAGATAATCTTATAAATGCGTTAGAAACACATGCATGAAAGAAAAAAACATTAAAATACATATCTAAGGGTTCATTTTCCTGACATCACATTATCTGACCTTTTCCGCTTGACTCATACATATACTAGATATTGCAAATAAGGGAAACCATGGGACCTATGTTTCTGTGGGCCTGGCTTACTTCACTTAATATAATTTTTTCCAAGTTTTTCCATTTCCTAACAAATGGGGCAATGTCATTCTTTCTGAGTTGTGTTTACTCTTGATCCAAGCCACCTTGGACAGGAAAGTGCTTGAGATTCCTACCTACAATTAACCATCATAAAGCAAGTGGAACTGTGGCTCAAGTGGCAGAGTACTAGGCTTGACCAAGAAAACTCAGGGATAGAGCCTAGGCCCTGAGTTCACACACACTCACACACACACACACACACACACACACACACACACACACACACGCACACACACACCACATGCATGCAAAATCAGAGATTTCTACACTGCAATCTTTGGGTATTCTCTACCTATTCTCCACTAAGCCTGATGGCTGTTGGCCTAGGTATTTGATGCCTACAACACCAACTGGCATCTTTAATTTTGGAGAACAGAATGGCTAGAAGGTGAGCCTTCCCCCATCCCAGCTCCTTGATTGGGTCATGGTCTATCCAGGCCGTTTGAGACTCCTTTTACAGACGTGACAAAATGCCTTCAAAAGTCATCACAAGCTGGGCACTGGGGGCTCATACCTGTCATCCTAGATACTCAGGAAGCTGCGATCTGGAGGATCATGGTGCCAAGCCAGCTTGGGCAGGAAAGTGTGTGAGACTCTTATCTTCGATGAACTATCAGAAAACACTCAACTGGTAGAGTGCCAGCCTTAACCAATAAGAACTCAGGGACAGGGGCCAGGCCCTGAGTTCAAGCCAGAGGACTTGAAGAACAAATCTTTGTTGGAGGCTTTTCTTTCCTTTGAAAACAATTTATTGTTTGAGATAAGCATAACATGGGTCTCTTCCCTGGCCACCAATGGGCTATTAGATGTCCTTTGAATTCGGGCCCCTTCCCAGCAGCCTCTGCCCTACCTGACCTTCAGTTTACCCTTCCCATCACACTGCTGATGGAGGCCTGAGAGAAGGCTGACTGGCCACTTATTTCTGGTGGCTGACGTGGCTTTTGAGAATCAGTATGTCACATAGAAAGTCATCATCCACATCAGTCTACAGAAGAAAGAAAGGGAGCGCTCCTTGACCAAGCCTACCAGCTGTAGGTGGCTCTGGATGTGGGGCATCTGCTGCAGGATGTGCTCCACAGGGGAGTCATCTACAGGGTCGGGAACCCAGACCTCTCCTCTGGCAGTTTCCAAGCTGTCTTGAAGTTGCAATTCTTCAAAACCTTTCTGTTCCTCCTTCATTTTGCCCACCCCAGAGCCTGAGGCATCTGAAGCAGCTGCAGTGGTGGGGGCTCATCCTGTGCCGGCATCTGGAGCCTTCTATCTGCTCTTTCCCCTGCAAGAAGGAACAGCAGCTCTCCTAGCTCTCTTTTCTCCATCTTCTCCTGAGAGAGCCAGCACACGCGCTTGGCTTTCTCCAGACACAGTTCATCCAGGATGAACATCTGCTCTTTACACGCCATGAGGGACTCCAAGACAGTGCAGATGTGTGCCAACAGCTGGCTGCATCAATGGTGGTGCTCATCTGCTGGACTATGGAAGTCCACGTCATCATGCAGGTCATGGATGAAGCAGATTTTGTTCTCGGATGCCCCCTGTCCCACTTCCCATCCCCACGCCTGCTCTGGTGGCAGCTCATGGGGCAGGAGGCCTGTGGTTCCAGCTCTGTCTGCCACTGAGCTGCTGTGTGGTGCTCCCTGCAAAGGGGTCACCACTCCTGCAGTGGGAGTTTCCCCCTGTGGATTTCAGCCTCTGAGAGTGCTCGCAGAGCCACATCCCTCTAGGTCTGGGCATGTCTCCATCCTCTGCGATGCTCAATTTGTGGAGGTGTCACCTCCTCAACTTTTGCTTCTCCAGGGCTCACAACCTATGTTGTCATGCAGGACAATGGCTTCCACAATAACCCGCCATTAAAAAAATTAGCCCCCTGGTTTGCAATTCGTGCCATTTTTTCTGCCAGGCCTGGTATTTGAACTCAAGGTCTGGGTAAATATGCAGCACTGTGAGAGCAGGGAATCTGACCATGCTTGAAGACAAGAAAGTCAGGCCTGATCCCTAGGTCTGAATTCAAGCTTCAGGCTGGGAAAACATACTCTTTATATCCATTTTAAACATAGGATTTATAATTCCATACAAATATTCAGTACATATTGTGTTTGGTGTAGTTATTCATTGTATTTCTGGTTTTATTAATTTATTTAGCAATTATTTTATTGACTCTGATGACACCGCTACCATTTATTACATTGTTTACATCCTATCACAGCATCCAGATTTGTAGATATGTTATCCATCATGCCTGACACTCAGGACTCTCCCAGAAAAGGAAAACATGTGTCATACTCGGCTTCTTACTGCAAGATTATATTTTTGGCAGTGCTTGGATCTGAAGTCAGGGCCTAGCAGTCCCAATTCATGAATGGATGAGTGTGAGCACAGCAGCCTCTAGCCAATGAAGCTCTCAGGTGGTTCCCAAGTGCTGAGATCCAGCCCCAGTTTTAGCCAAAACAGTGATACATGGATAGGCAGATGGTGGTATACAAATAAATACATATTGGAAAGGAGCACCAGATCTGTTTGTCTATGATTGAATGAAACCTACTATGTTCCTACCAACTTTTAGGCATTTATTATACTGCCACTGAAGGAATATTATTCTTTTTATGTTCAATAAACTATTAATTAAGATCAATCCGTATGATAGTATTATTGCTTCCAATTTTAGACTACACTGAAGCATGAAGTTCTCTTTCAATAGGTATTCCTATGCACAGGAATTAGTCTCTTGTGATCTCCTGCCATTGGTAGGTGTCAGGATCGGGATTTGAACCCAGGGCCTATGGTTGACAGGTAGGCCTATGGTTTCCCTGATAGCCCACCAGCCTTCAGCAATGGCTGGTCAGGTCCAATTGCATCTGTGTCATTCAGAACCAAGATGGTCACCGTGTAAAGATAAAAAATGTAAATCCCCAGCCCTCTGCAGCTCGGCACTTTTTGTGGTATCCTACTTTTTTTTCTTCGTGCATGCCCTCTGGGCCTAGGATCCCAAGATCAGCTATGGGTCCAGAGGTTGTACTCCAGCCTAGGGCGATTGAAGCTGAGGCAGTGTTGCACGACCTGAGTTCAACCCCTGTGTTGGCAAAATAAAGATTAAATTAAAAAATTAATTAATCATTTAACTAAATAAAAAATAAAGCTCCCTGGTTTGGAATTTCTGCCAGTTTTCTTTCCTAGCCTGGAATTTGAACTCAGGGTCTTGGTAAATGTGTCGCAATGTGAGGGAAAGTTCAGAGTTGCCACTACTTGAGATCAAACCCTGTGCAAAGCCAAAAATAATAAGTTAAGTCACTGAGATCGGCAGGGGGAGTAGATATGGAGATGGGAGGGAAGGGATGGTATGGGGAAAACAAAGGAGGAGGCAACAATGTTCAATAGGAAATGTGCCTTGCTAATTTAACTGTAACCCATCTGTATGATATTTTTACAATAAAAAAATGAAAAAAGTCATGCTCAGATAAGCCTTTTGGGGGTAAGGGAAAAATGTCTGAATAGATGTATAAAATTCTACACTGCTTTTTCTTAATGTTCAGTATGGAACTGAATAAGCATAACTGCTTGATTTTAAAAAATTTAGTCACTGTCTTGGAACTGGGGGCAGTATTTCCATCATTGCTGGGATTTGATCTCACATTCCAGGTAACTCTTTTGCACCATGGGTGAATGAAAAACTCACTGTCCTGGAGGAAAAGAAATTCAGACTAGAGTTCTGAATGAAGGACCTGCAATAGAAAAAATATTTCTATATATGTGTAATATATTATATATTTACATGTGTATGTTTATTACATATTATGATTTTAATTGATTTTTATTTATTTTATTTTATACATTTTATAGTTTATTGTATTTAGTATTATTATACACATAATATTTATTATGTTTTGTACATCTATTACAAAATTATACAAAATAAATTAGGTCATTGACTTGTTTTTCATTAATACTTTATTAAGTGTTGAAACATGATACATAATTAAATGGAGGCATTAGTCACAGTCATCACGTTTAGAGTCTCTCCCAAGTGTGAGCTTTTTCTTATTTATCTTTTGACAACTTCCTAAGGGATTTCTTTAGATGATTTACACTCAGAAGCCTTTTCTTGAGGATAGGCAAGTTGCGGGATAAAATTTTAAGGGTGGGGCTGGGAATGTGGCTTATTGGTATAGAGCTTGCTCAGCATCCATGAATGCCAGGGTTTGAATCCTCAGTGCCACATACTCAGAAAAACCTAGAAGCTGTGGAGTGGTTCAAGTGGTAGAGCGCTAGCCTTGAGAAAAAGAAGCTCAGAGACTGTACCCATACCCTAAGGTCAAGCCCCAGGACTGTGAGAAACAATAGGCCAGATGCCAGTGGCTCACAACTGGATACCTAGCTTCTCAGGAGGCTGAGATCTGAAGACCACAGTTCAAATACAGCCTAGTCAAGGAAAACCTGTTAGAATCTTATCTCCAATGAACCACAAAAAGACCACATGTGGCACTATGACTCAAGTGGTAGAGTGTTCACCTTGAACTGAAGGGCTCAGGGACAGTGCCCAGGTTTGAGTTCCAGACAGACAACTGGAAAAAAGTGAGGGTCAATCAAATTACTTTTCTTATTTGCTGATTAGGAGAACATTCTCTGGAAATGAACGCTGATGTACACCAGAATTGGAGTCAGAGCTCCAGGTTCAAGTGTAGCACATCCATATGCCCAGCCTCTCAGACACTAGAATTACAACATTGTGTCCTACAGGGTTCTGAAAGGTCCATTGTTGAAAGGTTTAATATGCTCCCCAAACCCTTTGTGATGAGCCTTGACTTGTATTGTCAATGTCATTACAGTTCTGAACCTAGCAGAGCACCAGTACCTCACACCTGTCATCCTAGCTGAGGTCTCAGGATCACAGGGTGAAGCCAGCCAGGGCAGGAAAGTCTATGACACTCAGACTTCCACTGCTGAAATGTCAAAAGTTCAAGAGTTTCCTGTGTTTCCGTTGGTGATAAGTACTTGCACTCTAAATGTTCTTAGAGTTCTCCAGCTATAGAAGCAGAAAAGAAACATTATTGACCCATCCTGGGTTCAAATGAAGTTCTCAGGATCTGAGCCCTAGCCTTGTTAGCAGGAAGAACTCCAGGGTAACATTGTATTTGAAGGTAGAAAACAGTTACGAAAGCCCTTCTTTCCTCCTGACATCCAAACCAGATTCATCTATCATCTTTCTATGTATCTATCTATGTATCTATGTTTCTATGTATCTATGTATCTACTTACCTACCTACGTACCTATCTACCTAGCTATCTCTTTGCCAGTTCTTGGGTTAAACACAAGGCCTTGGCACTCTCTGTAGCTCTCTACTACTTGAGCCACAGAACTAATTCTAGCTTTTTCTGTGTATGTGCTACTGAGGAATCGAACCCAGGTCTTCTTGCATGGTAGGAAATGACTCTCAGTAATCCACATTCCCATCCCCTTCATCTTTTTTTTAATGGTAGTTTTTACATAAGTATGCTACCATTTTATGTTCCCAAGTTTAATTTTCTGAATATTGATTACTTCTAAGAAACCTCATCTTCTCTTTCCCTGCCTGGTTTGTGCTTGTTCCTGCATTGGCCTCAGTATAAAATGTAAATAAAGGCTGCTGAGGGTGACCTGCTTTAGCTGGATGGCTGCACAGATTGTTCTGTATGTCTGTTTGTTGCCAGTTCCAGATATTGAACTAAGGATCTGGGCAAAGTCGATGAGCTGCTTTTGCTTAAGGCTAGCCTTCTACAACTGGAGCCATACGGCCTGACTTCTGGTTTGTTGGCACTGAAGTAGGAAAGGGAGCTCCAGGACTTTTCTGCTTAGGATGACATTGACCATGATCCTCCTATCACAGCCTTATAAGTATCAATGAGGAATGCTGAGAGACACTTGTGCCTGCCTTATCACTGGTCTTGTTGATGTCCTTGCACAGACAGGTGAGTTCCCTATCCTCAAGTTTAAGTGGTGGGAGCTGGAGCCCACAGTTCGAATCCTGATCCTGCCACATTCAAATGGCAGGAGAGCCTAAGAAACTCATTCCTATCCATATGAATACCAATGGAATGTGATGTTTGTCCTGATTGAATGGGCACTCCTTGAATCATTCTAGGATAAAATCAAACACAATTATATTATAGGACACTGATTGATTTTAATTAATAAATTATGAAGGATTTAAACAATCACATTCATTAAATGGAGGCAGGATGAAATACCTAAGAATTGGGCATCACATAGTATAGAGATGCCATTTTTTCCTCCAGGACTTTCTTTTTTTTTTCTTCTTAGTTAAATTTTATTTTATTTGAGAACATACTGTACAGAGGGGTTACAATTACTTGGGCAGGATAATGTGTGCATTTCTTACCAAGCATTGCGGCCTCCTCCTTTGTTTACCCTTCACATCCCATCACAGCTTCCCCCTTCCCCCACCAATCCCAATCCTTCCCTTGCCACTCCCTTCCTCCCCCCTCCCCCCCCCCCCCCCCCCGCACCGATATTGTAAAGCTCGTTTTGGACATGACAACTTGTATTTCTCATTGTTGCAACAGGTCCACCTGTATCCTTAAACAACTGGTTTTTCCCCATCTCCTCCACAAGTTATACTGACAGCAAATATAGTGAAAGCAGGGATTATACTGTGGGGGAGGGACATACAAAGCAACAAAGAAATAATCTTATAAATGCATTAGAAACACATGCATGAAAGAAAAAAACATTAAGATACATATCTAAGGGTTCATTTTCCTGACATCACATTATCTGACCTTTTCCACTTGACTCGTACATATACTAGATATTGCAAATAAGTGAAACCATGGGACCTATGTTCCTTTGGGCCCGGCTAACTTCACTTAATATAATTTTTTCCAAGTTTTTCCATTTCCTAACAAATGGGGAAATGTCATTCTTTCTGATGGAGACATAGAATTCCATTGTGTATATATACCACATTTTCTTGATCCATTCATCTACTGAGGGGCATCTGGGTTGGTTCCATATCTTAGCTATGGTAAATAATGCTGCAATAAACATAGTTGTGCTGGTAGCTTTAGTGTGGTCTTGTTTGTAAACATTTGGGTAAATGCCCAAAAGTGGGATTGCTGGGTCATAGGGGAGTTCTATGTGAAGTCTTTTGAGGAACCTTCATACTGCTTTCCAAAGTGGTTGAACAAGTTTACATTCCCACCAACAATGAAGTAAGGTTCCTTTCTGTCCACATCCCCTCCAGCATCTGTTGTTGTTAGAGTTCTTGATTTTTGCCGTTCTAACTGGAGTGAGGTGATATCTCAATGTTGTTTTGATTTGCATTTCTTTTATGGCTAGGGATGTTGAACATTTCTTCATGTGTCTATTGGCCATCCTTCTTTCTTCTTCAGAGAAATTTCTCTTTAATTCTTTCGCCCACTTATTTATTGGACAGTTGTTTCTTTAAGGATTTGTTGTTGGGGGGTTTAATTTTTTGAGTTCCAAGTATATTTTAGATATGAGACCCTTGTCCGTTGTATGGCTAGTAAAGATCTTCTCCCAATCCGTGTGCTTTCTATTGATCTTGCTAGCTATGTCATTTGCCCTGCAGAAGCTCTGCTACTTTATGCAATCCCTTTTGTCCAACATTTCTTTGATTTGTTGTGTTTCTGGGTCTCTATTCAGAAAATTTCGGCCTGATCCAAGGAGACCTAGGGTTTCTCCTATTCCATCCTGTAATGTTTTCAGAGTGTCTGCTTTGACTTCAAGTTCTTTGATCCATTTGGAGTTGATTCTGGTGCAGGGTGAAATATAAGGATCTAGCTTTAGTTTTCTACATGTAGTTAACCAATTTTGCCAGCACCATTTACTGAAGAGGCTGTCTTTCTTCCATTCTATTGTTTTAGCTCCCTTATCGAAGATTAGCTGGCTATAGGTCTGCAAGTTCATTTCTGGGTTTTCAATTCTATTCCATTGGTCCTAAGGTCTGTTCTTATGCCAACACCAAGCTGTTTTGATTACTATTGCTTTATAGTAGAGTTAGAAATTTGGTATTGATATTCCTCCAGCAGTGTTCTTTCCATTGAGGAGCGTTTTTGCTATTCGGGGTCTTTTATTGTTCCATATGAATTTTTGGATTGCCTCTTCTATTTCCTTGAAGAATGAGTTTGCAATTTCTTTAGTTAATCGGTATGTACCATTTTCTGAATGTAGTTTAGTATATAAAACTAGTATATATTATATCTGACCAGAAAATCAATTATTTAAACTTTTTTTTATCAGTAATGCTTAAAGCGATTTGTAGAGGTACATCCAAATTACGTATATTTGAAGGCAATGCTTGGTTAGTCCTCTTCTCACATTCCCCATTCCTTTCAAGAGAATAATACACATTTTAAGGAAATACTTAGAATGTTTTGGAGAAATAGGTTGACTTTAAACCAGTGAGTTGCTCTATGATGCATATTGTTATTTTATATCCAGAAAAGCTAAATTCTTACTTTATCATTTTCCTTGGGCTTTATATTCAGACTTAATCTCTGATGGGTGACAAAAATATAAACATTTTTAAACAGTGGCTAAATTTAGGCTGAGGAATCTAGGTACAATGATTGATACTCATGCAGATATGCCTCATCAGTCATGAGACCCTGATATCCAAATATTAACCAATGCTTTTGGTGTCATGCTTATGAGATTTTGTGTATTATAAACAGTGGCTATTAGAATTTTTTTTGTAATCAACATCATTTCCTGGGGTAGGAACTGAAGTGAGACATTACACTCAGAACAAAATTTAAGGAGGCATCCAAAATTAGTTACCAAGTTATACATCATTTAACACAATGTTTTAAAAATAGCAAACTAAAGGAAATAATTAATGAAAAAATCAACATTTACAATAAATACAGAATCAGTATGACTGATTTATCTTTTTTATTGTGAAAATACTATACAGAGTGGTTACAATTACATGGGCAAATAATGAGTGCATTTCTTATCAAACATTGTAGCATCCTCGTAGGTTTTCCCTTCCCATCCCTTCCCATCCTCCTCCCGCACCCCGATCATCCTCCCCCCACCAAATTTGTAAAGTTCATTTTCGACATAACGACTTCTACATCTGATTGTTGAAATGGGTCCATCTATTTACCTATTTAAACGATTTGTTTTTTCCCTTCCCCTCCAAAAATTATACCGACATCAAATACTGTGAAAGCAGGGGTTATACAGTGGGGAGGGACATAAAACGCAACAAGAGAAATCATCTTATAAATGTGTTAAAAAACAATCGCATGAAAGAAAAAAAATGTTTGAATATATATCTTAGGGTTCATTTCCCTAACATCAACTTATCTGACCTTTTCTGCTTGACTCAGACATACACTAGTTATCAAAAATAAGGGAAACTATAGGACATATGTTTCTTTGGACCTGACTTACTTCACTTGCTATCATTTTTTCCAAGTTTTCCCATTTCCTAACAAATGGGGCAATGTCATTCTTTCTGATGGAGGCATAAAATTCCATTGTGTATATATACCACATTTCCTTGATCCATTCATCTACTGAGGGACATCTTGGTTGGTTCCATATCCTAGCTATGGTAAATAAGGCTGCAATGAACATAGTTTTGCTGGTAGCTTTAGTGTGGTCTTGTTTGTGAACATTTGGGTAAATGCCCAAAAGTGGAATTGCTGGGTTATAGGGGAGCTCTAGGTGGAGTCTTTTGAGGACCCTCCATACTGCTTTCCAAAGTGGTTGAACAAGTTTACACTCCCACCAACAATGTAATAAGTTTCCCTTGTATCCACATCCCGTCCAGCATCTGTTTTTACTAGAGTTCTTGATTATAGCCATTCTAATTGGGGTGAAGTGGTATCTCAATTTTACCCCAGTTGCAATATGGCTTATATGATGACTTTTCTGGTTATATGTTTAGTTAGGTCTTGATATTTCGTTGTAGAAGTTATGTTCTTTCATATATTTATTTGTCAGATCAAAGAGGAAATGAATTCCTTGCCAGAGTCAACATCCATAGAAATGTTACAGATGTATCCTGCAACTTTGCCAAAGTTTCAAATCAGCTCGAGTAACTTGGGTCTTTTTCCGGATCTAACTAAATAGGAGTGCAATTTTTTCAGTACTAGAATGATTTTGACCACCATTTATTAAACTAGTATTTTCCAGTAACTACTTCTCTCTTTTCATGAGATTTTTATTTCATTTATATCATGTGTTGAAGTTTTCCTTTAGATAACCCACATTCAGTCTTCTACAAAGTGTAATTTGGAGTAGTTTATGTAGACTCATGTACACTGCTCAGATTGTATAGTTGCATATTTTTTTCTTGTTAAATCAGTAGGAATCAGTTTTCAATATGGATATTATTGGACTTATTCATTGCATTTCTGAATTTTTTAAATATGTCATGATTTTGTTATTTTATTCTTTTAATTTTGTGCCGATCTCAATTCTCATACAGTCACATTTGTTTTAAACAATTTTATCCATTCAAGGGATTTGCTATATTAGGTTCATCTAGATGAATTTAATTACAAATTAACACAACCGTATTTTTGAGACATAGTTATCTTTATGGCTGTACTCCAAGTTAACATGTATTTGAGTTATTTGTACTTTCGAAAAAAAACTGGACACAACATGTTTTTGTTTCTGGGGGAGTTCTACTTTGTTGGTTGTTTTTTCAGTTGTGGTGACTTCAACATATGTGTGCATTATATATAAATTGTTTTGTGTCTATATTTTGTTTCATATAACAGAAAGTACAAAAAGAAACAGTGATTGAGAACTTTTCCAAATAGAATTCTAAGAGAGACACTTGAAGCTTTGTGACAACTGGGAATTGGCAGGTCATCAAAGAGGAGGGGTTAGCAGAATAACGGAGACGTTGTTTGCCATGATTTTAATTCTTCCTCGTCTTGCCTCACTATTTCTAATAGTGTTACTTCAAAGTCTTTAGTGGAAAGAAAATAATTTTGTCTGTATGAACTCAGAATTTTAGGTTCAGTTGGGACACACTAGACATTCATATTTCATTTTAACTTGAAAAATTTTCTTTCCTTCATTTAAAATCACAGATGTGAATTTATAATGCTAAAATAGCATCTACTAATTTATATGAAATGGTTCACTTCACACTATATGTAATATAGACTCTAACAATAATAGTGAGTAATATAGTATGTAATAATTGACTTTGGGGGAAATCAATTACAGTGGATTTTTGTGAGATACTTAGTAATAATAAAACTTATATTTGATTCTATTGAAAAACTCACAGTTACATCTAAAAGTAACTCATAGTTATAAACTAATGCTGATAAAGTAAGATTGTTTCTTGGAAAAAGCCAGAAGTTTCAATAAGCTTGCTTTTTTAAAATTGTCTTGGATCTGCACTTTGTTGACTCATGCCTGTAATCCTAGCTACAAAAAAGTCTGAGATCTGAGGATAGTGGTTCAAAGCCAGCCTGGGCAGAAAAGTCTGTGAGACTCTTATCTCCAACATAACTCTTGAAAACTAGAAATGGTTCCGTGGCTCAAGTGGTATAGTGGTATCCTTGAACTGAAGAGCTGAGGGACAGTGCCAAGGCTCAGAGTTCAAGCCCCATGACCGACAAAATAAAAAGTGACATGGATTTTTACTTTATAATTTCATGATTTTTATTGTAAAAATACACACAGAGGGTTTACAATTACATGAATAAGGTAATGAGTACATTTCTTATCAATCATTGTTGCCTCCTCCTTTGTTTCCCCTTCCCATCCCTTCCCATCTCCCCCTCTGCACCTCCCCACCCCACGCCAAAGTTATAAAGTTTGCTTTTTGACATAATATCTTGTACATATCATTGTTGCAATGGGTCACCCTGTATCCCTATTTGTTTTTCCCTTCCCCTCCCAAAATTATAACAATATCAAATATACTGAAAACGGGGGTTAAACCGTGGAGTAGGAACAAGCAAAGCAACAGAGAAATCATCTTATAAATACACTAGTAAAAACAAAAGAAAAACAATTTGAGTCCTTACCAAGGGGTTCATTTCGCCTAACATCAACATATGTGACCGTTTCTGCTTGTCTCAGACATAAATTAGTTATTGCAAATAAGCGAAACCATGGGACCTATATTTCTTTGGGTCTGGTTTACTTCACTTAATTTTTTCCAAGTCTTTCCATTTCCTGACAAATGGGGAAATGTCATTCTTTCTGATGGAGGCTTAGAATTTCATTGTGTATATATACCACATTTTCTTGATCCATTCATCTACTGAGGGGCATCTGGGTTGGTTCCATATCTTAGCTATGGTAAATAATGCTGCAATGAACATAGTTTGCTGGTAGTTTTAGTATGTTCTTGTTTGTGATCACTTGGGTAAATGTCAAAAGTGGGATTGCTGGGTCATCAAGGAGCTCTATGTAGAGTCTTTTGAGGAACCTCCATACTACTTTCCAAAGTGGTTGAACAAGTTTACAATCTCACCAACATCCCGTCCAGGATCTGTTATTATTAGAGTTCTTGATTATAGCCATTCTAACCAGAGTGATGTTGTATTTCAGTGTTGTTTAGATTTGCATTTCTTTTATGGCTAGGGAGGCTGAGCATTTCTTCATGTGTCTATTGGCGATCCTACTTTCCTCTTCGGAGAAGATTCTCTGCAAGTCTTTAGCCAACTTATTTATTGGGCAGTGGTTTCTCTGAGTATTTGTTGCTGGCGGATTTAATTTTTTGAGTTCCAGGTATATTTTAGATATGAGACCCTTGTCCCTTTTATGGCTAGTGAAGATCTTCTCCTAATCCATGGGCTTTCTATTGATCTTGCTAGCTTTGTCCTTTGCCATGCAGAAGCTCTGCAATTTCATGCAATCCCATTTGTCCAACCTTTCTTTGATTTGTTGTATTTATGGGTATCTATTAAGAAAATTTAGTCCTGTTCCAAGGATATCTAGAGTATCTCCTATTTTGTCTTGTAATGTTTTTAGGGTGTTTGCTTTGACTCCGAGGTCTTTGATCCATTTGGAATTGATTCTTGTGCGGGGTGATATATAAGGATGTAGCTTTAGTTTTCTACAAGTGATTAACCAACTTTGCCAACACAATTTACTAAAGAGGCTGTCTTTCTTCCATTCTATTTTTTAGCTCCTTTTTCCAAGATTAGGTGGCTATAGTTCTGTGTGTTCATTTTCTGGGTGTTCAATTCTATTCCATTGATCCTGAGGTCTTTTTTTGTGCAAGTACCAAGCTGTTTTGATTACTATGGTTTTGTAGTACAGTTTGAAATTTGGTATTGATATTCCTTCAGCACTGTTGTTTCTGTGGAGGATTGTTTTTGCTATTCGGGGTCTTTTATTGTTCCATATGAATTTTTGGATTGCTTCTTCTATTTCCTTGAAGAATGAGTTTGGAAGATTGATAGGTATCACATTGAATTTGTAGATAGCCTTGGGAAGTATTACCATTTTCATGATGTTGATCTTTCTAATCCAGGAGCATGGGAGTTTTTTTTGTTTTTTTTGTTTTTTTTTTTTTTTTTTTACCACTTTCTAAGTTCTGATTTGATTTCCTTTTAAAGTTTTCATCATAAAGATCCTTCACTTCTTTGATTAAGTTAATTCCTAGGTATTTTATTTTTTGTGGGGTATTATGAATGGAGTTGCTTTCCTAATTTCAGCCACGCTTTTCTCATTGTTGGCATACAAAGTCATTGATTTCTGAGAGTTAATTTTATACCCTGCTACTTTGCCAAAGTTTTGAATCATCATGAGTAATTTCTGAGTGGGTCCATGGGATTCTTTAAATACAAGATCATGTCAACTCAAAGAGGGAGAATTTTACTTCATCTTTCCCTATTTGGATCCCTTTTTTATTTGTATCTTTTCTTATTGCTGTAGATAGTCATTCTAATACTAGATTTAAGAGAAGCAGACGGAGTGGACATCCTTGTCTCCTTCCTATGTTAAGAGAAAATGGCTTTAGTTTTTCACCATTAAGTATAATGCTGGCTGTAAGTTTGTCATATACAGCCATTATTGTATTGAGGAATGTTCCCTGGATTCATAGTTTTCCCAGAGCCTTCATTATAAAGGGGTGTTGGAGCTTGTCAAATGCTTTCACTGCATCTATTGAGATAACAATGTGGTTCTCACCCTTGCTCTTGTTGATGTGATGAGTTACATTAATTGATTTGCATATATTGAACCAGCTTTTCATCACTGAAATAAATTCTGATTGATCGTTGTGTGTGAGTTTTGGATGAAATGTTGATGTCGATTGGCCAAAATTTTGTTGAGGTGTTTTACATCAATGTTCATCAAAGAAATGGGTTTATAGTTCTCTTTCTTTGATGAGTCCCTGCCTCGCTTTGGGATGAGGATTATGATGGCTTAATAGAAAGATTTCTGTAGCGAACTTTCTCTGTCAATTTCATTGAAGAGTTTTTGGTGTATTCGTGTGAGCTCTGGTTTGAAGGCCTTGTAATATTCCTTTTTAAATCCATCTGGTCCTGGGCTTTCCTTAGATTGGAGGTTTCTTATTGCTCTTTCTATTTCTATGCTTGGTATGATCATGTTGCTTGATTTATCTCATCTTGGTTGAGTTTCTGCAAGTCGATATTAGCTAGGAAAATGTCCATTTCTGCCAGGTTCTCAAACTTATTAGCATAATGGTTTGAGAAGTATTCCCTTATAATGTTCTGAATCTTGGTTGTTTCTGTGGTGATGTTTCCATTCTCATCTTTGAGCTTATTTGGGTGTTTTGTCTTCTTTGGTAAGAATTGCTAAGGGTCTATCAATTTTGTTAAATTTTTTGAAGAACCAATTCTTTGTTTTGTTGATTCTTTATATGGTGTTTTTGGATTCTAATTCATTTAATTCTGATTTAATTTTAATTATTTCTTTCCATTTCTTGGATTGGGGTTTATCTTTGCTGCTCTTTTTTAAGGAGGTTCAGATGTCTTATTAAATTGTTGGTTTCAGATCTCTCTAATTTATTGATGTAGGAAATCACAGCTATAAACTTGAATCTCTGTACTGCCTTTGCTGTGTCCCAGAGGAGCTGGTAATTTGTGTGTTTATTTTTGTTGATTATCATGAACATTTGTATTTCCTTTCTAATTTCTTCCATGACCCATTTGTGATTCAACAGTGTTGTTCAACCTCCATGTGTTACAGGACTTCATTTGTGGCTTTTGGTGTTGAGTTCTAATTTTATTCCCTTGAATGCAGTTTCTCACCCTTACTGTGGTCTTGTTCATTTTCTATGTGTAGGACATCTTTAAGTATCTTTTGTACAGCTGGTTTGGTGGAGATTTATTGTTTCAATTTTTCTTTGCAATGGACTCTTTTTATTTGACCTTCGGTTATGAAGGAGGGTTTAGCTGGGAGCAGTATTCTTGGCTGATACTTACTTATCTTTAGGGTATGGCATACATCATGCCAGGCTTTTGCTTTATTCATCTCTGCTGAGAAATCTGAGGTTATTCTAATTGTTTTCCTTTTAGAGGCGACTGATCTGTTCTCCTTGACAGCTTTAAGGATCCTTTCCTTGGTATGAATTGATCCTGTGCAGATTACAATGTGACGGTGGGATGTTCTGTTCTGGTCTGGTCTACATGGGGTTCTAAAAGCTTCTTGTATCTGAATAGGCCTATATTTTTGCATGTTTGGGAAGTTCTCTGCTAGGAATCTCTTAAATAAATTTCCTAGACCATAAACTTCTGTCTCTAGGTGCTCCTCTACACCCAGTATCCTCACATTCGCCTTCTAATGGTGTCTTCCAAGTGTTGAATAGATCATATTTCTAGGATTTGTCTTGGATAATTGTATGTTCTTTCTCTATAATATAAAGACTGTCTTCAATCCCCGAGATTCGATATTCTGCATGGTCTAACTTACTGTCAAGTCTATCTACTTTGTTTTTTATTTCTTTTCCTTCTAATTGGTTTACTTTGATGGCTTCAAATTCTTTGTTGGAGATTTGTTTTAGATATTGTTTCAACTTTACTTGCTTAATTTGGTGTTCAGTGTTTATTCTCAAATCACTTAGTTGATTTGTTATGGTTTCCTTGGACTCCCATTCCTTATGTTGGGCTCCATTCATCATTCCTTTTGTGGTCTCTCTGAATTGTTTCAGCTGTCTGTTTATGGATACCATGAATGCCTGTATTGATCTTCGTCTATACTCATCCCGCCCTCTCAATTCCTGTATTACACTTTGATAAGTTTCCTCACATTCACACAATTCCTGTAATTCTCTATGACTGTTTTTAGCCTTCTCATGTTATCCCTGTATTTCTCTTTAACCGTTCTCAACCGGCTTATGCAATTCTTGTTTTAATCTTTAAGTAGCTCCCTAATGCTCACAAGATTCCTGTATTAATTTTTGTTTGCCTCCTCTCGCTCTCTATCATCCTCACACTGAGTCCTTTGCAAGTTTTCAATTATTTCATTCACCATGTTTACCAGCAGTGTTTGTAGAGCTTTTGATAACTCTCCTCTGAATTATTCATTAACTGTTCTGTCACCTGATTATCATGAGTGGGATTTCAGACACCTGGACTTGCCATTTTTCTTGTGTTCTTCCAGCTTATTCTGCCAATTTGGTATGAAAGTAACACAAATTTTGTGCTAGAATACTATTTTAAGGTAAGCATCAACCAGAGTCCTGTAGTCGCACAATCAAAATGGCTTCAAATACAATATAGTTCAATAGATACAATCTATTCAACATCAAACAACCATGGATTAATGGGTTACAAACAGCAAAGAAGGATTTGGCAAACCAGAAATTATTAGCTTTAGGTAGAAATGTGGGGAAAAATAAGACTAGAGGGATGTGGATAGATTAAAGGAGAGTAAATTTAACCAAGTCCTAATCTCTGAGAGGGAAATGGATTGGGCAGAATTATAGGAGAGATATTTTAAAGAAAAAATGGGAAAACAAAAATTCAAGTTTAAGAAGTGAAACACAATTTATGTAAGTTTAAAGAAATGATATTAAGAGAAGAAAAGAATAGGACAAGAAGAGGGGAGGAGAGAAAGGAGACATGAAAAATTAAAAAATAATTTTTATGTTGGTTACTAGAAAATTATGTAGGTATAAAGAGATAAGACTGCTCGTAAAGAATTGAAGCCTAGGAGGTTGTGAATTGAGTAATAAATTTCTGTATTAATTATGTACAAAATGGGGGATAAGGTGTAATAATTGACAACAGGTATATATCTGGGGATGAGCAGAACAGCAATTAAGCCATGCAAAAAGAAAGAGAAAATATGAAAATATTAAAAAGGACCAAAAGGTCAAAAGATATTAAACACACATACACACATACACCAAAAAAATTATGAGAAAAATATTTACAGAAAACACTTTAAAAATTCAAATTTAAAAAATCATAAAAGAGTTCTTTGGTTTTTTGAGTTTTTTTAGGGGGGTAGGGAATGGGAAGAACCTGTATCTCCCCTGTGTCCATAACCAGTCTCTTCATCGAGTCTCTGGTCTGTTTGTGATGTTTGGTTTTCCTATAGCTGGATTGGTTTCTTAAGTCAGTTTGTTTGGGCAGAAAATGCTCTGTGTTAGGTAGGATTTTGTGATCCTCCTCCCAGGGTAGTTCAACGGGAGGGAGATCTGCTTTGAGTATCCCAAAAGATTGAAATGGCAATTTCCTCTAGTTTGGAGAAGCTGTGATGAGGCTAGGTTCTGGGTAGATTTGAGGCCTTTCAGCAAACAGTAGCTTTTCCCTGAGAGGCTAGCTCCTGAGACACAGAGTCCAGCTTTGAGCCATTCTCAGGATTTATGTTTACTGAATTTCAATTGTTTGTCTAGGCTTCTGTAGGGAGGGACAGACTCTGGCTCTGTTTACATGGTGAAGAAAGTCACTTCTCTGAGGGCCGAGCTCTCCCTGCCTGGGCGGGGTGACTTTCCCCTGGGTGGAACTGAGCCTGGCAGGTCCCTTCTAGTTCCTGTGACTTGCAAAATGACTCCTTTGTTTTCTTCCAAGGCCTGAGTTGGAGCTACCTGCTCAGTGGGGCCTTTGTCAGTATCAAAGATGGAGATTTCCAGTGGTGGAAGGGGAGATGGCTGGCATTCCCACCTCTGCTTCCTGAGAAGGTGTGAGTATTTCAGGGTTCTACTCCTGTCAGAATCTTAGTTCCTGGGCACTCTCTGGTCTGCAATCTGAAGGATGAAGGTATCTGCTCCTTCTCAGTTCTTGCTGGTGTTGAGTAAAATCCCCTGTCCCCTGTGTCTGGCACCTTTGTCCTGGGATCTCTCTGTTGTAGAGATGATGGCTATGGCCGCCGCTGCTGCTGCTGAAGACACAGCAGATAGCAAGTGCTCAGATCTGTCTCTTTGATTGGATTTTCCCTTTCTGGACACACTCTCTGTACTGTGATGGCACATTTGGTGTGATTCTCTACCCTAGGACTGTTCACTGGAACACTAAAACTGCTATCTGTGAGAAAGCTTGTTTAGCTTCCAGCTTCTCCTCCACCATCTTCTTCAGAATTTCCTTAACACTTTATTATGACATGATATTGTGACATCATATTGACATTGTGATATTACTCTACCATACTGTTTTCACACACTTATTATGACATCACATGTTAGAAAACTCATGGGTTTTAGGACTTCTATCTCCTTCCTTGAATTCTTTCCCTCATTGTAAACTAGTAGCAATTGAAATCAGACATGTGATTGTAATATTACAAACTCATAATGACATCACTATTCCATGGGTGACCTCATGACCACAGTGGTATCCCAGACCTATTGCATCATCACATTGCCATTGTGACATCATCAACACATTGTGACGTTTTAATCAGTTATGACCTCTTAGCATCTCTGAAACAGCATATGGCCTTTGTGACAAAAAAATTCAGTTGTTTACCCATGTATTCATTGTGGTCTAACAATTGAGATCAGTTATACCATTGTAATATTACAAACCCTTCGAAGCAGAATCACCAGTGTGACATCATTAACCAGTCCTCTCCTCATAACTTTGACATGATGCCCTTGTGATACATAAACCCTTTTTGATCTGATAATCTGTTTTTTTACTTATTTCAGGTATGACATGTGATATTAGAAATGCACTCTGATATGAAAATTATGTCATCACTTTGTCAGATATCATGCACATTGTAATCCATTGTGACATTACATACTTGTTGGGAGTTCATAACGTTTGGGCTAATGCATAACTTTGTAGATCTCACAATCCCATTCTGGATTCATATTCTCATTTGAAGTTAAGGAAAATTGAAGTCTAGCATGCCATTGTGACATCATCAATCCATTGTGACATCATAAACCTATTGTGACCTCACAACCATTATGGCATCACCAACTAATTATGACATCAAAATATTATTATGACTTGATATTGTGACATCATATTGCCATTGTGATATCATTGTCCCGTTGGGTTTTGCAAAACTATTATGACCTCATAACATTTTACTAAATTCGTGGCCTTTGACACTATTAACTTGTAAACTCGTATACTTACGTTGCATAAAACACAAGACAATCTAATAAGGCACATTGAGGATAACTTTATTTACGCTAGTAATGGGCCTGCATTTACCTTGTCCTGCGCTGTACAGTCATTGACAAGCCAGCCCCAAACACCACATCTCAGACCTCCAATGGGCAGCCCTGCACATAGTTAATTAGTGTGCAAACCACCAACCCCCCAAATTATCATCTCGAAACTCCACACTTCAATAGGTAAGGCTTTTTCCTTTTCTCTTACTCCCTCCTTCTTTATAGACATGTCCTTCATTTCCCTTTTCCCTTCCATCACTTCCTTCTTCTCTTTAGGCCTCTCCACTATCCACAGGCCTATACTTCTCTGGCCTGGTGGCCAATTGGCATCCTTCTCCTCCTGCACTCCCTCAAATTCCTCTTCTCCCAAGTCTTTCCCCTCCTGCTATCTCACCACTTCCTTCCTTCAAGGTCTTCACTTGATTTTCTCCAATTCCATTGCGCTGACCATGCAGCCTATATATAGGTTGAACCCCTCCCAGACCCAGTGGGTCTCTTGCCTAACAGTTTTCAACCATCACTTCATGAACTGCACATTCCTCAGTAACTTCTTCACAGCTCATTTGAGGATGACATCCTACCTCCTCCAGCATCATGCCCTGTCCCCATTTGTGGCATGACCCATGCACTCCTGTGGGCCAGGACATGGGGCCACATTGATTAGTGGGTCATGCTGATTATTAGGGCTTTGCTGCTTTATACATCCCCTACTGGTTTTCATGTCAAATCAAATCCTTGATTCCTTCTTACCAAATCCTAAAAATTCCCATCTCTCCACCCAATGAACAGCCTTAAAATGTAAATTTAATTGTAAACAAGTAAATTATAGAAACCACACTAGTTATTACTAATTAACACTTAGTAAGTCTTATCCTTAAGGGATCCTCTGAGTGTCTGCACAGTCCATCTTGTAGCCTTCTCTGTATATGGGTCCACTGCCTATTTCACTAGAGACTGATGGATCTAATGCTGTTTTTCGTGCTAATATAATAGGCAACAGTGAAGTTAGCACGACCAAGTAAGATCCTTGCTACTTCGGTTCCAATTCAGGAGTATGATGCAGTTTTACACACACCAACTCTCCAGGCAAGGAAGAGTGGGTGGAGTTTCTTTCTTTTCTTTTTTCAACTCAATTTCTTAGTTTATTTCATTTACTTGAGGTCTAGCGTTTGAATTTAATGCTGAAGTGAGACTTGCTATAGAATACACTACATTACTCTCCCCAAAGAAATTTTCATTCCAACTGGATTTAATTTCTTATTTTATATTTGAACTTTTTTATCGTCATCCTAATGTTTATTTATTTTTAAACAGTTTTCATTATTATTATCTTTAAGTAGTTTTACAAAGAAGTTCCCATCCTACAAAACAGTACATGAATACAAGGTGTCTGACAACATTGTCACTCATCCCTCATAACCCTTCCCTTCTCACACGTTTTGGAAAATTGAGATAGGTGATTACATATATTTCACATATTTCACAGTATTGTGGAATTGTGATACTTAGTAAAGTCACAAACACTTTTTAATCTTGACAAGGCAAATTATTGTTATCATGGTCTAAAGTTTGTTAATTATATGAGCTTTGACAATCCAAATTATTTTTCCCACCTCAGATGATGTTTACATTTTTTCCTTTTGCTTAGTGTAGGCTATTCCCTCTTTCCCTCTTTCCCACTCATTCCTCCCTTCCCATCACTGTGTTTGGGTTGGTTAGTTATTTTTCTTCTATGTCCAGTGCAGCTGATGGGCCACTTTGTTGTATGTTGTTCCATTTTCCACTTATTGTGTTCCTCCTCCTGGCTTCCCTCCATTGTGTGCATGTTTCTACCATCTACATGGTCAAGAACATGGAGTCATTAATGGTGATACAACAAAATGAGTGGCTGTCCTTTGTTTCTCGAGTCCTGTTTACTTTGTCATACCTTCTTGCATTTTGGCTTTAGCATCCACATATCAGGTAGACCCTGTGCGGTTTGTCTTGTTGTTCTTGGTTTACCTCACTCAAATAATTTGGTCTAGTTCCATTCATTTCCCTGCAAATGCCATCATTTTGTCCTTTTTAAAGGCTGTATAGTATTCCATTGTATATAGGTACCACAATTTTTAGAAACACTTATCAGTAGTGGCTCATCTGGGTTGTTTCCAAATCTTGGCTATTGTGAACAGTGCTGCAATAATCAATGAGGTGTGTGTCTTTGCATACTGGTTCCTGTTGTTCATAGTAGATGCCTAGGAGTGGTATGACCAGTTCATAGGAGAGGTCGATATTTAGCTTTCTGAGGTACCTCCAGACTGCTTTCCAATGTGGTTGTATTAATATACATTACCGCCAGCAATGCAGTAATGTTTCTCTTTCTTTGCATCCCTTCTAGCATTTGTCATTGTCTAAATTTAGGATATGGGTCATTCTGAATGGAGTAAGGTGGTATCTCAGATTTGTTTTTATTTGCATTTCTTTTACAACCAGGGATTATTAACATTTCCTCATGTGTTTCTTTGCTGTTTTTTATCTCTTCTTCTGAGGAGTATCTGTTTAGCTCCCTTGACCATTTTAAGATTGGTTTGTTAGATTTATGAAGAGTTAATTTCTTAAGTTCATCATATATAATGGCTATTAGACCCTTGTCTAATATATTGCTGGCAAATATTTATTTTATTTTATTTTTATTGTGAAAAAACTGTACAGAGGGGTTACAATTACATGGGCAAGATAATTGCTGGTAAATATTTTTCCCCAATTATTTGGCTTTCTTTCTAGTTTGGTTGCTATTTTTATCTGTGCAGAAACTATTTATTTCAAGGTAGTACCATCAAGTCATTCTCAAATTTGTAGTGACCCTGGAAATCTGTTCTGGAAGTTCCTGCCTATGCCTATAAGCTCAAGTGTCTCTCATACTCAGTCCTGAAGTAGTTTCAGAGTTTCAGGCTTGATGTTAAGATCTTTAATTCATTTTGAGTTGATGTTAGTGCATTGTGATAGGCTAGGATCCACTTTTAGTTTTCTGCATGTGGCCAGTTTTCCCAACACCAGTAGTTGAAGAGGTTGTGCTTCTTCCACTGTATGTCTTTGGCTCCTTTGTCAAATATCAACTGACTGCCCATATGTGGCTATATTTCTGGTTCCTCTTACCTGTCTCATTTATTTTTGGGTCTTTCTTTGTGCCAGTACCAAGCTGTCTTTGTTAACATGGCTCTATTGTATAGCTTGAAGTCCTGTATCATGATCTCTCCTGCATTCTTTCTTTTGCCTAAAATTGTTTTGGCTTTGCTAGGTCTTTAGTTGTTCCATATGAATTTTTGGACTATTTTCTCTATTTCAGAAAAGTAAATCACTGGAATTTTCCTGGAAATAGCATTGAATGTGTTTATTAATTTTGGCAGTATGGCCATTTTCACCATATTAATTCTGCCTATCCAGGAATACGGGAAATCTTTCGATTCCTGGTATCCTCTATTGTCAAGGTCTAGTGTGTTGGGATCCCTGGGTAAGGGTCAGGAAATCACCAGGACACAGGGGATGCAGAGTGAAAACAGCAATTGCCACTGCATGCTGTGCTTTATTGTTACTGGGTATTTAAAGACAAGCAAGCATGATCTTTGCCCAGATTTGGTCAGAAAACATTCACACAAAAATTTCAACAGATATATTTTTACTTGACATATGAGACAATGTCTTGGTATATTATTATCTAAACTATTTTAGAGCAAGCTCAAACCACTTCTCCAATCTCAGGAAAATGCTTGACCAGCTGTTCATCTATGCTTAAGCAAGCAGAAAAGCTACTTCCTCAGCTTCCAGGAGTCTGTGACATGTGTTTTGAGATAGAGAGAAAGAAAATTTTCCCTCTCTAGCCTGGCGTGCCAAGAGCTTTCCTAATCCCAAACACAGTCCTCAGATAATCCTGAGGCTGGGGCCTGTATCATTCTGCCCCCTCAACATAGACCCTGAGTCTTCACAATTTCCTTCTTTTTTCTTTTGTTTTAAAAGTAAAACTTTCCACAAGGTTATCATAGAAACTTGCATTGGGTTCATAAAAATCAAATATAACAGAACAAGTGCAAACAGAATAATCACAATCATAATTCCCATACCACTAGCAGTATGTGACTTGGTTTGTAGCATTCCTTTCAGATCCAATCCTTCCAACTGTTTAATAAATGTATCAGCAATATTAGAAGCATCATCATTGGCAAATTATTTACCAAAAATATCATGTACATTAAATTGTAACTGAGCAATCAATTGAGCAGCAGGAGAATTTCCAGATAAATACTGCTGTAGTCCATTTCAGTCATGTATAGATTTATTATATTTTACATTAGTAATGCAAAAGGTAGTAGAATTCCAATCACATTTTAACAATAACTATTTTTCCAAAACCAATAACTTTTTCCTAACCATCCCACTGTCTAAGAATATTAATCTGTGTTTGTAATTGAGCATCAATTTTTGCTTGTAAGACCCACAATTTATGTGAATCCCGGTGCCATTCTTTCACAAAGTGTTTAGTTTGTAAGGAAGTGTGTAGGTCAATTCCAGACACCACAGCAACAGTGGTAATAGCAATTTGGCTTAAAATCACAGCTATAATGGCTCCAATCATATGCTTTGTACGTTTTAGTAGTTTGGTAAAAAATTCATTAACAACATTATCCAAAGGATTTTGGGACCATTCTCTTCCTAATTTAACAGGTAGCCAAATATGAGTTCTTTGTGGAGAATCATAATACTATCACTGTCATTAAAATTAAGAGAGGAATTAATACAAGAATATAGGCGACAATTAAAACAAAAAATAGTAGGATAACATGCAAAATTTCCCACTAAAAATACACGAGGCAGAGGTACACAAGCAGTTACATTTTAAAATTTGTATAAAGTAAAATTATAAGTGGATGCAGAGGTCGCCATCCCCGAAAACAATCCATTTGGTAGCATCACGGGTTTCAGCGCCGCTGCGACCTTCCAAAGATGAGTTTGATCAGCAGTGGATAGACATGAAAGCCCATCGAGCATCTATAATGCCCCCATCTCCCCAGGCCATCAATTGAGCTCCAGTAAGCGATCCATTAATGGCATCCGGCATCCTAGTAACGTTTGATAAATCACATCTGGTAATATTCCATTCTGAACATGTGTTAATAAATTATCCAAAAGTTCCCCAATTAATACAATTATTGAACATTTTTCCAAATGTTCCTCTACACTCTTGCCACACAAATGGCTAATATTTTAAATCAATATAAGTAAAATCAGGGCACATTGGTAAGGATAACTCACCATCAAAGGTGACGCTTTCCCAGCTACTATTAATGGACTAAGTAGTTAATCGCTGCAGCTGTGTTTTAGAATTGGAAGTGTGTTTCCCATTTAAAACCCAATGTTGCCAATTCATAAGTAAACTTGGAGGAGGCTCCAGAAAAACAGGCAAGGAATGAGTATAGTAAGTAAAATTTAAAAAGCTATCATTATCCTTATTGTAAAGTGTCAAATTATTCCAAGGAGGAGATAAAACAGCAGGAACAGTATAGACGGTTATATCCATGTCTCCCCAAACAACAGGTTCCAATAAAGGAGGGTTAGGAATAAAGGCCCAATAACTTACATTAACATTATCATGGACAGAATTTAAAGTAAGCAGGGCACACATGGCCAGAACAAGTTCTCAGCTGTGACAGGTTTACCAGTGTGTTGTAACGTCTTTTGTCCTTCTCCAGTCAACTTTTAAACCTGCCCCCAGGTGGGCAGTGGCGATTTATTCTTCCTCAACTGGTGGCCGATTCCTTGCAGGATATGGGGCTGTCCTCACTGGGCCGCGTCTGTATCCATCATGCAGGAAGCCAGTATTGTTTGCCATCCCGTGTAGACACAAAACTCTATCCTCGCCCGTTATGTAATAATTTTCCTAGTTGCCATTCTGCTTTCAATGTAATCTTAATCCATGTGGGAGCATTTAAATAATGTTTTTTTGATATTTGTTCAAAATGGCACTTAGCTCTAGTTAAAATAACTCCTTGTGGTAAGTTTAAAAGTTAAGAACAAAAAGAGCTTGATGTAAAATTATTTTAGGTTTTTGCATGGAAAACCACAAGTTATTCATACCTTCATCCAACCTTTTCCTCCTTTTTAATTTTTTAATTTGTTGTTTTAGTGTGCCATGAACTCGTTTAATAATAGTTTGTCCTTGGGGGTTATACTCTATTCCTGTAATATGTATCACATCATAAAGTTCTCAAAATCTATTAAATTTGATATTTTTAGGCTGGTCCATTATCAGTCTTTATTTTGGCAAGCAATCCCATAATGTCAAAAGCTTCCAAGAAGTATTCTATTACATGGTTAACAGTTTCTCCAATAAGGGCAGAAGCCCAAACAAATTTGGAATAAGTATCTATTGTAACATGACAAACGAAAAACGGTCAAAGGCTTGTACATGGGTTATATCCATTTGTCAGAGCTTGTTAGGTGGTAATCCTCGAGTATTTACTCTAGCAGGTACAACTCTCAAATGCATTGGTCTGCAGATAGGACACCTTTTAATAATTTGTTTAGCTTGAGAATAAGGTATTTTATAATGCATATGTGAATGGCCAGCATTTGTATGTAAATGAGCATGATCCTGTTCAGCAGAAGCAAAACTAACTAATTTATCAACCTGATTATTGCCATACACAAGGTACCCAGGTAACGAAGAATGACCCTTAATGTGAGTTACAAACCCTTTGGCTTTACATTGTTTCAGTAATGCTTGTAATTGTTTAAATAACTGGTTTAGCTGGGGTTTAGATGAATATGTAATAGCAGTGACTATATTAGTCACATCTACTACAGCATAGGCAGAATCAGTAACAATATTAATATGTCCCACAAAATCTTGCAACACCTTAATAATAGCAAAAGTTCATTTTGTTGACTGATGCTAAAGTAGTTGTTTGTACCCAATATTTATTTGTTGCACAATAAGCACTTTTTGTTTTGGAGCCATCTGTAAAACCGGTAAGAGCAGTGGGAATAGGGGCCTTGGTAATTATATCATTAATGACAAATTGTTGTTTATGCAAGCAATCCCACAATCTACCTTTGGGAAAATGATAGGAAAATTGCCCACTAAACTTTACTAATGCTATTTGTAGCATTTCAGACATGTTTAACAAATATTTTACTTGGTCTTTTGGCAAAGGAAAAATAATTTTAAATAAATCATACCCCGATAGGGTAAATACCCGTTGCCTGGCCTGTTGAATAATAATTGTCAACTCTTGTTCATAAGGCATAATATTCTTTGTAAATCTATGCCGTGTATAAATCCATTCTAATCGTAGCTCATTTTGTCCTATAATTCCTGTTGGGTATTTCCATGTATCCAAAATATATAAATTTATGGGTTGATTCAGTGCTACTCGATGTAAAAACATTTCTTTTTTATTTTTTGCTCTACAAATTGTATTTTATTTTTAGCCTCCTTAGTTAAAGTTTTTTGCTATGTAAATCAGGCTCCCCTTGTAACAATTAAAACAAACTATGTAATTGATAATTAGGAATTTCTAAGGCTGGTCGCATCCAATTAATATCTCCTAATAGCTTTTGAATATCGTTTAACGTATGTAATTGATCATGTCATGAAGATATTTTTGAGGTGTCACATTTTGTCTGGAAATAACATATCCTAAATATTTAACCACTGTATCTTTTTGTATTTTTTAGGTGCTATTTTAATTGTGATAAAAATTTAACACAGGGTTTATTAGTTTTTTTAATTACTTTAGTCCAAGAGCCATAATGCTCTTCTACTGTCCGAATCCTTTCCCATGCTATGTCTTGTAACTGCTCATGGATCTCTTTCGGAGAGTTCACTTGCATACAAGCATCCACATATTGTTCTGTTACACTCAACATGGGAAAGGTTATGACCTGTAGGCGTGGATTACTGCTCTGCGCATTTTGTCTAGACCTTTCTGTACATAACTAAGTAAACCACATTTGCCATTGTAGGTATTTAGGTTTCTTAAGCAAGGCTCTACAAAGCATCTTCCAATCCTCGGGAGCAAAATTATTGTAATGTCGAGCAAGCCCATTAAGCAATTTCTTAACATAATGATACTGAGGTCTATACAAATCACTGCCTTTTTAAGTTCACCAATATCATAAACAGCAACACCTTCATATCTGGCTGGTTGAGCTATACCATTCATAGGGGGTGGTTGAATTACAGCATAAGAAAAAATAGGCATTTCATCATCAAACTCACTGTCTGTGTCCTCTGTTTTGTGAGGGAGTGACGCTGTAAAAATTGTATCAGCCAGTGGAGGAGCCGAAGGCTGCTTTACTTTCACTTTATCAGGTTCTTCTTTCACTCTGCTAACTTCCAACTCCATATGTTGTAATTTTGATAAAATCAATTCCATTTGCCCAGACATTTTATTTACACTTTCAGTTTGTTCCTATTCAGCCCATTTTTACCTCTAGTTTTTTCTCTGTTAATTGCAATGCATCCTTATCTATTGAGTCCTTAACCTCAGAGTCCAATTGTAAATCTACAATAGAAGGGGTGGCCTCTTTCTTTAAGTCTGCTATTAATGTTTCCTCAATCAAAGCTTTAAAAAGGGTATGTAAAATAGCCCAAATGGACCAAAATCTAATCTCTTCCCCTTCTCGAACAGCTCTTTCTACATTATTCTTCACTCTTTCCAATTATCAACATCTAATGTTCCTTTATCGGGGAACCAAGGATTCCATTCCCTAAGTACATTAATATACATTTCTATGTCAAAAGAAGAAATATTTACACCATAGGCCGCAAGTAAATGTTTAAGCATATGTAAGTACAGAGTAGATTTAACTTGTCCCATCACCCTGCAATTAAAAGTACTTACCTGAATATCCCTTCCTGAATTCAACAATGCATGGTCCCTGTTTGGGCACCAATTGTCAACATCTAGTTCACTGGGGTCCCTTGGTAAGGGTCAGGAAATCACCAGGACACAGGGGATGCAGAGTGAAAACAGCAATTGCCACTGCATGCTGTGCTTTATTGTTACTGGGTATTTAAAGACAAGCAAGCATGATCTTTGCCCAGATTTGGTCAGAAAACATTCACACAAAAATTTCAACAGATACATTTTTACTTGACATATGAGACAATGTCTTGGTATATTATTATCTAAACTATTTTAGAGCAAGCTCAAACCACTTCACCAATCTCAGGAAAATGTTTGACCAGCTGTTCATCTATGCTTAAGAAAGCAGAAGAGCTACTTCCTCCGCTCCCAGGAGTCTGTGACATGTGTTTTGAGATAGGGAGAGAGAACATTTTCCCTCTCTAGCCTGGCGTGCCAAGAGCTTTCCTAATCCCAAACACAATCCTCAGATAATCCTGAGACTGGAGCCTGTATCATTCTGCCCCCTTAACATAGACACTGAGTCTTCAAACTCTATGATTCATTTTTTAAGGCTTTTACACTTTCCATGAAATAGACCCTTTACATCTTTGGTGAGTTTAATTCCTAGATACTTTTTTATTGTGAATAGGGTTGTTTCCTTGATTTCCATTTCTGCTTGTATATTGTTGGTGTGCAGAAAGACGACTGATTTTTGTGGGTTAATTTTGTATCCTGCTACTTTGCCAAATTGGTTTATAAGCTCTAAGAGTTTGGGGCTGAGCTTTAGGGATCATTAATTTATAAAATAATGCCACCTGAAAAAAAATAGATAGTTTGTTTTCTTCCTCTCCTGTGTGAATCCCTTTAATGTCTTCTTCTTGCCTTATTGCTCTGGCTAAGAATTCCAGAATTACATTGAGGAAGAGTGGAGATATTGGGCATCCTTGCCTTTTTCCTGTTTTTAGAGGAATTGTTTGTAGTTTTTCCTCATTATAATATTGGCCTTTGATCTGCCGTGTAAGGCTTTTATGGTCTTTTCAAATGTCCCATATATTCCTATTTTTTTCCAGAACTTTTAGCATGAATGAGTGCTGAATTTCATCAAAAACCTTTTCTGCATCAATGTTGATATTCATGTGGTTCTTGACCTTGGATCTGTTGATGTAATGGATTACATTTATTGACTTACATATGTTAAACCATCCCTGCATCTCTGGGATGGAGCCTACTTGGTTATAATGTATGATTTTTTTGTGAGGTTTCTGGATTCTGTTGTCTGCAATTTTATTGAGGAGCTTTGCATCTGTCTTAATAAAAGAGATTGGTGAATAGTTTTTTTTTTTTGTTGAGTCTTTGCCTGGTTTGGGTATGAAGGTGATATTGGCTTCATAGAATGAGTTTGGGATTACTCCCTCTGTTTCTATTTCTCTGAAGAGCTTGAGGAGTATGGGAATTAGTTCCTCTTTAAAGGCCATATAGAATTCTGTAGTGAATCCATCAGGTCTTGGGCTTTTACAGTTGGAAGACTTCTGATTACTTCTATTATCTCTTTGTAGGTTATTGACATGTTTAATTGATTTATTTCTTCTTGTTCTGTTTGGGCAATTTTTTTTCAGGCAGGAAAAGAATTTATTTACCGAACTGCTGCCCCCACAATGCATGGTTAAGAAGCATGGCTGAAAAGGAAGGGGTGACCCACCTTTGGACCAGGACTTATCTAGGCCACGGACAGGAGAAGGTGTGGCCAGGTGGGGGAAATGTGTGGCCACACTGGATCCAGATGTGACCTCAGGGTCTGGTACCCTCTTAAGATCAGATGGGAGGCATGTGACCACAGGTGGCCCAGGATGTGACCTAGCAGGAGGGGAAAGTGACTGCTTCCAGGTCTGCCAGTTACCTATGTAACAGATACTGGGCTGAAACTTAGCCACGAGGGAGGAAGGTGTCCCTGTTCCGACCTTATATTTCAGCCTTTTGATAATTATGAAAAAAGGGTGAAGATTCTCTCTGGCTACTTCCTGTTTTCACGGGTGTCAACAGTAAGGGTAAAAGGCTGAGATATGGTCCCCTCTAGGAGAAGGCAGCAGGAAACAGCTGTCACTTGGACATTGAGTGCTTAGATGAAGTCGAGAGGAAGCAAGTCTCTTGGATGAAGTCTGGAGAAGACTCAGGCATTGAGGGACTGAAAAAATACTATAGAGCAAATAAATAACAAGAGGAAGGACTTGGGGCTGAAAATGTTGGTACAAATGTCGCTAGCTATTTCTGACATCTGGTGACTAGGTAGAGGATAAGTCAAGTAACAAAGACAAGAATATAAATTCCTTTCCAGTTGAAAGTTAGACAGGTATTGACATTAGATGGGCAGTCTTCTTTCTTCTATTGATCTCCCGGCTCTGGTTAATTTTCAAAGGGCAGGCACAAAATGAATGATGTGATAATATCTCCTCTTACTCCTTTCCATTTTTCCTTGTTCCCCAGACTGGCTGAATCTAGGTGCTTGTTACTGGGATGGTTTGTCCAAGTTGGTCTTCAAGGAGGTTTGAACTCAAGACCTGGCACTGTCCCTGAGCACTTCTGCTCAAGGCTAGCTCCTACCACATTGAGTTATAGTACCACTTGCAGTGTTTGCTGGTTAGAGATAAGAGGTTTGAGCAAATGCTTCCTGCCTGCAGGTTATTTGGGAAATGGAGTCTGAGGGATTTTTCAGCCCGGCCTGGCTTTAAACTGCAATCTTTGCCACAAAAACCCTTTGTTATTTCCAACTAAAGTAATAAGGAGATCAAATAGAATAAGTAGAGCTTACCTGGTCCTTATCAAGAATTGACCAAATATTCTGCAATGAAAAAACTCATTAGATGAGAGAATCTTAGGACACATATGCCCAATATTTTAGAATCATGTTGTCAGTACTAGAACACAACACAAAACAAAAAAGGCAAAATGCAAAACCTAAATTTTTTGACAGAATTTTTTAGACATCTTTGCTAACAAAGCACATCAGATGGTTGGGCCTCAGTTACCAGAGTCTGTGAAAAGAGCAACTTGATAGCAAGGCACATTAGAATAGGTGGTTGGAGGAGTAGTAAGCTTGGTGGAGCGGTAAGTGTTGGATGGGGCCAAACCCTTAATCCTCCATGTGGCCAAGATGGTGAACTCAAGATGGCGAATTTCGGAAAAAAAGCAAAGAAAGCCTAAACAAAAAATCAAGCTTAGTTTGGCAAGCCTTTGAGAGGGAACCCAGAGGGGGTCCCTGGAACCCAGCCCATATTCCATTCTTCAGGACACAATCCAAAAAGTTGTAGAAAAGAGACAGAGATATAGAAGTTGGACATGAATAGCAGAGAGCATAGAGAACCTGAAAGTAAACAGACTTCTGACCATGTACCATTGCAGAGGCAATAATTGTCTAAATCTGAGAATAGCATTAAAACATTAGGTGCTCTGGCTATCCAGAGAGCACAGGGGGCATATCAAAGGGGTTTCACGGCTCGGGCATGACTCACAGCACCCAGTAAATGTGTAGGAGAGTCAGTATGGTGAATGAAGAAGAGCTGACCAGGCAGAAGCAGCATCTCGACTTTCCACAGAGACTTCTAAAGAGAAATGTCCAAGCCCCCACAAACCTAGCATCCTCAGCTTCATAGGTGACCAGCCTTTCGTCTAAAGACCATATGAGCTATCTGTCATGGTGCCACATCTGCAGAGAGATTGACCAACAGAGAGCCATAGAGAGTAGTTTCACTCACCAGACTGGACAAGTAATGCGGATGTGCATGTGAAGGCCAACAATGGTATTGGTTAAAAGTCTCAAGGCAGTTTGGTTCACAGAAAAGTGGTGGTTAAGAAATTCTAACATTTCTGACTCAAAAACCACATCCGAATCATGACACCATATGTAAGGTATATGAAATAGGTAGGTTTCATTAGGAAGCCAATGAAGAGAACACCACATGCTATTCAGGCAGGAAAAGATGTTTGTTTACCGAACTGCTGCCCCCACAATACATGGTAGAGAAGCATGGCTGAAAAGGAAAGGGCGGAATAGAAATTTGAATTTCTGTAGAAATTTATCCCTCTCTGCTAGGTTTTCCTTCCTTTGTGATTAGAGTCTGGAATTACTTCTTTACGATTGTTTGGATATCTTGGATGTCTGTTGTAATTTTCCTGGGATATCTCTGGTATTATTGATTTGGGTCTCCTCTCTTATTTTGTTAGTTACTTTTGCCAGTGGTCCCTCAGTTTTATTGACTTTAAAAAAAAAACTTTTCATTTTATTAATTTTATTTATAATTTTCTTAGTCTCTACCTCATTAATTTCAGCTCTTATTTCAGTTATCTCTTTCTGTCTAGCAAATTTAGGTTCAAATTTTTCTTGTTTCTCTAGCAGTCTTAGTTGCATCATAAGATTGTTTACTTGATCTTTGTTTTCTTTTTTTCTTTTTTCTTTTTTTGGAGGGTGGGGTCTGGTCATGGGGCCTGAACTCTGGGACTGGGCGCTGTCCCTCAGCTCTTCAGCTCAAGGCTACCACTCTACCACTTGAACCACAGTGCTACTTCTGGCTTTTTTTCTTTTTGCTTATGTGGTGCTGAGGAATTGAACACAGGGCCTCATGCATGCAAGGCAAGTATTCTACCACTGAGCCACTTTCCCAATCCGGTCTTTGTTTTCTTGATGTGTGCACTGAGAGCAATAAATTTGCTCCTCAGGACTGCTTTTGCTGTGTCCCATAGATTTCGTTGTGATGTTTCTTCATTTTCATTGAATTGTAGGAAGTTTTTAATTTCTTCTTTAATTTCTTCTGTGACCCATGTATTGGTCAACTGAGTTCTGTTTAATTTCCATGTGTTTAAGTTTTTTCTACTTCATGCCATATTATTGAGAACTAGTTTGATTCCAGTATGAACTAAGAAATGATCTATTTCAGAAAAAAATAGGGGGTTGGCAAGAATAAGACCTTGCTGGTGTGAATGCCTGTAATTCTAACTATTCAGGCGGCTCAGATATGTGTATTCAGGTTCAAAGCCAGTCCAGGCAGGAAAGTTCACGAGACTTTTCTGGGGTTGTTCAGCACCACACCCTGCCTCTAGTCTGGGGTTGTTCACCCCCTTTGCCACCATTGGCCTGGCTGGGCTGCTTATGAAAACCAGTATGGAGGAGCGCTGCACCCCACTATGGGTCCGGAGATGTTCACTGCTGCTGTTGATGCCGCTGCTGCTGCCACAGCTTTTGCCACTGCCTCAGCTGCTGCCACTGCCCCAGGATCAGCTGGGCAACTTATGCAAGCCAGGCACCCCACCACAAGTCAGGTGTTAACCACTGCTGCTGCCTCAGGTTAGGCTGGGCTCCTTATGTGGACCAGTATGGAGAGGCACAAACCGTCACGGATGTGGAGTTGTTCACTGCAGCTGTCCCCACCCCATTCACTGCTGCCGCCCCGGGCTGGTCTGGGCTCTTCCTGTGGGCTAGTGTCAAGAGGCATTGTGCCCGGAGTCTGGGTTGTTTGCAACCACTTCCAGCTGCCGTTGCTTCTCCAGGTTAGGCTAGGCTGTTTAAACCACCAGGACAGAGGTGCCACGCTGCCAGTCTTGGGTCATTCGCCACTGCTGACAGCTGCTGCTGCTCCTGATTGGAATGGGCTGCTTGTACCAGCCAGGAAGAGCTATGCCAGGGAGGGTGAGGTGAGTTTTCGTGCTGGCTCTGCCTTCTGAGATTTCTGCTTGTATTCTCTAGGTTGGCACCACCTCTTGGCAGTCTTCTGAGAGCCTTGGGATGCTTGTGAGTGTGTGGTCCACAGACAGTCCAGTGCCTGGCCACTTATGGAGCCTGGCATGAAACCCCCACCAATTAAGCTGCTTAGAGTGGAGCCCCATCACCAACTACGGGTAGGGGAAGGGTCTTCCCACTTTACTGTCTGTGTAGGGTTTTCCCTTTTCTTTTTTCACTTCCTGTATCTCTCTGAGTAATTGCCTTTTTTGTGGGTCATTTGGAGAAACAGAGCATTGAAATCCGAACTCTTTATTTGGTTGGAGAGAGCTGAGGTGTTTCCCTGCTGTTCCATCACCATCTTGGCCCCTCCCTTTCAGGTGGAGTTTTTCTTAGGTGGCCAGTGGGCCTTGATTACCAAAGGATAGGTACATAAAAGAATATGTTTTAATGCCTGCAGTCTGTAGTTAGACATTTCTGTTAATATAACCTTCCCAAGTTTAGGAACCAAAGGGGGTGGTCTACACTAAAGTATTTCAAAGGGATTAAATCCTTTAACATAGAAGCTACATCTTGCTCAAAGGAGAGCAAAGTGGAGGAGGCTTACATAGCCATGGCCAGTATCTGTATTTAATTTAGTTAGTTTCCTTTAAGGTCATATTCATTCTTTCTAGTGTCTTGGACTCTAAGGTCTATAAATGGATTGTAACTTCCAATTTATTCCTAGGATGTTAGTTAATAATTAAGAACTTGGACCATGAATGCAGGGCCATCTCTGGACCCCAAAGCTAAGGGTAAGCCAAATCAAGGAATTATTACACACCTCAGCTCAGCCTGAAAAATTGTCCACTATTACTAACAGATACCAATAGCTGTACTTTCCAGGCTTTACATCTGTGGAGTCCACTTTCCCAAATTCATGATCTGAGGTTCCTCATATATGAATTCTTTCCATAGGTTCCAGCTTTTCAGCATTTACCTGATGGAAATTACCTACACGCATTACAAAGAATTGTCAGGCTGAGGGCCCACTGGTTTTCAGAAGTTTTAGGCAGTGGCCTCATTCAATTTACTTGGGTGCAAATATTTATATGTAAACTGACAGAAAGATTGAACCTGTATGTTATTTTCACAAGTTCAGTATCAACATTTGCACACTTATTAATACTGTGTTTGCTTCTTCTTTTAATCTTAACGACTAGTAGTTTTAGAGAACCAACTGGTTTTGGAGTGGTCTCCCAAGCTACGTGATCAGCTCAGATGTTTCCCTGTATCTTAGGGTCTCTAGTTTCTTTACGTCCTGTATTGTACTCTGAACCTTGGAGTCTTCTTCCATTTTATTCTCCTCCTTTTCTCTCAAACTTGCTTTTGTGATCCCACTCTAGTTCTCAATGTGCTCCTTAACCTGCAAGTGTTTTGGCAGGGTCACAGGAGAGTTCCTTTGACTAGCCAACTGCTGCTCCTTCTCACAACACCTTTGCTTGCTCTTCAGCTCCTCCCTTAAGTTCACAAAGGTGCTATTGAGAGGTAATATTTCCCACCTCCACCTGTTCCATTGGGACATGAAGTTTCTGCATTACATTTATGGTGAAGATCTCAGCAGTCTTTTTGGATTTTTATTCTAGTAGTCTCTCTTTCTAGTTTTCCACTTTAGTGTATTTTTGTGACAGATCTTCCAACTGTTTGTTTAGCTCTTCTGTTTTTGTTCCTAATGTTCTTTTCCTTTCCCCGGCACTCTCTGTCAGAGCATGTGGTCCTTTAACTCTTTCTGAATAGTACCAATCTCTTTGTTGAGCCTGATATTTTCCAGTTCACTTTTCCTGGCCTCCTCTTCTATGACACAGCACTTCCCCGTCTTCTCTGCTAATTACTCTTTCCTTCTTTCTCTGTTGCTTTGAATTTCTGGTGACACTCTTCAAAGCTTATAATCAACATGTACTTCAGCCTAATACATTCTTATATCAGGTCCAGCTCCTTTGTCATGGCGATGATTTCTTAATGCAGCATTAGGATCTCTTCTTGGCCTCACTTGTGGTTAGCAAGGATGGCAGCATTGCTGTCCTGTGCTTGTTTGCCTCTGACCTGTGGTCCCTAATTTGCCTCATGCTCACCCAGGTTAATGTACTTGAATTTCATTTGATTTTGAGTGTTTTCGAGGTTCCTTTTGAGGATTTTCTTCTCATTTTTGACTCGCACATGTTCCTAATTTATATCTTCAAATCTTTTCTTCACGTCAAATAATTTTCTCTGTTTTCTCCAATGTGCTCTTCTATGTGCTTTTAATCTGTTGGTGGGTTTTGACTGGTACATATTGGAGACTCAGTCTTTTATTAGACTATGTTTTGAGATAGAAGGGTGGTATTTTTTCTTTGCCACATTTCTTAAGTTCAGAGGGCTGCTTTTTAAATTGAACATAGTTGGAATTCAGAGCCCCAAGCTCCTTTGCATGTTTCTCCAGAGATATGAACACATTTTCCAGGTGGTTAATGTGATTAATTAACCTGTCCTTTTCTATCTTTCTCCTCCTTGGGCATTCCTTTTCCCAATGTCTATTTTGTTTGCAATAAGCACACTGATGTAGTCCTAGAGGTTCCTTATTGCCATTTGCAAATGAATTGTACTGTCTTTGCCAAGGGTTTCTTGATCCCTATTCTGGTGCTCCTACCAAAACTCAAACCCTCTTCTTAGACTCTTTTCCCCGGGTATCTCTGTTAACAAACACCCTCTGTGTGACTAATTCCAAATTAGAATAAACTTTTCCCTCAAAACCTTCTAAGTTTTGAAGCTTTCTTCTAATATTTGGGGCTGTCTGGGTAACAAATGCCATATTTAGGAGGACTCTTTCATTCTCCAGGGCTTCAAGATCTATAGGCCTATATATCCTATAGGCTTCTAAGAGAAGTTTCATAAAAGCATTAGGGTACTCACTGGGGAACTGTAAAATCTCACCCACCTTAGATTGATGATTTGGCTTTTTAGCCACTGCAGTATCCCTGCTAACAGAACCTGGCAATAATAGGTAAGCAGCTCCATACCTCAATTGTTGTTAGTCTCAGCTTGGGTAAGTATGTGCAAAGACTTGCTGGTTCAATAGTGGGGCTACTCTCTGGTTGAAGGACCACCTTCAAATCACCAAGCAGGATTCATTCCCGTTTCTACCAGGTGAAAAGTGCCTGTAAAATTTGCTGACACTCATCCCAGATGTGCTTGTGTTTGAAAATTACTGTCTCTAATGAAGTAATGAGCCCCTTTTTGCTGAAAAGGATGGATTTTGCTGTTTCCAGTTATACAGTTGTAAAGGGAACATATATTAGAAATGGGGCTTGCCCACCATCTCCTCCATGTTCCTATCTCAAAGGTAATAAGGGTAACATACCACATTGTAGCACCTCAGACTGGTACAAGTAACCACTTTTGGTATGGGAGGACTTACCATTAGAGGTGCTGATGGTAAAGAAAAGGAGAGAGAGAACATCAGTGCATCTTCCTCTGAGGAATTCTGTAAACCTGGAGGAGAATATGTTTTGGATATGACACCTTTAGGCCTTGTTCTCCCATCCTGAGAAAAGGAGTAAACAGAGGTGCATACAGGACACAGAACTATCAGCATACACACACAGACCAATAGCCACAGACAACCCACATGTCCCATACCTCTCAATGTTGACCTCTACAGGAGGTCCCAGATGACAGAGAGAATGTCCCAGATTGTCTCTTGAGGAGGCCACAGATGATCTTTGGAGGGTGTCACATACGTCATTCCTAGGAGGCCCTAAAAGACCTCTCATGGAGGTTTCAAATGGCTTCCCAAGGAAGTGTTAGATGACCTCCAAGGGATGTCCCAGATGTCCTCTCAATGTGGCTGAGATTACCTCTCGAGTAGCTCCCAGATGGCCACTCACAAAGGCCACATATGAACTTCAGAGGAGGTTCCAGATAACCCTCTTGAGAAAGCCACAGATTACATCCAGAGAAGGTCCTATATGGCTTCTCAAGGAAGTCCCAGATGATGTCCGAAGATAGTCATACATTTCTCATCAAGGTAACCCGAGATGACCACCCAAAGAAGCTCCAGATGACCTCATGTGGTGGTCCTAGATTGCCTCATAACGAAGCCCCAATGACTACTTTTGAAGAGGTCTCAGGTGGCCTCCTGAAGAAGCCCCAGATGACCTCTGGAGAAAGTCCAAGATGGCCCCTGGAGAAGGCCCCAGATGAACTCCAGAGTAGGTCTCAGATGGCTTCTTAAGGAAATCGTAGATGTACTCTTGATGAGGTTCCAGATGGCTTCCTTTGGAAACCCTACACGGCCTCTCAAAGAGTTCCCTCTAGAGGGGGGTCCTCAAAACAGGCTGGCAAGCTTGCCCAGACTTGTCCTTAGTGGTACCTAAATGACTTTTGTCCATGTTGGTTCTTTGCAGACAAACACTCGAGGTAGACTCTCAACCCTGAGTGCTGACACTCTCTCCTATGGGGATTTTTCTCTGGGTCCAAGGCCTGATGCAATCCAAATGGATTATGTCAATGGGGTCTCTAAAATTAGGACCTCTATAGTTGAAGAGAATCCATCGAGACACAGTTAATATAATAAATGTTCTCCAAACCATCAATCCCCAAAATTATGATATCGAAAGCTCCAAACATCAAAGGGCAAGCCTTTTTCTCCCCTTCCTTTGTCTCTCCTTCAGAGTCCTATACTTCTTTCGAGGTCTTTACCTTTTTCTCTTCTACCAGTTCTTTCTTCTCTTCAGGCCTCTCCACTCTCCACAGGCCTGAACTCCTTTGCCTGGGTCGTCAGTTGCCATTCTTCACCTCCTGCTCTCCCTCAACATCCTCTCCTCCGAGGTTTTCCCCTTATGCTATCATACCACTTTTTTCCTTCCAGGACTTTTCCCTTCTGTTGAAGTCTGTACCCTTTCTCTACTCCAACTGCCTAACATTTTTCAACTGTCACATCCCAAACTGCCCACAGCCCAATAAATTCTTAACAGCTCAACACGTGGAGATTAATGCACCAGCCCGTCCCACCGAATGTCCCACCTTCTTTGGTGGCATATTTTGTCCGCTCCAGCTTGCCAGGAGATGGGGCCACGCTGATTATTGGACCCTATATATTACTGGAACCCTGCTGATTATTACAGTCTCTTCCTTGTGAACTGGTAGCAATTGAAATTGGAAATTTGATTGTGATATTACAAAGTCGTTGTGACATCACAAACCCATTTTGACACAATCACCACCACGACATCACGAAGCCATTGTGACAACATTGTCATTGTTACATCATGATTCCATTGTGACATCTCGAATCTATTATGACCCCTTAGCTCCTTTGAAAAATCACATGCCCTTTTCAACATCACAGTCCATTTGTGTACCTATATCCTTGTTGTTAAGTAATGACAATTGAGATCAGACATGCCACTATAACATCAAAAAGTGTTTGTGACATCCTCAACAGTGTCACATCACTTTTTCATTATGGAAACATCACCTCATTGTGACATCATCAAACTCAATTCATTGTGACATCATCAAACTCAATGACATATTGCATTATGACAACAATTCTCATTCTAACATCATAGACATATTGTGAATGCCTATTCTGTGATTCTGTGGTATGAGAGTTGATATGAGAAACGCACTTTTGTGCCTACATAACCATTTTGACATCATTATCACTTTGTGACATCACAGTGCCATTGTGCTATCACTAACACAATGTGACATTACAAACTTCTCTTGTCCTCATAACTTTTGTGACATGCTGACATTGTGATATCTTAGAACTTTTGCCCTCATAATTTGTTTTCAACCTCATATTTCATGTATGACATGAGATAGAAGAAATCCACTGTGACATCATGACCATTGTGATATCACACTGACAGATGTCATGATCATCATGTCATATTGTGACCTCACAAAAAGTTTTGTTGTCACAGTTAGTTTCTGATGCCATACAGATAAGGGGTAATCGTAGGTCTATGATGTCATAATTGGTTGGTGATATCAAAATGGTATAAAGGATCCCATTTGTCATGAAATCACAGAGAATAAGAGTTCACAGACAGATTGTGGTGTCTCCAAAGGCAGGTGTTGTCACAAATGTGATGAAGTCCTAAAAGGCTTGTGATGTCACAGTGTGACACAATGTTCATGATGTCTGTCAGTATGATGTCATAATGATCATGATGTCACAGTGGATTTCTGATGTCACATATCATAACTGAAATATTATAAGGTTGAAAGCAGATTACAAGCTTATAAAGGGCCTAAGACATCACAATTGCAGCACATCTCAAGACTTATGAGGACAGGGCAGATTTGTGATGCCCCGGTGTGTTAGTGATATCACCATGGCACTATGATGTCACAAAGTGATTATGATGCCATAAATTTATGAGATCATAATGGTTTTCTGGTATCAACCCACATGCCAGATTTCAAATAGAATGAAATAAGAGAATAGGCATTTACAATGTGTCTGTAACATCACAATGACAATATAATGTCATAATGCTATGAGGTCAATGTAAATTGGTGATGTTGCAAGGAAGTAATGGTGTCATAATGAATATGTGGTAATGGGGTCACAAAGGTTTTGTGATGTTACAATGGCATATATGAATTCAATCGTCATGTGTTCACAATGAGGATATGGGTACACATATGGACTGTGATGTCACAAATGCCATGTGTGTTTTCAAAGGTTCTTAGGGGTCATGATAGCTTTATGATACAGTTGTGAAGAGGTCACCATGGGTTTTTGATATCATGATGATTTTGTAATATCTCAAACACATGTCCCATTTCAATGGCTAGTATTTCACAATGTGCATAAATTTCACAGAAGGAGCTTGAAGTCCTAATGGACATGAATTTTTAAAAATGTTATGAGGTCATACTAGGTTTGTGAATATACAATGGGACAGTGATATCACCATGGCAATATCAACTCACTACATCATGTCAAAATATTCTTTTGGTGTCACAATTAGTTGATGATGCCACATTGGTGATGAAGGCACAAAAGATTGGTGATGTCACAATGTGTCGGGCATGTCACAATTACATGATGGTTCTCAATTGTCTTTAACTTACAATGAGTATATGAATTCACAAAGGTACTGCAGCTTCTCCAAAAGTATGTGTTGTCACAAATATATTGAAATCCTAAAAGGTTTGTGATGTCAGAATTTGGCACAATGGTTATGACATCTGGCATTGTGATCGCACCATGGTCATGATGTCACGGGGAATTTGTGATATCAAATGTCATATGTGAAATCTAACGAAGTCAACAGATTATGAGGACAAAAAGGCCTAAGGTATCAGGATTGCAGCGCACAAAAGTTATGATGACAGGATAGGTTTGGGTTGTCACGGTGGGTTAGTGATATCACAATGGCAACATGATGTACAAAGGGATTGTGATGTCACAATGGTTATGAGTTCACGATTTGGTTATGATATCAACCTACAGGCACATTTGAAATAGAATAAAATCAGAAAAGGCATTCATACTGTGTCTATGATGTCACAATGACAATGTGAAGTTCTAATTGTATCACATCATTTTTGTTTTGTGATTTCACAATAAGCAGATGGTGTCAAAACTTCAATGTGATGTCACAATTGTGATGATCTCACAAACTGTTTTTGATGTTAAAATGTCATGTATGATTCTCAATTGTTAATATTTCACAGTGGGGATTTGGGTATACAAAGGGACTGTGAAGTCACAGAGCTATGTATTTTTCAAAGGTTATAAGAGGTCATAATAGATTTGGGATGTCACAATGTGATCCTGGTGTCAAAACAGCAATGTGATTTCACAATGGTTTTGTGATGTCACAGTGGTGATGAGGTCACAATGGGTTAGTTATGTCACGAGTTTGTAATATCACAATTATTTGCCCAATTTCAATTGCTCCTAGTTCACCATGAGGACGTTGTAATAACTATCAGTGCCCCTATAATCCACGGGAACAGATAGTCATCATGGCCTCCTGGTCTAGACCACCGGAGAGGGGAGTGCATGCCACTGGTGGGGGAAGTACATGCTGCTGAAGGAGCTAGGATATCAAGCCCCACATGGTGAGCTGCCAAGAAGTGATTTGGCATGGACATTTGGGAAGTTATGTTTGAAAACTCTTATGCAGGAAATATATTCCAGTGGGGGAAGGGTACAGCCTATATATAGGATGCATGTTCAGAGCAACAGAAGGGGAGAGAAAAGGGGGAAAGTCCTGGAAGGAAAGAAATGATGAGACTGCAGGAATGTAAAGACCTGGGAGGAAAGGAAATTGAGGGAGAGCAGGTGGTGAAGGACGGCAACTGGCCACCTGGACAGGGCAGGGCAGGTCTGTCAAGAATAGAGCAGCCTGAAGAAAAGAAGGGAATGGTTGAAGGAAAAAATGGAAAGACCTGAAAGATAGGACAGGTCTGGAGAGAAGGAGGATGAAGAGAAAGGATAAAGCCTTGTCCTTTGAAGTGTAGAGCTTTGGTGTTCATTATGTTGGGGGCTGGTTGTTTGCAGACCAGTTAACAAATGGCTGGGTTGATCTTGGGAGGTGTGAGGATTCATGGTTGAGGCTGCATTTAGCTCTGGGCATCCAGCCCAGGTCAAGGTAGTCGCTTATTACAAAATTTGTAAGATCAAGACAGGTTTGTGATGTTACATTGCATTAATAATATCACATGGTCAATATGAATTCACAAAGGGATTGTAACATCACAATGGTGATGTGGTCACAATAAGTTTCTGAAATCAACCTATATGCCGCATTTGAGATAGAATGAAATCACAGAATAGGCAATCACATTGTCTCTATGACCTCACAATGAAAATGTGATGTCATAATGCTATGATGTAATTGTCATTTTGGGATGTCACAATGGGCAGTTGGTATCATAACGTGATCTCACTCGAGATGATGTCACAAAGCATTTGTAATGGTACAATGGCATGCCTGATGTCAGTTGTCCTTTGTTCACAATGAAGATGTGGTTACACAAAGGGACTGTGATGTCACAAACACCATGTGCTTTTTCAAAGGTGCTAAGAGGTCACAACAGGTTTGGGATGTCACAAGATGGTCATGATATCACTGTGGTAATGTGATGTCACAATGGGTTTGTGATATCACTGTGGTGATAAGGTCACACATGGATAGTTATGTCACAATGAATTTGTAATATCACCATTACATGTCCAATTTCATTCTACTAGATCACAATTAAATACGAGTTCACATAAGGAGCTAGAAATCAGAAAAGCCATGAATTTTGTAAAATACGAGGAAATAATAGATTGGTGAAAATGCAATGGTGAAAATCCCATTGAAAATGTGATATTACCATTACATGAGATAGTATTTTTTTGAAGTCACAAACAGTTGGTGATGCCATACAGGTGAGGAGGTCACATAGGTTTGTGATTTCACAATGGGATGGTGGGTGATGTCACAGTCTCATGCCAGATCTCTAATTGACAATGAATATATAAGTTCACAAGGGTTAATGATGTCTCCAAAGGAATATATTGGCACAAGTTTAATGAGTCGTAACAGGTTTGTGATGTCAAAATGTGACTCAGTGGTCATGATATATGGCTGTGTGATATCACAGTGGTCATGATGTCACAGTGGATTTCTGATATCACATGTCATACCTGAAGTATTATGAGTTAAACAATTTATGAACTCAGAGAGGCCAAAGATAACACACTGGCTGCATGTCAAAAAATTTATGAGGATAGGACAGTTTTATGATGTCACAGTGGGTTAGTGATATCATAATGCCAATATGGTGTCATCAAGGTATTGTATTGTCATAATGGTTATGTGGTTTTCTGATTTCTGATATCAACTCACCTGCCACATTTGATATAGAATGAAATCACAGAATAGGCATTCCAAGGTATCTGTGACATCACAATGACATTGTAATGTCATAATGCTACGATGTCATTGTTGTTTTATGATGTCACAATGGGCTGATGTTGTAATAATGACAATGTGATGTTGCACTGGTGATGATGTCATAAAGCTTTTGAGATGTTAAAATGGCATGTCTGAACTCAATTTTCATTAGCTCAAAATGATATGGGTACATAAAGGCCTGTGATGTCACAAAGGCCATGATTTTTTCAATGCTTTTGAGATCACAATAAGTTTGGAAAGTCACAATGTGATCATGGTGGCACAATGGCAATGTGATATCACAATGAGTTTGTGATGTCACCGTTGTGATGAGGTCACAATGTGATAGTGATGTCTCATCAAGATTATAATATAACAGTGACATATACAACTTCAATTTCTTCTAATTCACTATGAGGATACTGTAATAACCAGTGGGAACAGAATTATCTGTGGGAGCTGATTATCATTTTAAATTCTTGGCCTGGCCCCCCGGAGAGTGTGAGGAATGCTGCCAAAGGTGGAGGTGTCAAACCTCACATGGTGAGCTGTCAAAAATTGATTGAAAATTGGGCAGTTTGGGAAGTGATGGTTGAAAACTGTTAGGCAGGAGACCCGTTGGAGTGAGGAGGGTTACAACCTATATCTAGGTTGCATTTTCAGAGCACTGGAAGGGGAGATAAAAATGGGAACTACCCGGATGGAAGAAAGTGGTAGGACAGCAGGAAGGAAAAAATCTGAGAAGAGAGGAAGTTGAAGGAGAGCAGAAGGTTGGCAAGTGGTCACTGGCACAGAGTAGGGCAGGCCTGTGGAGAGTGGAGTGGCCTGAAGAGAAGAAGAAAGTGGTGGAAGGGAAAAAGGGAAAGACCAGGAAGAAAGGACAGGTCTGTGGCGAAGGAGGGAGGAATGGAAAAGTAAAATGCCTTGCCCATTGAAGTTTGGAGTTTTGGAGATGATAATTTTTTGGATGTTGGTTTGCAGACCAATTAAGAAAGGGTGCCCATTGGAGGTCTGAGGTTTTGTGGTTAAGGCTGCTCTTGGACCTGGGTATAAAGTCCAGGATAAGGTAATCACAGTCCCCTTTCTAGTGTAAATCGGTTTATTATATTAAATGTGACTCGATGGTTTTTCTCCTTGCCTTAGAGGTCATAAGTACAGGAGTTCACAGAAAGAGATGGAAGTCTCAAAGACCATGAATATTCTAAGATGTGATGTGGCCATAATAGGTTTGTAAAACACAACGGGACAGTGATATCACACTGGCAATACCACAATGTCATGTCAATGCTTTAAGACCACAATTAGTTGTTGATGCCATTCTCATGATGAGGTTACAATAAGTTTGTGATGTCACAAGGGGTTCATGATGTCAGAGGCAGATCTCAATTTTCATTAATTGGCAATGAATATATAAGTTCAAAAAGGGACTGTAATGTCCCCAAAAGCATGTGTTGTCACAAATGTGATGCCATTCTAACAGTTTTGTGATATCACAATGTGACACAATGGTCATGACCTCTGGCAGTATGATGTCACAGGGGATTTCTGATATCACATGTCATACCAGAAACATGAGATTGAAAACAGATTGTGAGCTCACAAAGGGCTTAGTATATGACAATGGCAACATGTCACAAAACTTATAAGGACAGGACTGGTTTGTGATGACACAGCAGGTTAATGATATCACAATGGCAATCCGATGTCACAAAGGATTGTGATATCATAATGATTATATGGTGAAAATGGGATTCAGAAATAGAATGAATTCCTAGATTAGGCCTTCACACTGTTACATCTATGTTGTAACAATGTCACTGTGATTTATAATGCTATGATGCCATTATCGTTTGGTGATGTCACAGTGAGTTGATGGTGTGATAATAACAATTTGATGTCATTGCTGATTTATGATGCTACAATGGTTATTAGGTCACATTATGTTTCTGATATCAACACACATGTCAAATTTGAAATACAATGAAAAAGTTGGGCCCCGGTGGCTCACACCTGTAATCCTAGCTACTCAGGAGACTGTGATCTGAGGATAACAGTTCAAAGCAAGCTCAGGCAGGGAAGTCCATGAGACTCTTATATCCAATAAAAACCACTAGAAAACCAGAAGTGGCGCTGTGGCTCAACTGGTAGAGTGCTTGCCTAGAGCTGAAGAGCAGGGAGAGCACCCAAGCTCAGATTTCAAGCTCCACGACCCACGACCCCCACACGCAAAAAAAAAGATTAAAAACAGACATTCACAATCTGTCTATAACCTCACAATGAAATTATGTCCTCATAGTGCTATCTTATCACTATAGTTTTGTGATGTCAAAAGTAGTTGATGCTGTCATAATGAGAATGTTATGTCACATTGGTGATGTCACAAAGGGTTTGTTATGTTACAATGGCATGTCTGATATCAATTGTCAGTTCATAATGAGGGTATAGTTACAAAAAGGGATTGTGATGTCACAAAGGCCAGGTGTTTTTTCAAAGGTGCTAAGAGGTCCTAATAGGTTTGGGATGTCACAATGTGATAGTGATGTCAAATGACAATGAAAGCTCACAATGGGTTTGTGATGTCACATTGCTTATGAAATCCAATAGTTTTGTGAACTCACATCTCATAATCACATGTCCAATTTCAGTTGCTACTATTTCACAGTGAGGATATGAATTCATAGAAGAAGATTGAAATATAAAAGGCCATGAATTTTCTAAAATGCTATGAAGACATACTAGATTCTTAAAACACAATGGAACAGTGATATCACAATGGTAATGGATGTTGCAATATGATGACTTAATAATGTTTTGATATCACAATTGGTGAGGCCACATTGGTGATGAATTTACAAGAGGTGTGTGAGGTCACAATAGGTTGGTGCTATCAAAATGATACATGTGATCTCAATTGTCATTCACTCTCAATGAGTATATGAGCTCAAAAAGGGACTGTGATGTCTCCAAAGGCATGCATTGTCTCAAAAGTGATGCAGTCCTAACAGGTGTGTGTTGTCAGAATGTGACAAAATACTCATAACATCTATCAGTGTCACCATGATCTAGATGTCAACTGAATTCAGGTATCACATTTCATTCCTGGATTGGGTGTGAGAGGATTGCAATTTCACAGTGGGCTAGTGATATCACAATGGAAATGTGGGATCACAAAGGTATTGTGCTACCCCAATGGCTATTAGAACACAATGTGTTTCTACTATAATTGGTTTATGTTGTCACAATTGGTTGGAAATGTCACCATGCCATACCGGATCTCAAATGTCATTAATTCACAATGAAGATATGAGTTCAAAAAGGGACTGTGTTGTCTCCAAAGTCATGTATTGGCACAAATGTGATGAAGTCCTAACAGATTTGTGAGTTCACAATATGATACCATGGTCTTGATATCTATCAATGTGATGTCACAATGTTCATGATGTCAGAGTCAATTTCGAATATGGTATGTCATACCAGAATTATTATGAGTTTGAAAACACTATAAGCTTACTAAAGGCAGCATATCACACAAGTTATGATGAAAAACTCAAGGTCTTTGGAGCTTAAATTTCTTTCTTTGAAATTGTATCCTCATTGTGAACTAGTAGAAATTGAAATTACACATGTCATTTTGATACTACAAACTCATAGTGACATCACAAACTCATTTGGCCTCATCACCACTGTGACAACACAAACCCATTGTGACATCCCATTGCTGTTGGGCCTTCGCAATCACATTGTGACATCACAAAGCTATTGTGAAATCTTAGCACCTTTAAAAAAAACACATGACCTCTGTGGCATCACAGACCCTTTGTGTATCCATATCCTCATAGTGAACTAATGGAAATTGTGATCACACATAGCATTGTGTCATCACAAATACTTTGAGCAATAATTATGACTGTGAAATCACATTGTCATCATGACATCATCATCTCATTGTGACATCACCAAACCCCAATGACACCATACCATTTTTTCTTTTTTTTCTTCTGTGTGTTATTTATTGTAATTATAGTGTACAGAGAGATTGCAGTTACATTAGCAAGGTAATGAGTACATATCCTATCAAACTGCTGCCTTGACATCATATTGTCATTTGGATGTCATAGACCCATTGTGAATGCCTATTCTTTGATTTCATTCAATTTCAAATGTGCCATGTGAGTTGATATCAGGAAATCATTGTGAACCCATAACCTTTGTGACATCAAATCTCTTTGTCACAGCACATTGCCTTTGTTATATCACTAACCCACTGTGACATCAAATTCCTCTCCTGTCCTCAAAATTTTTGTGACATGCCATTATGACATCTTAGGCCCTTTGTGAGTTGAAATACTGTGTTCGACCTCATATTTCAGATATGACATGAGATATCTAAAATCCAGTGTAACATCATGATATCACACCACTGGACATCATAACCATGTGTCACTTTGGACATCTCAGATCTGTTAGTTCTTCACCTTTGTGACTACATATACTTTGGTGACATCAGAATCTCTTCCCAAACTCATATACGCATGATGAGTTAATGACAATTGAGATCCTACAGGCCATTGTGATATCACCAACCCCTTGGGACATCTCAAATCTATTGTGACACCTCATCAGTATGGCGTCACCAATTGTGACCTCAAAACTTTATTATAACATGATGTTGAGACATCACATTGTCATTGTAAAATCACTGTCCTATTGGGTTTTCACATGCTATGACCTCATACTATGAAGCTTCTTTTATCACCTTGTATCCTCACATTGAATTATGAGTAATTGAAATTGGATATATCATTCTGATATTACAAATAAACTGACATCACAAAACCATTGTGACCTCATCACCACTGTGACATCAAAAACCCAAAAAGACATCTCATTTCCATTGTGACATCTCATTTCCATTGTGACATTATGGATCATATTGTGCCATCACAAACCTATTATGACCTCTTACCACCTTTGAAAACACACGTGACCTCTGTGACATCACAGAACTTTTTTTGTATCCATATCCTCATGGGGAACTAATGACAACTGACATCAGACATACCATTGAAACATAACAAATCTTTTCTGACATCATCATAATTGTGACATCATGTTGCCATTATGACACCATCAGCTCATTTTGACATGTAAAACTACAATGACATCATAGCATTGTAACATCACATTGTCATTCTGATGTCATATACACGTTGTGTTTGCCTATTATGTTATTTGATTCTATTTCTAATGTGGCATGTTGGTTGATATCAGAAACCAATTGTGAGTTCATGACCATTGTGATATTAGGGTGCCTTAGTAGCATCACATTGCCTTTGTTATGTCACATTGCCAAATTGATGTCACAAAGGGATTTTGATGTGACAATGGTTATGACATCACAATGAGTTTCTGATATCAACCCATATGCCCATTTCAAATACAATGAAATCACAGGTCAGGCATTCATAATGTGACTATGATATCACAATGACATAATGGCAAATGCTATAATGTCATTGTCATTTTGTGATGTCACCATAAGCTAAAGATGTCATAATAACAATGTGACATGACACTGGTTATGATGTCACACAGGGTTTATAATGTTACAATGGCTATGAGGTCACAATGCGTTTCTGATATCAACTGATATGCCACATTTGAAATATTATGAAACCACAGGATATACATTCACAATGTGTCTATGACAGCAAAATGGCAATGCTATGATGTCACTGTAGCTTGGTGATGTCACCATGAGCTGATGGTGTCATAACGACAGTCTGATGTCAAATTGGTGTTGATGTCACAAAGGGTTTGTGATGTCAAAATGGCATGTCAGATCTTAATTGTCATTAGTTGATAGTGAGGATATGAGAATGAAATCATAATGACATACCCAAATGAACTGTGATGACACAAAGGCCATGTGTTTTTGTTAAAAGTGCTAAAATTCCTAACAGGTTTGAGTTTTCAAAATGTTAATGATATAAAAATGGGTTAGTGATGTCAAAACTAGTTTGTAATGTCACATCTTATTTCAAATTTCAATTTCTACAAGTTCACAATGAAACACGTTCATAGAAAGATCTTGATATCCCAAAGGCCATGCATTTTCTAAGATGTGATGAGAGCATAATAAATTTGTAAAAGTATGATGGTACAATAATATCACAATTGCAATATGATGTCAAATTATGTCATAAGAGTGTTATGTGACAATTAGTTGATGATGCCATAATAGTGATGAGTTCAAAATACCTTTGTGATGTCGGAGTAGATTGCTGATGTGACAATGGCATGCCAGACCTCAATTGTCATTAACTCACAATGAGTATATCATTTTAGAATGTGATTGTGAGGATTCCAAAGGCATTTGTTGGCACAAATGTGATGAAGTCAGAACAGATTTGTGATGTGACAATGTGACACAACAGTCATTACATCTAGCAATGTGATGTCACAATATTCATAATGTCACAGTACATTTCAAATATTTCCCTAATTCTAATGACAGCTTGTGGAATAGAGCTAAGTACTGAGTCCTTCATAGGTTGCTCTGTGCTGAGTCTTGCACAGGGAACTATGTGCAGAGTCTTTCACAGGGTGCAGTATGCCGAGTCCTGCATTGGGTGCTGTGTTCTGAGTCTTTCACAGGATGCTGTGTGCTGAGTCATGCGAAAAGTGCCATGTGCTGTGTCCTTCTCACGATGCATTCTTTCATTGGGTCCTTGTAAGAGCTACATACTGAGAGGATGATTATGCAGACAAGAGATTTGAGCTCAGATATGTCTCCATGGCAGGGACAAAATTATATATTACTGAAGACTAGAGACTTGTCTCCTGAAGACCTTGAACTCAGGGCCTAGGCTCTGACCATTACCTCTTGGGCACATGGCTACCACTCCAACATGTGGAACCACAGACCCCCTTACAGCAGAGTGCCATGACCTAGGGGGTCGATAGCTGCCTTCTCAGGAAGCTGAGATCTGAGGATCTGGGTTCCAAACTATCCCAGACACAAAAAGTCCTATGAGACTATTATTTCCAATTGACCACTAAGAAACCTGAAGTGGAAGCTTGGTACTTTTGGCTCATGCCTGTCATACTAGCTACTCAGGAGGATGAGATCTGAGGATCATGGTTCAAAGCTAGTCTGGGGCAGGAAAGTCCTTGAGACACTTAGCTCCAATGGGCCACCAGAAAAACTGAAGTGGCTCTGTGGCTCAAGTGGTAGAGCACCAGACTTGAGCTGAAGAACTCAGGGACAGCACGCAGGCCCATACATCATCTCCTACAACCAACAACAACAAAAGAGCAGAAACAAACTAACAAATCTGAAGTAGAGGACTGGGAATGTGCCTTGTGGTAGAGTGCTTTGCATATATGAAACCTTGGGCTTGATTTCTCAGGACGACATCACCAGAAAAAAGCCTGAAATAGCTCTGTGGTTCAAGTGGGAGAGAGTTATCCTTGTTCAAGAAAAACAAGGTACAGTGCTGAGTTCAAGATCCAGGACTGGTGTATGCATCCACACACAGGGACAAACACACACACACACACACACACACACACACACACACACACACACACACACACACACACACAGAGACCAGAAGTGAAACTGAGACACAGAATGGTAAAGCACTGGGCTTCTGCATTGAGCTCATGTTCAGCACCCAGGCCCTGTGTTGAACCCAAAACCTAGCCACCTAGGGCCCAACAAGGAGAGGTCAAATGTTTCAAAACATGATGAGCTTCACCAGCCCTAGATGACACGAATCTTTCTGATATGCGATATGTGCTTGGATATCCCAAGCTTCCAGAAACCTAGGAAAGGTATCATAGGCCCATCATCGCCTGCAATTAAACATTTCATTAGATTCAATATCCTAGTTTTTGGCCAGAAGAACTCCTGAATTATATTGAGCACTGTATCTGAACACCGGAATATAGTCTCACAATGGCAGGATAAGTGCAGGGAACTTGGCCTGCCAAGGGAGGTTACACAATTGAAGGCATCCTGTCAAAACAGAGAACTAGGGAGAGAGATAGCTTGGGGTACAAAGAGGCCTTTTTCTCCTGGCCTTCAGAGCCTACCAAACTCATCCTCACTAATTGGTCCAGATAGAGTTGTTTCACGGCTGTACAGGGGTAAGGCCTTTTTTGTTTGCCTGTTCAGACAATGACTGAGACTTCTTACCACAGCATGGGGTGGGGAGAAACCCTCAGGCTACACTGGGAACAGTAAGGGGAGTCCCTGAACATGCACTGTTTCAAAAGCACTCTCTATGCTATGAAATCATTGTATTAAAACAAATTTCCTAGTTTGGTGCTGTTCATTATAACTACTCTGGAACTACACCTAAAGGAACATCCATACACACGCAAAGACATGGAGGTACAGGCCCTTTGTGCGGGGGGGCAGGTCCTGGGGTTGGATTATGAGCGTAGGCATTGTCCCTGAGCTGCTTTTGCTCAGGTAATGCATTAACCTTCAGTCGCAGCCACACATCTGGGCTTTTCTCGGATCTCTTAGAAATAACAGTGTCATGGACTTTCTAATACTGGCTGGATTCAAACTAAGGTTCTCTACATCTCAGCCTCCTCAGAGCTGAGATTAGAGTCAGCAGCCACTGGCACTTCCCTTTCTTTCCTTCTTCATGTTTTACTCTGGACAAGCTGACTTCTTAACAGGGTCATTCCATTGGTTTGAATTTATAAGTAAACTACCCAAGTTCTTTATAGCTGCTTTCTCTGAAAACGATTTTCTCTCATCATCTTCTCCTTTGGTCACAGGTTTGCAGTCAAAAGTGAGAAATGAGTGTTACAGGATTTGGGAGCAAATGTCCACAGGACATGCCAGTTCAGTCACTTAGTATTGAGCTGCAGTAAATTTACTGTCTCAGGATGAGTGGATCGAAAGCTGGAACGATCCTCATGCAGTCTGCACTGCTCCTTTTGCCTATAAAATGACCTAATAATTATGAGTGTTTCCGAACTTAAGTATCTAGAACACACTAGAAACATCTTCCTGTTTCTGTTTTTCTCTAGTACCTCTCGAGATTTAGACTAACGGTTTGTGAGGAGCGGTTCCTCAGCGAATCCCTGAGGAAAGTTGCTTGAATCCTCCTCAGGAGATCGCCGTCCAAAGCCAGCCTGAGCAGGAAGTTGTGAGCCTCTTTCTCCAATAAACCACCAGAAAACCAGAAGTGGAGCAGTGGCCCAGAGGGTAGGGCTCCAGCTTTGAGAGCGAAAGCTAAGCAGGAGATACTGGCCAGAGCAGGCAGGAAAGCCTGAGAGGTGCTTATGTCCAATTTTTATCTACCAGATGGCTGGAAGTGGAGCTGTGGCAGTGGTAGAGCCTCAGCATTGAGTAACACAACTCAGGATTGCATAAGGCCCTGCGTTTAAGCCCTGGGATGACCACAAAAAATTCAAAGAGAGAAGGCCAAGTTATGTATCCGTGCCTTACGTACTTATGTTTGTATTACCTCCCTGAGTGCAAACAGACCATATGCAATGCTTCTGCTTTTATTTACTGATTTATTTTTCAGAGATGCCTGTTGCACAAACTGCATCATAATCTTCATTTCAGGCCCATCGCTTTTCTCTTCCAGGGTACCAGGCCTGTGTCCTTATATGATGCACACTTAGGCTCTCAGCAGGGTTTATTTATATTTTACTATGAGGCCAACACAGGAACAATCACAAATCAGGCAAGGGAAGACAAGATCAGGTTTCTTAGAAGTAACTGGTATTCACAAAAATTAACTTGGGGACGAAAAACGGCAGCCTACATATGTACAAAATACAATTAATAAAAAGATGAGGGGGCTGGGAATGTGGATTAGTGAGAGACTGTTTGCCTAGCATGCAAGAAGCCCTGGGTTCGATTCCTCAGTAGCACATACACAGAAAAAGACAGAATTGGTGCTGTGGCTCAAGTAATAGAGTGCTACAGATAATGCCCAGGCCTTGAGTTCAACCGAGAACTGGCATAGTTAGGTAGGTAGGTAGGTGAGTGGGTAGATAGATAGATAGATAGATAGATAGATAGATAGATAGATAGATACAAAGATGATAGATGAATCTGGTCTTGGACGTCAAGAGGGAAGAAGGGAACAATTAGCAGTCATGAGGCCTTCGGCAGTGTGCCAGTATACCAGTATCGCATTCACATAACCACAGAGTAGGAAGACTGTCTCTCTCCCACTTCTCAGGCAGCTGAGGGCCCCAGAGCCAAGAGGGGAGAGCCAGGTGCTTGGAGAGAGAAGAGAAACGGCCCTGCTTCTCCTTGGACTGGGGATTGGCATTAATGATTTGCAGAATGAAGGAAGGAGAATGGATTCACCGAGGTAGAAGAAGGGCCTTCAAATCTGACAGATGGAGAGTCAAGAACCCACTTCCTAAGACCAAAAAGCAGGATTTTTCTACTCTGTTCCTCCCCTCTCCCCCACTAAACTGTCTCTCTATTGGTAACCTAAAGATAGCCTGAGGCTGCCTTAACCTGAGGGAGGAAGGTTAATCAGTCATTGTTTTAAGAGGTTGAGAAAAGCCTGACCCTGGTGTACCTCTAACAAATGTTTGAAGTTCCCCTCCCCTGCCCGTTGCTGGTTGTGCCTGGAATGAATGAAGTGGTTTTGCAGCTCACTTTCCTGTTGAGTGTGTACATTCTGCCTCCTAATCCTGCAGGCCTTGGTCTCTTCACCTAGCCTGGCTTTTGCAACTATTTTCTGTCCTTCATATACAGTGATACAATGGAGTTCTTCCTGCTAACAGGGCTAGTGCTTGGACCCTGAGAACTTCATTTGAACCCAGGATGGGTCAATAATGTTTCTTTCCTGCTTCTACAGCTTGAGAATTCTAAGAACATTTAGAGTGCAAGTAACTTCTCATCACCAAGGGAAACCCAGGAAGCTCTTGAACATCTGAGGTTTCAGAAGTGGAAGTCAGAGTGTCATAGACTTTCCTACTCTGGCTGACTTTACCCTGTGATCCTGAGACCTCAGCCTCCTAAGATAGGGTGATGGGCGTGAGCTACTGATTCTTTGCTAGGTTCACAACTGTAATGACATTTTCAGTACAAGTCAACTGCTTATCACAAAGGGTTTGGGGAGCATATTAACCCTTTCAACATTGGACCATTCAGAACCCTGTAGCACACAAGGTTATAAGGCTAGAGTCTCAGAGGCTGGGTATATGGATCTACTAAACTTGAACCTTGAGCTCTGACTCCAATTCTGGTATACATCAGCATTCATTTTCCAGAGAATGTTCTCTTAATTGGCAAATAGGAAAAGTACTTTGATTAACCCTCAGTTTTTTCCAGTTGTGTGTCTCGAACTCAAGCCAGGGTAATGTCCCTGAGCCCTTCAGCTCAAGGCAAACAGTACCACATGAGCCACAGTGTCTTTTGGTGGTTCATTGGAGATAAGGGTCTAACAGGCTTTCCTTGCTTAGCCTTTCTTTGAACTGTGGTCTTCAGCTCCCAGTCTCCTGAGAAGCTAGTTTTCCAGATGTGAGCCACCAGAATCTGGCCTATTATTTTTGAAAGTCCTGGGGCTTGATCTTAGGACCTGGGCACTCTCTCTGAGCTTCTTTTTCTCAAGACTAGAGCTCTACCACTTGAGCCACTCCACAGCTTCTGGGTTTTTCTGAGTATGTGGCACTGAGGATTCAAACCATGGCATTCATGCATGCTGAGCGAGCTCCTTACCACTGTCACATTTCTAGCCCCACCCTTACAGTTTTATCCCTCAACTTGCCTATTCTCAAGAAAAGGCCTCTGATTATAAATCATCTAAAGAAATCCCTATAGGAAGGTGTCCAAAGATGAAGAAGACAAAGCTCATCTGTGGGAGAGACTCTAAACATGTGAAGACTGTAACAAATGCTTCCATTTAATTATGTATCATGTTTCAACACTTAATAAAGTATAAATGAAAATGAGTCAATGTCCTAAATTATTGTGAATCATTTTATAATAGATGTAAAACATGTACTAAATATTGTGTGTATAATAATACTAAATACAATAAACAATAAATAAATGAATCAAATAAAAAATAAAATACAAAATAAATAATAAAAAATAATATGTAATAAACATACATATGTAAGTATATATCATATATTACACATGTATAGAAATATTTTTTTCCATTGCAAGGTGTTCATTTGGGCCCTCAGAACTCTAGCCTGAATTTGTTTTCCTCAAAGACAGTAAGCTTCGCCTTCACCTATGGTGCAAAAGAGTTACCTGGAGGGTGAGATCAAATCACAGCAATTACAGAAATACTGGCCCCAGTTCCAAGACAGTGGCTTAATTTTTTTAATGAAAGCAGTTATGTTCATTCAGTTCCATACAGAGCATTTAAAAAAAAGCAGTGTAGAATTTTGTACAGCTTTTCAGACATCCTTACCTTACCCCCAAAGTGCTTCTCTGAGCACTACATTGTTTCTTTTTTTGTACATTTTTATTGCAAAAATGTTGTACAGAGGGTTCACAGTTACATGAGCAAGGTAATGAGCTCATTTCCTATTGAGCATTGTTGCCTCCTCTTTTTTTTGTTTTCCCCCTACCATCCCTTCCCTCCCATCTCCACAACTACTCCCCCTGCCGAGTTCAGTGACTTTTTTTTTAATTTTTGGCTTGTTACGGGGTTTGAACTCAAGTAGTGGTAACTCTGCACCTTCCCTCACATTGCTACAGATTTACCAAGACCCTGAGTTCAAATCCCAGGCTTAGGAAGGAAACTGGCAGAAATTCCAAATGAAAGAGCGTTATTTCTTTTTAATTTAGTTAAATAATTAATTAATTGTTTTATTTATTCTTTATTTTGCCAACCACGGGGCTTGAACTTAGGTTGTGGCAACTCTGACTCAGCTTCCATCACCCTAGACTGTGGTGAAGTCTCTGGACCCATAGCTGATCCTGGGATCCTAGGCCCTGAGGATTTGCAGGAAGAAAAAAAAGTAGGATACCACAAAAAGTGGCGAACTTCAGAGGGCTGTGGTATTACGTCTTTTTCTTTGTACCATGGGTCTGCATGACAAGGCTACAAAGTGGACATGACCTGCCGTTGCTCAGAAATGCAAGGCAAGCACTCTACCACTGAGCCACCTTCTATTTTCTCATTCCTGGAAGAAGTTGCACATGAAGACAACACTGATCCTTATTTTCAGTCTGTACCTTTGAATAAGGAGGAACATCTTTCCTCTGCTCTCCATCAATTCCCTACTTTCTAGTTAGAATGACTTAGAATAATAAAAATGTAAAAAGAGAAAATAAATCATCATGAAAAAAAAACAGATGCAGAAAATTCATTGTATTTTTCCCAATATGAACTATTGGGGAAATACATGGACACCTTATTCCCACTGGCAGTGAAAGTCCCTAGTTAGGCAATTCTGATGAAGATGAGTAACAAAATGAAAAAGTGAGAAATCTTATCAATTGCAAGAAAAAAAATGGAGTAGGATCCAAGAAAATTTCTTCTTTGGGCTGCTGAAAATAATCGGCTTACTAGAGTGTGGTGACTACTTTCCATAAAAGCTACTCATGTGAATACTAGGGATGACAATGAATATACCCCTCTTCATCGGGAAGCCTACAGTGGACACTTAGACATTGTCCATGAGTTGGTGGCTCAAGCAGCAGATATTCATGCAATAATTGTTAATGGCTGAACACCCCTGCGCAGTGCTTACTCGTGGAATAATACCAGTGTGGCGTCTTTCTTACTTCATCATGATGCAGATACAAATGCCCAAACTAAACGCCCCTTGACTCCCTTGCATCTTGCTGCTGGGAATATAGATAGCAAAGATACAGTGGATCTCCTTCTGTTGAACCATTATATCAAACCAGGTCTGAAGAACATCTTGCAAGAAACTGCCTTTGATAATACCAAAAGGATAAGTATGTATCACTAACTCTTTGAAGTTGTGGAAGGCTGTACAAATTGTTCTATTAAGTTGTAATGTTTAGGTTAAGTTTCTTTTCTTTTATCTTTTTTTTGTTGAATTTTATTATTTTACTGTGAAAACACCATACAGAGGGGTTAAAATTACATGGGCAAGGTAATGAGTACATTTCTTATCAAGCATTGTTGCCTCCTCCTTTATTTCCCCTTCCCATACCTTCTCATATCCCCCCCACTCCCCTCCACCCTCCCTACCCCTTCTCCCCAGCCAAAGTTGTAAAGTTCGGTTTTCTACATGACGTCTTGTACATCTCATTGTTGCAATGGGTCAACCTGTATCCCTATTTAAATAATTTGTTTTTTCCCTTCCCCTCCACAAATCATACCATCATCAAATACAAATAAAGCAGGGGTTATACGGTGGTGGAGGGACATACAAGGCAACAAAGAAATCATCTTATAAATATGTTAGAAACAATTGCAAGAAAGAAAAAAAATTGAATCTTTATCTTGGGGTTCATTTCGCCTAACATCAACTTATCTGACCATTTCTGCTTGTCTCAGACATATAGTAGTTATTGCAAATACGGGAAACCATGGGATCTATGTTTCTTTGGGCCTGGCTTACTTCACTTAATATATTGTTTTCCAAGTCTTTCCATTTTCTAACAAATGGGGCAATGTCATTCTTTCTGAGGGAGGCATAAAATTCCATTCCATAGACTTCTATTTTCTTAATCCATTCATCTACTTAGGGGCATCAAACAAGACCATACTAAAGCTACCAGAACAACTATGTTTATTGCAGCATTATTTAGCATAGCTAAGATATCAGTTATGTTTCTTAAACATCAAAATGCCAGTCCATTCTTTGTGTCCATATAAAATATTTTCACAATCCAAATAACAGCAATATCTTACTGTAAAAATTCCGTGGAATTTTTACAAGTGAATTGCCTGACTTTGATATCAAAATGTATTTGAGTTGTTTGTGTACATCTATAATGATTTCTGCAGATTTTGTGATTTTTTAATCAGAAATAATTTGATCTTATCTGTTGAAATGAGTGTTATAGAAACTAAAGATATTTCTGGTTCTTGTCTGAAAAAAGTATATTTTAAAATATTCTATATTCTGTGTTTGCATAATATCCATAATGTATTTCATTCTTTCCTAGATATATTTTGAATTCAACATTGTTTTATAATATATATATATATATATATATATATATATATATAAATGAATTCCTTAAGAAGCAGGAATTAGCAGTAAGCAATAGTCAAATGCAAGTCAACTTAAAATGAAGGACGAGATCACAAAATCTAAGAGAAAGTACTGCGATTCAAACTTTCAATTTACAGATGACCAGCCCATATGAGTGAACAAGATCACAAAGTGTCACAAGATTATTTTTAATACCCCTCCCCTAATGATTAATGAACGATTTCAGTCCAGCATAAATGGGCCAGAAAAATAGCTCTTGGAAGGATAGATCCACAATTTGTCTATAAAGGCCAGGAAAACTTGACTTAGAGGTCAAATGTAATTAAAAAAAAAACATTAATTGAGAAGATCCTTAGTGCTTAATAACACTATGAGATATACAAGTTGCCATGTCAAAAACAAAGTTTACAACTTTGGTGCGGGGGGGCGGGGAGGATCGGGATAGGGGGCAGGGGGAGGATGCAAAGGAATGGGAAGGGGAAACAAAGGAGGAAGCTACAATGCTTGATAAGAAATGTACTCATTATCTTGCCCATGTAATTGTAACCCCTCTGTACAGTATTTTCACAATAAAAAAATACACAGGTACTTCAGTAAAACTTGGTTCTGTGGTATAAAAATGTCATTCTCAAAATATTTAATCTCCTGAAAGTGTATTCTTTTTCAAGTAATCTTTGAAAAATCAAATTCGCAAACCAGGCGCTAGTGGCTCACAAATGTAATCCTAAATACTCAGGAGGCTGAGATCTGAGGATCACGGTTCAAAGCCAGCCCGGGCAGGAAAGTCCGTTAGACTCTTATCTGCAATAAACCACTCAAATATCAGAAGTGGCACTGTGGCTCAAGTGGTAGAGTGCTCGGCTTGAGCTGAAGAGCACAGGGACAGTGCCCAAGCCCAGAATTAAAGCCCCACGACCTACCCCAAAAAAAAATCACATTCGCCAAAACAACATTTGACAAATAGATGATACTTAGTGGCAATAGAGTTACAATAGTATTGATTTGCTTACCCAGCACTAATGCCAAACAAGTTCAACCATTCATTAAACTGTAGAAATAGTACCACCCATCATTTGTGTTATTCATTAGGTGCCTTTCAAAATTTGTTAAATATATCAGCCTCCCATATTTCAAACCCAAACGTTAGCTAATAAAGTAAATTTCATCATTTAATAAGGTACATTTTAAAAAGTCACAAATAGTTGCCTTATCATATGTTATTTTATGTTTTCCCTATCTGTCTAACATAGTAAGTCTTGAATATGGGTACTCGTCAGAGATGTGAAAAACATAAAATCTGTCTTCTATTTTTATCATATTCCTCTATAATAATAAATTTTAATTTTCTTTTTTTTTGAAACTTAAATGTAGTAGAAAATATTAACCCATGTAAAATAAAATAATCACACACCATTGTACAAAGCCATTTGTAAAAATTGGTAATTTGGAATACATTCTAAACCATTTTTAAACTTTCTTGTTGACTAAAGATTAATCTTCCAAATGGATGAGAATTACATCATGTCTAGGTGCTTCACGCCTCCAGTCTTGCAAATTATTATTGCAGATGAATGAATTATGGAAATATAAGCTGACATAAGTTCAAGTATATGCAGGATTGAAACTCCATGGAATGTATATAAACCTTTCAAACTATTAACAGACAGTTTAACAGAATGACTATCAGGAAGTTGAAGCCAGAGAGGAATAATAGTAAATACATAGAATGAATGAAAAATGGAAAAAGGGGCAAATACAGCTAGAATTTCAATATACACATGTGATAAAGGAAGTGGTAAAAATGAAATAAATCTTGGAGAGGGAGTTGGTTGACAATGATAGAAGGAGTGAAACTGATCCAGGAGCATTGGACAATTAGATGGACATATTTAATTTTAACACACTTGCACAACCTTTTGAAATTCAGTGAAAAAACACACAAAAATTACAACCAAACAGCAATCTCTAGAGAGTATGAATATAACCTCTCAAAATTTTAAGCAGTTAATGAAGGGCTGTCTTGGGAAAAGCAAACAAAACTATTCAAAGAGGGCAGTTTGGGGTAGGGGAGAAATTTGAACAGATTTAAATAGATTGTCTCAGGTTATAAATCACCAATATATGCTGCAAATGTTATGTTCCTTCTGCGAGTTCCCTCTGTCTGAACTGGATACTCCAGTCCTGAGCCACACTTGATAGCTTGTGAAGATAGAATGCAAGAGAAAAGATCAAGAACCCATTACTCGGCTGGAGAGAAAACAATTCTCTATGTTTTCTTTCATCTCTCTTCACTACTCTTTCTTCATACTTTTAAGTCAATTGATTTTGAGTTATATATTTCCTTCTTTGTTCTGGAAAAGTAATTGGTGAAAGTAATTCACTAAATATTATTTGCCATTTTTTTTTTATCATGCGGTTTACTTGTTCAAGGGAGTCCATTAAACTTCACCCCTGCATTTGGTTGCCATAAAAAAACAACATTGATGTTAATCAGGACAAACTGTAATGTAAAACTTTGTCTACAAAAAAACCAGTCCAAGAAACTGTGATCACAAATATTTGGATATCCATTTTTCTTTTTTCTTTTACCTTGAAAGTCTTCTTGTGTCGGGCTGGGAAGTGGCTCAGTGGTGGAGCGCTTGCCTTGCATGCTTGAGGCCCTGAGTTCGATTCCTCAGCACCACATAAGCAAAAAGAAAAAACCGGAAGTGGCATTGTGGCTCAAGTGGTAGAGCGCTAGCCTTGAGTTGAAGAGCTGAGGGACAGCGCCCAAGCCCAGAGTTCAGGTCCCACGACCAGACCCGAAAAAAAAAGAAAGGAAGAAAGAAAGAAAGGAAGAAAGAAAGAAAGAAAGAAAGAAAGAAAGAAAGAAAGAAAGAAAGAAAGAAAGAAAGAAAGAAAGAAAGAAAGAAAGAAAGAAGGAAAGAAAGAAAGAAAGAAAGAAAGAAAGAAAGAAAGAAAGAAAGAAAGAAAGAAAGAAAGAAAGAAAGAAAGAAAGAAAGAAAGAAAGAAAGAAAGTCTTCTTGTGTCTAAAGTGCCCACAAACATAAGTACTCCACCATTTTTTGGTTCAATCACTTCTAACCTCAAAGATATATTTTGCTAACAAGACGCTTAGAGGAAACTGCATAATACTCCACTTTTATCTTCTCTCTTAAGACTCTCCTTAGATACCACATCAGGAACAGTGAAGTTATTCTTTGCAAAATTATTTCAATAGATTATTTTTCTCTTAATCTTGCATTTGCTCAACAAGATATATGGAAGAGAATAAAGTTAAATCACCCATACTTTGGAAGACAATGTCTGTTACAAAGGACAATGCTTCTATGTCCTACTTCTATGTCCTCCTCTTAGCTCTTGCCTGATTTCCAATTAATCACAGCTTCTTGGCTCCAAGTGTAGTGAAGCTGAAGGACTCTAAGGCCTCCCCCACTGCTACATCTTCATGGTTTCTCCTTTAAAACTCTTTTAAGTTTCCTCCTTTGGATGTGGGATTTATTTTCATGTCTTCATTAAATCAGTTCTGCATTGTAGTGAGCCAAATCGGCTCTGTAAAATCACTTTAGGTAGCAAAAATATTACAATCTATATCAAAAAGTTTTGGCCTCCCTCCACTGCTGAAGCCAATTTGCTCAGCTAGGGCTTCTAAGAACACTGTTTTCTTACTCTTTCCATGTGCTCAGTTCTTTTCTGAACCCAAAACTTTTTGGCTTATGTAATAAGAGATGTCTTCACTATCTCATTTTAATAAGGATTTATATTTGTGAGCCACTTAGAAATGTGAAATCACTGGTTTGAAGTATCCAATCAGATTTTTTTTCTGTGTTTCAGTGCTTCAGTGCAAAGACATTGTGGAAAGTATTACAAACAAAAAGTGTAAACCCAATACCTTTTTTCATTGTGGAGGGCACTTTCTCCCTAAATATTTTGACCCAAATTATCTTTTTCAGAGAATTACTGTTTTGTAATTAAAGGTCAATTCACAAATTTTGATGTCTCTTTTTAAAGAAATTTGAATTAAATTGCACTATAACCTTGTTTCACACAGTGAGAGAATATTTCCTGGGTAAGGACAGTTTTCAAGGGAAGCTACAGGATTTACAGCAAGGTTTCTGAGGTTTGTTTGTTTAGTGTGAAAATGAGCCATCTTCACTCACATTGCTCCCTCTCCACTAATTATCCATGGATTTTTTGCATGAAAGCCTATTTTCCTAGGCAATTTTAAATTTTCTTAATAGGCTATGTTGTTTAAAAGTTTGAACAATTAAAATTTAAGTGTCATATTTTTAAAACTCTTTTGAAATTCCTATATCAAAACCGTGAATTCACTAATCCTAATTCCACCTTTACCATCAAAAACAGTTAACACGTTGTTTTCACGATATAGTGTCCATGCAACTATTATTTTCCAGTGGCTTTGTTATGCATATATATGACCACATAAGCTGATGTTGAACAAAATGAACTCCAAGATATGGAATCAGAGATTTTTATTTGCGGTTGTTGGTTTTTATGTATTATGTGATTTCTATTTTCTTTGATTTTTCCCCTTTGATTTATCCCTTGCTGTATTTGATTTTGGTACCCTGTGTATTGTGTATACATTTACCTTCATTAGGGAAGGGAAGAGGAACATCACAATGGTGACACAAATGACAAAGGCCAAAAAAATGCATTAGCAATACTCACAAGACAATACGTTGGAAATATACATTACAACTTGTGAGGGGTACATAGGTGAAGGAAAACTGTGAGAAAAGTGAGGGAGGGGGTAACAAGTTGGAAAAGTTATATATTCACTACCTTACAATTATTGTAACCCAACTGTACATCACTTTGACAATAAAATTAAATTTAAAAAATAAGCTGCATAAAATAAAATTTCACTATATTCGTATAGTTAATATTATTCTTTATATAGTAAAATTTTAAAAATCAATACTATTTGGCATCTAATTTGATTTAATTACCCTTTCTTTATCAGAAGGTCGTCAACTTGAATGTTATCCAACTAGACAATATTTTCACAATATACTTGTATATTTTGGAAAAAATAAATTTAACACTTTCACACACATAAAACCAAAAACAATTTAATTCTATGGAAACCCATAACTTTTAAAATTAAATAAGTTGTTAGAACAGAATATATGTGTTGTTCAAAATTCCTATGACTAATAACTACTCATTTTCAAATTCTGAACTTTCCATACCTGAGAGATTCAAAACGGTACTTGTTTTCATGTTATATAATTCTGCAATAGATGCAGTTTCCAATGGAGTATTAGAGATTGAGAAGTCAACAGAAAAATAGCCACATTCTTATAGAAGATAAAACTATGGAGCATCTGTAATAATTCTTCAAGGGTAAGCATTCCCCAGCTTTATGCCATAAAGTCATCCTAGCCCAACAGTTTCCAACTTGTAAGGTGCACCTTAAAATTCCGTTATTTCACATCATGAATAGCTTATCTTTACTGTGAAAAAATACTGCACCTCTGGTATTGTGATGCCCTCCTTGTTCTGCAAAGAACACCACAATAAACTCAGTTGAATCAATTTTCCCCCTGTGGTATTCTTGAGATCAGAACTCTTGCAAATATTATTAATATTTATATTTTTTAACTATCATAGATATTGAGGAAACTAAGTTAAGAAGATTATGGTTCAAAGCCCATCCAGGCAGGAAGATCCCTTAGAGTCTTATCTCCAATAAACTTCTCAGAAAAAGCCAGACACAAGTGGCACTGAGGTTGAAGTGGTAGAGAAGGAGCCTTGAGCTCAGAGACAGTGTCAAGGCCCAGAGTTCAAGCCCTAGGTCAAACCAATAAAACAAAAACAAAAATTGGGCTGGGAAGTTGGCTCAGTGGTAGAGCGCTTGCCTTGCATGCATGAGGCCCTGGGTTCGATTCCTCAGCACCACATAGGCAAAAGGAAATAAAGCCAGAAGATGCGCTGTGGCTCAAGTGGTAGAGCGCTAGCCTTGAGCTGGAGAGATGAGGGACAGCACCGAGGCCCAGAGTTCAGGCCTCACGACCTGACTCCCCCCCAAAAAAATAAAATAAAAATGAACCCAAACCTAGCATTTTTTCTCATTGTATACAGAGGCACATAACTAAGGAAATTGCTTCCTGTGTAACATATAAGTAGAAGAAAGAAGATGTCACACCATTATTCTCTTCATACCATGTTATACCAAACCCTCAAAAATGCTTTTTCTAAATTTATAAATTAATATCATCCATTTGTTGGCAACTCTGTCTAAATTATTCACATTATCATTTTATACATGAACTGTTGGAATGATCTATTAACTAAGTTCTGATTATAACTCTCTTGAAAGAATATTCTAGGTAAAGAGAATGCCAGAATCATTTGTGAATTTGTCAGTTAAAACCTCTACTTAAAAAGAATTTTATAGTACCCAATGGAATATGGAATTACAAAAAAATCTATTTATTTTGAATCTAAATTCTAATTTTGCAAGGTCCACAAAGTCCTACATTAGACGAGCTGTGCTATTTCTCCGGGCTTAAATTTTGTAAACCTTCATCATTTCTTTGGCATCCAACAGAATGATGCTTACTTACTTTTTCAAATTTTGGATGGGAATCATGAGCTATTTTGCATCTAAGAATGTTCTGTAATGAAGAGAGATTAAAACACAACTGAGGATTATATATCAGTTGCATTTGAATAGGAAATTTGACTTCTCAAATCATAATGACAAAATTAGCCCAAACTTCCAACTGTGTATTCCTTTCTTGTAATTTGGTTTGTTTTATTGAGACAAAAATTATACTACCTGGTCCAGTGAAGGTATCACTATGTAATTCCAATCTCTAATCTCCTTTCTTAGTCTGAGTGCTAGAATTCCAGGCTTGTATCAGATTGCCCTGCCATAGTTTGTTGGTTTATTTAATCTAGAAACACACTAGCAATTCTGAACTTCTCTGATGATCTTATCCATTGACTGCTCAGATTGTTTATGTACAGTTTTGAAAGATGTTCTAACATTTGACACAGTCTATAAACATTTTCAGATGCACATGCAGGAGTCTCTGATTCATTCCTCCATGGATCTGATCCCTTTAATAATGATTACTTGACTTTCTTACTATCTCTGGTCCCTACCTATGTAATAGTCTCAAACTTGTTTGAAGAAAGTTCACTAGAGGACTTTTTAATATTAAAATTTATCACTTGATTATAGTTTTACTCAGAACATATTTTCTATTGCTTTCTAGCTTTTCTACATATTCTGAGAGTTGTTTCATTTGTGTATTCGTGGGTGCACATATAAGTGCCTCTGTGTGTATGCATATGTTTGTATGTATGTATGGAAAACCTCAAGCTCTTATTCAACAATCTTGCTCATGAGTGGTATTTCATCACTTGAACTGTTCTTCCAATGCAGCTTTGGCTGGTTATTATAGATAGTGTCTAAAGACTGTTCTGCCCAGGCTGGATGCAAACTGAATTTCCCAGACTCCTTTACATTCTTAAGTTTTATTTTTCCAGGAGTATCAACTTTTAAACTACAAACATTTTTGTGAGTGTTGTCTAACCTTTAGCCCAGATTTTTAACTCAAGAATTCATGTAAAGATAGATGAACATACGCATTACATATGCTGAAAGTACACTGTTAGAAATGTGATCTTAAGCTGGGTGGCGGTGAGATCTGAGGATTGAGGTTCAAAGCCACCCCGCATAGGAAAGTCCCAGAGAATCTTTTCTCTAACTACAAGAAAACTGGAAGTGGCACTGTGGCTCAAGTGGTAGAGCACTAGCCTGGAGCTGAATAGCAGAGGGACAGCGCCCAGGGTTCAAGTGCCACGACCACCACCACCACCAACAATATATATATATATATATATATAATATATAAAGAAATATGATCTTTGCCTCCAGGTTCATTGCTAGTATAATCCCTGCTCTTTCAAGATGGACTTTTTTCCAGTTAAGTCCATTCTCTTATATCTGAATTGCATGGAATCAGAATCATACTTCTATTCTACTTTTTACAAATTTGCACGATTGGAAGTGTGATTTAGAAAGGGAGTGGCCTCATACTTCATTTTCCACTTAGGAGAAATGCTTTCTCTATATCACTTCTGTAAATCTACATACTGAACTTGGCTTCATTGTTTCAATGTTGTCTTATTTGTAGATACTTCTATATTGTATTGAACCCTAAAACACAGAACTTCTCTTTCTCCTATTATTGCTATTGTTTCTCTTACTGTTAACTCTTGTACACTTGGAAAATAATGCACAGCACATACACTCACAAAAAAATGATCTGAGAACCCTCTTCCCATTTAAAATTCACCTTAATTTACAGAGCACTTATGAAGTTTGAACTCAATGTACTCATGGATAATGCATTTATAAGCAATATAAATTTCATATTTTATCTTTACTAAGTTGTCTCTGAAACACTGCTACATGATGTCCAAAGGTGTCCTTGTGCGTTTTCAATGAGGCCAGCAAACATTCATTATACCTCAAGCAGCACCACAAATTGTTGCTAGAAGTAACTATTACTGGAGGCGGAAACTGATCCCAGGGGAGGAATTGAACATAGAGATATGACAAAGTTCAAGTTAATTTGTGCTTTCCTTTTTACTGTACAAGAAAAGGATCCAAGGCTTGAGGGAAACTCTGTCCCTGACTTTTCGAGTGTGTTTTTTACTCATATAAAACTGGCTTATAAACTTCTGGTTGAGAGTATTACAAAAGGAAATAATGTGCCATTTGAGGGCCAGCATAGAACAAAAGGAAATAACGTTGTTTTAAAAGTGTTCTACTGCAAAGAAAAAAAGACATGGAGATTTTAAAGTGCTTTATGGATGGATATTTCACTTCTGAGATGATTCGCTTGTTGCAAGATTATCCATCCCTTTATTCTGGTCCTGAGTTCTCCATAGGAATAAGGATTGCAAAAAGGCAGGATCCAGTGAGTATAATCAGCAAAAGCAGTCTCTTCTCATACCAGTACTCCTTTAAGGAGGGTCCCAAAGAAATACCTGGGTTTTTTTTGTTTGCTTGTTTGTTCAGTTTGTGCTGGTTCTGAGGCTTGCTCTCGGAGGCTGGAACATGTCACGGAATAGATGCTTTTCCTGCCCACCTGTCCCCAAAGCTAATACTTTACTGCTTGAGCAAAATCCTCACTTCTGGACTTTTTGGTGGTTAATTAGCGATAAGAGATTGACAGAATCTCCTGCCTGGGTTTGTTTTGAACTGAAATAGTAAGAAAGCCAAGTGATGGGCTGAGAAGGTGGCTGAGGAGTAGAGTGCTTGCCTTGAATGCATGAGGCCCTGGGTTCGATTTCTCAGCACCACAAGAGCAGAAAAAGCTGGATGTGGTAGTGTGTCTCAAGTGGTAGAGCACTAGCCCTGAGCTGAAGAGCTTAGGGACAGTGCCCAGGCCTAGAGTTCAGGCACCATGACTGCCAAAAAAACGCCAAGTGACATCAACTGTATCAAGACTTATTTTTTGAACCAAGAAATACTAAATGATGTTTATTATAAAGCTAATATTTGACAATTTTTAAAAGAAGAGAATATGTCCAGCGAAGAAGCCATAACTTAAATAACAGCAAAAGTAAGTGCACTGAATCATTTTGGTATTATTTTTTTCTGCTTTGGAAGATTACTATTGACCTTGTCCTTCCTTTGGGGGAAACTTAAAGTCATATTTGCACTTTTTGTTGGTCGTGGGGCTTGAATTCTGATCCTGGGTGCTGTCCTTCAGCTATTCATCTCAAGTTCACTGTTCTACCACTTTAGTTATGGCACCACTTCTGGGGTTCTGGTGGTTAATTGAATATATGGTTCTCATTGACTTTCCAGAGCAGGCTGGCTTTGAACCGCAATCCTGTGGTCTCAACCTCCTGATTAGCTAGGATTACAGGCTTAAGCCAACAGCACCCAGCTCATATTTCCATTTACTGCACTTAATGACACTATGTGGACAAATAATGTAAATTTGAATCAAATGATGACATGGCAGCTTTTCAGAAAAAATTGAGGTAGCAACAAATCTTCCTCCTATTCCATTTTGTTACATTAATGACTCCTGAGCTATGCAACCCTTACATTAGCAACACCTTGCCATCTGTGTAGGTGTATTTAGTATCAGGAGAGACTTAGATTTTTAGAAACCAAAAGGGATCAGGTCTGGAAAAACAACATAAGAGAAGATACATTTATCACACAGAGATTAAGAACTAGCCTAAGAGATTTAAAATGCTAAAGGCAATGAAGAATAAACCTGGTTGATAACTAGTTCTTCAATAACCAAGAATGGTTCCCCAGAATGATTTCTGGTATGCGTTAGTTACTATCATTTGTTCCTTCCTTCTAGAGTTATTCCTTCTCTTGTCCCAACTGATAATTTGCCTCTGCCTTTTTGGTTCCATGACTGACCAAAAAGATTTCCAAATCTCACTTAGACTATCCTTCTCATTGTGATTAGCAGTGACCTCTCAAAAGCCTGGAATCTTTGAATTTCCAGAATTAATCTTCACCTGACATCTAAGCACATTCCTAGCATTAATTTTTGGGACCTAATGAACAAAACTTTTTTTTCAACACAGTATCCTAATATAGGTAAAGTACATGAATTAGGGAGTATTGTCAGGTATTAGTATGGAAGGAACAATATATATTCCAACTATGGATTATTTATTTTGCATTTACTAACTAATTTTTTTATGTTTTTTGTTTTTTTTTTTTTTTTGCCAGTCCTATAGTCCTGGAACTTAAACTCAGGGCTAGGGAATTATTCCTGAGCTTTTCCTTTCTCTCATGGCTAGCACTCTACCACTTGAGGCACAGCACCACTTCCAGTGTTTCTTTTTCTGTTTATGTGGTACTGAGGAATTGAACTCAAGTTTTCATGCATGGTAGGCAAGCACCGTACCATGAAGCCACATTCCCAGAGCTCTAAATGACTTTCTTAAGATGATATTATATTTTCTTTCCATAACTATGTATCATAATTTTGGCCAGTTGCTAGAAAAGGACGTAGAAAACAATATTAAGTCCAATAAGGCTGGATGGACAATGAATAACTGTCACGGTCTAGCCAGGGCACAGAGGGGCTTACCTCATAGGGCTGGTTCAACAGGCTGAGTGAGACAGTTCCTGACCCACAGCCCACCTCCAGAATGAGAGGGCCACCTTGGGTTCCAGCCACATGGGGACACTGGGCCACCTCTTCAGCACCCATACAACCACTTCCTGTGAGAGAAAGAGAGAGAGAGAAAGAAAGTCAGAATTACAATTAAGCTGGGTGCTGGTGGTTCAGGACTAAAGTCCTATGAGATATGATGAACATGGTTCATAGCCAGCCCAGCCGGGAACGTCCATGAGACACTTATCTCCAAAGAACCACCAGAAAACTGGAAGTGGCACTGTGGCTCAAGTGGTAGAGTGCTAGTCTTGAGCTGAGGAGCTCGAGGACAGCACCCAGGCCCAGATTTCAAGCCCCACGACTGACAAGAAGTGGACTTCCCACCACAAGAAGTGTGCTGAATACCACACATTCTCCTAGGGACCATGGCAGAGAAGTCAGGCTGAGCTTTCTGTCAACTGGAGGTCATGAGATGGTCACCCGCCTTCTCTGTGACTCATTTTCCCCAGCTACAAAACTGAACACAGTGAAGGATCTCCTTCCTCATAGGAATAGGATAAGGCTGAAAGAGAACCATGTTTTGTTTCATAAACCCGTACTTGTCACATGACTAATAACAGGCCCCATCTGAGCCCTTTCCCAGTTATCTTACTGTCGTATGCTCACAGAATTGCCAAGAACCGTATCTGACAGCCACTCCTTCTGTGCCTGGCCCTGCTCTAGAGATCCCCCTGTATTGATCCCTTGTTTCCTCACATCTGTCCAAGGAGGAGACTGAGGTACAATGGTGGAGGCCCAACTCAGTGCTTTATGGCTGCTGTAAACTAAGTTTGGGATAATCATCTAAACCGATGACTGAGCATGACACTATATGTCTACCATCCCAACTAAGGAGGACCGGGCCTCGTGGCGCACACCTGTCACAGATAGGAGGACCACAATCCAGCCCAGCCTGAGCACATTTTGAGTGAGTCTCTATCTTGGAAATGCCCAAGACAGAAAGGCTTGGATACCGTGGTAGAAGACCTGACTGGCAAGCCTAAGGCCTTGAGTTCAAACCCTAATACACCAAAAAGAATGAGAGTCCCAGTGGCAGAGGCTCATATGTATAATCCTAGCTACTCAGGAGGTTGAGATACGAAGATCACAGCAAAAGATTTAAAATAGGTTTGGCCTCACCCATCAGAAGTCATGATGAGAAAACCCGGAGTCTGGCTTATACTGGTGCACTCCATACCAGCAGGGCTCACATCCTTACTAAGTGCTGGCCATGCTCTCTGTCCCCCTGGGAAGCCAACCCCTGTGGGCCCCATACTCAGGTCCTCCCAAGCTCCAGCTGCCACCAACCAGGCCCAAAGGAGTAGAAAGCTCCAAGGCACACATGTCCCTTGGTCTTATAATTTAAGGTTGCTGAGTCCCCTTCAAGCGTCTCACACTTCCAGGCCCCAAGACCTCAGCCACAAAGCCCATGCATCCCCCAAAGGTAGCAGGCAGAAGTTACCAAAGGACCCCGCCTCCATATTACAATCCACTTCTACACACACACACACACACACACACAAATCCAGACCAGTGACAGAAGACTCGCCCATGCAGCACCTGCAATTTTCCAAATGATCACTCATCTGAGTACAGTCAGGTTATACAAGGAGGAAGATGATATATCTGTCTCTCTCCTTCTCTCTCATGCACACACACAGACACACACACACACACACACACACACACACACACACACACACACAAAATCTCAGAGCAGTGCCTCTCCGGAGTTTTTTGGTTCCTCATCTGAGACAATGTACAAGCTGGAGCACAGGAGTTCCCTTAGAAGAATCAGGGGTTCCCACCCAAGTGGAGCACCACTCTAATGATGCAGCACCACACACACACACACACACACACACAGACACACACACACACACACACACAGATTCCGAGCAGTGCCTCTCCAGAGTTTGTTGGACAATGTACAAGCTAGAGCATGGGGGTTCCCTTGGAGGAATCAGAAGCTCCCACCCAAGGTGAGCACCACTCTAATGATGCAGCATACTGTGCCTATCCCTTTCTCCCTTGACTCCCCAATCACCAAAACTCTAGGCCAGGACGCTGGGTAAAGGAGTCCCGAGACAAGCAGGGGTTCATGGTGACCCCAGAGGTGTGTCTGACCTGAGGTGGCAGTGGTATTGGGGAAATGGATGGGGTCCTAAAGGCTACATACTTGGACTTATTTCCAGCCTACATGCTTCTGGCCCACATGGCAGATTCTTGGGAATCCAGGACCACATGGACTGGGAGCACCAGCAGAAACTAGCAGAGCTGGGAAATGTGATCACTCTGTGAGAACTGTTGACAGTTGGGGGAGGGGACAGGCTGGGTGTATGTGTATGTGTGTTTAGGGGGGTGTTCCTCCCAGATATTCACATTCTGCTCTGACCCCCAGCACTCTCACTTCCCTAATGGGCTCTTCTGGGACCCTCTCTTCAAGTGAAAGGGTGACCAAGCACAGAGGACAAGGGCTCACTCAGCAAGAGAGACCTATCTTCTGCATCCAATGCCCCAACACCCAGAAAAAAGGAAAAGACCCAACAAGGCAAGTGTGGAGGTGCTGCTCCCCACGTCTGACTAAAGCCACCAGGTTCCCACCAGGAAGATGAAGGGTGCAGATGAGTGGCTGTGTGGCTCCCACTGCTCCAGGCCAGGGGCTCTGTGGTGCCCCCTCCTCACCCATCCCTGCATCTCCCTGTTTCTTGGGACACTGGCAACTAAGGATGGGGGTGGGATACTCTGGTCACCACCCACTCCCACCCCTGGGGCACATTTGTGGCAGAGCCCAGGCCAGACTGTAGGGTATGGGGGAGCTGAAGGTCCAGTCGGGCGGGGAATCTCATGGTGTGGGGGTCACAGGGTATGGGCCCAGGAGGAGGCCACTCACATGTGCTACTGGGAGAAGCTGTTGGAGGCAGCTCAGGGTGGATTCGAGCAGCGAAGGCAGTAGCAGGGCAAATACCCATGCCTGGAGCAGAGACAGGGGGACCTGGACCAGGTCGGGGCCACAAGCCTGCCTGTAGAGTGCCATCACTTGAGGACTCCAAGAGGTGCCATGGGTCCAAGCAAGCAGTGCTCAGTTTGAAATGCAGTGCCACATGGAATGCTGAAGGGGACCAGGGCGTGGGCATGTGCGTGGCAGGGCTGAGCAAGACCTCTCCTCCTACGGCTTGAGTCTCTTGATCACCACTCAGCCACCTCTACCTTCTTCAACTGTTGGTAGTGGTGTCAACCAACAGAGGAATCCCAGTGCTGTCAGGCAGCATAGAATGTGGGTGTGACCACCATTCTTATATCCCATTGGTCAGAAAGAACCATGAAAGAATGGGAGTGTGGCCGGAATCCTGTGATGCAGACAGAATGGGCAGAGTGAAGATGACAGTGGCTCCCCCAGCCCCTTTCCCAGGGAACTCTGTCCAATTCAGTTGGGGACAAGAGGGTGACCGGCTTTAGATTGTTGTGTATGTCTGTTTGTTGCCAGTCCTGGACCTTAAACTCAGTATCTGGGCAGTCTGTAAGCTGCTTTTGCTCAAGACTAGCCCTCTACCACTGGAGCCACACAGCTCTACTTCTGACTTTGTTGGCATTGAAGTTGGACAGGGGTCTCAAGGACTTTCCTGCCTAGGGTGAGTTTGACCATGATCCTCTTATCATAGCCTTGTAAGTATCAAGGCGACTGCTGAGAGCCACTGGTGCCTGCCTGATCATTGGTCTTGCTTATGTTGTGGCACAGACCTGTGAGTTGCCTATCCTCGGGTTGAAGTTGTGGGAGCTGGAGCCCACAGTAGGAATCCTGGTCCTGCCACCTCCAAATGGCAGGAGAACCTAAGAAACTCATTCTTATCCATAAGATTACCAATGGAATGTGATCAATGTCAAGATTGAATGAGTAGTTCTTGAATGATTCTAGGATCAAATTATACACAATTATATCCTAGGACACTGATCGATTTTAGTTAATACTTCATTAAGTATTTAAACAATCACATACATTAAATGGAGGCAGAATGAAATACCTAAGAATTCGACCTCACATAGTATAAAGGTGCAATTTTTTCTGCCAGGATTGGGATTTGAACTTATTGTCTGCGTAACTCTGTTGCACTGTGTGTTAAGGGGAAGCGTGCCTCCTTGAAATCAGGAAATTCAAGTCTGTTCCTTAGGCCTGAATTGGATCCCCAGCACTAAAAAACATCCTATTCATGTACATTTTAAATATATGATTTATATTCATGTACATATGTTCACTCCATATTACATTCAGTATAGTTATTTTTTTTTGTCTTTTTCTTGTATTGACCGTTTATTTTATTGACTATTATGACACATAGAACATTGATTACATTGATTACGTAGGATTATAAGTCTGCATATGTATTCCACTTTATACTTGACACCCAGGACTTTCACAGAAAAGGAAAAAAAAATGTTTCACCATCACCTTCTTACTCCACGATTAATTGTTTGGGAGTCCTGGCATCTGAACGCATGGCCTACAAGGCCAAATTCATGAATGGGTGAGTGTCAACACGCCACCCTGGGGCAAATTGAGCTGACATGCAGTTCCCAGGAACTGAGATCAAGCCCGAGGGGTTGACAAAATATGAACAGATTGACTTGCAGATGACAGTACAATAATAAATATATATGTTTATATAGTGCCAGAGATGTCTATACATTATTCAGTTATATAGAATACATTCCTACAAATTCTGGGGTATTTATTATGCCTCCATGTAATTAATGTTACTGTTTCATCCTTAATAAACTATTAATTAAATCAGTGTCCTTAAATTATTGCATTCCTGTAAGTAATAGTATTCTTTTAATGTTTCATAAATATTAAATAAAATCAATCAGCTTCTTCAAATCATCTTGTCTAATTTTATAGGAGAATCATTCACTATCAACTCATTCAACCTGACATTGATAACATTCTCATTCAACCTGACATTGATAACATTCCTATGGATGGGAACGAGTCTCTTAGTATCTCATGCCATTGGTAGGTGTCAGGATTGGGATTTGAAATCAGGGCCTATGTTGCCACATGGTCCTATGGCTTCCCCGATAGTCCACCAGACTTCAGCAGTGCAAGGTAAAATACCCTTTGCAACAGTGTCATTTGGATCCAGGAGAGTCACCTCACAAAGGAAGAAAACATAAAAAGGCCATCTCCATATTTTCCTGTGATTTTTTTTTCCCTTCAAGGCCTAGGGATCTAGGATCCCAGGATCAGCTGTGGGTCCAGTGGCTGCACATCAGCCTAGGGTGATTGAAGCTGAAGCAGAGTTGCCACGACCCGAGTTCAAGCCCTGCTCTGGGAAAAAATAAAATAAAATAAATTTAGCTCCCTGGCTTGCAATTCCCAACATTTATTCTGCAAGGTTTTGGATTTGAACTCAGGATCTGGGTAAATCTGCAGTGGATGAAGGGGAAGCTCACCGTACTTGAAGATAAGAATTTCAGGCCTGTTCACTAGGCCTGAATTCAAGCCCCAGCCTTTGAAAACATACTATTTATATAAAGATAGGCTTTGTACTTACCTATAGATGTTCAGTCCATACAAGTTTGGCGTGGTTGTTCCTTGTATTTATTGTTGTAGTCATTTATTTACCATTGATTTTACTGTCTATGATGACAACCATTCCATTTATTACATTAATGACATCCTATCACATAGCATCTAGATTTGTAGAAGTGTTTTCCATCATGCCTGACACCCAGGACTCTCAGAGAAAAGGAAAACAAGTTTCACACTCAGCTTCTTACTCCATGATCCAAATGTTGGTAGTGCTGGAATCTGAACTCAGGGCCTAGCAGGACTAAGTGGCAAATAGGTCAATATGAACACACCATCTTGTGAGCAACTAAGGAGGAAGCCCATTCCCAGGATATGACATTGATCCCCACGGTGGGCCACAATAGTTATAAATTCATTGTTTAAACATAGGATCTATATTTATATATATGTGTGGATAGCATCTTGTGTTCGGTGTACTTCTTATTTTGTGACTTATCCATGGAGGTATTATGTATTTTGCTGATAGTAACAGACATAACAGTGTTTACATGGATGACAACCTATTGCCATGTCTATAGGGTTTCTTATACTTTCTCCATCCTAGTTGAGACACAGGACATTCGCAACACAGGAAAATAGGTGAATCGATTGGCTTCTCACATCAGGATTCATATTTTTGCTGTGTTGGGATTTCAACTCAGAGCCTAGCAGGCCCAATTCAGGAAAGGGTCAAGGTGAGGACACAAGCCTGTGAGCAATGAAGGAGATAGGCCATTCCCAGGACCTGACATCGAGTGCCAGGGAGGGCCAGATAGTCATAAATTCATAATTTAAACATAGGATCTATATTTACATACATGTGTGGGCAGCATCTTGCATTCAGTGCACTTCTTCTCCTTATTTTGTTCCTAATTCATGCTGGTATTGTGTATTTTATTGGTGACAGGTAGTAACTGTGCTGACATGAATGACAACCTGTTCCCATGGTTATAGGGTTGCATATGCTTTCATTCTCCATCCTAGATGAGACCCAGAACTTTCACAGGAGAGGAAAACATTTGCAACGACTGGGTTCTGACATCAGGATGAAAATTTTGTCAGTGCTGGGAAGTGAATTCAGGTCTGGGTAGCTCTGTTGAACTGTGATGGAAGGGGAAGCTCACCATCCTTGAAGACTAGAATGTCAGGCCAGGTCCAGGGCCTGATTTGAAGCCCCAGCACTGGACAAAATAACAAGCCCACCTTTTTTAAACATAGGATCTCTCTTTACCTACAGGTATGTTATGCAACTTGCATTCAGTGTAGTTATTCTTTCTATTTTGTGTCTTATTCATGGATGTATTGTATGTTTAATTGAGTACGATGACAGATATAACTGTGCTGACATGGATGTCAACATATTCCCATGGTTATAGAGTTGCCTATATAGTATTCTCCATCTGCGCTGAAAGCCAGGACTTTAACAGGACAGGAAAGCAGATGGATCAATTGGCTTCTCACATCAGGGTGAAGCTTTTGGCAGTGCTGGGATTTGAACTCAAGGCTTAGCAGGCCCAATTGGTGAATGGGACATGGTGAGCACACCACCCTGTGAGCCACTAAAGAGCTGGGCCGTTCCCAGGACCTGAGATTGATCTCCCCAGGGTGGGGGCTAATATAGTCATAAATTCCCAATTTAAACAGAGGACCTCTATTTCCATACATGGGTGGGCAGTACCTTGCATTCTGTGTAGTCATTCTCATTATTTTGCCTTATTCATTGATGTGGTGTGTATTTTCTTGAGTATAGAATGACAAATATAACTGTGTTGACCTGGATGACAATCTATTCACATAAGTCGAGAGTTGCCTATGCATTCTCCATCCTAGCTGAGACCTAGAACATGCACAGCACAGGAAAGAAAAAAAAAAGTTGCAAATACTGGCTTCTCACATCCGGGTGAATTTTTGGCAGTGCTGGGATTTGAACTTGGGGCCTAGGAGGCCCAACTGGCCAATGGGTCCACGTGCGCACTCCAGACTGTGAGCCATGAAGGAGCTGGGCCGTTCCCAGGAACTGAGATCAAGCCCCAGGGAGGCCACAATAGACTTCAATGCATCATTGAAACATGGGATGTATATTCACATCTGTGTGTGGACTGCATTGATCATTTAGTGTAGTTATTCTCTATTTTGTATGCTATTCATGTATGTAGTGTGTATTTTCTTGAGTACATGATGACAGGTATAACTGCGCTGACATGGATGACTACCAATTCCCATGGCCACAGCGTAACCCATGCATTCTCCATCCTAGCTGAGACCCAGAACTTGCACAGGAAAGGAAAACAGGCACAACGATTGGCTTCTGACATCAGGATGATTCTTTTGGCAGTGCTGGGTTCTGAACTCAGAGCCTAGCAGGCCCAAGAGGTGAATGGGTCCACGTGAACACAACAGCCCATGAGCCACTAAGGAGCGGCCGTTCTCAGGACCTGAGATTGAGCTCCCAGGTGGGGGTAGGGGGAGGGTGCACAGCAGTCATCCATTCATAAGCTGAAGGTAGTATGCAAATAAGTACATATAGAGAGAGAGTAGGAGAGATGGCCACCTGTGATGGAATTGAATCTACTGTATGACTACCGATTCTTGGATCTTTCCTGATGCCTCCATTTCACAACTGATGATTATTGTCATGCTTCATCAAATCTTCATTGCAAATAAGCAATACCCTATGATTCTTGTCTATCATTTCCTACTCCCATCACACATGAACTACTGATTCAAAGATGACATCAATCGCATTCCATAACTCTTCCTAGGTCCATAAACTAATATCTTGGGATCTCCCTCCATACCATCTTAGTATGGTGGCTGAATTCAAGCCTCAGGCCTGGAAAACATACTCCTTATATACATTTTAAAACTAGCACTTATACTTCCATACAGATGTTCAGCCCATATCGTGTTTAGTGTGATAGGGTTTATACTTCCATATAGATGTTCAGTCCATACCGTGTTTTGTGTGATTATTCATTTTATTTCTTGTTTTATTCATTTATTTACCATTTATTTCATTGACTCTGATGACACCTATACCATTTATTATATTGTTTATATCCTATCACATAGCATCTAGATTTTTAGATGTGTTCTCATCATGCCTGAAATGCAGAGCTCTCCCAAGAAAGGGAAACATGTGTCACACTCGGCTTCTTAATTCAAGATTAAATTTTCACAGTGCTAGGATATGAACTCAGGGCCTAGCAGGCCCAATTCATGAATGGGTGAGTGTGAGCCTGGCAGCCTCTGGCCAATGAAGCTGTCAGGTGGTTCCCAGGTGCTGAGATTGAGCCCCAGGTTTGGCCAAAACAGTGATACATGGAAAAAGTGCCAGAGCCGACTATGTATTATTAAACGACATCAACTACTTTCCTACCAACTCTTAGGTATTTATTATACTTCCATTGAAGGAATATTATTCTTTTCATGCTTAATAAACTATTAATTAAGATCAATCAGCATCCTAGGATTCTTGCATCCAATTTTAGACTAACAATACACGAACTACTCTTTCAATCAGTATCCTATGCATAGGAACGAGTCTCTTGGGATCTCCACCACTGGTAGGTGTCAGGACCGGGATTTGAACCTGGGGCCTAGGTTGACAGGTGGGCCTATGGTTTCCCTGATAGCTAGCCAGCCTTCAGCAATGGCAGGTCAGGTCCACTTTGCAGCTGTGTCATTCAGAACCAGTAGGATCACTCTGCAAAGAAAAAAATTATAACCACTCCCAACCCTCTGCGGCTCACTACTTTTGGTGCTGTTTCACTTTTTTTTCTTCCTTAAAGCCCTCTTGGCTTGGGATCCCAGGATTGGCTATGGGTCCAGAGGCTGCAGCCCAGCCTAGGGATATCAAAGCTTAGGCAGTGTTGCCATGATCTGAGTTCAAGACCTGTGGTTGGCAAAAAAAGAACAAACAAACAAACAAATAAATAAATAATTTATTTATTTATTTAACTAAATTAAAAAAATAAAGCTCCCTGATTTGGAATTTCTTCTAGTTTTATTTCCTATCCTGGGATTTGAACTCAGGGTCTTGGTAAATCCAAACCAATGTGAGGGAAGGTGCAGAGTAGTCACTACTTTAGTTCAAACCCCATGCCAAGCCAAAATTAAAAAATTAAGTCACTGATCTTGGCAGGGGGAGGTAGTTGTGGAGATGGGAGGGAAGGGATCGTAAGGGGAAAACAAAGGAAGAGGCAACAATGCTCAATAGGAAATGTACTCATTATTTTGCTCATATAACTGTAACCCCCTGTACACCATTTTTACAATAAACATCATACAAAAAATAAACAATGTAGTGCTAAGAGAAGCACTTTGGGGGTAAAGGAAAGATGTCTGAATAGCTATACAAAATTCTACACTGCTTTTTTTTTTGAAATGTTCAGTATGGAACTGAATAAACATAACTGCTTTCATCAAAAATATTGTCTCTGTCTTGGAAATGGGGCCAATATTGCTGCTATTGCTGGGATTTGATCTCACATTCCAGGTAACTCTTTTGCACCATGGGTAAAGGCAAAGCTTACTGTCCTTGAGGAAAACAGATTCAGGCTAGTGTTCCCAAGGCCTGCAGTATGGCCTTGCAATGGAAAAATACTTATGATATATACTTACATATGTGTGTTTATTACATATGATTATTGTCATTGTTTTTTATTTTTTTTTAATTTTAATTTTAATTTTTTATTGTGAAAATACTGTACAGAGGGGTTACAATTACATGGGCAAGATAGTGAGTACATTTCTTATCAAGCATTGTAGCCTCCTCCTTTGTTTACCCTTCCCATCCTCCCTCCCCCCTACCCAATCCTCCCCCCCAAGTTGTAAAGTTTGTTTTCGACATGACAACTTGTACTTCTCATTGTTGCAACAGGTCCACCTGTATCTTTATTTATTTTATTTTTATTTGATTTATTTATTCATTGTTTAATGTATTTAGTATTATTACATACATATTTATTACATTTTATAAATTTATTATAAAATGATACACAATAATTTAGGACATTGAGTCATTTTTCATTAATACCTTGTTAAGTGTTGAAACATGATACATAATTAAATGGAGGCATTTGTCACAGTCATCACATGTTTAGAGTCTGTCCCAAGTATGAGCTTTGTCTTATTCATCTTTGGACAACTTCTCACAGGGATTTCTTTAAATGATTTATACTCAGAGGCTTTTTCTTGAGGATAGGCAAGTTGAGGGATAAAATAGTAAGAGTGAAGCTGGGAATGTGGCTTATAGGTAGAAAGCTTGCTCAGCATGCATGAATGCCAGGGTTTAAATCCTCAGTGCCACATACTCAGAAAAAGCCAGAAGCTGTGGAATGGCTCAAGTGGTAGAATCCTAGCCTTGAGAAAAAGAAGCTCAGAGACAGTACCCCGGACCTAAGTTCAAGCCCCAGAACTGGCAAAATAATAGGTCAGATGCCGGTGGCTCACACCTACAACCCTAGCTAATCATGAAGCTAAGACCTCAAGACCACAGTTCAGAGACAGCCTAGGCAAGGAAAGCCTGTTAGACTCTTACCTCCAATGAACCACCAAAAGACCCCACGTGGAGCTGTGACTCAAGTGGTAGAGTGTTCACCTTGAGCTGAAGGGCTTAGGAATAGTGCTCAGGCTTGAGTTCGAGATACATACCTGGAAAAAAAGTGAGGGTTAATCAAAGTACTTTTCCTATTTGTTAATTATGAGAACATTTTCTGGAAAATGAATGCTGGTGTACACCAGAATTGGAGTCAGAGCTGAATGTTCAATTATAGAAGATCTAAATGCTCAGGCTCTTTGTCTCTAGGAGTATAACCTTGTGTGACAGGGTTCTGAAAGGTCCAATGTTGAAAGGGTTAATATACTCCCCAAGCCCTTTATGATGAGCAGTTTACTTGTATTTTCAATGTTATTATAGTTCTGAACTTAGCAGAGAAGAGAAGCTCATGCTTGTCACCCTTGCTTAGGAGTCTGAGGTCTGAGGATCACAGGGTGAGGACAGCCAGGGCAGGAATGTCTATGAGGCTCTGACTTCCACTTCACCACAGACAAAGCAGAAAGGGACTCATATGGCAGAACGATAGCCTTGAGCCAAAGGAGCCAAGGGAAAGAGCCTAGATCCACAATTCAAGCCCAAAGACCTACAAAACATTTAAAGCAAAGGACAGAAAAAGAAGGAAAAAGACAGCAACTCCCTTTGGGTTTGATCAATTTATTTCTATCTTGGAAGCTCCTGAGGAGCTAACAGGACAAGCAACAAAGAAGGACATGGACTGGGAGAGCAGGCTGAGTTCAAGGTTCAAGTGTAGCAGATCCATCTGCCCAGCCACTCACGTGAAGATTGTAATCATCTTGTGTCCTCGAGTGGTCTTCTGAAAGGTCACATGTTCAAGAATTCCTGGATTTCCCTTTGTGATGAGAAGTTACTTGCACTCTAAATGTTCTTAGAGTTCTCAAGCTATAGAAGCAGGAAAGAAACATCATTGACCCATGCTGGGTATAAATGAAGTTCTCAGGATCTAAGACCTAGCCCTGTTAGCAGGAAGAACTCCAATGTAACACTGTATTTGAAGGACAGGAAACAGTTTCAAAAAAACGGACTAGGTGCAGAGATCTAGGCCTGCAGGATTAGTAGGCAGAATGTACACACTCAACAGGGAAGTGAGCTGCAAAACCACTTCATTCATTCCAGGCACAGCAGCAATGGGGGGAAACCTGAAAAATTTGTTAGAGTCAGAAACCTGAAAAATTTGTTAGAGTCACACAAGGGTCAGGCTTTTCTCAGCCTCTTCAAACAATGACTAATTATCCTTCCTCCCTCAGGTTAAGGGAGCCTCAGGCTATCTTTAGGTTACCAATAGAGAGCCAGTTTAGTGGGGGAGAGGGGAGGAACAAAGTAGAAAAATCCTGCTTTTTGGTCTTAGGGAGTGGGTTCTTGACTCTACATCTGTCAGATTTGAAGGCCCGTCTTCTACCTCTGCCAGTCCATTCTCCTTCCTTCATTCTTCACATCATTAATGTAAATCCCCAGTCCAAGGAGAGGCAGGGCCCTTTCTCTTCTGCCTCCAAGCACCTGAGTTAGAACCTGGCTCTGCCCTCTTGACTCTGGGGCCCTCCACTGCCTTAGAAGTGGGAGAGAGACAGTCTTCCTATTCTGTGGTTATGTGAAGGTGATGCTGGTGTCCTGGCACACTGCAGAAGGCCTCATGGTTGGGAAGTGTTCCCTTGTTTCCTACTGAGATCCAAGACCAGATTCACCTATCATATTTCTATCTATCTATCTATCTATCTATCTATCTATCTATCTATCTATCTATCTATCTATCTATCTATCTATCTATCTATCTATCTAATCTATCTATCTATCTATCTAATCTATCTGTCTGTCTGTCTGTCTGTCTGTCTGTCTGTCTGTCTGTCTGTCTGTCTGTCTGTCTGTCTACTTACCTGGTATCTCTTTGGCAGTTCTTGGGCTGAACTCAAGGCCTTGGCACTGTCTCTAGCACTCTGTTACTTGAGTCACAGCACCAATTCTGGCTTTTTCTGTGTATGTGCTATTGAGGAATCAAACCCAGGGCTTCTTGCATGCTAGGCAAACACTCTCTCACTAATCCACATTCCCAGCCCCCTCATCTTTTTCTTAATGGTAGTTTTTACATAAGTACCCTACCATTTTTCATCCCCAAGTTAATTTTTCTGAATGCCTGTTATAAATATGAATCCTGATCGTCTCTTCCCCTGCATGATTTGTGACTGTTCCTGCGTTGGCCTCATAATAAAATGTAAATAAAGGCTGCTGAGAACTTAAGTGTGCATCATATAAGGATGCAGGTGTGGAGCCCTAGAAGAGAAAAGTGATGGGCTTGAAATGAAGAGAATGGTGCAGTATGCACAACGAGCATATCTGAAAAATAAATCAGTAAGAAAAAGCAGAAGCATTGCCTATGATCTGTTTGCACTCAGGGAAGTAATATACACACGTAAGTAAGTAGGACACTGATACATAACTTGGCCTTCTCTCTTTGAATTTTTTGTGGGCATCCCAGGGCTTAAACACAGGGCCCAATGCAATGAGCTGTTTTGCTCAAGGCTGAGGCTCTACCACAGCCAGAGTTCCACATCCAGCCATCTGGTCGATAATTGGACATAAGCGCCTCCCAGGCTTTCCTGCCTGCTCTGTAAAGTATCTCCTGCTTGGCTTTCTCTCTCAAATCTGGAGCTCTACCCTCTGGGCCACGGCTCCACTTCTGGTTTTCTGGTAGTTTATTAGAGATAAGAGGCTCACATACTTTCCTGCTCAGGCTGGCTTTGAATGGTTATCTCCTGAGGAGGATTTAAGCACCTTTCCTTGGGGATTCGCTGAGATGCCACTCCACAAAACCTTTAGTCTAAATCTTGGGAGGAACTAGAGAAAAACAGAAACAGGAAGATGCTTCTAGTGTGTTCTAGATACTTAAGGGTGTAGACAAAAACATTCATAATTATTAGGTCATTTTATAGACAAAAGGAGCAATGCAGACAGTCTGAAAATCGCTCAAGGTTTCAGTCCTCTCGTCCTGAGATAGTAAATTCACTGCAGCTCAATGCTAAGTGACCGAACTGGCATGTCCTGTGGACATTTGCTCCCAAATCCTGGGACACTCATTTCTCATTTTTGGCTTCAAACCTGTGGCCAGAGGGGAAGATGAGGAGAGAAAATCCTTCTCAGAGATTGCACCTATAAAGAACATTGGGTAGTTTACTTATAAATTCAAACCATTGGAATGACCCTGTTAAGAAGTCAGATGTCCAGAGTAAAAAATGAAGAAGAAAAGTAAGGCAGGTGCCAGTGGCTGCTGACTGTCCCAGCTACTCAGAAGGCTAAGATGTAGAGAACCTTAGTTTGAATCCAGCCAGTGTAGGAAAGTTGACAATATTATATCTATGAGATCAGAGAAAAACCCAGAAATGGGGCTGTGACTCAATTTTAATGTGCTACCTCTGAGCAAAAGGAGTTCAGGGACAACAGCTAGGATTAATGTCCAACCCCAGGACCTGCCCCCCACCAAAAAAAATACCGTGTAGCTCCATGTATTGTACATGGATGGATGTATCCCTATAGGTGAATCTCCAGAGTAGCTATGATGAATGGCACTGAACTAGGAAATTTGTTTGCAATACAATGATTTCATGGCACAGAGAGGGCTTTCAAGACATTGCATGTTCCAGGGCTCCCCTCACTGTTCCCAGTGTACCCTGAGGGTTTCTCTGCATTCCAGGCCTGTTGGAAGAAGTCTCTCATTGTCTGGACAGGCAGACAAAAGGCCTCACTCCTGTACAGCGGTGAAACAAACAACTCCATCTGGGCCAATTAGTGAGGATGAGTGTGGGTAGGATCTGAAGGTCAGGAGAAAAAGGCCTCTTTGTACCCCAAGCTATCTCTCTCACCAGTGCTCTGTTTTGACAGGAAGCCTTCATTTATGCCACCACCCTTGGCAGGCCAAGTTCCCTGCACTTATCTTGCCTTTGTGAGACTATATTCCAGTGTTCAGATACCATGTTCAATATAATTCAGGAGTCCTTCTGGCAGAGAACTAGGGCACTGAACCTAATGAAATGTTTAATTTCAGTCGATGATGGGCCTATGATGCCTCTCCTAGGTTTCTGGAACCTTGGGAAATGCAAGCACATGTCGGATATCACAAAGCTTCCTGTCATCTAGGGTTGGTGAAGCTCATCATGTTTTGAAACGTTTGACCTCTCTTAGTTGGGCCCTGGGTGGCTAGGTTTTGCGGTTGAACACAGGGCCTGGGTGCTGAACATGAGCTCAGTGCAGAAGCCCAGTGCTCTACCATTTGGTGTCACAGCTTCACTTCTGGTCTGTGTGTGTGTGTGTGTGTGTGTGTGTGTGTGTGTGTGTGTGTGTGTGTGTGTGTCCATGTGCATGCATGCATACACCAGTCCCGGAGATTGAACATAGGATCAAAGCAGTGTACCTAGTTTCTCTTGTACAAGGATATCTCTCTCCCACTTGAGCCACAGAGACACTTCAGGCTTTTTTCTAGTGATGTGGTCCTGAGAAATCATGCCCAGGGTTTCATATATGCAAAGCACTCTACCCCTAAGGCACATTCCCAGCCCCCTACTTCAGGTTTGTTAGTTTGTTTCTGTCTTTTTCTTGTTGTTGTTGTTGTCTGTTGTAGCAGTTAAAGTATGGACCTGGGTGCTGTCCTTGAGTTCTTCAGCTCAAGTCTAGTGCTCTACCACTTGAGCCACAGCACCACTTCAGGTTTCCTTGTGGTTCATTGGAGTTAAGTGTCTCAAGGACTTTCCTGCCCCAGACTAGCTTTGAACCATGATCCTCAGATCTCATCCTCCTGAGTAGCTAGTATGACAGGCATGAGCCACAAGCACCAAACTTCCACTTCAGGTTTCTTAGTGATCAATTGCAGATAATAGTCTCATGGGCCTTTTGTGTCTGAGATAGTTTGGAACCCAGATCCTCAGATCTCAGCTTCCTGAGATGGCAGGATGACAGACCTCAGCTATAGACCCCTAGGCTGTGGCACTCTGTTGCAATGGGGTCCTTGGCTCCACGTGGTGGAGGGCTATCCCTGAGCCCAGTGGTAAGGGTCAGTGCCTAAGCCGCAAGTTCAAGGTTCATGACTGAGAAAAACAAGAACAAAACAATTGTCTGCATGAGACAACTCACTAGCCTTCAGTAATACATAATTTTGTCCATGCCATGGGGACACATCTGAGGCACAATATTTTTTTTTAATCAGACTTCTTTTTTATTTTTTTTTTTGGTCGGTTGTGGGGCTTGAACTCTGGGCCTGGGTGCTGTCCCTCAGCTCTTCAGCTCAAAGCGAGCACTCTACCACTTGAGCTACAGTGCCACTTCCGGTTTTCTGGTGGTTTATTGGAGATAGGAGTCTCACAGTCTTTCCTACCCGGGCTGGCTTTGGACCGCGAACCTCAGATCTCAGCCTCCTGAGTAGCTAGGATTACAGTTGTGAGCCACCAGCGCCCGGCTTTTTTTTTTCTTTATTGTGAAAATACCATACAGAGGGGTTACAATTACATTGGCAAAGTATTGAACACATTTCTTAGTAAGCATTGTTGCCTCCTCCTTTGTTTCCCCTTCCTATCCCTTCCCCCTCACTCCCCCCCACCAAAGTTGTAAAGTTCGTTTTTAGACGTAATGAATTCTACATCTCATATTGACAATGGGTCCACCTGTATCTCTATTTAAACGATTTTCTTTTTCTCTTCCCCTCCACAAATTATACCAACATCAAATTCAGTGAAAACAGGGGTTATGCTGTGGGGGAGAGACCTACAAAGCAACAAATAAATCATCTTACAAATATGTTAGAAACAACCGCATGAAAGAAAAATCATTTGAATCCTTACGGTGTGTTTCATTTCACCTAAGAACAACATATCTGACATTTTCTGCTTGTCTCAGGCATATACTAGTTATTGCAAATAAGGAAAACCATGGGACCTATGTTTCTTTGAGCCTGTCTTACTTCACTTAATATAATATTTTCCAAGTCTTTCCATTTACTAACAAATGTGGCAATGTCATTTTTTCTTATGGAGGCATAGAATTCCATATTATATATATATGTATATATATATATATATAATATGGAATTCTATATATATATATATATGTATATATACACATATATATCAAATTTTTTGTCTGCAAAATCATCTGTTGTGGAGCTCTTACAAGGACCAGATGAATGAATGCACCCTGTGAAGGCCACAGCACGTGACACTCTTTGCATGACTCAGCACACAGCACCCTGTAAAGAACTCAGCACACTGCACCCTGTAAAGGACTCAGCACAGAGCACCCTATGAAGGGCTCAGCACATAGCTCTATTCCACAAATTGTCATTAGAATTATGGTGGTTTCATCAGTATCACTCTTCTTTGAGGAACATTTCACAAACCACAAAAGATCACATCTAATGGTTTAGAGGGGTGATTTTGTGAGGGGGGTTACCCATGGGGCTTGAACTCAAAGCATGTGCATACTGTTCTAATAACATTTGCTCAGGGCTAGAGCTCTGCCACTAGGAGCCACATTTTAAAGAGTCTCACAGACTTCCTGCCACAGCTGGATTTTAAAGCCCCCAAACAGCTAGGATGATGGGGTTAAGCCAGCCATCAGCTTTTGGTTCCGTGCAGCTGGGTTCCAAAGGTATACATATGGCTAAGTCAGGTTAGGTGGCAGCTGTCAGCGCCAGACTCCTAGCTTGCTCTGTGATGATGTATTTGAAGTCCTGTCCTTATATCATTGCAGGTAGAACATTCTACCTTGTTTTTGGTGGCAGCCCTGGGCCTTGAGTAAGGGCTTAGAAAATGTTCCTAAGTGTTGGTGCTCCAGGATAGCATTCAATTGATTGAGAAACAGCAGAACTTCTGGATTTTCTGTTTATGTAGCACTGATAAATCCAACCCAGGGCTTCTTGCTTACTAGGTGAGCACTCAACCACTGAGCCGCAGGAGTAAGTGAGGTATAAATAGATGGAGCTTCCTGTATATAAGTATTATATACACAAAAGGAGAGATGTCTGTATATTATTGAATTATAGATAATATTACTACCAATTATTGGTTTTAAATTATGTCTCCATTTAATGATGTGTCCCAGTTGAACAATTAATAAAGCATTAATGAATAATTACTCAATATCCTGTTATTATTTATCATATATGTGCATACATCCATACATATAATTACATATTTCATAAATGAGACAAATTAACTTATGTATCGTGTGTTACTACTAATTATAAGGTATTTAATTATGTCTCCATATAATTTTTATTCTCTTAATGCTCAATAAAATATTAATTAAACTTAATCCAAGTCCTATAATTATTGCGTCTAATTTTATCCCAGAATGATTCACTACTAATTCAATCTGTTTTTCTTCCACCTATTTCATTTCTTACATTTATGACATCCTATTGCATAGCATATAGATTTGAATAAAATTTATACATCCTACCTGTCACTGAACACTTTCAAATAAGAGGAAAACATGTCACACTCAGCTTCTCACTCCATGATTACATTTTTGGCAGTGCTGGGATCTAAACTCAGGGCCTAGAGGCTCAGTTCATGAATGGGTGACTGCCAGCACAGCAGCCTCTAGCTAATTCAGCTGCTAGGCAGTTCCCAGGCCCTAAGATCGAGCCCTGTATGTTGATTCCATATTGCACTTAGTGTAGTTATTCATTTTATTTTTTTGTTTTATTCATTTATTTACCATTTATTTTATTGACTCTTATTACACATGAAACATTTACTACATGTATTACATAGGATATAGCTTTGCCTATGTATGAAACTTCACACCTGACACCCAGGCCTTTCACAGAAAAGGAAAACGTGTCACCTTAGGCTTCTTACTCCACCATTCAATTTTGTGAGTGCTGGCATCTGAACTGATAGCCTGCAAGGCCCAATTCATGAATGGGTGAGTTGCAGCACACCAGCCTGGGGCATATAGACCTTACAAGAAGTTCCCAGCACCTGAGATCGAGCCCCAGGGGTTGACAAAATAAGAACAGATTGACATGCAGGTGGTACTACACAAATAAATATAGATCTTTAAAGAGTGCCAGAGATGTTTATATATTCTTCAGTTATATAAACTACATTCCTAGCAAATCTTGGGTATTTATTATGCCTCCATGTAATTAATATTTTCGTTTTCATCCTTAATGAAATATTAATTAAATCAACTACTGTCTTGAAACAATTGCATCCATATAATTAATAGTATTCTTTTAATGTGTCAAAAAATATCCATTAAAATCCATCGCTTCCTAAAATCACTCTGTTTAATTTTATAGTAGTATCATTCAGGAACAACTAATTCAACCTTGACATTCATATCCTTCCATCGGTATTCCTATATATAGGAACCAGACTCTTAGGATCTCCCTGCATTAGTAGGGGTTAAGACCCGGCTTCGAACACAGGGCCTATGTGGCCCTGTTGGCCTATGGCTTCCTTGGTAGCCTGCCAGCTTGCACCAATGCCAGGTTAGAAACACTTTTCAGCCATGTCATTCAGACCCAGTATGGTCACCTTGCAAAGAAAACAAATGTAAAACTGGAAGCCATCTGAAAGTTGCCGATTTGTTTTTTGTTTTTATTTTTATTTTTTCTGTAAAAATACCGTACAGAGGGGTTACAATTACATGGGCAAGATAATGAGTACATTTCTTTTCAAACATTGTTGCCTCCTCCTACGTTTCCCCTTCCTATCCCTTCCCATACCCTCCCTGCCTCCCCACCAGATCCTCCCCCCCACCAATGTTGAAAAGTTCGTTTTTCGACATAATGACTTGTACATATCATTGTTGTAATAGGTCCACTTGTATCCCTATTTAAACGATTTGTTTTTTCCCTTCCCCTCCACAAATTATACCACCATCAAATACAGTGAAAGCACGGGTTATACTGTGGGGAAGGGACATACAAAGCAACATAGAAATCATCTTATAAATATGTTAGACACAATTGAATGAAATATAAAAAAACCTTTTGAATACTTATCTTTGGGTTCATTTCCCTAACATCAACTTATCTGACCTTTTCTGCTTGACTCAGACATATACTAGTTATTGCAAATAAGGGAAACCTTATCTGTGTCGTTTTATTTATTTTTATTCCTGTCAGTCTTTGGAGCACAGGAACCCAGGTTCGGCTGAGTCCAGTGGCTTCAACCCAGCCTGGATTGATCGAAGCTGAGGCAGAGTTGCCATTATCTGAGTTCAAGCCCTGTGCTTGACAAAATAAAAATAAATAAATAAATACATTAAAATATTTAAAAAATTATGAGGCGCTGTGGCTTGGAATTGACGCCATTTTTTCTGCCAGGCCTGGGATTTGAACTCAGGGTCTGGGAAATCTGCAGCATTGTGGGGGAAGGGGAAGCTTACCATGCTGGAAGACAAGAAAGTCAAGCCTGTTCCCAGGGCCTGAATTCAAGTCCTAGCACTTGAAAACAATAATATTTGTATAAATTTTAAATACATGATTTATATTTACAGGTTTACTGCATATTGTGGTTCAGATAGTTATTGATTTTATTTTGTGTTTTATTTATTTCTTGTGTATTTTAGTGAGTATGATTACACATATAATATTTTTTACATCCTATTATATAGAACACAGATTTGCCTATGTATTATCCATCATTCCTGAGACCCAGGACTTGCCGATAATGAAAACAAGTGGGACAATTAGCTTCTTTCACCAGGATTTTTGGCAGTTCTGTGATTTGAACTCTGGGACTACAAGACCCACTTCATAAATGGGTCAATGTTAGCACACCAGTCTGATGCAAGTGAAGTTGGCGGGCAAATTTGAGGACCAGAGATCAAGCCCTAGGAGTGGCAATATATAAACAGACAGATGTGTAGATTGCAGTGTGTGTGTGTATTTACATATGTATATGCATCTATAAATAAATATATACCGAGGCAGATAGATATTTGTGTAGATTCTATTGCATAACTCTATATATAAAGTGATGTCTATAACTTATTCTTATATATTCTACTGTTACCAATTTTTTGGTCTAAAATTATGCGTCCATTAATTAATCACGGTGGAAGACTTAATAAAGTATTAATTCAATTAATCAATGACCTATATTTATTGTGTACAATCTTATACTACATTGACTAGCTAATTAGTAATTCAATTAGTACATGCCAAACATTCTATTTGTCTTCCTATAGATAGGAATAGATAGGAATGAGTTTCCTAGCATCTTCAGCCATGTGTAGGTGGCAGTCCCAGGATCAAACTCAGGGCCTAGGTGTCTGGGTTGCACTCAGGCTTCACTGAAAGCCCCCAGCCTTCGGCCAAGCAAGGTCATGTACAATTTTCAAGCTGAGTCATTGAGACCCAGGATGGCCACAGTGCAAAGGAAACAAAGGTAAAATGGTTGTATAAAACTTCCTTGATTTTTCCTCCTCCATTTTTGTTGCTTTGATGGAATTTTGCCATTGCTAGGAGTTGAACTCCGGTCCTAGGATCCCTGGATCATCTGCGGGTGTAAATGCTGCACCCCTGCCTAGGGTATTCATGGTTTAAGACACAATAAAGTGCTTTCTTCAGCAAAAGGACCTCAGGGACAATGTTTAGGCTCACAGTTCAAGCTTCAGGAGCGGTCAAACAAAAAATGAGCCATTAAGTCTGTGTGTTTGTGTATGTATGCATGTATTTCTATCAGTGAACATCCAGAGTCGCTATGAAGAAAGGCACCCAGCTAGGAAATTTGCTTTGAATAGAATGATTTCATAGCACAGAGAGTGCTTTCAAGACAGTGCGTGTTCCTGGTATCCCTTCACTGTTTCCAGTGTAGCCTGAAGCTTTCTGCACACTCCAGGCTGTTGGAGGAAATCTGCCTCATTGTTAGAACAGGCAGGAAAAAAAGCCTCACTCCTGTACAGCTGTGTAACAAACAATTCATGTGGGCCAATTAGTGAGGATGAGTGTGGGCAGGCTCTGAAGGCCAGGAGAAAAAGGCCTCTTTGCACCCCAAGCTCTTCCTCTCCCAGTGCTCCATTTTGACTGGAAGCCTTCATTTCTGCCATCTCCCATGGCAGGCCAAGTTTCCTGCACTCATCCTGTCTTTGTTAGACTATGTTCCAGTGTTGAAAAAGAACTACTACTACTACAATTAATTCAAGAGTCCTTCTGGCAGACAACTAGGGAGCTGAACCTAATAAGATTCCTAATTGGCAAAGGTGCCTCCCTAGGTTTCTGGGAGCTTGTTAAATCTAAGCACTTGTGCAAAATCATAATGCTTCCTGTCATCTAGGGCTGGTGAAGTTCATCATGTATTGAAACCTTTCCCCTCTCGGAGTTGGGCCCTGGGTAGGTAGATTTTGGGTTAAACACAGGGACAGGGTGCTGACCTTGAGCTCAGAGGAGAAGCTCTTTGCTTTACCATTTGGTGTCACTGATTCATTTCTTGTATCTTTGTGTGTGTGTGTGTGTGTGTGTGTGTGTGTGTGTGTGTGCGTGCGTGTGTGCATGCGTGTGTGCGTGTGCATACACCAGCCCTGGAGCTTTTATTCAGGACCTGACCACTGTACCTTAGTTTCTCCTGTACAAGGACAGCACTCTACCACTTGAGCCACACAGACTTTTTTTCTAGGGATGTGGTACTGAGGATTCAAACCCAGGGTTTCATACATGCAAAGCATTCTACCCCTAAGGCACATTCCCATCACTCCACTTCAGGTTTCTTGATTTCTTTTCTTGTAAGTTGGAGGAGTTGAAGCCTGGGCCTGGGTGCTGTCTCTAAGCAATTCAGCTCAAGTCTAGCACTCTACCACTTGAGCTACAGTGCTCCTCCATGCTTTCTGGTGTTTCTTTGGAGATAACCATCTCAAGGAATCTCCTGCCGACGCTGGCTTTGGACCATGATACTCAGCTCTCAGGCTCCTGAATAGCTAGGGTGAGAGGTGCGATTCACTGGTGCCCAGCTTCCACTTTAAGTTTCTAAGTGGTGAATATGAGATAATAGTCTCATGGGACCTTTTGTTTCTGGGATAGTTTGGAACCCAAATCCCAGCTTCCTTAGCAGGCAGGATGATAGACCTCAGCTAAAAACAACTAAGCGGTGACACTTTCTACAAGGGGGTCTTTGGTTACGCATGGTAGAGTGCAAGCCATGAGCCCAAGAGGAATGTCAAGCGCCTAGGCTCTGGGTTGAAGGTTCATGATGGAGAAAACGAAACCAAACCAATTGTCAGCAGGAGACAAGTCACTAGAGTTCAGTACATACATTAATTTGGCCCTGCCTTGGGGACATATCTGAGCCTCAACTTTCTCATCTGCACAAACATCTTACTTGTGGAGCTCTAACAAGGACCATATGAAAGAATACACCCCATGAAGGACTCAGCACATAACACCTCAGCAGCCTGCGCACCAGGAGGGACTCATCACATAGCTCTATCCCACAAGCTGTCATTAGAATTCGGGTGCTTTCATCAGTATCACCATTCTTTCAGAAAAACGTCACAAACCACAAAAGTTCACATCTAATGGTTTAAAGATGTGGTTAACGGAGGGGAGGGTCCTCAGCCTTGGGGATTGCACTCATAGGTTGAAGGTGCTCTCCTAAGACCTTTTCCTCAAGGCTAGGACTCTACCACTTTGAGCCTCAGCTCAAAGTCTCACAGACTTCCTGCCAGGGCTGAGTATGCAAACCACCAGTTTCAGAACTCATCCCCGAGCAGTTAGGGGTGAGCCAACAGCATCTGATTCCATGGAGTTGGTTTGTAGCTGTTGACCTCTGGCTAAGTCAGGTTAGACGTCAGCCATCAGCTTCAGACTCCTTGCTTGCTCTGTCATGAGGTATTTGAAGCCCTGTCATTCTATAGTTGCAGTCATAACATTCTAACTTGTTTTTGGTGCTTCAGTGACAGCACCACTTCTGGCTTTTTCTTTGCATGTGATAGTGTGGAAATGAACCCAGAGCTGCATACATCCTAGGCAAACACTCTACCACTGAGCCCCAGTAGTGACAAGTGTAGAAATAGATATGGTTTGTTTTATATATATATATACATATATATATGTATATATATATATATAAAACAAGAGAGAGATGTCTGTATATTATTAAGTTATATATACTATATAACTACCAATTATCAATAATTAAATTATTTCTTCCTTTATTGAGGTATCATGTTTGAATTCATAAAGTATTAATTGAAAATTAGGCAATGTACTATGATTATTGTGTATAATTTTATAATATAAACATACACTAAGTACTAATGTAATTGTTACTTTTACAACATTCCATTCATATGGCTGTCTATTGGAATGCATTTTTTAGGATCTCCTGACATTTGTAGGTGGCAGGGATTTGAACCCCGGACCTAGTTTGCTGGTTTGGGCTATGGCATCCCTGATAGCCCATCAAACTTCAGCAGTGCAAGATCATGTACACTTTCCGGGCCCTGTCATTTAGACCCAAGATGGTCACAATTCAAAGGAAAAAAACTATGTAAAACCACCTTCTGGAACTTCCCAGTTTTATCCTTCTCCTTCCTTCACCCTCTTTTTTTTGTCAGTTGTCAGGCAGAAGTCTGAGTCTGTACACTGTCTCTCAACTCTTCAGCTCAAGGCTATCATTTTACCACTTGAGCCATAGCAACACTTCCGGCTTTTTTCTGATTATGTGTTGCTGAGGAATTGAACACAGGACCTTATGCATGCAAGGCAAGCACTCTACTACTGAGCCACCTTCCCAACACTTCACCTTTTTTGCCACTCCAAAGATTTGAACTCAGGTCCTAGGATCTCAGGATGGGCTGTGGGTCTAGAGGCTGCACCCCAGCCTAGAGTGATCAAGGCTGAGGCAGAGTTGCCACAAGCTGAGTTCAAGGCCTGGGCCTGGCCAAAAAAATTAAGGCCCTGGCTTGGAATTGGCACCATTTTTCTGGAGGCCTGGGATTTGAACTCAGGGTCTGGGGAACTCTGTGGCACTGTGGGGGAGGGGAAGCTCACCGTCTTTGAAGACAAAAATTTCAGACCAGTTTCAAGGGCCTGAATTCAAGCCCCATCACTGAAAAAATAATACTCATATATGAGATCTTTTTACATACATGGGTTTACTCCATATGACATTTATTACCCTTCTTTATTCATTGCTTATTTTATTTAGCATTATTACATATATAATTTTTTTCATTTATTATATCTTATCACATGGATATATTTGCATATGGATTATACATCATACTGAGACACAGGACTTTTACAGAGAAGGAAAAAATGTGTCAAAATTGACTTCTTACTGCACATATAAACTTTTGGCAATGCTGGGATTTGAACTCACAGGCCACAATGCATAATTTATGAATGGGTCAGTTGTAGAACAAAAGCCATTGGCAAACTGAGCTGCCAGCCAGTTCTGAGGACCTGAGATTAAGCCATAGTAGTGGGCTATATATATATATATATATATATATATAAATAGATACATTGTTAGCTATAGACATAGATATAGACATAGAAAGATAGATAGATATAGGTAGATAGATAGATAGATAGATGGATAGATAGATAGATAGATAGATAGAAAGACAGTAGATAGATAGATAGATAGACAGACAGATAGATAGATAGATAGATAGATAGATAGATAGATAGATAGAAAGACAGTAGATAGATAGATAGATAGATGTGTAGTTTGCTATATATATGAGAGAGACAATGTGAGGATATTAAATTATATATATTAAAAATTATTAGTTATTAAATTAGGTCTCCATTTAATGCAGTCTCATGGTTGAATACTTACTAAAGTATTAATGTAAAAGAAGTCAGTATTCTTTAATTAGGAGAACCAAACCAGGGTGTTAGAATGGAAGACATAATCCAATAATTTTTGTGTGGTATTCTATAAGAGAATCATTAACTCTCAATTTATTTGTAACTTTTATAAATTCCATTAAGCATTCCCGTGGATAGGAATGATTTTCTCAAGATCTCCCACCATTTGTAGGTGGCAGACCTGGCATTTCAACTCCAGGCCTGAGTAGTTTACTCAGAAATGCAAACCATTAGAATGACAATGTGAAGATTTCAGATTGTCATGAGAAAAATAGAACAAGAAGAAAAGAAAGCCAAGTGTCAGTGGATCCTGCCTGTAATTCTAGGTCTGCAGGAGTCTGAGAGGTAGAGAATGACAATTTTTAAATTCAGTCGGGACAGGAAAGCCCAGGACAATCTTATTTCTAAGGAATCACAGGAATCAAAAAATAAACATGAGTGGGGCTGTGGCTCAAGGGCATAGCACTACCTTTGAGCAAAAGGAGCTCAGGGACAGTGCCTAGGCTCATCGTATAACCCCCAGACTTCCCAAAAACCAAAAACAGTAACTCCATGTCTACCCATGTATATATGCATGTATTTCTATCGGTGAAGATCCAGAGTCCCTATGTTGAAAGGCATTCAGCTAGGAAATTTGCTTTGAATAAAATTTTTTCATAGCACAGAGAGCGCTTTCAAGACAGTGCATATTCTGGGGCTCCCCTCACTGTCCCCAGTGTAACCTGAGGGTTTCTGCAAACCTCAGGCTGCTGGAGGAAGTCTGCCTCATTGTTGAAACAGGCAGATAAAAGGCCTCACTCCTGTACAGCTGTGTAATAAACAACTCCATCTGGGCCAATTAGTGAGGATGAGTGTGGGCGGGCTCTGAAGGCCAGGAGAAAAAGACCTCTTTGTATCCAAAACTATCTCTTTCCCCAGTGCTCCTTTTGGACAAGAAACCTTCATTTGTGCCACCTCCTCTGGCAGGCCAAGTTCCTTGTAGTTATCCTGTCTTAGTTAGACTATGTCCCAGTGTTGAAACAAACTGCTACAATTAATTCAAGGAATGTTATATGTGTAATAATACTAAGTAAATAAGGGTAATAAATGTCAATGCAGTAAACCCATGTATGTAAATAGATCTCATATATGAACATTATTTTTTCCAGTGCTGGGGCTTCAATTCAGGCCCTAGGAATTGGTCTGAATTTCTTGTCTTCAAGGACAGTGAGCCATTCCCCTTTACCCACAATGTCACAGAGTTACCCAGACCCTGAGTTCAAATCCCGTGCCTGCCAGAAAAATTGTGCAAATTCAAGCCAGGGTGTTATTATTATTATTATTTTTATTGCCAAGTACGGGACTTGAAGTCAGGTCTTGGCATCTCTGCCACTGCCAGCACTGGGATCCTAGGACCTGAGTTCAAATCTCGGGACAGGCAAAACCTATAAAAAATAAAAAGGAGAATCATAATACTGAGATGTTCAAGAAGGTAGTTTTACATTTTTATTTCCTTTGTATTGTAACCATCCTGGGTCTAAATGCCAAAGCCCAGAAAGTGTACATGATCTTGCATTGCTGATGTTTGGCAGCTATTAAGGAAGCCATAGCTGAAACAGGCAAATTAGGTCTGGAGGTCAAATCCCAGGACTGCCACTAATGAATGGCGGGAGATTCTAAGAAACCCTTTCCTATATGCATCCATAGGAATGGAATGTTATAAAAGTAACAATTAAATTAGTAGTTAGTGTACGATTATATTATAAAATTATACACAACAATTATACTACATTGACTATTTTTCAATTAATATTTTATTATGTATTCAATCATGATACTTTAAAAAGGAAGGAATTTAATTGCCAATAATCAGTAGTAATATTCTATATGCAGTTACATAGTATACAGACATCTCTCTCTTGTTGTATACATATACATCCATTTATGTGTCAACCAATCTATAAATTTATCTGTTCATACTCTTGTCACTCCTGGGGCTCAGTGGTAGGGTGCTTGCCTAGTATGTACAAAGCCCTGGGTTTGATTCCTCACTACCGCGTGCACAGAAAAATCTGGAAGTCATGCTGTCCATCAAGCAGTCGAGCACTAGCTTTGAGCATAAAAGCTTAGGGACTGTGTCTAGACCCTTACTCAAGACCCAGGACTGGCACCCCAAAAAAGAAAATGCTAGGTCTGTCTCCCACAAATGGAGGGACATCCTGACAAACTCATTCTTGTTCATGTGAATGCTAATGGAATGCTATAAAAGTAATAATTAAATGTGCAGTTGCTTCATGATTCTATTTTAGAATGCCACAAAATAATTATTGGATTCATATCTTCCGTTCTAGCATCATGGTATGATAATTATTACTTTTATAGCATTCCATTAGCATTCACATGAACAAGAATGAGTTTGTCAGGATGTCCCTCCATTTGTGGGAGACAGACCTAGCATTCAAACTCCAAGCCAGTGTAATTTAACTTGAATGCAAACCATTGGAAGGACACCATGAAGATTTCAGATTGTTATGATTTAAAAAAAGAACAAGAAGAAAAGAAAGTAAGGTGTCAGTGGCTCCTGCCTGTAATCCTAGCTCCTTAGGAGCCTGAGATGTAAAGAATGCCAATTTGAATTCAGCCGGGGTGGGAAAGTCCATGATACCCTTCTTTCTAAGAGGTCACATGAAGAAGAAAAACCATGAATGGGTCTATGGTTCAAGGGCAGAGTGCTACACTTGAGCAAAAGGAGCTCAGGGACAGAGCCTAAGCTCATAGTACAACTACAGACCTGCCAAAAAAAAAGAGGAGGCAATAACTCCTTGTATCATTGTATGGATGATGAACATTCAGCAGGTTGCCCATGCCCAGACACCCAATCTGGGCAAGCTGGGACAAGCCCTCAGAGAGTACTAAGTCTGAGCTGGCAACTTGAACAAAGCATCCTTCTCTGCCATTTAAAGAACTGAAGCATTATGTTCTGGCCGAGGTGTCCCATTGGGACACCTAGAAGCCAGACACTACCTCCAGGGAGACCACAGTTCTAGGCTATAGGAGTTGTCGAGGGTTCTGGCTTCATATTCTCTATCCCTCTGTATGATGTGAGCCTAGACCTCCGGGGCTCATTCCTCATTTCCAAGTCACAGGCTAGTCCCAAATATTGGCAAAGATATGAAATAGTCAGTGATTTCTACAACAAAAGGAGTAAGCTAATAAACCCCACCTTCATAACTCCCATTAGAAGTGAGCCTTGTGTTGTGTATGTGGCTTAGTGGTAGAGTGCTTAGATAGCATGCATGCACGAAGCCTTTGGTTCTATTCCTCAGTACCACAGAAACAGAAAAAGCCAAAAGTGGCACTGGGGCATAAGTAGTAGAGTGCTAGCCTTGAGCAAAAGGAGCTCAGGACCATGACCGGACCCTGAGTTCAAGCCCCAAGACTGGCAAAAAAAAGTTAGCCTGGTGAGATATATTGTTCTGGGACTCAGAGGAGGGTCGAGGTTATAGGTTAGAGGTAGGGTAGAGGGCAGGTGCTGGTGGCTCACCCCTGTAATCTTAGTTACTTAGGTGGCTGAGATCTGAGGATGACAATTGCAAGCAGGAAAGTCTTTATGAGACACTTTTCTCCAGTTAAACACCCAAAAAGCCAGAAGTAGAGCTGTGGTTCAAGTAGTAGAGCGCTATCCTTGAGCACAAAGGCTCAGGGATAGAATAGCATCCAGGCCATGAATTCAAACCCCAGCAATGGCACACACATGCACACACACACACACATACACACACACAACCTCACACACATACACACACACACACACACACACACACACACACATCAAGATAGAGCATTTGCCACTCAGCCTGCACAAGTTCCATCTCTAGAAACTTAATACTAAAAAAATAGAGGGAGATTGGAAGGAAAGACTTGCTCCATGAGGTGATATAACCAGTGCCAAAATTCCACAGGAGTTCTAAGATGTGAAAGAGGACAGAGAGCCTCAGGCAGAAGGTCCAGCATGGGCAACGGTCCTGAGGTGTGGTTTAGAGCAAGTGGTGTGGGTGGAATGAAGGTTCTGTGGCTTCAAACAAGTCTGGCAGGACATTCAAGGCTGTGTCAAGGTTTGTACTTGAGTCACAGGTAGGGCAGTGGTTGGGGTCCCAGAATGGGGCCCAGGGGGAAGATTATCTTGTCTTTTCACCATGGACCCCAGCCATTTCCTGTGGCTGGAAGCCTATTTTTCACAGCTCCTGACCCTCAGACCTCCTTTGCATGGAGGAGTCAGGGCAAATGCAGGGAAGAAATCTTGCTTAAGAAAAGCTTCTAGGGGCTGGGAAGGTGGCTCAGTGGTAGAGCGCTTGCCTTGCATGCCTGAGGCCCTAGGTTCGATTCCTCAGGACCACATAAGCAAAAAAGAAAAAAGCTGGAAGTGGTGCTGTGGATCAATTGGTAAAGCACTCGCCTTGAGCTGAAGAGCTGAGGGACAGCGCCCAGGCCCAGAGTTCAACCCCCAGGACTGGACACCCCCCCAAAAAAAGAAAAGCTTCTAGCCTAATGCCACCAGTGGCTCAACCACTGTAAATCCTAGCTACTCAGGAAACTGAGATCAGAGGGATGAAATTACTGAGACTCTTCTTGCCGATGAACTACCAAAAGCCAGAAATGGAGCTGTGGCTCAAGCCCCAGTACTGGCACCTAAAAAAATTTAAAAAAAGCTTTCAGGAGCTCCTAGTCCACTGTAGTGAAACTCCAGATCAGCCCGGCACCGGTAGCTCACACCTGTCTTCCTAGGTCCTCAGGAGGCTGAGACCTGAGGATCACGGTTCAAAGCCAGCCCAGGCCAGAAAGTCTGGGAGACTCTGAACTCCAGAGAACCTCCAGAAAACTGGAAGTGGCGCTGTGGCTCAAGTGGTAAGCTGAAGAGCTGGGGAACAGCAACTAGGCCCAGAGTTCAAGCCCCATGACCAACAACTGGCCTGCTTGGACCTCACTCTGTGGCAGAATATTTTCCAATGGGCCCCTGATGGACTCGCAATGTCTAGGTGTCCCACCAGTCTTCAGAGCAGCCTGTTTGGATATCTTTCCCTACAGAGTAGGCCACAGTATCAGAGAAGGGTCAAACCTTGGGGCACGGAGGTCATCAGTCGAGTCATCAGAATGGCATCTATCATGGGTGCAGTATGGATCTGAGGAGTAAATCTATGTCTCATACCAGGGTTCTGGGCCAGGAGGGGCAGGAGCTGCAAGATGACACAACAGGTAATGCCCACTCACACAAGTATCACAAAAGTGTGAATCTGTCAGGCACACCTTTGACGGGTGTTGAGTTGGGCTCATGAAAGACTTGTAGGCTTAGGAATCCACGGGTGGCTGGTTGCTGCTTGTAGCAGTCACTACTCCTGGAGTCCCAGGGTTTGGAGCCTTGCTTTCCTCAGCAGTGCTCAGGGGCAGATGAAGGTCTGAAATCGTGGGCCAACTACAAAGAGCATCCATAGTGTCCTTCTCTTGGTCCTGTGGCCCCGTGCATGAATGGAGGGGCAGGTTCCATGGAACTTACTGCCATGACCCAGACCCCTCAGCTCAAGAAGGACTTAGGGAGAAACAACTTGATCTGCCTTGAGAGTTTACTATGATTATGCCTCAGGACTGCCCACAGTTCTACCTCAGCTCATCATTAACACCTCTGTGTGTGTGTGTGTGTGTGTGTGTGTGTGTGTGTGTGTGTGTGTGCATGAGTGTGCATGCATGTGTGTGTGCACATATTTGTACAGGGGTTTGAACTCAGGACTCAGGCTCTGTCCCTGAGTTTTTTCAATGAGGGCTAGTACTTTACCACTTGGGCCAGAGCTTTTCTTCCAGCTTTCTGTGGTTATTTGCAAAAGAGAGTCTCACTGGCTTTTCTAGCTGGGCTGCCACTGAAGGACAATCTGCAGATCTCAGACTCTGAGGAGATAGGAATATGAAAGAATGAGCTATTAGTATCTAACTGGCCACACTTTCCTTCTTGGATAAAACAGAGTACCTCTCTGTCCCAGCCGAGCACCCCATGTTCAGCTACTTCTCCAACCCAGGCTTCAGACAAAACATACCCTCCACTGAGGACAAAGAAATGGGATCAGGTTTGAGCTTTATGTTCTCCACACAGTCAGGGGCTGCTAGGAGCTGATGTAGAGATCAGAAGTCTAGGCCAGGGCAAGTAGACAGCAGTAGAACAGAAGAGCGTATGAAAAGACATCCTTGCATCTGGGTGCCATTGGCTTATGCCTGTAATCCTAGCTACTCATGGCTGACACCTGAGGATCAATCAAGATTCAAAGCTAGCCTGGGTAGACTCTTATCTCCAATGAATCATCAAAAAGCTGGGAAGGAAAGTTACACTAGTTCACACGGTACAGCACCAACCTTGTGCAAACAAGCTAAAGGACAGCACCTAGGCTCTGAGTTCAAGTCCTGGTAAACACACACACACACACACACACACACACACACACACACACACACACACACACAAACATCTTTAGCAGATGCCAATGTCTCATACCAGCTATCTAGTACTCAATAGGCTGAACTCTTAGAATGGCAGCTTGAAGCCAGCCCAGGCAAGTAAATCTGTGAGACTCTTCTCTCCACTAAACTACTAAAAAAGATGAAAGGTGAGCTGTGATTCAAGTGGTAGAGTGTTAGCTCAGGGACAGTGCCTAGGCCCTGAGTTCCAGTTCTGAGATTTTTTTGGGGGGGGGAGGTCCGGTTATGGGGCCTGACCTCTGGGTCTGGGCGCTGTCCCTCAGCTCTTCAGCTCAAGGCTAGCACTCTACCACTTGAGCCACAGCGCCACTTCCGGCTTTTTCCTTTTTGCTTATGTGGTGCTGAGGAATCAAACTCAGGGCCTCAGGCATGCAAGGCAAGTGCTCTACCACTGAGCTACCTTCCAAGCCCTCTGAGATTTTTTAAAAAATAAATACCCTTTGCCATCCCCCAACCCCACAGGCCATAAATCCAGATTTTGGTCATCCTAGATCTCACTTCCGTTCCTGCTACTTCCACAGCACTGTCACAAGTAGCCTGTGTGTGGCTAGCTCGGGGTTAAGAATTGAACTTACACAAGGGGGACATAACCAGGTCAAGGCTCATGCCCCAGAACATTGAGGTACTGGCCATACCAGTCTCTCACCCCCTCTACCCTGACCCTGGAATCTAGTCTGTGCTCTGTATTATGGTTATCCGGAATTGTTTAGAAGGACCTGAGAGGCTCAGCTGGGCGGGGGGGGGGGGGGGGGGGGGGGGGGGGGGGGGGGAGGGGGAGGGGAGATAGACTTTCCTGCGATAAGGTACTTTTACATTTCCTAGACACCAATGGGTACTTCGAAGACAACTTGGCCTCACCTTCCATGTAGCCCCAGGTCCTTTTTTTTGGGCGGCCTTCAGTCAGCTATCAGGCTGATGTTGGCCAGAGGCTTTGGCAACCACCTTTCCCCCACTCCATTGCCAGCCTGCTAGGATGGACATGCATCCAGAGGCCCAGCTGAGGAAAAGGAAAGGACATGCATGACTGAGTCCCTCTCCTCCATGGGCAGGGGAGAACCTATGTCAGCTGGCCCTGCTGACCCAGAAGCCTCTGGAGGTGGCCAAAGTTATGGACAGCCAGACTTGGGCCCCAACAAAAAGCTAGAATATACAGGTCTCTGGCAATTTAGGACTCATTGTAGACCCAGATAGGGGGCTATAGGCAGGGTGCCATGGAGGAGGGGCTCCCTCTGAAGTCAGGAAGAGGCAGACAGGTGCCCAAGAAGGGGACAGAGAAAGATGAGGGAAAAATACACACACACACACACACACACACACACACACACACTCACACACACACACACAGGAGTAGCCCAAGGCCTCAGCAGTCCCCTGAGCACCTGAACATCCCAACCCCCGAGAAGGTAGCACTATCATCCTCAGACCAACTGTAGAGAAAAAACACAGAGCATCTCACAAGTCTGGAATGGCTCATAACACAGCATGGCATTTCCTACTTTATACACTCCTATGCAGAAAATTCAGCTACCTTATTTTTGGTTGTTGGTCATGGGGTTTGAACTTTGGGCCTTCACACAGTCCTTTAGCTCTTCAGCTGAAGGTGCGCGCTCTACCACTGGAGCCATAGCACCACTTCCGGTTATCTGGTGGTTCAAAGCCAGCCTAAGCTGGCTTTGATCTGCGATCCTAAGATCTCAGTCTCCTAAGTAGCTAGGATTACAGTTGTGAGCCACTGGCAGCACCCGGCTTCAGTTACCTTCTTATACCCAGGGAAAACCCAACTTGTCAGGCTATAAATCACATGCAGTCCTTTGCTTCGGACTTTGAACCAGCATCCAAAACCATACTTCCATGGATGGAGAGAATAAAATTGACACTACCATCCCACCCCTGCTCACATTCACCCCACTCCCTGCCTAAGACAGGAAACATCCTCTGGAGTTCTTGGTAAGGCAACACCCACCCTGCTGTGATTTCATACTCGGGCAAACCTGGAGATACCTTATACTCGGGCAAACCTGGAGATACCTTAGAAATTTCTGTACATTGAGGCCAGCACTTGGTCTCCCAACCACAGCACCCCCACTCCTTCACTATCTCTTGCAGGCAAGGGGTGTCCTTTCCGTTGGGTTTTTTTTTTTTTTTTTGGTTGAGGGGCTTTAACTCAGGGATTGGGTACTAGTCTCCGATGATTATTTTTGCTCAAGGCCAGTGCTCTACCATTTGTGCCATGGAACCCACAACCAGTTGGAGACTGGAGATGAGAAGTTTCCTGCCTGAGCTGGGGAAACGGGATCCTCTGGATCTCAGCCTCCCAAGTAGCCAGGATGGACAGGTGTTGGACACCAGCCCAGGGCTTATGGTGTCTCATTCTTTAGAATTTCCTCCTAGTCCTCCTCTAGACACTACCAACTAGATACTCCTCTACCCCGCCTTCAGGGACAGCAAAGGGAGGCTTGGAATCTGGGTAGGGGCCATGGGCATTAAAGGGTCCCCTCCACATCTCTACCCCTCTCTAAGTTCCTATCTGCCTCCTGTGGATGGTCTGGTCATCCGGAGCAGATCAGACCCACTAGGACTTCTGGGGCCTGCCTGTATCCCCCTGCCCCACCCAACAGGTACCTGAGTATTTCTAGGGCCAGCTGCTTTATGTCCTGGTGGAAGATGTTGGGAGGGTTGCTGATAACCGGGTCCAGGGTTTTCAGGGCAGAAGGAGTGTCCAGTTCCCCACTGTCAAAGAAGGAGACACAAAGCATGGATGGATCTACTAAAAAACTACAGGGCATAGCCATCCACCCATCACCAAGGACCCTTGGAGTGCTGTTTTATGTTGACAGTCCTAGGGCCTTGACCTCGGGGCCTGAGCACTGTTGTAGGAGCTTCTTTTGCTGGAGGCGAGCGCTCTTCCACCAGAGACAAAGTGCCACTTCCTAATTTTTCTGTGTATGTGGTACCTAGGAATTGAATCAAGGGTTTCCTGTGTGCTAGCGAGCCCAATACTGCTAAGACACAATCCCAACCTTGGATAGCTGTTTTTCTGTGACTCCTTGGGCCTGTCTCGGGACAGTCTTGCACATCTGTACCGAGTTTCTCAGCAGCAGCCTTGGCTGGAAATGATCATGCCCAGCTATGTTGTCCTTTATCTACAGCATCTTTTGCTGGGGGGAGAGAGAGAGAGAGGAGAGAGAGAGAGAGAGAGAGAGAGGAGAGAGAAGGAGAGAGATGAGAGAGAGAGAGAGAGAGAGAGAATGAGTTTCAGGGATACCTACACCCATCTCTGTGGTGCCTCATCCTCTCAGTGGTGAGTCCATCCTGGATCCCACCACAAGGAAGGTGGGGTAGGGAGGGTATGTAAGGTCACATCGAGTGGAATGATCTGAATTCTATCCTGCAACTGAAGCCTGGAGAGATAATGAAGAGAAGGAGAGGTTTAGAGGAACATCAAAGGAAGCCCCTTATCTTTGGCTACAAGTACCAGAGAGAAGACTGAATTCATCCTTTTCGGTAGTAAGATAACAGGTAAGATAACATTTATTTTATTTTTTGTGAGTCCTAGGTCTTCGGATTCAGGGCCTCGGGTGTCATACCTGAGCTTCTTTTTCTCAAGGCTAAGGCTTCTACCATTTGAGCCACACCACCACCACATCTGGCTTTTTTTGTGTATGGGGAGAGGTTGTTTATGGGAGATAATAATCTCACAGACTCTCCTGCCTGGGCTGGTTCTGAGTCACAACCCTCAGACCTCTGCCTCCCAAAATAACCATGATGACAGGCAGGAGCCACCAGCACCTGACTGCCAACCTTCCCATTTATAATCTCCTAGGGCCAGTTCTGGGCTACCCACACACTGCACCTCCTTGTGGTGAGTGGGAAGCCGACTATGGGTGGGTTTTATACATCAACAGCCTGTGAGTATTGTTCCGGATCAGTCTGATGGCAGCTTCCTCCTTATTGACAGCAATGACTTGGCTCTGTCACAAGAACAAATGTTCCCCAAGAGGTATCAGGCCTAGGGTCTTTCCTCTACATACTGCCCATCCACCCCGAAACAACACACTCCAGCAAAGCAAAGTAGAAATAGAGTGGATTCATTTTCTTATAACCAGTGTCTGGCGAGATAAGTGGTGGTGAGGATCAGAGGCCCAGGATCGTGCTGGGTGGGAAGACAACGTGACACCTCCTTATATCCACTTTCCTTTAACTGTCTTAGCAGAAGGTAGTGGGGAAGGACTCGCGGGAGGGACAGACTATGAATATCCGACACAGTCCTAACCCAGGCACAGAGGGGCTTACCTCAGGGAGCTAGTTCAATAGGCTGAGCGCGACAGCTCCTGACCCACAGTCCACCTCCAGAATGGGAGGGCCACCTTGACTCCCAGCCACATGGGGACCCTGGGCCACCTCCTCCAGCACCCATTCAACCAGCTTCCTGTGTGAGAGAGATAGGTAGGGAGAGAGACAGAGACAGAGAGAGAGAGAATGTGAGAGAGATAAAGAGAGAGAGAGAGAGAGAAAGAAAAGAAAGAAAGAGAAAGAAAGAAAAGAAAGAAAAGAAAGAAAGAAAGAAAGAAAGAAAGAAAGAAAGAAAGAAGAAAGAAAGAAACGAAAGAAAGAAAGAAAGGGAGGAAGGAAGGAAGGAAGGAAGGGAAGGAAGGAAGGAAGGAAGGAAGGAAGGAAGGAAGGAAGGAAGGAATAGGAAGGAAGGAAGGAAGGAAGGAAGGAAGAAAGAAAGGAAGGAAGGAAGGAAGAAAGAAAGAAAAATCTGAATTACACTTTAGCCGGGTGTCGGTGGCACAGGACTATAATGCTAACTACACAGGAGGCTGAGATATGAGGATCATGGTTCATAGCCAGCCCAAGCAGGAATGTCTGTGAGACTCTTATCTCCAAAGAAACCACCAGAAAATTGGATGTGATGCTGTGGTTCAAGTGGTAGAGTGCTAGCCTTGATCTGAGGAGCTCGGGGACAGTGCCCAGGTCCAGAGTTCAAGCCTCACAACTGACAAGAAGTGGACTTGCCACCACAAGAAGGGGACCGAATAACATTCACTGTCCTAGGGAACATGGCAGATAAGTCAGGCTGAGCTTGCTATCAGCTGGGGATCATGAGTAGGTCACCTAGCATCTCCATGCCTCATTTTCCCCAGCTACAAAACTGAGCACAGTGAAAGATCCTTTTCCTCATGGGGATAGGGTAAGGATGAAAGAGAGCCATGTTTTGTTTCATAATCCCGTACCTGTTGCACGATAAATAATAGGCCCCATCTGAGAGCTTTCTGGGTATCTTCCTGCTCATATGCTCATAGAATTTCCAAGAACCATATCTGAACAGCCTCTGCCTCTATGCCTGGCTCTGGCCCAGAGATCCCCCTGTATTGATTCCTTGTTTCCTCACAACTGTCGCGGGAGGAGACTGAGGACCAATGGTCGAGGCCCAACGCAGAGCTTCACCTTAGGTCAAGAATCGGCTGCCATAGACTAAGAGTTTGGGACAATCCATCTAAACCCAATGACTGAGCATGGCACTACATGTCTAGCATTCCAACTAAAGAAGACCCAGGCCTGCTGGTGCATGCTTGTCACAGATAGGAGGCCTGTGAATCCAGCCCCAGCCTGAGCATATATTATCTATTTTGGAGATGCCCAAGACAGAAAGGCTTAGCTCACATGGTAGAAGACCTGATTGGCAAGCCTAAGGCTTTGAGTACAAAACCTAATATACCAAAAAGAATCAGAGGTTTTGTGCCAGAGGCTCAAGCATGTAATTCTAGCTACTCAGGATACTGAAATCTGAAGATCACAGGTCAAGATTTAAAATAGGGTTGGCCTCACACATGAAGACGTCATTATGAGAAGAACCGGTCTCTGACCCATACCAGTGCACTCCATACTAACAGGGCTCACATCCTTACTAAGGGCTGGCTATGCTGTCTGTCCCCCTGGGAGTCACCCCCTGCGAGCCCCAACCCCAAGGTCCTCCTGAACTCTCTCTGCCACCAACCAGGCCTAAGGGAATAGACATCTCCAGGGCACACAGATCCTTTGGTCTTATACTTTAATGGTGCTGAGTCCACCTTCAAGTGTTCCCACCCTTCCAGGCCCCTAAAACCTCTGCCAAAAAACCCATGCATCCCCCAAAGAATAGCAGTTATAAGTTACCAAAGGGTCCAGTGCTCCGTGTTACAAACCACTTCTACACACAGACACACACAAACATACACACAAAGCCGGCACGGGTGGCTCATGTCTGTCATCCTAGCTACGCAGGAGGCTGACATCTGAGGATCACGATTCAAAGCCTGTCTATGCAGGAAGGTCTGTGAGGCTCCTATCTATCAGTGAACCCACCAAATAGCCAGAGGTGGAGCTGTGGCTCAAGTGTCAGAGCACTAGCTTTGAGCAAATAGCTCAGGAACAGCACCTAGGCCCTGAGTTCAAGGCCCAGTTCTTCTACCTCCAAACACACACAAACACAGTCACACACACAGACACACACAGACACAGACACACACACACACACCATACACACACACACACAGATGGACAGCCCAAGGCTTCAGCAGTCTCTGAGAAGAGAACCATGAACTCCCTCCATTAAGATCACATCCCACCCCCGAGAAGATGGCACTCTCGACTTCAGACCCCACTGTAGACAAAACATTGAGCCTTCTCACATACCTGGAATGTCTCATAGCCCAGCATGGCATTTCCTACTGTACACACTGCTATGTGGAAAAACTTAGTCACTTCTTTTTTTGTTGTTGTTGGTCATGGGGTTTTGAACTCTGGGCCAGGGCACTGTCCTTCAGTTCTTCAGCTGAAGGTGAGCACTCTCCCACTTGAGCCACAGCGCCTCTTCCTATTCTCTGGTGGTCCACCGGACATCAAGTCTCACAGAACTTTTCTGCCCAAGCTGGCTTTAAACCGTGATCCTCAGATCTCAGTTCCTGAATAACTAGGATGACACCCATGAGTTACTGGCAGCCGGCCCAAAGATACTTTTCCATGCCATTCATCCTATCTCCTCAGGAGACTGAGATCTGAGGACTGCATTTGGATGCATCCTTCTCAGCAAAGTACATGAGAACTCTTTATCTCCAATTAAACACCCAAAAAAGTTGGAAGTGGAGCTGTGGCTCAAATGGTAGAGTGCTAGCTTTAAGCATCAAAGACAAGGGACTTAGGACACAGTATCTAGTTTCAAGCTTTTTCTAGCAAAGACCCACCCAAGAAAAGGAAGCAGATGGGCACACTGGAGCTCAAAAGCTCACACATAATACTCAAGACTCCCAGAACAGACCCAATCCTGGTCTGATTCTCTAGATTCTAGTCTCTTACATCATGGCAATCTTAGATGGAACAGACCATGCACCAAGTTAGGACGTTCAAGTACAATCTCATACTGAGGATTCCTGACCTTATAAGAGACTCAGCATCTCTCACTGTCCTGCATTGACACTGGGCAGTGAGGTGAGGTCTAGTTATCCAACCACAGGATGTGGCAACAAAAGGATTTCACAGCCAAGGGAAGCAGACAGGAGGGCTCTATGTCCCTCTCCTCTCAGGAAGGAGAAAAGGCCTGATCCATCCCAGTAATGTTCCTGGGTTGTGAGTATACTCAAAAACAACACTGCTCAGAGTGCAGGGCCTCTGGTTTTCCCACCAGCCTCTACCCAAGCCCTTGCACCACCTTCAGCTGGCCCTCTCTGAATCCCAGATCTGCCATCTAGACTAAAGGCTGAGCAGAAGAGAAACCCACCTCTGCCTCTGAGGAATGGCAGTCAAGAGGTCCTAGTGCCCCCCTAGAGGAAGTCTCCGGGCTACATGGGTCCCTACTCCCATCCTCATTCCCTGTCTGTTCTGTGCAGTGGCACACTTACCTCTGTCTCTGGTGGAGAGAATGAACACCAGGGGTGTTGTTAAAGCCTAACTCGGAAATCCCTTACCCAAAAGACCACCAGAGACTATCACCAATGTAAAAGCAAAGGAGTCTTTATTGGAAGCTTGAGCTTGGTCCCCCCAGTGTCCAATGGCGCAGCAGCCCATGATGTTGAGAGGCCCCGAGCCCATAGTTACAACACTTTTCATACACTTTTTCAGGAAGGTAGGGCTTTGTGTACATCATAATTTCTTGTAACAAATCACTACAAAACCCAGGAAAATCACCAAATAACTCTATAGTATGATTGGCACGCTAAAAAGTGGGAAAGGACCAGAAACAAAGTTGTTGGTTTAGATCAAGGGGGCCGACGTTCTTTAAACTGGTTGGCATGCACCACAGGAGAGTCTCAAGAGGATACATGCTAAACTGCAGAGTTCCTTTTTTAAACAAACACCACACTGTGGCCTGACTGCAGGGTCACCAAGCACTCCAGCACCTGCCTGCCTGCGGTTTTCCCAAGGATTGTTTATGTTCCTAGTCCCCTGGGAATTGCTTCTTCTGTTCATTCCCAGGTCGGGTTCATTGTCAGCTGCATAACTCATACCTCAGTAGATGCTCACTAGCTCAAGATGGAGTCACCCCAGGCCTCAGTCTTCTCAGTATCATCTTCAGATTGAGCCCGGATATGTCCAAGTCCCCAAGGATGTACTGCACAGGCATCCTGTGGCAGATGACAGCCAGGTGGTCAGTGGTGAACCCAAGGTGCCAGGACTTTTTAATAGCCATGTGGCTGGGTCGAAGGCTCTATCACTGACGGTTGAAGTTGTCAGGCGAGGTCATCGGCTCCCAATGTCCTGACACACCTGACCTGGGATCGTCGTCCCTCTTCATCCTCCTTGCTCCACCTCCCCCGCCTTGACACTCCCTCACCCCAAAACCTCCCTAGATCTTGGACCAGAAAATAAACTTGTTGGGGCTGGGGATGTTTGAAACCTGGTGACACACCCTGAGCCCTACGGTCTACCTGAGGCTGCTTCCCTTTGCAGTCGGTGACCACAAAGCTCCTGGATGTCATAAAGTAGCTGAGGGGTCATTGGCTTGGTCCTACATACTGTCTTTAAGCTCTGAAACTGTCCCCACAAAGATTGTGAATGGTTGGCTGCCTTGATGCAGGGACTCCAAACCAAGGCTCACATTCTCCCTTCTTCCCTTTCTTTCTTCTTTTTCTCCCACCATCCTCCTCTCTCTTTCCTTCCTTTCTCTGACTCCTGGGCCTTGAACTCAGAGCCTGGGTGCTGCCCCTGAGTCTTTGTACTCAAGGCCAATGGACTAAGGCTTGACCCACACATCCACTTCTGGCATTTTCTTTTTGGTAGTTAGTTGGAGATAAAGTCTTACAGGCTTTCCTGCCCAGAACTTAAGCCTCAATCTTCCCATCTCAGCCTCCTAAGTAGTTAGGATGACAGGCATGAAGCACAGGCATCCAGCTCAAACAAAGGTTTCTTTATGTATTGTGGAACCAGCACTGGAAATTTTCATCATCTATAACCACCCCACCCCCCCCAGAGCCTGGCGCACACTCTAACTCTGTGTTGGATAAATAAATAAGCATCTGTCTACGACAATACTACAGAAAAGTCCCATCTGATTCTGGTAAGCATCTTGGGTGGGCAAAATATGATGTAGCTCTCCCACCGTTCTCCCTACTCCCTCTTCCTGTCCTTCTCGTGCAAAGCATTTAACTCTTTTGGCTCTGAGGATGTGAGCCACGATGTACTCGCTAGATTCTGGGGCCTCTGGGATGCCTAGCTTCTCAAAGATCTCTGTCCAGCTGCTGACCAGCTTTGTGGCACTCAATTCCCCACTCAGGTGTGAACAAGGTTCCCGTGAGCTAAACGCCTGGCTCAAGGGGCATACTCTCCACCACATGGGGCCAGACAGGATGGTCTACCATATCCGGCCCCCAAGTTTCATGTTGCAGAGAAAGGATCCTTGAGACATCCCAGGTCTCTGAATCTCCCAGAGTCCAGTACAGGTGCTAGGAATCGTCTCTGCTCACAGCTGGCAGGCTGGGGATGGCGAGGTCACAATCTCTGCTCCCCACAACATTCTAGACTGTGGTGTCCACCCTAGAGAGTGCTGGAGCTAATCAGTAACTGCTGGAGAAAGGCAGTCAGGGCACGACGTTCATAGCAGGAGACCATCTGGCTAGGGAACTCTACCTGTGCTGCATTGAACATCATTGTTTGGCAGCTGAAATGGTCCGTCTAATTTGACCCATGATCCCAGGTGTTAGTGGAAATTGCCAAATTCAAGAAAAAACTTTGGAAAAGATGACATTTCACTTGTCCCAATCAAACTTAAAGGGTTCCAAAGTCAGTGGACCCTTTTCCTTCCAGACAGCCTACAGCAGGTTACAGAAACTGGCAGTCAGAGAGCCCTAGATAACTGCCATGTCCTGATACTGAGCAGGCTCCAGCAGAGAGAACACACTTGCCTACCACTGCTCAGCTGGAAATGGCTCAGGTGGGACACAGACTGGAGTCTGCAGGACTCCAGGGAGGACTGCACAACAGTGCACTGACCCGGAAGGGAATCCACACCACCAGTGGGGGCCTGGAGCCCCCTGCCCAGATGCCCACAGACACCATCAATGCCCTGGGTACGGTTCCCCTCTCATCCTTTGTCGTGGTGAGCCATCTGCCATATCACACCATTCACCACTTCCCAGACCCTCTTAGCTTCACAGCCCCTGCTCTCCTCCCCCACATCTCATTCCCTAATTATGTTTGGCAGACACATTCCCAAGCCTTGAATTAGCTCCAACTATACACACGAGAGCAGAGTGTCTGGATGGAAGAGTGCGACTGTGGTCACACTCATGAGCCTTCTGGCTGAAGACAGAAGGACAGGTGTCCACTCTGGTCTGCGTTTCCCACAGGTCTCATAGTGGAGACCTACACAGGCCCAGCAGCTACAGTTGGCTACAGGAAAGGGGAAAAGGGAGGTGGAAAGAAGTGGAAAGGAAATCTACTGAAACCTTCTCCAAAATGATGAAGGAGAAAACAGAATTTGTGGCTGGGCTTGTACTGGGCATTCATGATAAAAGAACAACAAATACACATATACACACAAATAAAATGCTTTAGCTCTTTTTAGATACGGTGACTTAAATATATTTTCATTGTTCTCATCTCCTTACTCTCCCAACACACACACACACACACACACACACACACACACACACACACACACACACACACAAATCCAAACCGGTGACAGAAGTCTAATCCATGCAGCACTTGCAATTTACCACCTGATCATTCACCTGAGCACATTCAGTCTGTACAAGGAGAAAGATGATCTCTCTCTCTCTCTCTCCCTCCCTCTCTCTCTCTCCCTCTCTCCCCCATCTCTCTCTCTCTCTCTCTCTCTCTCTCTCTCTCTCTCTCTCTCTCTCTCTCTCTTTCTCTCTCTCTCTCTCTCTCTCTCTCTCTCTTTCTCACACACACAGACCCAGAGCATTGTCTCTCCCGAGTTAGTTGGTTCCTCATATGGGAAATGTACAAGCTCTAGCATGGGGGGTCCCTGGTCAGAACCAGGGGATCCCACCAAGGGGAACATTGCTCTAAAAACACAGAACCACCCTGCCTCTCCCTTTCTCCAGGGACAGACCCTTCCCATTGGGAACAACCAGCATTGAGTCCCCATTCATTAAAACCCTATGCTAAGACTCTGGGTGAAGGCATGCTGAGACTGATGGCTCCTCAGAACCAGGAGAGAAAACAAAGAAGGGGTCATGGTGCCTCCAGAGGGGTGTCTGACCTGGGGTGGGGGCATTGTTGGGGAATTTGATGGGTTCCTAAGGGCTATATACATGGATGGACCTCCCTACTTCCAGACTAGATGCTTCTGGGTGACTTGGTGGATTCTTGAGGAGGACGAGGAGACCAGATGAACCAGGAGCACTAGCAGAGCTGGCAGAGCTGGGAAATGTGATCACCCTGGGAAAACTGTTAACACCTGAGGTGGGGGGGGGCAGGACAGGTGTATGTGTGTTGGAGGAACACGCCTCCCAAATATTCACCTCCTATCTGACCCCCAGTGCCCTCACCTCCCTTCTGGGCTCTTCTGGAACCTCCTCAGATGAAGATGTGACTGAGCACAGAAGACAGACAAGGGCTCCCACAGCAATAAGGGGGCTTATCTTCTGCATCTAACACCCTCCACCCCCAGAAAAAAAGGAAAAGATCCGAGAGGTGCTGCTAACCACCTCTGACTAAAGCCATCAGGTTCCCACCAGGGAGAAGAAGGGTGCAGATATGCGGCTGTGTGGCTCACACTCCTCCAGGCCAGGGGCTCTGTGGTGTCTCCTCCTCACCCATTTCTTCATCTCCCCTTTTCCTGGGGACACTGGCCGCTAGGGATGGGGGTGGGATCCCAGGGTCGACACCCCACCCCAGCAACTAGGTCTCATTTGTGGCAGTGCCAGGGTGGACTGTGGGACACGAGGCAGGTGCGGGTGGGACAGGAGAGGGGAGGCAGGAGACGCAGGTCTGGATCCACTGGGGGGGGTGACAGGGAGTCATGAGGTACAGGGGGCACGGGGTGTGGCCCCAAGGGGCAGCCACTTATGTATGCTACTGGGGAGAAGCTGTAGGTGGCGGCATCTGGTGCTTGAGGGCCCTGGAGTCTGAGGTCGGGGCTGCAAGCAGGCTAGGGCCGGGCCATTTCTGCCAGGCAACTGAGAGAGACACCAAGGATCTGAGCTGGCAGCACCATGTGTGAAATGCGGCACTGCTGGGAGGGGGCGGGGGCGTCTGAAGGTGCCTGGCAAGGCTGTGAGCTTCCTCTGCTCCTCCTCCTCAGATGCTGCTGCTGCCTGTTCCTCAGCAGACTCTGCCACCACCTCAGCAGCCTCCTCCCCAGGAGACAGTACTTCCACCACGGCCACAGCCTAAGCAGCCACCATCTCCATTGCTGCTCCTCAGCCACTACCACCTTGCTCCCCCCGCCAGGATCTCAGACTCAGGGGCGCCATGGCCGCCTCTTCTCTATGGGGCTGCTCGGCAATGTTCCTGTCGTGCTGGCTCCACGTGCTGTCTGCTCCTGGCCAGGATCTGCACTATGATCCAAGTGGCCACCAGCTGCTGAAGCCGCTTCCCCTCCTGCATGTGATTGCTCTTCTCTCTGACTTCACTCTCTGCCCTCCACTCCTCTCCTGGGCTGCCCCACCCCCGCCCGTGCATTTGCGCCCACCCCTCGGGTCCCTGGCCTTGGCTGCCACTGCACTGTGCCCCTGGGACCCCCTTCCCCTGGGTCCTCCCCCTCACCCCTGACTGCAATCGCAGCTCTGACTGGGCTCTGAACCTTCCAGGCCAAGGAAGCTTCCTGGCCATGGCAATTGCAGCCTCAGCATAGCACTCCCCACCAACCCCAGTACCTGCCTGGGGGGAACTAATCTCCCCTCAGCCCCATGGCTTGAGGAGACTCTCTTCCATGCCCGCCTACTCTACACACCAAGCAGGTGCATGGTGACCCTCGTGTGTGTATATGTGTTTGTGATTGTGTTTGTGTGTGTGTGATTGTTGGGGATAACTACCACTCAAGATCTCAGAACATAGCAACCTTTGGAATGACTCAGTACACAGCACAATTCCAAAAACAGCACAAAGCACCCTGTGTAAAGGATTCAGCACACAGTTAACTTTGAAGGACTCAGCAGATAGTATCCTTTGTAGAGTACTCAGCACACAGCACTTTTTGAAGGAGGGAGACCATAGCCCACAGTGTAAAGGACTCAGTGCATGACATGTTTTGAAAAACTAAGCATGTAGCACTCTTTCCCAGGTACTCATTACATAGCACCCTGGGTTAAGACTCCAAACACAGCACCCTCTAAGGGCTGAGTACGTAGAACACTATGTAAAACACTCAGTGCACAGCACCCTTTGAAAAACTCATCACATAGCACAATTTTTAAGGACTCAGCACAATCAAATTGTGGAAGGTCTTAGCACACAGCACCATTTGAAGGACAGTACAGAGCACCCTGTGTAAAGGACTCAGCACACAGCACTCGAAAAACTCACCTCATCCCTCTCTTCCCAATGGTGCTGCTATGTGCTGAATGGAATGAATTAGCACACCACACTGTTTGAAGGACTCAGCATACAGTACATTGTGTAATGGACTCTGCACACAGTACCTTTGGAAAAACCAGAACAGCCCAACCCTCTTAGGGACTCAGCACATAGCACCTTTTGTGATGACTCAGCAAACAGCACCTTTTTAAGGACTCAGCACAAAACCCCCATGGGGGAAGGACCCAGCAAACAGCACCCTGTGAAGGAATCAGCACATAGCTCTAATGTCACAAGTTCAGCTGTCATTAGAATTAGTGTGCTTTCTTCAGTATCACCATTCTTCAGAAATACTTCATAAATCCTACTAGTTCACATTTAGCTAACCTGTATTTTATGGAGGAGGGTCAGCTGGGGGTCTTGAAGTCAAAGCTTGGGAGCCTTGTCTCTGAGCTATTTGGTTCAATGCTAAAGCTCTACCATTTTGAGACACAGCTCCAATTTTGATTTTTTGGGGGGTGGGGGTTGTTCTTTGACAGGCCTTACAGTGATCAGAAAGGCTAAGTAGGGGTGTCCGTGGGCAAAGGCTCTTAGGTTGGCCTGGAGCTGACATCTCCCTTCCTTGTGCCCCTCGGAGCCGGGCCTCCTGGAGCTCTCTTGGCCTAGGGTGGAACAGACCTGCTCTGGCATCAGCACTCATGGTGATCAAAAATCAGCTTGGACCTGGTCACTTTCCCAAATTGAACTGTAGAGGACTATGGCGGGGGGGAGGGGGATGTCCCCTGTCTGGCCACCAGGGAGCAGGAGTCTCCCACCATAGGGATTGTACCTGTGTTGTGTTTACTCTTGCTTCCCTGGGGCCCCCATCATGCTTCAAAGCCACCCTGGACAGGAAAGTCCTTGAGGCTCTTACCTATATTTAACCATAGAAAAGCAAGTGGGGCTGTGACTCAAGTGGCAGAGCACTAGGCTTGACCAAGAAAACTCAGAGGTAGAGCTTAGGCCCAGAGTTCACACACACACACACACACACACACACACACACACACACACACACACACACACCACATGCATGCAAAATCAAGGATTTCTACACTGCAATCTTTGGGTATTCTCTACCTTTTCCCCACTAAGCCTGGTGGTTGTTGGCCTAAGAGTTTGATGCATACAACACCACCTGGCATCTTTGATTTTAGGGAACAGAATGGATAGAAAGTCAGCCTTCCCCCATCCCAGCTCCTTGGTTGTGTCAAGGTTTTCCCAGGCCCTTTGGGGCTCCTTTTACAGACACGCCAAGAAGCCTTGAAATGGTATCACATGCTGGACACTGGTAGCTCACTCCTGTCATCCGAGCTACTCAGGAAGCTGAGATATGTAGCATTATGGTTCCAAGCCAGCATGGGCAGGAAAGTGTGTGAGACTCTTATCCTCCCTGAACCTTCAGAAAACAAGAAGTGGCCCTGTGGCTCGTGATGAGTGCCAGCCTCGAGAAAAAGAGCTCAGGGACAATTCTCACAGCCAACAACAACAAGGAGAGGTATTGCATGTTGGCTTTGGGATTAGCATGGGCCAAATGTAATTGGAATTTTCAAGTGCCCCAAGAAAAAGCAGTACCTCCTTTAGTCCCATGCTCCTCCATCTCATCTCACCCCCTGACCTTGGCCATGCTTTGGGTCAGCTTGGTCCTGGCTGGACAGGAGTACTTCAAGGAGGAAGATCCCAGAACAATCTCCCCGCCTCCTTCTGCCCTGCTCACCCTGCTGTTTCTGCTCTTTGCCATAGACCTTCTTCCTGGAATCCATCTGTGAGGTCATCACCACCAACATAGTGGTGAGTGGTGGTGGTCCAGGCTAACACAGGCAGTCAGAGGTGGAAGTGGGTCTGGGACTAAGACCTTCCACCCTAAGTATGGGCTGAGGCCAGGACTGACCTTTATTTCATCCTGAGCCTTGCAGGGGTGGGGAGTCAGTGTAGACTACACATAGAGTCAGGTAAGATCGGAATCTGGAGAACCATTTGTTTGGGGAAAGATGTGGGGCTCAGGGGGGCACTGTTGTTGGTACTCCTCTCTCAGGACTCCCCTCTCCCTCTCTCATCCCTCAATGGTAGAAGAGAAACTTCAACTAAGAGTGTAGGAAGCGAGGGCGGAGGAATATTTCTGTGTGAAACAGACTTGTGCTTCATAGTCATTCTAGCCCTACTTCCTATTTATCTGAGGAATGGCCATATGGGTTTGGGAGGACAGGGTATCATCCTAGCTGAGAAAGTGTCTTAGCTGTAGAGTGTGTGCCTAGCATGCCTGAAGCCCTGGGTTTGGTTCCACACAGAAAAAGCCAGAAGGAGAGGTGGCGCTCAACTGGTAGAGCAACAGCCTTGATCAAAAAGAGCTCAGGGACAGTGGCCAGGCACTGAGTTCAAGCCCCAGGACTGGAAGAACAAATCTTTGTTGGAGGCTTTTTTCCCTTTGAAAACAAATTATTCTTTGTGATAAGCATAATATGGGCCTCTTCCCTGGCCACCAATGGTCCATTAGATGTCCCTTGAATTTGGGCCACCTCCTGGCTGCCTCTGCCCTACCCGACCCGCAGTTTACCCTTCCCATGACCCAGCAGATTGAGGCCTGAGAGAAGGCAAACTGGCAACCTACTTCTGGTGACTGCTGAGGATTTTGAGAGTCATTATGTCACATAGAGAGTTATCATCCTCATGAGTCTACAGAAGAAAAGGAGGGAGTGCTCCTTGCCCAAGCCCTCCAGCAGCCTACAGCTGTAGGCTGCTCTGGTTGTGGGGCATCTGCCGCAAGACGTGCTCCGTGGGGGAGTCCTCTATGTGGTCGGGAACCCTGACCTCTCCTTTGGCAGTTTCCAAGCTGTCTTGAAGTTGCAATTCTTCAAAACCTTTCTGCTCCAGCCTCATTTCACCCACTCCGGAGCCTGAGGCGTCTGAAGGAGCGTGGTGGCAGGGGGCTCAGCCTGTGCAGACATCTGGAGCATTCTGTCAGCCCCTTCCCCTGCGAGGACCAACAGCAGCTCTCACAGCTCTCTCTTCTTTCTCCATCTTCTGGGAAAGTTGGCACACATGCTTGGCTTTCTCTAAACACAGCTCATGCAGGACGAACAGCTGCTCTTTACACACCACTAGGGACTCCTCTATGGTGCAAATGTCTGCCGACAGCTAGCTGCATCGATGGTGGAGTTAATCTGCTGGACTATGGAAGTCCACCTCATCATGCAGGTCATGGAAGAAGCAGATTTTCTTCTCGGATGCCCACGTGTCCCACTTCCCATCCTCATGCCTGCTGTGGTAGCAGCTCATGGGGCGGGGTGTTTGTGGCTCCAGCTCTACCTTGCACTGAGCTGCTGTGTTGGGATGGTGCCTGCGATAGGGCTGCCGCTCCTGCAGGAGTTTCCCCCTGTGGAACTCAGCCTCTGAGAGTGCTCGTAGAGCCATGTCACTCTAGGTCTGGGGCATGTCTCCGTCTTCTGCGATGGTCACATTGGGAGAAGTCACCTCCTCACCTTTTGCTTCTCCAGGGCTCACAGCTTCCCCTCCCCAAGAAAAGCCAGGAAGCTCAGCAGGGCCTGCAGCCTCTCCTCCTGTAGTCTGGTCACTTCCAGGCACTTAAAAGTGTCCTGCCACTTTGGGGGCACCACCTGGTCCACCCTGTTGGTTGGGCCATGCACTTGGTTCAGCTGCTCCAGCAGCTGGGTCTGCCTCTGCAGGATCTATTGTAGGGCCTCCTCAGAGTTCAGCCACTCATTGGAGGCAATGTGCTGCTCACAGGTGGCTCTGAGCTTCTGCAGATGGGCCTGGGACTGCTCCTGCCGCTCTTGCAGCTCCCAAGATGCTTGGCTCTCTCTCTCTCTCAGCCACCTCTTTACATTTGTCTATCTTATCCTCTGAGTGGACTAGCTGTTCCCACAGATGTTTCTTCACCTGCTGCTCTGAGTCCAGGATGCTGATGAGCTCCTCCTTCTCACCACTTACCCTGTGGAGAGCATCCCACAACAGAGCCAGCTGTTCCTCTTGCTATGGGTTGCACACACATGTGCATCTTGGGGTCTCGGGGATCTCCTGCCAATCCTTGGACTTCTCCTCCAGGCTCTATAATTGCTCCTGCTGCTCAGCATTCTGGAGACAGAGCCGTTGGTTTTCCTTGACCTGGATGTGAAGTTGTTTCTCCAGGTTTTTCAACTCCATCTGTCTATGGTATTCCTGGGCCTGCAACTGCCGCTCAGCCTGAGATGGTTCTGCCAGCTTCCTCCTCAGTTCCCCCAGCTCATTCTCTAGGTCCAGAACCTGCCTCATCCTTTGCTCCTTCTCTTCTGTCAGTTGGTTCACCTGGTCGGTGAGCCAAGGAACCTCCTCCTTCCATGCAGACCTGTCAATGCTCAGGTCCTCTGTGAAGGAGTCTCTCTCCAGATTTGCTGAGTTCACCATCCAGCTCAGGTTGTCCAATTGTCTCTTCAGTACACATGCTCCGCCAGCACTTGTTGGAATTTGCAGATTCTGTTCTTCCTGTTACTCTTCTGTGTCCAGAGCACTTCCAGCTTCTCCTGAAATTCTGTGTTCACTTGCTCCAGGTCATCAAAACTACTGGTCTTTTCCTCGAGCTGAAGTGTCACATCTTTCAGCAGTTTGAAGAATATTTCTATCTCCTTCTGTGCAGTAGTGACCACAGAAGCTGCCATCTCCAGCTCTGCCATGCACCGCTTTTGACCTACAGGTGGCTGGTGAGAACTCATTGCTCTATTTTTCTGCCATTGGCTGCCTGCTTGACTTGGGCCGGTGCAGATTGTAAATCGCTTTCTGCTGAAACCAACCTCTGTATGGGTGGCTTGTGGATCTCTAGCTTTGTTTTTGGTGCTTCCTGCACCTGAGCTATCTTCTCCCTCTCTTTCTCCAGTCAGTCCCTCAGGTCTGTCTTTTCCTGCTTCAGTGGTTGTACCTTGGCATAGAGCGCCTGGTTTCTTTTGTTGCAATCCAGGTGAGCATCACATGTGGCCAGCACCTCTGCAGATCCTTGGTAGTATCGGGAACATTGACACTCTGACCCTGGTGACTGTGACTGTGTCCAAAGGCAAGGGAGGCCTGCAATCAGCATCAGCTTTGGCCAGGTGCTCCGTTGAATCACGCTCTTCAGTGGTGTTTGTCTTGGGGATCCCTCCCTTTTTTGTGTTCTTTGTTTTTTTGAATGATGCAAGTCTGATGGGAGGATTCTTCTGCCGGTGTTCTAGCAGTAGTTTCTTGTCTGCAGCTCTCTCATGGAGTCTTGTTGTTTCAGACATCTGAGCACTGGGATGGGAAAGATGGGATGGCCACATTACCAGGCTCTGGGAAATCCTCTATTCTCCCACTCACTGACTAGGTCGTCAATTTCCTATTCTACTCCAAAGTCTCCTCCTTGAGTCTCCTGCTCACCACTCAGCAACCTCTACCTTCCTCAACTGCTGGTGGTAGTGTCAACCAACTGAGGGAATCTTGGTGCTGGGCAGCATGGAATGTGGGCATGGCAACAATTCTTGTATCGCATTGGTCAGAAAGAACCATGAAAAAATGGGGGTGTGGCCAGAATTCTGTGATGCAGGCAGCATGGGTGGAGTCAAGATGACAGTGGTGCCACCAGCCCCTTTCCCAGGGAACTCTGTCCAATTCAGTTGGGTACAAGAGGGTGACCTGCTTTAGCCGGATGGTTGCACAGATTGTTGTGTATGTCTGTTTGTTGCCAGTCCTGGACCTTGAACGCAGGATCTGGGCACATTCCATGAGCTGTTTTTGCTGAAGGCAAAAGCACTACCACTCTACCACTGGAGCCACACAGCTCTATTTCTGGCTTTGTTGACACTGAAGTTGGACCTGGGTTTCAAGGACCTTCCTGCCTAGGGTGAATTTGACCATGATCTTCCTATCACAGCCTTGTAAATATCAAGGAGGACTGCTGAGAGCCACTGGTTCCTGCTGAATCATTGATCTTGCTGTTCTTGGACAGACCAGTGAGTTCCCTATCCTTGGGTTTAAGTGGTGGGAGCTGGAGCTCACAGTTTGAATCCTGGTCCTGCCACCTCCAAATGGCAGGAGAGCCTTAGAAATTCATTCCTATCTATACGAATATCAATGGAATGTGATGTATGTTATGACTGAATGGGCAGTTCTTGAATGATTCTACGATAAAATTATACACAATTTTATTATAGAAGACTGAATTTTATTCAATACTTTATGAAGCATTTAAACAATCACATTCATTAAATGGAGGCATAATGAAATACCTAAGAATTGGGCCTCACATAGTATAAAGGTGTCATTTTTTTCTGCCAGGACTGAGATTGGAACTCTTAGTCTGGGTAACTCTGTTGCACTGTGTGGATTGGGGAAGCTGGCCTCCTTGAAGTCAAGAAATTCATGTGTACACCTCAGGTCTGAAATCGATCCCCAGCACTAGAAAACATCCTATTTATGTACATTTTAAATATGTGATTTATATTTACATACATATGTTGACTCCATATTGCTTTCAGTGCAGTTATTCATTTTATGTTTTGTTTCATTTATGTAGTGACTGTTTATTTTATTGATTATTATGGCACATAGAACATTGATTACATTTATTACATAGGATATAGGTCTACATACGTATTACACTTATACCTGACACCCAGGACATTCACAGGAAAGGAAAACATGTGTCACCATCAGCTTCTTACTCCACGATTCATTTTGTGGGAGGGCTGGCATCTGAACTCACGGCCTACAAGGCCCAATTCATAAATGGGTGAGTGTCAACACACCATCCTGTGGCAAATTGTATTGACAGGCATTTCCTAGGACCTTAACACAAGCCACAGGTTTTGAAAAAACAAGAACAGAATGACACCCAGATGGTAGTATGCTAATAAATATATGTCTTTATAGAGTGTCAGAGATGTCTATCCATAATTCAGATATAAAGACTACATTCCTATCAATTCTTGGATATTTATTATGCCTCCATGTAATTAATGTTATTATTTTCATCCTTAATAAACTATTAAGTAAATCAGTGTCCTGAAATTATTGCATCGCTGTGAGAAATAATATTCTTTTAATGCTTCATAAGATAATTAAATAAAATCAATCAGCTGACTGAAATCATGAAGTCTAATTTTATTCAAGTATCATTCATGAACAACCTATTCATCCGTGACATTGATAACATTCAAGCGTTATTCCTGTGAATGGGAATGCATCTCTCAGGATCTCCCACCATCCAGAAGTGGCATGACTGGGATTCGCACTGTAGGCCTATGTTGCTATACGGGAACTATGGCTTCCTCAAAAGCCCACAATTTAAAAAAAAAATTTAGCTCCCTGGTTCGCAATTCGTGCCATTTTTTCTGCCAGGCCAAGGATTTGTACTCAAGGTCTGGGTAAATATGCAGCACTGTGAGGGATGGGAATCTGACCATGCTTGAAGACAAGAAAGTCAGTCCTGTTCCCTAGGCCTGAATTCAAGCCTCAGGCCTGGAAAACATACTCCTTATAACCATTTTAAAGATAGAATTTATATTTTCATACAGATATTCAGTCCATATTGTGTTTGGTGTGGTTATTCATTTTATGTCTTGTTTTATTCATTTATTTACCAATTGTTTTATTGACTCGGATGACACCTCTACCATTTATTACATTGTTTACATCCTATCACATAGCATCTAGATTTGTAGATATGTTCTCTATCATATCTGACACCCAGGACTTTCCCAGAAAAGGAAATCATGTGTTACACTCGGCTTCTTACTCCAAAATTAAATATTTGGCAGTGCTAAGATCTGAACTCAGGGCCTAGCAGGTCCAATTCATGAATGGATGAGTGTGAGCATGGCAGCCTCTAGCCAATGAAGCTGGCAAGTGGTTCCCAGGTGCTGAGATCCAGCCCCAGGTTTGGCCAAAACAGTGATACATGGATAGGCAGATGGTGCTATACAAATAAATACATATTGGTAAAGAGCACCAGAGCTGTCTATCTACGATTGAATGACACCTACTACATTCCTACCAACTCTTAGGCATGTATTATACCACCATTGAAGGAATATTATTCTTTTCATGCTTAATAAACTATTAATTAGTATCAATTAGCTTCCTAGGATTATTGCATCCAATTTTAGACTAGACCAAACCATGAACTACTCTTTCAATTGGTATTCCTATGCATAGGAATGAGTCTCTTGTGATCTCCTGCCATTGGTAGGTGTCAGGACCGGGATTTGAACCCGGGACCTATGTCTTCCCTGATACCCCACTAGCCTTCAGCAATGGCAGGTCAGGTCCACTTTGCAACCGTTTCCTTCAGACCCAGGATAGTCACTGTGCAAAGAAAAAAAATGTAAAATCCCCAGCCCTCTGCAGCTCACCACTTTTTTTCTATGCTACTTTTTTTTTTCGTCCTGCAAGCCCTGTGGGCCTAGGATCCCAGGATCGGCTATGGGTCCAGAGGCTACACTCCAGCCTTGGGCGATCGAAGCTGAGGCAGAGTTGCCACGACCTGAGTTCATGCCCCCTGTTGGCAAAATAAAGAATAAATTAAAAATTAATTATTTAACTAAATTAAAAAAGAATGAAAGCTCCCTGATTTTGAATTTCTGCCAGTTTTGTTTCCTAGCCTAGGATTTGAACTCAGGTCTCAGTAACTCTGTAGCAGTGTGCACGAAAGTGAAGAGTTGCCATTTCTTGAATTCAAGCCTGGTGCAAAGCCAAAAATAAAAATTAAGTCACTGAGCTCGGCAGGGGGAGTAGATGTGGAGATGGGAGCCGGGGGATGGTAGGTGGAACACAAAGGAGGAGGCTACAATCCTCAATAGGAAATATAATCATTACCTTGCTCATTTAACTGTTACCTCTCTGTACAAAATTTTTACAATAAAAAATGAAAAAAAAGTAGTGCTCAGAGAAGCAGTTTGGGGGTAAGGGAAAGAGGTTTGAATAGATTTACAAAATTCCACACTGATTTTATTTAATGTTCAGTATGGAACTGAATAATCATAGCTGCTTCCATTAAAAAGAATTACGTCACTGTCTTGGAAATGGTGCCAGTATTTCCTTCAGTGCTTGGATTTGATCTCACCGTCCAGATAACTCTTTTGCACCTTGGGTGAAAGCAAAGCTTATTGTCCCTGAGTAAAAGAAATCCAGGTTAGAGTTACCAGGGTCTGAATGAAGGATCTGAAATGGAAAAATATTTCTATATGTGTGTAATATATTATACATATTTTCTTATGTATGTTTATAACATATTATGATTTTTATTATTGATTTTGTATTTATTTCACTTTTTACTTGATTCATTTATTTTAGTTTTTACTTGATTCATTTACTTATTGTCTATTGTATTTAGTATTTTTGGTGGGGGAGTCCAGTCGTGGGCCTAAACTCTGGGCCTGGGCGCTGTCCCTCAGATCTTCAGCTCAAGGCTAGCGCTCTACCACTTGAGCCCACAGTGCCGCTTCTGGCTTTTTTTTTCTGCTTATGTGGTGCTGAGGAATTGAACCCAGGACCTCATGCATGCAAGGCAAACTCTCTACCAGTGAGCCACCTTCCCAGTCCCTATTTAGTATTATTACACACATAATATTTAATATATGTTGTACAACTATTATAAAATTATACACAATAATATAGGGCTGAGTTCTGGGAAGATGGTGGAGGAGAAGCTGGGGGCTAAACAACTCTCCCATAGAAAGCAGTTTTAGTGCTCCAATGAACAGTCCTAAGCCAGAGAATCACAAAGTTTGCCATCACAGTAAAGAGTGTTAGGCTAGAGGGGAAAATATAGGCAAAGAGACAGATGTGAGCACTTGCCAACAGCCGTGGCTGCGGTGGCAGCGGCAGTGGCAGTGGCAGCAACGTTGGCGGTGGCCATAGACCCCATACCTGCAACACAGAGAGTCCAGGACAAATTTTGCCAGATGCGTAAAGTGAGTGCATTCTACTCAGCACCAGCAAGAACCGACAAGGAGCACATATCATCATCCTGCAGTTCACAGACCAGAGACGACCCAGGAACCAAGACTCTGGCTCCAGTAGAAGCCTGACATCCTCTCAGGGAGCAGAGGAGGGAAGGCCACCCCTCCCCCCCACTATGGGAGATCTCCAGGCTGAGCAGCTAGCTCCAACTCAGTCCTTGGAAGAAAACAAGAGTCATTAAGCAGGTCACAGGAACCTAACCTGACCTGCCAGGCTCAGCTCAACCTAGGGAAAAGTCACCAAGCCTGGGCCGCCAGCCCAGGAGTGTCTTTCTTCACTGGGTAAACAGAGACAGAGGCTTCCCCTCTGTACAGCAGCCTTGACAATCAGTTGAAATTCATTAAACATAAACCGTGAGAATGGCTCCAGGCAGGGCTCTGTGAGTATCTCAGAAGCTAGCCCCTCAGGGAAAAGCTAATGTTTGCTGGAAGGCATCAACTTTACCCAGAACCTAGCCTAATCACAGCATCTCCAAACTAGAGAAAACAGCCATCTTCCTCTTCTGTGATACTCAAAGCAGATTTCCCTCGCATTGAACTAGCCTGGGAGGAGGATCACAAAATCCTGGGTAAAGCAGAGCATTTTTCTGCTTGCTCGAACAAACTGACTTAAGAAACCAACCAAGCCACAGGAAAATCAAACACCACAAGCAGACAAGAGACTCCAACTAGAGACTGGTTACAGACACAAGGGAGATACAGGATCTTCCCATTCCACCCAAAAAACTCAAAGAACTCTTTTTTTTGTACCGTTTATAAAGAATTTTTTTTCTAAAACTGTTTTTAATTTTTAATTATTAACTTAAAAAATTTTGTTTTCTTTTAACTTTTCTCTTCCTCTTATAATTTTTATTTTAGGGGTATATGTGTGTGTGCTTTTTTTTCTTTTTTTAAAATTTTTTTGTTTAGCTTTATTGACCTTTTGATCCTTTTTTGTTCTTTCCTTCTCATTCTTTTCACCTTTTCTTCTCTTTCATTCTTCTTTCCGTGACTTAATTGATGTTCTGCTCATCCTGAGATATACTCGTAGTCGATTATTAGACCTTATCCCTCATTGTGTACACATTTAATCCAGAAATTTATTACTCAATTCAAAACCTCTTAGACTTAAATTCCTTAATAGCAGTACCATATCTTTATACTTATATATTTTAAGCATTTTTATTTTTAAGTTTTTCACGTCTCCTTTCTATCCCTACCCTTCTCTTATCCTATCCATGTTCTTCTCTAAATATTATGTTTTTAAATTTGCATAATTTTTTATGTGTTTCACTTTTTAACTTTTAAATTTTTTCTATTTTCTTGTCTCTTTTTTCTCTCTTTCTCTCTACTAATATTTTATCCAACTTATTTCCTGCTTTGAGATTAGGACTTAGTTAAGTGAACCTTTTCAGCCTGTCCACATCCCTCTATTCCTATTTTTACCCACATCTCTCCCTAAACCTAATAATTTCTGGTTTGCCAAATTCTTCTTTGTAGTTTGTAACCCATTAATACCTAGTTGTTGGATGTTGAATAGATATATCTGTTAAAATAGATTGCATATGCAGACTTTTGACTGTGCAACTACAGAGTTTGGTTGATGCTTCCCTTAAGATAGTGTTCTAGCACAAAACTGGTATTAATTTCATCACAAATGGGCAAGGCTGAGAACACTCAAAGAGAATTACAGGAATTGCGTGGGCGTGAAGAAGCTAATCAAAGAGTAATACAGGAATTGAGAGAGCTGGAAGAGAATACACAAAGATCACTAAAGGCATTCATGGAATCCATAAACATAAAGTTGAAAGAAGTCAGGGAGACCACAAAGGGAATGCTGAATGGAAACCAACAGAAGGAATGGGAGTCCCAGGAAACCATAAGCAATCAACTAAGTGATTTGAGAATAAACACTGAACACCAAATTAAGGAAGTAAAGAAGTTCATACCAGATCTAAAACAAAGCTTCAACAAAGAATTTGAAGCAATCAAAACCAACCCACTGGAAGGAAAAGAAATAAAAAACAAAGTAGAAAGTCTTGATAGTAGATTAGACCATGCAGAAGAACGAATTTCAGAGATTGAAGACAGCCTAGATATTATAGAGAAAGAACATACAACCATCTAAGACAAATCCAAGAAATAGGATAGATCTATTCAACACTTGGAAGACACCAACAGAAGGCCTAATCTGAGGATAATGGGTATAGAGGAGCACCTAGAGACACAAGTTAACGGTCTGGGAAATTTAATAGTATCCTAGCAGAGAACTTCCCAAACATGCAAAAAGATAAGCCTAGTCAGATACAAGAAGCTTTTAGAACTCCAAATAGACCAGACCAGAACAGGACAACCCAGCATCACATTGTAATCCTCACAGGATCAATTCAGACCAAGGAAAATACCCTTAAAGATGTCAAGGAGAAAGGATCAATCACTTATAAAAGGAAACCAATTAGAATCACCTCAGATTTCTCAGCAGAGACGATTAAAGCAGGAAGAGCCTGGAATCATGTATGCCATGCCATAAAGACAAACAAGTATCAACCATGTATATTGTACCCAGATAAACTCTCCTTCATAACCGAAGGTCAAATAAAAACTTTCCATATCAAGGAAAAATTGAAACAATTTATCTCCACCAAACCAGCCCTACAAATGATTCTCAAAGATGTCCTACACATAGAAAACCAACAAGACCACAAAAAGGCAAAGATACCGCAGCCAAACTGAGAATCCAAGAACCATAGAAAGAACCCAGTTGCCACAGCTCCCAAGAAGGTGGATAAAATAGCAGGAAATCCCAAATACTTCTCAGTTCTATCTCTCAACATTAATGGATTTAACTCTCCAATTAAGCGACATAGACTGCCTAGTTCGATGAAAAACCAAGATCCTTCTATCTCCTTCCTTCAGGAGTCACAATTTGCCCCAAAAAACAAACACATTTTCAATGTGAAAGGCTGGAACAAAATCTACCAAGCAAACGGCCCAAATAAAAAGGCGGGACTTCCAATCCTAATATCAGATAAAATAGACTTCAAAGTAAAATTAGTGAGGAGAGATAAAGAAGGTCGCTACATACTTATTAAGGGATCTCTCCTTCAGGAGGATATTACAATTCTAAATATCAATTTGCCAAATAACTGAGCATAAAAATTTATCCAAGAAACACTACTTTCCTTCAAATCCCACATAGATCCAAAGACATTAATTGTTGGGGACTTTAACACACCACTATCCACACTAGATAGATCAACTTGGCAAAAACTCAACAGAGAAACCGCAGATCTAAACACCTGTATAGATCAAGTAGATTTAATAGACATCTACCGAATATTTCACCCAGCAGCATCAGAATACACGTTTTTCTCAGCAGCATATGGAACATTTTCTAAAATAGACCACATTTTAGACCACAAAGCAAACTTGTCCAAATTCAGAAACATTGAAGTTATACCTTGCATTCTCTCTGACCACAAGGGAATAAAATTAGAACTCAACAGCAAAAGCCACCAAAGAAAATCCTGTAACACATGGAGGTTCAAAACACACTGCTGAGTCACGAGTGGGTCATGGAAGAGTTTAGAAAGGAAATGCAAAATTTCATGGTATTCAACAAAAATGAACAAACAAATTACCAGCTCCTCTGGGACACAGCAAAGGCAGTACCCAGAGGCAAGTTTATAGCTCTGAGTTCCTACATCAACAAATTGGAGAGGCCTGAAACCAACAACTTAATGAGATATCTGAGCCTTGTTGAAAAAGAGCAGCAAGAAAAACTACAATCCAGTTGATGGAAAGAAATAATTAAAATTAAATCAGAACTCAATGAATTAGAGTCCAAATAAACCATAGAAGGAATCAAAAAAACCGAGTTGGTTCTTGGAAAAAATTAACAAAACTGACAGACCCTTAGTAAATCTTATCAGAAAAAGAAGAGAACACACCCCAATAAATAAACTCAGAGATGAGAATGGAAACATCATCACAGGACAACCAATATTCAAAACATTATAATACATCTCAAAACTTCTCAAATACTTCTCAAAACTTTATGCTAATAAGTTTGATAACTTGGCAGAAATGGACCTTTTCCTAGCAAATACTGACATGCTGAAACTAAACCAAGATGAGTTAAGCCATTTTAACAGGCCCATATCAAGCATTGAAATAGAAACAGAAATAAGAGACCTCCCTCCTAAGAAAAGCCCAGGCCCAGATGGATTAACAGCAGAATTCTACAAGGCCTTCAAAGCAGAGGTCACACCCATACTCCTCCATCTCTTCAATGAAATTGAAAGAGAAAGTTCACTATGGAACTGATTCGATGAAGCTATCATAACCCTCATCCAAAACCAGGCAGGGGCTCATCAAAGAAAGAGAAGTATAGACCCATTTCTTGGATGAACATTTATGAAAAACTTCTTAACAAAATTTTCACCAATCATCTTCAACAATTTATCCAAAAAAAATTATACACCACAATCAAACAGGATTCATTTCATGGATGCAAAGCTGGTTCAATATATGGAAATCAATAAGGATGATTCATCACATCAACAGGAGCAGGGATAAGAACCACATGGTTATCTCAATAGATGCAGAAAAAGCATTTGACAAGATTCATCACCCCTTTATGATTAGTTCTGGAAAAATTAGTAATTCATGGAACATTGCTCAGTACAATAAAGGCTGTTTATTACAAACCTACAGCCAGCATTATACTTAATGGTGAAAAAATAAAGCCATTTCCTCTTAAATCAGGAACAAGACAAGGATGTCCACTCTCTCCATTTCTCTTCAATGTAGTATTAGAATGCCTAGCTATAGCAATAAGACAAGATGCAAACATAAAGGGAATCCAAATAGGGAAAGAAGAAGTAAAACTCTACCTAGTAGCAGATGACATGATTTTGTATTTAAAGAATCCCACAGACTCCACTCCTAAATTACTCAAGCTGATTCAGAACTAACCCTCACAAATCATTGGCTTTTCTGTATGCCAACAATGAGAAAAGTGTGGCTGAAATTAGGAAAGCAACTCCATTTATAATAGCCACTCAAAAAATAAAATAGTTAGGAATTAACTTAACCAAAGAAATGAAGGACCTCGATGATGAAAATTTTAAAAGCCTGAAAAAGAAAATAAAAACAGAATTTACAAAGTGGCAAAAACTCCCATTCTCCTGGATTGGGAAGATAAACATCGTGAAAATGGCAATACTTCCCAAGGCTATCTACAAATTCAATGCAATACCTATCAATATTCCAACCTAATTCTTCAAGGGAATAGAAGATGCAATCCAAAAATTCATATGGATTAACTGAAGACCCCGAATGGCAAAAACAATTCTCAACAGAAAGAACAGTGCTGGAGGCATATCAATACCAAATTTCAAACTCTACTAAAAAAAACATAGTAATCAAAACAGCATGGTACTGGCACAAGAACAGACCTCAAGACCAATGGAATAGAATTGGAAATCCAGAAATGAATACACAGACTTATAGCCATCTAATCTTTGATAAGGAAGCTAAAAAAGTAGAATGGAAGAAAGACATCCTCTACAGTAAATGGTGCTGGCAAAATTGGTTAACTACTTGTAGAAAAGTATAGCTAGATCATTATATATCACCCTGCACCAGAATCAACTCTGAATAAATCAAAGACCTCGGAGTCAAAGCAGACACTGAAAACATTACAGGATGGAATAGGAGAAACCAGAGGTCTCCTTGGCACAGGGCTAAATTTTCTTAATAAAGACCCAGAAACACAACAAATCAAAGAAAGTTTGGACAAATAGGGTTGCATGAAATTGCAGAGCTTCTGCATGGCAAAGGACAGAGCAAGCAAGATTAATAGGAATCCCACGGATTGGGAGAAGATCATCACTTGCCATAGAACAGACAAGGGTCTCATATCTAAAATGTACATGGAACTCAAAAAATTAAATCCCCCAATAACAAATCTTGAAAAAAAACAGCTGCCCAATAAATAAGTGGGCTAAAGACATAAAGAGAAACTTCTCTGAAGAGGAAAGAAGGATGGCCAATAGACACATGAAGAAATGCTCAACCTCCCTAGCCATAAAAGAAATACAAATCAAAATAACATTGAGATACCACCTTACCCCAGTTAAAATGGCAATAATCAAGAACTCTAATAACAACAGATGCTGGAGGGGATGTGGACAGAAGGGAATCTTACTGCGTTGTTGGTAGGATTGTGAACTTGTTCAACCACTTTGGAAAGCAGTATGGAGTTTCCTCAAAAGACACATAGAACTCACCTATGACCCAGAAATCCCACTTTTGGGCATTTACCCAAATGTTCAAAACAAGAACACACTAAAGCTACAAGCACAGCTATGTTTATTGCTGCATTATTTACCATAGCTATGATACGGAATCAATCCAGATGCCTCTCAGTAGATGAATAGATCAATAAAATGTGGTACATATGCACAATGTAATTCTATGCCTCCATCAGAAAGAATGACATTGCCCCATTTGTGAGGAAATAGAAAGACTTGGAAAAATTATATTAAGTGAAGTAATCCAGGCCCAAAGAAGCATAGGTCCCAAGGTTTCCCTTATTTGCAATGATTAGTATATATCTGAGTCAAGCAGAAAAGGTCAGATAAGTTGATGTTAGGGAAATGAACCCTAAGATATGTATTCAAAAGTTTTTTTTTCTTTCATGCTATTGTTTCTAACACATTTATAAGATTATTTCTTTGTTGCTTTGTATGTCCCTCCCCGTGGTATAACCCCGGCTTTCACTGTATTTGATGTCAGTGTAATTTGTGGAGGGGAAAGGAAAAAACAAATCGTTTAAATAAGGATATAGGTGGACCCACTGCAACAATGAGATGTACAAGTTGTTATGTTGAAAACAAACTTTACAACTTTGGGGGAGGAGGATTTGGTGGAGGGTCGGGGGGAGGATAGGAAAGGATGGGAAGGGGAAACAAAGGAGGAGGCTACAATGCTTGATAAGAAATGTACTCATTATTTTGCCCATGCAATTGTAACCCCTCTGTACAGTATTTTCACAATAAAAAATATTATACAGCAAAAATTTAATAATATAGGACATTGACTCATTTTTCATTAATACTTTTTTTTGTTGAAACATGATACATAATTAAATTGAAGCATTGTCATGGTCTTCACATGTTTAGAGTCTCTCCCAATTATGAGCTTTGTCTTCTGTGTCTTTGGACACCTTCCTATAGAGATTTCTTTAAATGATTTATACTCAGAAGCAAGTTGAGGCATAAAATTGTAAGGGTGGGGCTAGAAATGTGGCTTAGTGGAAGAGAACTTGCTCAGCATGCATGAATGCCAGGGTTTGAATCCTCAGTGCCACATACAAAGAAAAAGCCAAAAGCTGTGGATTGGCTCAAGTGGTAGAGTGCTACCCTTGAGAAAAAGATGCTCAGAGACAGTACCAAGGCCCTAAGATAAAGTCCCAGAACTGTCAAAAACTATCAGCCAGATGCCAGTGGCTCACAACTGGAACACTAGCTTCTTAGCAGGCTGAGATCTGAAGACCACAGTTCAAACACAACCTAGGCAAGGAAAGCCTGTTAGCCTCTTACCTTCAATGAACCACCAAAAGACCTCATGTGGTGCTGTGGCTCAAGTCTAGTGTTCGACTTGAGCTAAAGGGCTCAGCAACAGTGCTCAGGCTTGAGTTCAAGACACACAACTGGAAAAAGTGAGGGTTAATCAAAGTACTTTTCCTATCTGATAATTAGGAGAACATTCTCTGGAAAATGAATCCTGATGTACACCAGAATTTGATTCAAAGCTCAAGGTTCAAGTGTAGCTCATCCATATGACCAGACTTTCAGGCTCTAGCATTATATCCTTGTGTCCTACAAGGTTCTGAAAGGTTCAATGTTGAAAGGCTTAATATGCTCCAGAAGCCCTTTGTGATAAGCATTTTGACTTGTATTGTCAATGTAATTACATTTCTGAAACTGGCAGAGAACCAATAGCTCATGAGTGTCACCCTAGATCAGGAAGCTGAGGCCTGAGAATCACAGGGTGAAGTCAACCAGGGAGGGAAAGTCTATGACACTATGAATTCCACTGCTGAAAAGTCAGAGGTTCAAGAGCATCCTGGGTTTTCCTTGGAGATGTTACTTGTACTCTAAATGTTCTTAGAATTCATGAGCTATAGAAGCCTGAAAGAAACATTATTCTCTGGCTTAGGACTGTTCACTGGAACTCTAAAACTGCTTTCCTTGTGAGAGCTTGGTTAGCCTCCAGCTTCTCCTCCGCCATCTTCCAGGAAGAAGGGATGGGAACGGTAATCAAAGGAGGAGGCTACAATGCTTGATAAGAAATGTACTCACTAACTTGCTCATATACTTGTAACCATTCTCTACACTATTTTCACAATAAAAAAAAAAAAAACAAAAAACAAAAACATTATTTACCCATCCTGGGGTCAAATGAAATTCTCAGGATCCAAGCCTTAGCCCTGTTAGCAGGAAGAATTACAGTGTAACACTGTATTTGAAGGACAGGAAACAGTTTCGAAAGCCAGGCTGGGCGAAGAGACCCAGGCCTCAGGATTAGGAGGCAGATTGTACACACTCAACAGGAAAATGAGTTGCAAAAGCACTTCATTCATTCCAGGCACGCCAGCAATGAGGGGAAACCTGAAACATTTGTTAGAGTTACACCAGGGTTAGGCTTTTCTCAGCCTCTTCAAACAATGATTAATTAACATTCCTCCCTCAGGTGAAGAGAGCTTCAGGCTATCTTTATGTTAACAATAGAGAGCCAATTCATTGGGGGAGAGGGGGGGAAAAGAATACAAAACCCTGCCCTCTGAACACACCCACATAAATAAACTCAGAAATGAGAATGGAAACATCACCAGCGAAACAACCAAGATTCAGAATATTATAAGGGAATACTTCTCTAAACTTTATGCTAATGAGTTTGAGAACTTGACAGAAATGGACCTTTTCCTACCAAATATTGACATGCCAAAACTAAACCAAGATGAGTTAAACCATCTTAACAGGACGATATCAAGCATTGAAAGAGAAACAGCAATAAGAGACCTCCACGCTAAGAAAAGTCCGGGACCAGATGGTTTTACACGGAATTCTACAAGGCCTTCAAAGCAGAGCTCACACCAATACTCCTCCAACTCTTCAATGAAATCGAAAGAGAAAGTTCACTACCGAACACATTCTATGAAGCCATCATAACCCTCATCCCAAAACCAGGCAGGGACTCATCAAAGAAAGAAAACTATAGACCCATTTATTTGATGAACATTGATGCAAAACTTCTCCACAAAATTATGGCCAATCGACTTCAACAATTCATCCAAAAAATCATACACTACGATCAAACAGGATTCATTTCAGGGATGCAAAGCTGGTTCAATATATGAAAATCAATTAATATTATTCATCAAATCAACAGGAGCAAGAATAAGAACCACATGGTTATCTCAATAGATACAGAAAAAGCATTCGACAAGATCCAACACCCCTTCATGATGAAGGTTTTGGAAAAATTAGGAATCCATGGGACATTCCTCAATACAATAAAGGCTGTTTATGACAACCTACAGCCAGCATTATACTTAACGGTGAAAAACTAAAGTCATTTCCTCTTAACTCAGGAACAATACAAGGATGTTCACGCTCTCCACTTCTCTTCAATCTAGTATTAGAATGCCTACCTACAGCAATAATACAAGATGCAAACATAAAGGGGATCCAAATAGCGAAAGAAGAGATAAAACTCTCCCTCTTTGCAGATGACATGATCTTGTATTTAAAGAATCCCATAGGAGAGGGGTTCCGGGAAGATGGCGGAGGAGAAGCTGGAATCTGAACAAGCTCTTGCATAGAAAACAGTTTCAGAGTTCCAGTGAACAGTCCCAAGCCAGAGAATCACACCAAGTGTGCCATCACAGGACAGAGAGTTAGTCAAGAGAGGGGAAGCCAAGCAGACACATCTGAGCACCTGCCAGCAGCTGCTGCTGCTGCGGCAGGGTCGCAGCAGCGACCACCGCCGCCGCGGGGGCACACCTGAGACACAGTCCGGGACGAAGGAGCCAGACGCAGCGGACGAGCGGATTCTACTCAACACCAGCAAGAACCGACAAGGAGCGGACAACTTCATCCTGCACTTTGCAGACCAGAGACGACCCAGGATCCAAGACTCCACGTGAGTAGAAGCCCGACTTCCTCACTCCTTCTCTGGGAGCAGAGGAGGGAAGGCCACCCTTCCCCCCCCAGCACCGGTGATCTCCATCTTGGATAATGACAAAGTTCGGAGGAGCGGCTAGCTCCAGCTCAGGCCTTGGAATAAAACGAGTCATTTAGCAGGTCACAAGAACTTAACGGCGAAGTGACCTCACAGACTCAGTTCCATCCAGGGAAAAGTCACCCAGCTCAGGCGCCAGCCATTGGAGTGGCTCTCCTCACCGGGTAACCAGAGCCAGAGGCTGCCCCTCCCTCTAGCAGCCACCACAATCAATTGAAAAGCAGAAACCCTGAGAATGGCTCCAGGCTGGGTGCTGTGAGTTTTTTTCACAAAATAGCCCCAGGGAAAAGCTACTGTTTGTAGAAAGGCCTCAACTCTACCCAGAACCTAGCCTCATCACTGCATCCCCCTCTTTTGTGATTCTCAAAGCAGATCACCCTCCCAGTAAACTAACCTGGGAGGGGGATCTCAAAATCTTGGGTAAAGCAGAGCATTTTTCTGCCTGTTCCAACAAACTGACTTAAGAAACCAATCAAGCCACAGGACCTCAAGCTGACCAGACTCCAACCAGACTCTGGTTACAGACAAAAGGGAGATACAGGACTCTTCCCACCCCTCCCAAAAAAAAAAAAAAAATCAAAGAACTTTTTTTTTTCTTTATCTTCTTCTCTTTTTTCTTTTTTTCTTTTGTTTATTTTTCGTCTTATGTTACCTTATATATATAAAAAAAATTTTTTTTGCTTTTCTAAAACTTTTATTAATCTTTAATTTTTGCCTCTTCTGAAAAAATAATTGTTGTCCATTAACTTTTTTTTTTTCTTTCTCCTCGTATAATTTTTATTTTAGGAATACGTGAATGTGTGTTTTCCTTTCTTTTCTTGTCTTCTTTCTCTTTTTCTTTCATTCTTAATTATCTTTTTGTTTTTTGTCTAGCTCTACTGAATTTCTGATCTTTTATTCTCACTCTCCTATCCTTTCCATCTTTTCCTCTTTGTTCTTCTTTATATGACTTAACTCTTGTCCTGCACATCCTCAGATAAACCCGTAGTTAACCAGTAGACCCTATCCCCCATTGTGTACACACGTAATCCACAAACTTATTACTCAATTCAAAACCTCTGAGACATAAATTCATTAATAGCAGTACTACCTCTTTATACCTGTATAATATTTTAAGCATTTTTTTAAAGTTTTTCACATCTCTTCTATGTCCCTCCCTTTCTCTCAACATATTCATATTCCTCTATAAATACATGGTCCTTTAATCTCTAAAATAACATTAATTTTTACGTTTCTTTCTTTTTCTGGTCTCTTTTCATTCCCCTTTCCCTTTCTTCTTTTTCTCTCTCTCTCTACTTGCATCCTACCCAACCTATTTCCTGCATTGTGATTAGGACATAGTTAACTCTCCCTGTGCCTCCCCACACCAATCTATTCCTATTTTTTACCCACATCTCTCCCTAACCCTAATAATTTCTGGTTTTACAAATTCTTCTCTGCGGTTCGAAGCCCTTTAACATATAGTTGTTTGACGTCTAATAGATGTATCTGTTGAACTAGATTGTATCTGTAGACTATTGACTGTGCAAATGCAAACTTTGGTTGATGGTTGCCTTAAGATAGTGTTCTAGCACAAAACTGGTGCTATCTTCATCTCAAATGGGCAGAGTAAGCCGGAAAAACACAAGAAAAATGGCACATTCGGGTATCTCAATTCCCAATCTTGATAATCAGTGGTTAGAAGAGATAATGAATAATCCAGAGGAGAGTTCCCAAACAGCTCTACAAACACTGGTGGCAAACATGATAAATGAAAAGTTTGACAATGTACAAAGGACTCTGTATGAGCGTGATAGGGAGAGAGAGGAGGCATCCCAGAAGTTTATACAGGAATATCATAAGCGTGAGGAAGCTACTCAAAAACTGATACAGGATTTGCGTGAACAACTTGAGAATACTCAAAGAGAAAGGGAGGAATGGCGTGAGCAGGCTGAGAACACTCAAAGAGATCTGCAGGAATCCCACGAACGGGAGGAAGCTAATCAAAGAGTAATACAGGAATTGAGAGACCAGGTAGAGAACACACAAAGATCACTAAAGACATTCATGGAATCCATTAACAAAGAGCTGAAGGAAGTCAGGGAGACCACAAAGGGAATGGAACCCAACAGAAGGAATGGGAGCCCAAAGAAACCATAACCAATCAACTAAGCGATTTGAGGACAAACACTGAACACCAAATCAAGGAAGTAAAGAAATTCATACAAGAACTAAAACAGAGCTTCAACAAAGAACTTGAAGCCATCAAAGCAGACCAACTAGAAGGAAAAGAGATAAAAAACAAAGTAGAGAGTCTTGACAGCAGGTTAGACCATGCAGAAGATCGAATCTCAGGGATTGAAGACAGCCTAGATATTATAGAGAAAGAACATACAACCATCCAAGACAAGTCCAAGAAATATGATAGATCTATCCAACACCTGGAAGACACCATCAGAAGGCCTAATCTAAGGATAATGGGTGTAAAGGAGCACCTAGAAACAGAAGTTAATGGTCTAGGAAATTTGTTTAACAGGATCCTAGCAGAGAACTTCCCAAACATGCAAAAAGATAGGCCTGTCCAGATACAAGAAGCCTTTAGAACCCCAAATAGACCAGACCAGAATAGGACATCCCACCGCCACATTATAATCCACACAGGATCAACTCAGAACAAGGAAAAGATCCTTAAAGCTCTCAGAGAGAAAAGGGTAATCACTTATAAAGGGAAACCAATTAGAATCACCTCAGATTTCTCAGCAGAGACAATCAAAGCAAGAAGAGCCTGGAATGATGTATGCCATGCCCTAAAAACAAACAACTATCAACCAAGAATACTGTACCCAGCTAAACTCTCCTTCATAACTGAAGGCCAAATAAAAACCTTCCATAGCAAAGAAAAATTGAAACAATACATCTCCACCAAACCAGCCCTACAAAAGATTCTTAAAGATGTCCTACACATAGAAAACCAACAAGACCGCAATAAAGGCCAAGAAACTGCACCCAAACTGAGAATCCAAGAACCATAGGAAGAACCCAGTTTTCGCAGCCCCCAAGAAGGTAGATAACATGGCAGGAACTCCCAAATACCTCTCAGTCCTATCTCTTAATGTTAACGGACTGAACTCTCCAATTAAGCGACATAGACTGTCTAGTTGGATTAAAAAACAAGACCCTTCTATCTGCTGCCTGCAGGAGTCACATCTTGCCCGTAAAAACAAACACATTTTCAATGTTAAAGGCTGGAACAAAATCTACCAAGCAAACGGACCGCATAAACAGGCAGGAGTTGCAATCCTAATATCAGATAAAATAGACTTCAAATTAAAATTCGTGAAAAGAGATAAAGAAGGTCGCTACATACTAATTAAAGGATCTCTCCTTCAGGAGGATATTACAATTCTAAATATCTATTCGCCAAACAATGGAGCACCCAAATTTATCAAAGAAACACTACTTTCCCTCAAACCCCATATAGATCCAAAGACATTAATTGTTGGGGATTTTAACACAGCACTCTCCCCACTAGATAGATCAACTCGGCAAAAACTCAACAGAGAAACCGCAGATCTAAACAGCTGCATAGATCAACTAGACTTAACAGACATCTACCGAACATTTCACCCAGCAGCATCAGAATACACGTTTTTCTCAGCAGCACATGGAACGTTTTCTAAAATAGACCACATTTTAGGCCACAAAGCAAACTTGTCTAAATTCAGAAACATTGAAGTTATACCTTGCATTCTCTCTGACCACAAGGGAATAAAATTAGAACTCAACACCAAAAGCCACCAAAGAAAGTCCGGTATCACATGGAGGCTGAATAACACACTGCTGAATCATGAGTGGGTCATGGAAGAGATTAGAAAGGAAATTCAAATGTTCATGCTATTCAACAAAAATGAACACACAAAATACCAGCTCCTCTGGGACACAGCAAAGGCAGTACTCAGAGGCAAGTTTATAGCTCTGAGCTCCTACATCAACAAATTGGAGAGATCTGAAACTAACAATTTAATGACACATCTAAACCTCCTTGAAAAAGAGCAGCAAGATAAACCCCAATCCAGTAGACGGAAAGAAATAATCAAAATTAAATCAGAATTAAATGAATTAGAATCCAAAAAAACTATAGAAAGAATCAACAAAACAAAGAGTTGGTTCTTCGAAAAACTTAACAAAATTGACAGACCCTTAGCAAATCTTATCAGAAAAAGAAGAGAACACACCCAAATTAATAAACTCAGAGATGAGAATGGAAACATCACCACGGAAACAAGCAAGATTCAGAACATTATAAGGGAATACTTCTCAAAACTTTATGCTAATAAGTTTGAGAACTTGACAGAAATGGACCTCTTCCTAGCAAATATTGACATGCCAAAACTAAACCAAGATGAGTTAAACTATCTTAACAGGCCCATATCAAGCATTGAAATAGAAACAGCAATAAGAGACCTCCCAGCTAAGAAAAGTCCAGGACCAGATGGTTTTACAGCGGAATTTTACAAGGCCTTCAAAGCAGAGCTCACACCAATTCTCCTCCAACTCTTCAATGAAATTGAAAGAGAAAGCTCACTACCGAACACATTCTATGAAGCCATCATAACCCTCATCCCAAGACCTGGCAGGGACTCATCAAAGAAAGAGAACTATAGACCCATTTCTTTGATGAACATTGATGCAAAACTTCTCAACAAAATTTTGGCCAACCGACTTCAACAATTCATCCAAAAAATCATACACCACGATCAAACAGGATTCATTTCAGGGATGCAAAGCTGGTTCAATATACGCAAATCAATTAATATTATTCATCACATCAACAGGAGCAAGAATAAGAACCACATGGTTATCTCAATAGACGCAGAAAAAGCATTCGACAAGATCCAACACCCCTTTATGATGAAGGTTTTGGAAAAATTAGGAATCCATGGAACATTCCTCAATACAATAAAGGCTGTATATGACAAACCTACAGCCAGCATTATACTCAATGGTGAAAAACTAAAGCCATTTCCTCTTAACTCAGGAACAAGACAAGGATGCCTACTCTCTCCAGTTCTCTTCAATCTAGTATTAGAATGCCGAGCTACAGCAATAAGACAAGATGCAGACATAAAGGGGATCCAAATAGGGAAAGAAGAAATAAAACTCTCCCTCTTTGCAGATGACATGATCTTGTATTTAAAGAATCCCATAGACTCCACTCCCAAATTACTCAAGCTGATTCAAAACTTTGGCAAAGTAGCAGGTTATAAAATTAACCCCCAAAAATCAATGGCTTTTCTGAATGCCAACAATGAGAAAAGTGTGGCTGAAATTAGGAACGCAACTCCATTTGTAATAGTCCCACAAAAAATAAAATACCTAGGAATTAACTTAACTAAAGAAGTGAAGGACCTCTATGATGAAAACTTTCAAATCTTGAAAAAGGAAATCAACACAGAACTTAAAAAATGGCAAAACCTCCCATGCTCCTGGATTGGAAAGATTAACATCGTGAAAATGGCAATACTTCCCAAGGCTATCTACAAATTCAACGCAATACCTATCAAAATTCCACCCATTGGACAAATGGGATTGTATAAGGTTGCAGAGCTTCTGCAGGGCAAATGACATAGCTAGCAAGATCAATAGAAAGCCCACGGACTGGGAGAAGATCTTTACTAGCCATACAACGGACAAGGGTCTCATATCTAAAATATACTTGGAACTCAAAAAATTAAGCCACCCAACAACAAATCTTCAAAGAAACAACTGCCCAATAAGTAAGTGGGCGAAAGACTTAAAGAGAAGCTTCTCTGAAGAAGAAAGAAGGATGGCCAATAGACACATGAAGAAATGTTCAACATCCCTAGCCATAAAAGAAATGCAAATCAAAACAACATTGAGATATCACCTCACTCCAGTTAGAACAGCAAAAATCAAGAACTCTAACAACAACAGATGCTGGAGGGGATGTGGACAGAAAGGAACCTTACTTCATTGTTGGTGGGAATGTAAACTTGTTCAACCACTTTGGAAAGCAGTATGGAGGTTCCTCAAAAGACTACACATAGAGCTCCCCTATGACCCAGCAATCCCACTTTTGGGCATTTACCCTAATGTTTACAAAAAAGACCACACTAAAGCTACCAGCACAACTGTTTATTGCAGCATTATTTACCATAGCTAAGATATGGAACCAACCCAGATGCCCCTCAATAGATGAATGGATCAAGAAAATGTGGTATATATACACAATGGAATTCTATGACTCCATCAGAAAGAATGACATTGCCCCATTTGTTAGGAAATGGAAAGGCTTGGGAAAAATTATATTAAGTGAAGTAAGCCAGGCCCAAAGAAACATAGGTACCATGGTTTTCCCTTATTTGCAATATCTAGTATAGGTATGAGTCAAGCGGAAAAAGTCAGAGAATGTTATGTTAGGAAAATGAACCCTCAAATATGTATTTTAATGTTTTTGTTTCTTTCATGCATGTGTTTCTAACGCATTTATAAGATTATTTCTTGGTTGCTTTGTATGTCCCTCCCCCACAGTGTAACCCCTGCTTTCACTATATTTGATGTCAGTATAACATGTGGAGGAGATGGGGACAAACAAGTCATTTAAGGATTCAGGTGGACCTGTTGCAACAATGAGAAGTACAAAATGTCATGTCAAAACCAGCTTTACAATGTCGGAGGGGGGGAGGGGGGGTATGATTGTGTGGGGGGGAGGGGGGAGGCTGGGAAGGGAGGTGAAGGGTAAACAAAGGAGGAGGCTGCAATGCTTGGTAAGAAATGTATGCATTATCCTGACCATGTAATTGTAACCCCTCTGTATAGTATGTTCTCAAATAAAATAAAATAAAATTTAAAAAAAAAAAAAAGAATCCCATAGACTACACTCCCAAATTACTCAAGCTGACTCAAAATTTTGGCAAAGTAGGAGCGTATAAAATTAACCCCTCCCCCCCAAATCAATGGCTTTTCTGAATGCCAACAATGAGAAAAGTGTGGCTGAAATTAGGAAAGCAACTCCATTTGTAATAGCCCCACAAAAAAAAAATACCTAGGAATTAACATCACCAAAGAAGTGAACGACATCTATGATGAAAAATTTAAAAACTTGAAAAAGGAAATGGCAAAACCTCCCATGATCCTGGATTGGAAAAATTAACATCATGAAAATGGCAATACTTCCCAAGGCTATCTACAAATTCAATGCGATACCTATCAAAATTCCAACCTCATTCTTCAAGGAAATAGTAGAGGCAATCCAAAAATTCATATGGAACAATAAAAGACCCCTAATAGCAAAAACGCTCCTCAATGGAAAGAACACTGCTGGAGGAATATCAATATCAAATTTCAAACTCTACTATAAAGACATAGTAAACAAAACAGCTTGGTACTGGCATTAGAACAGACCTCAAGACCAATGGAATAGAATTGAAAACCCAGAAATGAACCTACAGACCTATAGCCATCTAATCTTCGATAAGGGAGCTAAAAAAAATAGAATGGAAGAAAGACAGCCTCTTCAGTAAAGGGTGCTGTCAAAATTGGTTTACTACATGTAGTAAAGTAAAGCTAGATCCTTATCTATAACCTTCCACCAGAATCAACTCCAAATTGATCAAAGACCTCAGAGTCACAGCAGACACTCTGAAAACATTACAGGATGGAATAGGAGAAACCCTAGGTCTCCTTGGCACAGGCCGAAATTTTCTTAATAGAGACCTGGAATCGCAAAAATTCAAAGAAAGGTAGGACAAATGGACAAATGGGATTGCATGAAGTTGCAGAGCTTCTGCATGGCAAAGGACATAGCTAGCAAGATCAATAGAAAGCCTACAGATTGGGAGAAGATCTTCACTAGCCATACAAGGGACAAGAGTCTCATATGTAAAATATACTTGGAGCACAAAAAATTAAATCCTCCAACAACAAATCCTCAAAGAAACAACTGCCCAATAAATAAGTAGGCTAAAGTCTTAAAGAGAAACTTCTCTGAAAAAGAAAGAAGGATGGTCAATAGACACATGAAGAAATGCTAAACCTCCCTAGCCATAAAAGAAATGCAAATATAAACAACATTGGGATACCACCTCACTCCAGTTAGAATGGCTATAATCAAGATCTCTGGCAACAACAGATGCTCGAGGGGATGTGGACAGAAGGGAACCTTACTTCATTGTTGATGGGAATGTAAACTTGTTCAACCACTTTGGAAAGCAGTATGGAGATTCCTCAAAAGTCTTTACATAGAGCTCCTCTATGACCCAGCAATTTCACTTTTGGGCATTTACCCAAATGTTTACAAACAAGACCACACTAAAGCTACCAGCACAACTATGTTTATTGCAGCATTATTTACCATAGCTAAGATATGGAACCAACCCAGATGCCCCTCAGTAGATGAATGGATCAAGAAAATGTGGTATATATATACACACAGGAATTCTATGCCTCCATCAGAAAGAATGACATTGCCCCAATTGTTAGGAACTGGAAAGACTTGGAAAAAATTATATTAAGTGAAGTAAGCCAAGCACAAAGAAACATAGGTCCCATCGTTTCTCTTCTTTGCAATATCTAGTATATGTATGAGTCAAGCAGAAAAGGTCAGATAATGTGATGTGAGGAAAATGAACCCTTAGGTATGTATTTTAATGTTTTTTTCTCTCATGCATTTGTTTCTAACGCATTTATAAGATTATTTCTTTCTTGCTTTGTATGTCCCTCCCCCACAGTATAACCCCTGCTTTCACTCTATTTGATGTCGGTATAATTTGTGGAGGAGATAGGGAAAAACAAGTCGTTTAAGGATACAGGTGGACCTGTTGCAACAATGAGAAGTCCAAGTTGTCATGTCGAAAACGAACTTTGCAACTTTGGTTCGGGGGGGTTGGGAGGATTGGTTGGGGGGGCAAGGGGGAAGCTGGGAAGGGATGTGAAGGGTAAACAAAGCAGGAGGCTGCAATGCTTGATAAGAAATGTACTCATCTTGCCCATGTAATTGTAACCCCTCTGTACAGTATGTTCACAAAAAAAAATTAAATTAAATTAAAAAAACAACAAAAAAAAACCCCTGCTCTCTGATCTTAGCAAGTGGGTTTTTGATTCTCTATCTGTCAGATTTGAAGTCACTTCTTCTACTTTGCCGGTCCATTCTCCTTTCTTCATTCTCCACATAATGAATGCAAATGCCCAGTCCATGGAGAGGCAGGGCCCTTTCTCTACTGACTCCAAGCACCTGAGTTAGAACCTGGTTCTGCCCTCCTGGCTTTGGTGTCTTCTGCTGCCTGAGAAGTGGGTCAGAGACTGTCTTCCTGCTCTGTATTTGTGTGAAGGCATTGCTGGAGTCCTGGCACACTGCAGAAGACCTCATGACTGGGACTTGTTCCTTCTTTCCTCCCAAAGTCCAAGACCATATTCATCTATCATCTATCTATCTATCTATCTATCTATCTATCTATCTATCTATCTATCTATCTATCTATCTATCTATCTATCTATCTATCTATCTATATATCTATCTATCTATCTATCTATCTATTTATCTATCTATCTATCTATCCATGTCTCTACCTACATACCTACCAACCTAACTAGCTGTCGCTTTGCCAGTTCTTGGGTTGAACTCAAGGCCTGGGCACTGTCTCTAGCAATCTGCTACTTGAGTCACAGCATGAATTCTCATGTTTTGTGTGTGTGTGCTACTGAGGAATCAAACCCAGGGCTTCTTGCATGCTAGGCAAGCACTCTCTCACTAATCCACATTCCCAGCCCCCTCATCTTTTTCTTAGTTGAAGTTTTTACATAAGTATGCCACCATCTTACATCTCGAAGTTCAATTTTCTGAATACCGGTTATTTCTATGAAATCTAAACTTCTCTTCCCCTACCTGATTTGTGACTGTACCAGCCTTGGCCTCATAATGAAATATAAATAAAGGCTGTTGAGAATTTAAGTGCATCATATAAGGACCCAAGCCTGGAACCCTAGAAGAGAAAATCGATGGGCGTGAAATGAAGAGAATGATGTGGTATGTGCAAGAAGCATATCTGAAAAATTAATCAGTAAATAAAAGCAGAAGCATTGCATATGATCTGTTTGCCCTCAGGGAGATAATATGCACACATAAGTAGGTAGAGCACTGATACATAACATGACCTTCTCTTTTTGAATTTTTATGGCCATCCCAGGGCCAAAAGTCAAGCCTCATGTATTCCTCAGATGTTTTGCTCAAGGCTGAGGCTATACCACCACCACAGCTCCACTTCCAGTCATCTGGAAATTAATTGGATATAAGGACCACTCAGGCTTGCCTGGTTGGGCCTGTATTTCCTGCTCAGCTCTCTTAAAGCTGGAGCTCTTCTGTCTGGGCCACTGCTCCACTTCTGGTTTTCTCGTGGTTTATTGGTGATAAGAATCTCACAGACTTTTCTGCTTGGGCTGGCTTTGGATGGCGATCTCCTGAGGAGGCTTCAAGCGGCTTTCCTCAGGGATTCGCCAAGGAGCTGCTCCACACAAAACCGTAGTCTAAATCTCAGGAGGTACTAGAGAAAAACAGAAACATGAAGATGTTTCTAGTGTGTTCTAGATATTTAAGGTTGGAGACACATAACACTCATAACTATTACATCATTTTATAGGCAAAAAGACCAATGAAGACAGTGTGAGAATCACTTCAGCTTTTGGTCCTATTATCCGGAGACAGTAAATTCACTGCAGCTCAAAGCTAAGTGACAGAGCTGGCATGAGCTGTGGACTTTAGCTCCCAAATCCTATGGCATTCATTTCTCACTTTTGGCTTCTAATCTGTTACCAGAGGGGAAGATAAGGATAGCCAATCCTTCTCAGAGAAAGCAGCTATAAAGAACATTGGGTAGTTTACTTATAAAATCAAACCATTGGAATGACCCTGTGAAGAAGTCAGATTGTCCAGATTAAAAAATGATGCAGAAAAGAAAGGCAGGTGCCAGTGTCTGCTGACTATAATCCCAGCTCCTCAGACGGAGGAGATGTAGAGATTAATAGTTTGAATCCAGCCCAGGCAGGCATGCTTATTTCTAAGAAATCACAGAAAAACCCAGATGTGGGACTGTGATTCAATGGTAATGAGCGACCCTGGAGCAAAAGGAGCTCAGGGACAACCCCTAGGCTCATAGTTCAACCCCAGGACCTGCCCCACCAAAAGAGCCTGTACCTCCATGTCTTTGTGTATGTATGGATGCATTCCTATAGGGGAATCTCCAGAGTAGCTTTTGTGAATGGCACCAAGCTAGGAAATTTGTTTTCAATACAATGATTTCATAGCACAGAGATGGCTTTCATGACAATGTATGTTCTGGGGCTCCCCTCACTGGGCCCAGTGTAGCTTGAGCGTTTCTCTGCACCCCAGGCCTGCTGGAAGAAGTCTCTCACATTGTCTGAACAGGCAGGCTAAAGGCATCACTCCTGTACAGCTATGTAACAAACAATTCCATCTGGGCCAATTAGTGAGGATGAGTGTAGGTGGGCTCTGAAGGTAAGGAGAAAAAGGCCTCTTTGTACCCCAAGCTCTCTCTTTCCCCAGTGTTCTGATTTGACAGGAAGCCTTCATCTGTGCCACCTCCCGTGGCAGGCCAAGTTCCCTGCACTTATTCTGCCTTAGTGAGGCTATGTTCTGGTGTTCATATAGAGTGCTAAATGTAATTCAGGAGTCCTTCAGGAACACAACTAGGGCACTGAACCTAAGGAAATGTTTCATTGCAGATGATGATGAGCCTATGATCCCTCTCCTAAGTTTCCGGAAGCTTGGGAAATACAAGCACATGTCATATATCACAATACTTCCTGTCATATGGGGCTGGCAAAGCTCATCTGTTTTTGAAACCTTTGACATCTCCTAGTTGGGCCGTGGATGCCTAGGTTTAGTTGTGAACACAGGGCCTGGGGGCTGACAATGAGATCAGAGCAAAGACTAGTGCTTTACCATTTTGTGTCCCAGCTTCACTTCTGCTTTCTGTGTGTGTGTGTGTGTGTGTGTGTGTGTGTGTGTGTGTGTGAATACACTAGTCCTTGAACTTGAACTCAGGACTTGAGCACTGTACCTAGTTTCTCTTGTATAAAGATAACCCTTTCCCACTTGAGCCACAGAGCCAGTTCAGGCTTTTTCCTGGTAATGTGGTACTGATAGCCCAGAATTTCATATATGGAAAGCACTCTACCCCTAGTGCACATTCCCAGCCCTGTACTTCAGGTTTGTTAGTTTGTGTTTGTCTTTTTGTTGTTGTTGTTGTTGGTTGTGAGAATTGAAGTCTGGGCCTAGGGGCTGTCCCTGAGTTCTTCAGCTAATGTCTGGTGCCTTACCATTTGAGCCAGAGGCCACTTCAGGTTTTCTGGTGGTTCATTGGAGCTAAATGTCTCAAGGACTTTCTTGCCCAGGCTAGCTTTGAACCATGATCTTCAGATCTCATCCTCCTGAGTAGCTAGGATAACAGGCATAAGCCACAAACACCCAGCTTCATCTTCAGTTTTCATAGTGGTGAATTGGAGATAAAATCTCATGGGACCTTTTGTGTTTGGAATAGTTTGGAAACCTGATCCTCAGATTTCAGCTTCCTGGGAAGGCAGGATGACAGACCTCAGCTATCCACCCCTAGGCCGTGGCACTCTGCTGCAAGGGGGTCCTTGGCTCCACATGGTGGAATGCTATCTATGAGCCCAAGAGGTAAGGGTCAGTGCTGAGGCTGTAATTTCCAGGTTCATGTCTGAGAAAAAAACAAAACAAAACAATTGTCTGCAGGAGAGAACTCACCCACTCTTTAGTAATACAAAATTTTGTCCCTGCTATGGGAACATATCTGAGTCTCAATATTCTTGTCTGCATAATCATCTCAATTGTAGAGCTCTTACAAGGACCAGATGAAAGAATGCACCCTGTGAAGGACACAGCACATGGCACTTTTTGAAGGACTCAGCACACAGCATCATGTGATAGACTCAGCACACAGCACCCAATGCAGGACTCAGCACACTGCACCCTATGAAGAACTCTGCACATAGCTCTATTAACCAACCTGTCATTAGAATTAGGGTGCTTTCATCAGTATCTCCATTCTTTGAGGAACATTTCATAAACCATACAAGTTCAAATCTAATGGTTTAGTGGGGTAGTTTTTTGTGGGGATTACCAATGGGGTTTGAACTCAATGCATGGGCATACTGTTCTAATACCATTTGTTCAAAGTTAGAGATTTACCACTTTGAGCCACATTTCCAGGAGTCTCACAGACTTCCTGTCAGGGCTGGGTTTTAAAGCCCCCTAGCAGCCAGGGTGACGGCGGTAAACCAGCAGCGTCTGATTTCTTGGAGCTGTGTTGCAGCGGTTTACATCTGGGTAAGTCAGTCTAGGCGGCAGCTGTCAGCGCCAGACTCCTAGATTGCTCTGTGGTGATGTATTTGAAGTCCTGGCCTTCTATACTTGCAGTTAGAACATTCTAACTTTTTTTGGCAGCAGTCCTGGGCCTTGAGTAAGGGCTTAGACACTATCCCTAAGCATTTGTGCTCCAGGCTAGCACTCAATTGTTTGAATGACAGCAGAACTTCTGGATTTTCTGTTTATGTGTCACTGAGGAATTGAACCCAGGGCTTCCTGCTTACTAGGGAAGCACTCAACCACCGAGCGCCAGGAATGAACAAGGTATAAACAGCTGGCAGCTTAGGAGTTCCAGGAAGATGGCGGAGGAGAAGCTGGAATCTGAACAAGCTCTTGCATAGAAAACAGTTTCAGAGTTCCAGTGAACAGTCCCAAGCCAGAGAATCACACCAAGTGTGCCATCACAGGACAGAGAGTTAGTCAAGAGAGGGGAAGCCAAGCAGACACATCTGAGCAGCTGCCGCTGCGGCGGCAGGGTCGCAGCGGCGACCACCGCTGCGGGGGCACAACTGAGACGCAGTCCGGGACGAAGGAGCCAGACGCAGCGGACAAGCGGATTCTACTCAACACCAGCAAGAACCGACAAGGAGCGGACAACTTCATCCTGCACTTTGCAGACCAGAGACGACCCGGGATCCAAGACTCCCCGTGAGTAGAAGCCCCGCTTCCTCACTCCTTCTCTGGGAGCAGAGGAGGGAAGGCCACCCCTCCCCCCCCCCAGCACCGGTGATCTCCATCTTGGATACCGACAAAGCTCGGAGGAGCGGCTAGCTCCAGCTCAGGCCTTGGAATAGAGCTAGTCATTTGGCAGTTCACGGGAACTTGGCGGCGAGGTGACCTCACAGACTCAGTTCCATCCAGGGAGGGGTCGCCCAGCTCAGGCACCAGCCATTGGAGTGGCTCTCCTCGCTGGGTGGCCAGAGCCAGAGGCTGCCCCTCCCTCTAGCAGCCACCACAATCAATTGAAAAACAGAAACCCTGAGAATGGCTCCAGGCTGGGTGCTCTGAGTTTTTTTTTTTCACAAAATAGCCCCAGGGAAAAGCTACTGTTCCTTGAAAGACCTCAACTCTACCCAGAACCTAGCCTCATCACTGCATCCCCCTCTTTTGTGATTCTCAAAGCAGATCACCCTCCCAGTAAACTAACCTGGGAGGGGGATCTCAAAATCTTGGGTAAAGCAGAGCATTTTTCTGCCTGTTCCAACAAACTGACTTAAGAAACCAATCAAGCCACAGGACCTCAAGCTGACCAGAGACTCCAACCAGACTCTGGTTACAGACAAAAGGGAGATACAGGACTCTTCCCACCCCTCCCAAAAAAAAAAAAAAAAAAAAAATCAAAGAACTTTTTTTTTTTTCTTCTTCTTCTTTTCTTTTTTTCTTTTTCTTGTTTTGTTTTTTTTTCGTTTTTTGTTACCTTATATATATATAAAAAAATTTTTTTTTGCTTTTCTAAAACTTTTATTAATCTTTAATTTTTGCCTCTTCTGAAAAAATAATTGTTTTCCATTAATTTTTTTTTCTCCTCTTATAATTTTTATTTTAGGAATACGTGAATGTGTGTTTTCTTTTCTTTTCTTGTCTTCTTTCTCTTTTTCATTCACTCTTAATTATCTTTTTGTTTTTGTTTTTTTTCTAGCTCTACTGAACTTCTGATCTTTTCTTCTCACTTTCCTATCCTTTCCAACTTTTCCTCTTTGTTCACCTTTATGTGACTTAACTCTTGTCCTGCACATCCTCAGATAAACCCGTAGTTAACCAGTAGACCCTATCCCCCATTGTGTACACACTTAATCCACAAACTTATTACTCAATTCAAAACCTCTGAGACTTAAATTCATTAATAACAGTACTACCTCTTTATACCTATATAATATTTTAAGCATTTTTTAAAAGTTTTTCTCATCTCCTCTATGTCCCTCCCTTTCTCTCAACATATTCATATCCCTCTATAAATAGATGGTCTTTTAATCTCTAAAATAACATTAATTTTTACGTCTCTATTTTTTTTTCTGGTCTCTTTTCATTCCCCTTTCCCTTTCTTCCCTTTTCTCTCTCTCTCTCTCTACTTACATCCTACCCAACCTATTTCCTGCATTGTGATTAGGACATAGTTAACTCTCCCTGTGCCTTCCCACACCAATCTATTCCTATTTTTTACCCACATCTCTCCCTAACCCTAATAATTTCTGGTTTTCCAAATTCTTCTCTGCGGTTCAAAGTCCTTTAACATATAGTTGTTTGATGTCGAATAGATGTATCTGTTGAACTAGATTGTATCTGTAGACTATTGACTGTACAAATGCAAACTTTGGTTGATGGTTGCCTTAAGATAGTGTTCTAGCACAAAACTGGTGCTATCTTCATCTCAAATGGGCAGAGTAAGCCGGAAAAACACAAGAAAAATGGCAAATTCGGGTATCTCAATTCCCAATCCTGATAATCAGGGGTTAGAACAGATAATGAATAATCCAGAGGAGAGTTCCCAAACAGCTCTACAAACACTGCTGGCAAACATGATAAATGAAAAGTTTGACAACGTACAAAGGACTCTGTATGAGCGTGATAGGGAGAGAGAGGAGGCATCCCAGAAGTTTATACAGGAATATCATAAGCGTGAGGAAGCTACTCAAAAACTGATACAGGATTTGCGTGAACAACTTGAGAATACTCAAAGAGAAAGGGAGGAATGGCGTGAGCAGGCTGAGAACACTCAAAGAGATCTGCAGGAATCCCACGAACGGGAGGAAGCTAATCAAAGAGTAATACAGGAATTGAGAGACCAGGTAGAGAACACACAAAGATCACTAAAGGCATTCATTAACAAAGAGATGAAGGAAGTCAGGGAGACCACAAAGGGAATGCTGAATGGAACCCAACAGAAGGAATGGGAGCCCAAAGAAACCATAACCAATCAACAAAGTGATTTGAGGACAAACACTGAACACCAAATTAAGGAAGTAAAGAAATTCATACAAGACCTAAAACAGAGCTTCAACAAAGAACTTGAAGCCATCAAAGCTGACCAACTAGAAGGAAAAGAGATAAAAAACAAAGTAGAGAGTCTTGACAGCAGGTTAGACCATGCAGAAGATCGAATCTCAGGGATTGAAGACAGCCTAGATATTATAGAGAAAGAACATACAACCATCCAAGACAAGTCCAAGAAATATGATAGATCTATCCAACACCTGGAAGACACCATCCGAAGGCCTAATCTAAGGATAATGGGTGTAGAGGAGCACCTAGAAACAGAAGTTAATGGTCTAGGAAATCTGTTTAACAGGATCCTAGCAGAGAACTTCCCAAACATGCAAAAAGATAGGCCTGTCCAGATACAAGAAGCCTTTAGAACCCCAAATAGACCAGACCAGAATAGGACATCCCACCGCCACATTATAATCCACACAGGATCAACTCAGAACAAGGAAAAGATCCTTAAAGCTGTCAGAGAGAAAAGGGTAATCACTTATAAAGGGAAACCAATTAGAATCACCTCAGATTTCTCAGCAGAGACAATCAAAGCAAGAAGAGCCTGGAATGATGTATGCCATGCCCTAAAAACAAACAACTATCAACCAAGAATACTGTACCCAGCTAAACTCTCCTTCATAACTGAAGGCCAAATAAAAACCTTCCATAGCAAAGAAAAATTGAAACAATACATCTCCAGCAAACCAGCCCTACAAAAGATTCTTAAAGATGTCCTACACATAGAAAACCAACAAGACCGCAATAAAGGCCAAGAAACTGCACCCAAACTGAGAATCCAAGAACCATAGGAAGAACCCAGTTTTCGCAGCCCCCAAGAAGGTAGATAACATGGCAGGAACTCCCAAATACCTCTCAGTCCTATCTCTTAATGTTAACGGACTGAACTCTCCAATTAAGCGACATAGACTGTCTAGTTGGATTAAAAAACAAGACCCTTCTATCTGCTGCCTGCAGGAGTCACATCTTGCCCGTAAAAACAAACACATTTTCAATGTTAAAGGCTGGAACAAAATCTACCAAGCAAACGGACCGCATAAACAGGCGGGAGTTGCAATCCTAATATCAGATAAAATAGACTTCAAATTAAAATTCGTGAAAAGAGATAAAGAAGGTCGCTACATACTAATTAAAGGATCTCTCCTTCAGGAGGATATTACAATTCTAAATATCTATTCGCCAAACAATGGAGCACCCAAATTTATCAAAGAAACACTACTTTCCCTCAAATCCCATATAGATCCAAAGACATTAATCGTTGGGGATTTTAACACACCACTCTCCCCACTAGATAGATCAACTCGGCAAAAACTCAACAGAGAAACCGCAGATCTAAACAGCTGCATAGATCAACCAGACTTAACAGACATTTACCGAACATTTCACCCAGCAGCATCAGAATACACGTTTTTCTCAGCAGCACATGGAACGTTTTCTAAAATAGACCACATTTTAGGCCACAAAGCAAACTTGTCTAAATTCAGAAACATTGAAGTTATACCTTGCATTCTCTCTGACCACAAGGGAATAAAGTTAGAACTCAACACCAAAAGCCACCAAAGAAAGTCCGGTATCACATGGAGGCTGAACAACACACTGCTGAATCATGAGTGGGTCATGGAAGAGATTAGAAAGGAAATTCAAATGTTCATGCTATTCAACAAAAATGAACACACAAAATACCAGCTCCTCTGGGACACAGCAAAGGCAGTACTCAGAGGCAAGTTTATAGCTCTGAGCTCCTACATCAACAAATTGGAAAGATCTGAAACTAACAATTTAATGACACATCTAAACCTCCTTGAAAAAGAGCAGCAAGATAAACCCCAATCCAGTAGACGGAAAGAAATAATCAAAATTAAATCAGAATTAAATGAATTAGAATCCAAAAAAACTATAGAAAGAATTAACAAAACAAAGAGTTGGTTCTTCGAAAAACTCAACAAAATTGACAGAGCCTTAGCAAATCTTATCAGAAAAAGAAGAGAACACACCCAAATTAATAAACTCAGAGATGAGAATGGAAACATCACCACGGAAACAAGCAAGATTCAGAACATTATAAGGGAATACTTCTCAAAACTTTATGCTAATAAGTTTGAGAACTTGACAGAAATGGACCTCTTCCTAGCAAATATTGACATGCCAAAACTAAACCAAGATGAGGTAAACTATCTTAACAGGCCCATATCAAGCATTGAAAAAGAAACAGCAATAAGAGACCTCTCAGCTAAGAAAAGTCCAGGACCAGATGGTTTTACAGCGGAATTTTACAAGGCCTTCAAAGCAGAGCTCACACCAATTCTCCTCCAACTCTTCAATGAAATTGAAAGAGAAAGCTCACTACCGAACACATTCTATGAAGCCATCATAACCCTCATCCCAAAACCTGGCAGGGACTCATCAAAGAAAGAGAACTATAGACCCATTTCTTTGATGAACATTGATGCAAAACTTCTCAACAAAATTTTGGCCAACCGACTTCAACAATTCATCCAAAAAATCATACACCACGATCAAACAGGATTCATTTCAGGGATGCAAAGCTGGTTCAATATACGCAAATCAATTAATATTACTCATCACATCAACAGGAGCAAGAATAAGAACCACATGGTTATCTCAATAGACGCAGAAAAAGCATTCGACAAGATCCAACACCCCTTTATGATGAAGGTTTTGAAAAAATTAGGAATCCATGGAACATTCCTCAATACAATAAAGGCTGTATATGACAAACCTACAGCCAGCATTATACTCAATGGTGAAAAACTAAAGCCATTTCCTCTTAACTCAGGAACAAGACAAGGATGCCCACTCTCTCCACTTCTCTTCAATCTAGTATTAGAATGCCTAGCTACAGCAATAAGACAAGATGCAGACATAAAGGGGATCCAAATAGGGAAAGAAGAAATAAAACTCTCCCTCTTTGCAGATGACATGATCTTGTATTTAAAGAATCCCATAGACTCCATTCCAAATTACTCAAGCTGATTCAAAACTTTGGCAAAGTAGCAGGTTATAAAATTAACCCCCAAAAATCAATGGCTTTTCTGTATGCCAACAATGAGAAAAGTGTGGCTGAAATTAGGAACGCAACTCCATTTGTAATAGCCCCACAAAAAATAAAATACCTAGGAATTAACTTAACTAAAGAAGTGAAGGACCTCTATGATGAAAACTTTAAAATCTTGAAAAAGGAAATCAACACAGAACTTAAAAAATGGCAAAACCTCCCATGCTCCTGGATTGGAAAGATTAACATCGTGAAAATGGCAATACTCCCCAAGGCTATCTACAAATTCAACGCAATACCTATCAAAATTCCACCCTCATTCTTCAAGGAAATAGAAGAGGCAATCCAAAAATTCATATGGAGCAACAAAAGACCCCGAATAGCAAAAACGCTCCTCAACGGAAAGAACACTGCTGGAGGAATATCAGTACCAAATTTCAAACTCTACTATAAAGCCATAGTAATCAAAACAGCTTGGTATTGGCATAAGAACAGACCTCAGGACCAATGGAATAGAATTGAAAACCCAGAAATGAACCTACAGACCTATAGCCATCTAATCTTCGATAAGGGAGCTAAAACAATAGAATGGAAGACAGACAGCCTCTTCAGTAAATGGTGCTGGCAAAACTGGTTAACTACATGTAGAAAACTAAAGCTAGATCCTTATATATCACCCTGCACCAGAATCAACTCCAAATGGATCAAAGACCTTGAACTCAAAGCAGACACTCTGAAAACATTACAGGATGGAATAGGAGAAACCCTGGGTCTCCTTGGCACAGGCCGAAATTTTCTGAATAAAGACCGGAAACACAACAAATCAAAGAAAGGCTGGACAAATGGGATTGTATAAGGTTGCAGAGCTTCTGCAGGGCAAATGACATAGCTAGCAAGATCAATAGAAAGCCCACGGACTGGGAGAAGATCTTTGCTAGCCATACAACGGACAAGGGTCTCATATCTAAAATATACTTGGAACTCAAAAAATTAAACCACCCAACAACAAATCCTCAAAGAAACAACTGCCCAATAAGTAAGTGGGCGAAAGACTTAAAGAGAAGCTTCTCTGAAGAAGAAAGAAGGATGGCCAATAGACACATGAAGAAATGTTCAACATCCCTAGCCATAAAAGAAATGCAAATCAAAACAACATTGAGATATCACCTCACTCCAGTTAGAACAGCAAAAATCAAGAACTCTAACAACAACAGATGCTGGAGGGGTTGTGGACAGAAAGGAACCTTACTTCATTGTTGGTGGGAATGTAAACTTGTTCAACCACTTTGGAAAGCAGTATGGAGGTTCCTCAAAAGACTCCACATAGAGCTCCCCAATGACCCAGCAATCCCACTTTTGGGCATTTACCCAAATGATCACAAACAATGCCACACTAAAGCTACCAGCACAACTATGTTTATTGCAGCATTATTTACCATAGCTAAGACATGGAACCAACCCAGATGCCCCTCAGTAGATGAATGGATCAAGAAGATGTGGTATATATACACAATGGAATTCTATGCCTCCATCAGAAAGAATGACATTTCCCCATTTGTTAGGAAATGGAAAGGCTTGGAAAAAATTATATTAAGTGAAGTAAGCCAGGCCCAAAGAAACATAGGTCCCATGGTTTCCCTTATTTGCAATATCTAGTATAGGTATGAGTCAAGCGGAAAAAGTCAAATAATGTGATGTTAGGAAAACGAAACCTCAAATATGTATTTTAATGTTTTTGTTTCTTTCATGCATGTGTTTCTAACGCATTTATAATATTATCTCTTTGTTGCTTTGTATGTCCCTCCCCCACAGTGTAACCCCCGCTTTCACTATATTTGATGTCAGTATAACATGTGGAGGAGATGGGGACAAACAAGTCGTTTAAGGATTCAGGTGGACCTGTTGCAACAATGAGAAGTACAAAATGTCATGTCAAAACCAGCTTTACAATGTCGGGGGGGGGTGGGAGGGGTGGTATGATTGGGTGGGAGGGAGGGGGGAGGCTGGGAAGGGAGGTGAAGGGTAAACAAAGGAGGAGGCTGCAATGCTTGGTAAGAAATGTATGCATTATCCTGCCCATGTAATTGTAACCCCTCTGTACAGTATGTTCTCAAATAAAATAAAATTAAATTAAAAAAAAAAAAAAAACCAGCTGGAGATTGCTGTATATAAATATCATGTACACAAAAAGAGAGATATCCCTATATTATTAACTTATAGATATTACTGCCAATTTCTAGATATTAAATTATGTCTTCACTTAATGATGTGTCCTAGTTGAACAATTAATAAAGCATTAATTAAAATTACTCAATATCCTGTTATTATCATATGTGTACATAAATACATACATATATTTACATATTTTATAGAATGAGACAGATGTCTATATATAATTAAATTATGCATCATGTGTCACAACCAAATAATAGGTATTTAATTATGACTCCATGCAATTTTTATTCTGTTAATTCTTAATAAAATATTAATAAAACTTAATAAACATCCTATAATTATTGCATCTAATTTATTTACAATGATACACTAATACAACCCTTCATCATTTATTGTAGTGACAATTATTCCACTTTTGACATCCTATTACATAGCATACAGATTTGCACCTGTATTATACATCCTACCTGACACCGAGCACTTTCAAAGAGAAAGAAAATGTGTCATGCTCGGCTTCTAACTCCAATATTACATTTTTGGCAGTGCTGGGATCTAAACTCAGGGCCTAGAATTTCATAAATGGGTGATTTTCAGTGCAGCAGCCTCTAGCCAATTCAGCTCTTAGGCAGTTCCCAGGCCCTGAGATCGAGCCCCATATGCTGACTCCATATTGTGCTTAGTGTAGTTATTCATTTAATTTTTTTTGTTTTATTCATCTATTTACCATTGATTTTATTGACTGTTATTACACATGGAATATTTATTACATTTATTACAGAGGATATAGATTTGCCCATGTATGAAACTTCACACCTGACACCCAGGACTTTCACAAGAAAGGAAAATGTGTCACCATGGGCTTCTTACTCCACGATTCAATTTTTGTGAGTGCTGGCTTCTGAACTCACAGTCTACAAGGCTCAATGCATGAATGGGTGATTGTCAGCATGCCAGCCTAGTGCACGTTGAGCTGACAAGTAGTTCACAGCACCTGAGATGGAGCCCCAGGAGTTGACAAAATAAGAACAGATTGACATGCAGATGGTAGTACACAAATAAATATATATCTTTATAGAGTGCCAGAGATTTCTATACACTATTCATTGATATATGCTACATTCCTACCAAATCATAGGTATTTAGTATGCCTCCATGTAATTAATATTGTTTTCATCCTTAATGAATTATTAATTAAATCAATCACTGTCCTGGAATTATTGTGTCCATATAATTAATAGTATTCTTTTAATATGTAAAAAATATTCATTAAAATCCATCGGTATCCTAAAATCACTCTAATTTTATAGTAGTATCATTCAGTAATGACTAATTCAACCTTGATATTCACAACCTTCCAATGGTATTCTTATGAATAGGAATGAGACCCTTAGGAACTCCCTCCATTGGTAGAGATCAGGACCCGGCTTCAAACCCAGGGCCTATGTTGCCATGTTGGCCTGTGGCTTCCCTGGGAGCCCACCAGCCTTCAGCAATGCCAGGTTACCAACACTTTTCAGCCATGTCATTCAAACCGAGGAAGGTCACCTTGCAAAGAAAACAAATGTAAAACCTGCAGCTATCTGCAAGTTGCTGGTTTTTTTTTTCCTGTGTCGTTTTATTTTTTTTTTCCTGTCAGCCTTTGGGGCCCAGGATCCAGGTTCGGCTGTGGGCCCAGGGGCTGCACCCTAGCCTAGAGTGATCGAAGCTGAGGCAGAGTTGCCACCACCTGAGTTCAAGCCCTGTCCTTGACAAAATAAAAAAATATACATACATACATACATACATACATACGTTGAAAATATTTAAAAATTTTTGAGGCACTTGGCTTGGAATTCATGCCATTTTTTTCTGTCAGAACTGGGATTTGAACTCAGGATCTGGGTAAATCTGCAGCATAATGGGGGAAGGAGAAGCTCACCATGCTGGAAGACAAGAAAGTCAGGCCTGTTCCCAGGGCCTGAATTCAAGTCCTAGCATTCATATACATTTTAAATCCATGGTTTATATTTACATACACATGTTTATTGCATATTGCAGTTAGTATAGTTATTAATTTTATTTTGTGTTTTATTTATTTATTATGTATTTTAGTATGATTACACATATAATAATATTTTTTACATCCTATTACATAGGATATATATTTGCCTATGTATTATACATCATTTCTGAGGCCCAGGATTTTCACCAATAAGGAAAATAAGTGAGACAATTGGCTTCTTCCACCAGGATTTTTTGGCAGTTCTATGATTTGAACTCAGGGCCTAGGAGGCCCACTTCATGAATGGTCAATGTTAGCCCACCAGTCTGATGCAAGTGAAGTTGTTGAGCTAATTTGAGGACCTGAGATCAAGCCCTAGGAGTGGCCAATATATAAACACATAGATGTGCAGAATGAAGTGTGTGTGTGTGTATTTACATATGTATATGCATCTATAAATGTATACAGAGACAGATAAGTATTTATGTAGATTCTAGTGTATAACTCTATATAAAGAGTGATGTCTATATCTTATTTTTATATGTCCTATTACTACCAATTATTTGGTCTAAAATTATGCCTCCATTAATTAATCACGGTAGAAGACTTAATAAAGTATTAATTCTATTAATCAATGACCTATATTTATTGTGTACAATCTTATACTAGATTGACTAGCTAATTAGTAATTCAATTAGTACATTTCAAACATTCTATTACTGTTCCTGTACATAGGAATGAGTATCCTAGGATCTTCAGCAGTGTATAGGTGCCAGTCCCAGGGTCCAACTCAGGGCCTAGGTGTCTGGGTTGAGCTCAGGCTTCACTGACAGCCCACCAGCCTTCAGCCATGCAAGGTCACATTCAATTTTCAATTTTTAAGCTGAGTCACTGAGATCCAGGATGGTCAAGTGCAAAGGAACAAAGGTAAAGCGGTTGTCTAAAACTTCCTGGTTTTTTCCTTCTCCATTTGTGTTGGTTTGATGTTTTTTTGCCAGTGCTGGGAGTTGAACTCAGGCCCTAGGATACCTGGATCATCTGTGGGTGTAAAAGCTGCACCCTATCCTAGGGTAATCATGGTTTAACACACAATAAAATGCTTCCTTGAGCAAAATCAGTTCAAGGACAATGTCTAGCCTAACAGTTCAAGCCTCAGGATCTGCCACACAAAAATAGAGCCAGTAACCCCATGTGTATGTATGAATGTATTTCTATTGATGAACATCCCGAGTCTCTATGAAGAAAGGCACCCAGCTAGGAAATTTGCTTTGAATAGAATGATTTCATATCACAGAGAGTGCTTTCAAGACAGTGTATGTTCAGAGGCTTTCCTCACTGTTCCCAGTGAAGCCGAGGGTTTCTCCATACCCCAGGCTGCTGGAGGAAGTCTGCCTCATTGTTGGAACAGGCAGACAAAAAGACTCACTCCTGTAAAGGTATGAAACAAACAATTCATCCGGGGGCATTTAGTGAGGATGAATGTGTGTGAGCTCTGAAGTCCAGGAGAAAAAGGCCTCTTTGTAACCCAAGTTCTTTCTCTCCCAGTGCTCTGTTTTGACAGGAAGCATTCATTTGTGCCACCTCCCATGGCAGGCCAAGTTCCCTGCACTTATCCTGTCTTTGTTAGACTATGTCCCAGTGTTGAAACAAATTGCTACAATTAATTCAAGAGTCCTTATGGCAGACAACTAGGGAGCTGAACCTAATGAAATGATTCATTATTGGCAACGGTGCATCCCTAGGTTTCCAGAAGCTTGTTAAATCTAAGTACATGTGTAATATCACAATGTTTCTGGTCATCTATGGCTGGTGAAGCTCATCAGGTTTTGAAACCTTTGACCTCTCCTAGTTGGGCCCTGGGTGGCTAGGTTTTGCGGTTGAACACAGGACCAGGGTGCTGATCATGAGCTCAGAGCAGAAGAACTTTGCTTTACCATTTGGTGTCACAGTTTCACTTCTGGTATCTTCGTGTGTGTGTGTGTGTGTGTGTGTGTGTGTGTGTGTGTGTGTGTGTGTGTGTGTGTATGCATACTCCAGTCCTGGAGATTGAACTCAGGACCTGTGCACTATACCTGAGTTTCTCCTGTACGAAGATAGCACTCTCCCACTTGAGCCACAGAGACATTTCAGGCTTTTTTTCTAGAGATGTGGTACTGAGGATTCAAACCCAGGGTTTCATATATGCAAAGCACTCTACCCATAAGACACATTCTTAACACTCCACTTCAGGTTTCTTGCTTTCTTTTCTTGTAAGTTGGAGCAGTTGAAGTCTGGGCCTGGGTGCTGTCTCTGAGCACTACAGCTCAAGTCTAGCACTCTACCACTTGAGCTACAGCACCCCTTCAGGCTTTTTGGTGGTTCCCTGGAGATAACCATCTCAAGGAATTTCCTGCCCAGGCTGGTTAGGACCCTGATCCTCGCTCTCTGCCTCCTGAGCAGCTAGGAATACACGCGTGAGTCTGTGGCACCTGGCTTCCATTTCAAATTGCTAAATGGTGAGTAGGGGATAATAGTCTCATGGGACCTTTTGTGTCCGGGATAGTTTGAACCCAGATTGTCAGATCTCAGCTTCCTGAGTAGGCAGGATGACAGACCTCAGCTACAGATGCCTAGGGTCCTTGACTCCACATGATACACACTAGCCATGAACCCAACAGGGAAAGTTCAATGCCCTGAGTTCAATATTTACAACCAAGAAAAATAAACCAAAACAATTGTCTGCAGAAGACAACTCATTAGAGTTCAGTACATACATAATTTTGGCCCTGACATGGGGATATATCTGAGCCTCAACATTCTCATGTGCACAATCATCTTACTTGTGGAGCTTTTATAAGGACCAGATGAAAGAATGCACCCTGTGAAGGACTCAGCACTCAACACCTCATGAAGGACTCATCACATAGCTGTATCCCACAAGCTGTCATTAGAATTAGGGTGTTTTCATCAGTATCACCATTATTTCAGAAACACTTCACAAACTGCACAAAGTTCACATCTAATCGTTTAAAGGGGTGGGGTTGTTTTAGGGGGGAGTTAGCCACGGGGATTGCACTCAAAGTTTGGGGCTACTGTCCTAAGACCTTTAACTCAAGGCTAGAGCTCTAACTCTTTGAGCCACATCTCAGAGTTTTGCAGATTCCTGCCAGGGCTGGGTATTAAACCCACCAGTGTCAGATCTCATCCCTGGGCTATCTTGGATGATAGGGGTGAGTGAGCCAGCAGCATCTGATTCCATGGAGCTGGGTTGCCTGGCTAAGTCAGGTTAGATAGCAGCTGTCAGCACCAGATTCTCAGCTTGCTCTGTGATGAGATATTTGTAGTCCTATCCTTATATCGTTGAGGTCAGAACATTCCTTTATTTTTTTATTGTTGGTGCCAGTCTTGGGTCTTGAGTAAGGGTCTAGACACAGTCCCTAAGCTTTTATGCTCAAAGCTAGTGCTCACTGCTTGTGCGATAGCAAAACTTCCGGATTTTTCTGTGCATGTGGTAGTGAGGAATTGAACCCAGGGCTTTGTATGTATTAGGGGAGGAGTCTACCACTGAGCCCCAGGAGTGACAAGTGTATAAACAGATAAATGTGTAGATTGGTAGATAGATAGATAGATGTATATGTGTAAACTAAGAGAGATGTCTATATTATGAAATTGTATATACCATATTACTACTAATTATTGGCAACTAAATTATTCTTTCCTTTTTTAATTATCATGATTGAATACATAATAAAGTATTAATTGAAAATTATTCAATGTAGTATAATTGTGTAAAATTTTATGATATGAAAACAATACACTACTAATTTAATTGTTACTTTTATAACATTCCATTTGTATGGATATATCATCAGAATGGGTTTCTCAGAACCTCCCACCATTCATTAGTGGAAGTCCCGGGATTAGAACTCCAGGCTGGTTTTGGCTATATAGCCCGACAAACATCAGCAATGCAAGGTCATGTGCACTTTCTGGGCCTTGTCATTTAGACCCAAGATGGTCACAATACAAAGAAAAAAAAAGTAATATCACCTTCTTGAACTTCTCAGTTTTATCCTTCTCTTTGTTTTTTTTTTTTTTTTGTCGCCCTGATATTTGAACTTTGGTCCTAGAATCCCAGGGTTGATTGTGGCAGAGGTGCCAAGACCTAAGTTCAAGCCTCGTGCTTGGCCAAAAAAAAAATAAATAATAATAATAAGGCCCTGGCTTGGAATTTGCACCATTTTTCTAGCAGGACTGGGATTTGAACTTGGGACCTGGTTAACTCTGTGACATTGTGGGTGAAGGGGAAGCTCACAGTCTTTGAAGACAAGAAATTCAGACCAGTTCCCAGGGCCTGATTTCAAGCCTCAGCACTGGAAAAAATAATATTCATATATGAGATGTTTACATAAATGGGTTTACTGCATATGATGTTTATTACCCTTATTTATGTATTATTATTACACATATAACACTTCATTTATTACATCATATCACCTAGATTATATTAGCATATGGATTATACATTGTACTGAGACCCAGGACTTTCACAGAGAAGGAAAATAATGTGTCAAAATTGTCTTCTTACTCCACGAATAAATTTTTGGCCATGTTGGGATTTCAACTCACTGCCTACAATGCCCAATCCATAAATGGGGTCACAGTCTTAACATACCAGCCTCCAGGAAACTGAGGACTTTTGATCAAGCTACAGTAGTGCCCAATATATACATTGATAGATATGTATATGTGTATGTGTCTATATATATGTATATATATGCATATATATATTACATTATGCCACCATTTAATGAAGTATCATGGTTGCATACTTATAAAAGCATTCATTAAAAATTAGTTAATATCCATCCATTAGGGGAATCATACCATGGTGCTAAAATGGAAGATATAAATCCAATAATATTTGTGTGGTATTCTAAAATAAAATCATGAATTAACTGCAAATTTAATGATTACTTTTATAGCATTCCATTAGCATACACATGAATAGGAATGAGTTTGTCAGGATCTCCCTCCATTTGTGGGTGGCAGTCCTAGCATTCGAACTCCAACCCTGGGTAGTTTACTTTGAATGCAAACCATTGGAATGACACTGTGTAGATTTCAGACTATCACAATTAAAAAAAGAACAACAAAAAGAAAAGAATCCAGGTGTCAATGGCTCCTACCTGTAATCCTAGCTCCTCAGGAGGCTGAGAATGTAGAGAATGCCATTTTGAATTCAGCCAGGGCAGGAAAGTCGGTGACACTCTTATTTCTAACAGATCGCCAGAAAAAAAAAAAAAAAAAAAAACCATGAGTGGGATTGTGGCTCAAGTTGCAGAGTGCTACCCTTGAGCAAAAGGAGCTCAGGGACAGGGCCTAGGCTCATAGTACAAACACGGAACTGCTCCCCTCCCCAAAAGGAGGCAATCACTCCATGTCTCTGTGTATGGATGGATGATGTATGGATGATGGGCATTCAGCAGGTTGCCCATGCTCAGCCCACTCAACTTGGGCAAGCTAGGACAAGCCCTCAGAATTCCTAGGCTGTAGGAATGGTTGAAGGTTCTAGATCCATATTATCTATCCCTATGTAGTATGTGAGCCTAGACCTCTAGGGCCTGGTGGCTCTCACTCATTCCTCATTCCTCGTTGCAGAGTCACAAACTGGTCCAAAATCTCGGCAAAGATATGAAATAGTCAGCGATTTCTATGCTGAAAGGGGTAAGCCAATAAATCCCACCATCATAACTCCTGTTACAAGTCAGCCTTGGGCTACGAATGTGGATTAGCGGTAGAGTGGTTACCTAGCATGCACGAAGCCCTGGGTTCGATTCCTCAGTAATACAGAAACAGAAAAAGCCAAAAGTGGCACTGTGGCTAGTCTTGAGCAAAAGAAGCTAAGGAACATGCCCAGACCCTGAGTTAAAGCCCGATGACTGACAAAAAAAAAGTGAGCCTGGTGATACATATTTTTCAGGGACTCAGGAGGGCCGAGGTGAGAGGTAAGAGGTAGAGGGCAGCTGCTGGTGGCTCACCCCTGTAATCTCAGCTATTCAGGAGGCTGAGATCTGAGGATCACAATTACAAGCAAGAAAGTCTTTATGAGACACTTTTCTCCAATTAAACACCCAAAAAGTCAGAAGTAGAACTGTGGTTCAAGTAGTAGACTGCTAACCTTGAGCAGAAAAGCTAACGGATAGTGTCCAGGCCATGAATTCAAACCCCAGAACTGACACACACTCACACACACACACACACACACACACACACACACACACACACACACACACACACACACACACACACCAAGATAGTGCATTTACCAGTAAGCCTGCACAAGTTCCACCTCTAGAGAGAGAAAGGAAGGAAAGATTTGCTCCAGGAGGTGATATAACCAGTGCCAAAATTCAACAGGAGTTCTAAGGCTTGGAACAGGACAGAGAACCTCAGGCAGAAGGTACAGAACGGGAAAAGGTCCTGAGGTATGGTGTAGAACAAGTGGTGTGTGTGGAATGAAGGTTCTGTGGCTTCAGACAAGTCTGGCAGGACATTCAAGGCTGGGTCAAGGTTTGTACTTGCATCACAGGTATGAAAGAGGGTGGAGTCCCAGAATGGGGCCCAGGGGGAAGATTAGCTTTTCTTTTCACCATGGCTGGAAGCCTATTTTTCACAGCTCCTGACCCTTAGGTCTCCTTTGCATTGAGGAGTCAGGGCAAATGCAGGGACGAACACTTGCTTAAGAAAAGCTTCTGGGCTGGGAAGGTAGCTCAGTGGTAGAGCACTTGCCTTGCATGCATGAGGCTCTGGGTTTGATTCCTCAGCACCACATAAGCAAAAAGAATAAAAACGGAAGGGGCGTTTTGGCTCAAGTGTTAGAGTGCTAGTCTTGAGCTGAAGATATGCGGGACATTGCCCTGGCCCAGAGTTCAGGCCCATGACCGGACCCACCCCCCAAAAAAAAGAAAAGAAAGAAAAGAAAAGCTTCTAACCCAATGCCATCAGTGGCTCAACCCCTTTAAATCCTAGCTACTCAGGAGACTGGGATCAGAGACTGAGGACCAAAACCAGCTCAGGGAAGGAAAGTTAGTGAAAATCTTCTTGCCAGTGAACTTCCAAAAGCCAGAAATGGTGCTGTGGCTCAAGTGGTAGAGTGCCAGCCTTGAGAGAAAAGTTAAGTGACTGGAGACCAGACCCTGAGTTCAAGGCCAGTAATTGCATTAAGAAAACGCTTTCAGGAGCTCCTTGTCTACTGTGGTGAATGGCCAGATGAGCTGGGCGTCGGTAGCTCACACCTGTCCCCCTAGCTCCTCAGGAGACTGAGATCTGAGGAGCATGGATTAAAGCCAGCCCATAAAGGAAAGTCCGGGAGACTCTGATCTCCAAGGAAGCACCAGAAAACTGGAAGTGATGCTCTAGCTTAAGCAATAAGCTGAAGAGCTGAGGGGACAGCGCCCAGGCCCAGAGTTCCAGTCCCATGACCAACTCCCCTGGCCTGCTTGGAAGTCACTTTTTGGCTCTAGCCAGAGTACTTTCCAGTGGGCACCTGAGTTTCTCCCAATGTCTAGGTGTCCTACAAGTCTTGAGAGCAGCCCATTTGGAGGCCTTTGCTTACAGTGTGGGCTACATTATCAGAGAAGTGTCCAGCCTTGGGGAACGGAGGTCATCGTCTGGGTCATCAGAATGACATCTGTCATGGGTGCAGTGTGGATCTGAGCAGTAAATCAACTTCTCAGACCACGGTTTGGGGCAAGGAGGGCCATAAGCTGCATGGCAGGTAACGCCTGCTCATGTGGTATCACAAGAGTGCAAATCTGTCAGGCACACCCCGAGAGGGTGTTGAGTTGTGCTCATGAAAGACCTGTGGACTCACAAATCCACAGCCAGCTGGCTGCTCCTTGTAGCAGTTGCTATCCCAGGAGTCCCAGGGCTCAGAGCTCTGCTTTCCTCACCACTGCTTGGGGGCAGATGAAGGTCTGCAATCGTTGGCCTACTACAAAGGAGAATCCCTAGTGTCCTTTCCCTTGGTCCTGTGGCCCCATTCATGGATGGAGGGGCAGGTTCCATTGAACTTACTGCCATGGCGCAGACATTTCAGCCCAAGAAGGACTTAGGGAGAAACCACGTGAACTGGCTTAAGAGTTTACTACTACTTTGCCTCAGGACTCCCCCAATTCTGGCTCAGCTCATCATTACCACCTTTCTGTGTGTGCACGCATCTTGGTATTAGGGCTTGAACTCAGGGCCCGGGCTCTGTCCCTCAGTTTTTTTTCATTCAAGGCTAGCACTCTACCACTTGAGCCACAGCTTTCCTTTCAGCTTTTGGGTAGTTATTGGGAGAGAAAAATCTCACACACTTTTCTAGCTGGGCTGCCTCTGAATGGCAATCCTCAGATCTCAGCCTTCTGAGTAGCTAGGAATATGAGAGCATGACCTATTAGCACCTGGCCACACTGTCCTTCTTGGTAAAGACGAAGTGCCTCTCTCCCAGCCTAGCACCCATGTACAGTTACCCCTCCTACCCCACCCCTAATCCTCCAGGCTTCACAGGAATCATACCCTCCCCTGAGGACAAAGAAATAGAATCAGGTTTGAGCTTTTTGTTCTCCACACAGTCAGGGGCTGCAGGGAGCTGATGTGTACTGTAGTTCAAGTGGTTGAGCGCCAACATTGTGCAAACCAGCTAAAGGATACCACCTAGGCTCCAAGTTCAAGCCGGCAACCTCACACAAACACACGCACACACACAAACACACGCACACACGCAAACACACACACACACACACACAACACACACACACACACACACACAAATATCCTTAGCAGGGCCCAATGGCTCATACCAGAAATTCTAGCTACTTAAGAAACTGAGCTCTTAGGATAGCAGCTTGAAGCCATCCCAGGCAGTGAAATCCGTGACTCTTCTCTCCATTAAATTACTTAAAAAGATGAAAGTTGGGCTGTGGTTCAAGTGGTAGTGTGTCAGCTTTGAGCAAAAGAAGCTCAGAGACTGCACCTAGGCCCTGAGTTCCAGCTCTAAGATTTTTTAAGACACCCTTTGCCCCCACTCCACCCCGAATCAGGCCATAAATCCAGATTTTGGTCACCCTGGATCTCACTTCCATTCCTGCCGCTTTCACAGCACTGCCACAAGTGGCCAGTGTGTGGCCAGCACTGGATTAAGAAGTGAACGTACAACAAGGGGGGCAGAGCCAGGTCAAGGCTAATGTCCCAGAACATTGAGGTATTGGCCATACTAGTCTCTAATCCTCCCAGTTTCCTGGACCTAGAATTTAAAGTGTGTGCATCTGTATTCTGGGCATCCAGAATTTTCTAGAAGGACATAAGAGGCCAAGCTGGGGTGGGAAGATAGACTTTGCTGCAACAAGGTACGTTGACATTTCCTAGACACTGATGGATACTTCCAAGCCACCTTGACCTCAAATCCCATGTAACACCGGATCCTCCTTGCTTGGGCAGCCTTCAGTCAGCTATCAAGCTCGAGTTGGCCAGAGCCACCACAAACCCTCCTTCCCCCACTCCACTGCCAGCATGCAGGGAGGAATGTGAGCCAGAGACCCAGCTGAGGAAAAGGACAGGACATCACATGACTAAGGCCCCCCCAGAGGCAGGGGAGAACTTATGCCAGCCGGCCCTGCTGACCCAGAATCCCCTGGAGGCAACCAAATATTTGGACAGGCTGGATTTGATCCCCAAAGAAAAGCTGGAATCCAGGCCTCTGGCAATTTAGGACTCACTGTTGACTCTGATAGGAGGCTAAAGGGCAAGGTCAGTGTGGAGGAGGGGCACCATCCGAGGTCAGAAAGAGGCAGCTCAGGAAGGGGCCAGAGGAAGATGAGGGAAATACACACACACACACACACACACACACACACACACACACACACAAACATGCACACAGGTAGCCCAAGGCCTCAGCAGTCCCTGAGCACCCTTACAATCCCACCCTCAAGAAGATGGCACTACTATCCTCAGACCAACTGTAGACAAAACTCAGGGCCTCTCACAAGTCTGGAATGGCTCATAACATAGCTTGGTATTTCCTAAATGTACACACCATTATGCAGAAATCTCAGCTACCTTATTTTTGGTTGTCGGTCATGGGTTTTGAACTCTGGGCCTGTGCGCAATCCCTCAGCTCCTCAACTAAAGGTGAGTGCTCTACCACTGGAGCCACAGTGCCACTTCTGGCTTTCTTGTGGTTCAATGGAGATAAAGTCTCAGAGATTTTCCTGCCCAAGCTGGCTTTGAACCGCGATCCTCAGATCTCAGCCTCTACCATCCCACACCTGCTACAATTCATCCAGTCCCTGCCTGCCACAGGCCATGACCTCTGGAGTTCTTGGTAAGGCACTGCCCACTGTGCTGTGGCTTCACACTGGGGCAAACCTGGGGAGTTCTTAGAAATGTCTGTACAGTGAGGCCAGCACCTGTTCTCCCAACCACAGCACCCCTACTACTTCACCAACTCTTATAAGCAAAGAAGGGGTGGCTTTCTTTCCTTCTTTCTTTCCTTCTTTCTTTCTTTCCTTCCTTCTTTCCTTCCTTCCTTCCTTCCTTCTTTCTTTCTTTCTTTCTTTCTTTCTTTCTTTCTTTTCTTTCTTTCTTTCTTTCTTTCTTTCTTTCTTTCTTTCTTTCTTTCTTTCTTTCTTTCTTGTTGAGGGGCTTGAACTCAATGCTTGGCTACTGTCTCTGATGTCTATTATTCCTCAAGGCCAGTGCTCTAACACTTGAGCCACAGCTCCATTTCCAGTTGGATTGGAGATGAGGCTCTCGTGGTACTTTCCTGCCTGGGCTGGGAAATGAGATCCTCTGGATCTCAGCCTCCCGAGTGGCCAGGATGATAGGCATGGGATGACAGCCATGAGCCACTGGCACACAGCTTATGGTGTCTCGTCCTTCAGAATTTCCATTAGTTCTCCTCTAGATGCTACCACCTAGACACTCCTCTACCTCCCTCAGGGACAGCAAAGGGAGGCTGAGAATTTGGGTAGGACCATAGGCTTTAAAGGCCCCCCTCCACATCACTAGCCCTCTCTAAGTTCCCATCTGCCTCCTCTGGATGGACTGGTCATCCAAGGAAGATCAGACCCACTAGGAGTTCTGGGGCCTGACCTGTATCCCCCCACACCACCCAACAGGACCTGCGGATTTCTGGGGCCAGCTGCTCCATGTCCTGGTGGAAGACGTTGGGACGGTTGCTGATAACTGGGTCCAAGGGTGTTCAGGGCAGAAGATTGTCCAACTCTCCTCTGTCAAAGAAGGAGACACAAAGCATAGATGGATTTACTAAGAGCTTCAGGGCATAGACATCCACATGTCACTAAGATCCCTTGGAGAACTGTATCGGGACAATCTTGCACATCTATACCAAGACTCACACAAATGTACCGAGTCTCTAACCTGCAGCCCTAGCTGGAAATGAACATGCTCTGCTATGCTGTCCATCATCTGCAGCACCTTTGCTCTCTGTGTTTCCTGTCAGATCCTCCTTCTTAAGCAGGACCCTCTTTTCAAGTGCTGCCTCCAAGAAGCCCATTTCGATCACCTTGGCAGAGCTGGAGCCTCTCCGCTCTGCAGGCTGCCAGCTTTGTCACACTCTGCCTTCTGGCCAGTGTGGGTTGAGAGCACACAAAGAGGCCAGGCCTGGGTTCCACTGCTGGATTTCTGAAGGCCCTGATACACCACACAGGGACAGGTGTTTTATCACACTCCGTGAGAGGGCACTCGAAGCCCAGGTAGTCTGTGGTCATAAGACAGGGCCATTTCTTTGCATGGGCTTGAACTGAAGATCTGGGAGCAGACTCTCTGAGTTTTATTGCTCAAGGCTGGTGCTCTACTTTTTGAGCCACAGCTCCACTTCTGGCTTTTTGGTGATTCCATGGAGAGTAGAGTCTCACGGGCTTTTCAGCTTATGGCTGGGTTCAAATAGTGATCCTCAGATCTCAGCCTCCTGAGTAGCCAGTATGACAGGGATGAGCCTGAGCCCCAGGTGAGAGGCACCAAATGCTTTTTTTTTTTTTGCTCTTGTTTATCTCCAGTCAACTAGCAAGCCCAAGTTAAAATAATCAGTTACTGGGGATCAAAACCCTCTCCTATGTCAGTTAATCCAAAGAGATAAATATTCTTTGGAAAAGGCTAGTCTGAGTTGGCTAGGGGTATTTGTGTGTGTGTGTGTGTGTGTGTGTGTGTGTGTGTGTGTGTGTGTGTGTGTAAGTGTCAGGGATATCTACCCTGATCTCTGTGGTGCCTCATCCTCGCAGCAGGGAGTGCATAAAGGTTCCTGACCCCAAGGAAGGTGGATGGGCAAGGGTACTTAAAGTCATATCCAGGGGGAAGATCCGAATTCTGTCCTGCAATGGAAGCCTGGACAGATAATGGAGAGAAGGAGAGGTTAATGGGAGCATTAAGGGAAGCCCCTTACCTTTGGCTAGAAGTACCAACCAGCTCGAAGACTGAATCCATCTTTCTTGGTAGTCAGATAAAAGGTGGACATTGTTCATTTATTTTATTATGATTGTGTGAGCCCTAGGGCTTGGATTCAGGGCCTGGGTGTTATCCCTGAGCTTCTTTTTTGAAGGCTGAGGCTCTACCACTTGAGCTACACCACCACATCTGGCTTTTTTGTGTGTCTGGGATTGGGGGAGATAGGTGGTTTATGGGAGATAAGAATCTCACGGACTTTTCTGTCCGGGCTGGTTTGAGTCACGACCATCAGCCCTCAGACTCCTGAATAGCCAGGATGATGGGTGGGAGCCACAAGCTCCTGACCACCACCATCCATTTATAATCCATTAGGCCCAGGGCTGGGCCACCCACACTGCAACTCCTTGTTGGGAGTGGGAAGCAGACATGAGTGGATTTGATACTTCAACAGCCTACCTATCTTTGAGCATTGTTCCAGGTCAGTCTGATGACAGCTTCCACCTTATACACAGCAATGACTTGGCTCTGTCACAAGAACAAATGTCCCCCGGGAGGTGTCAGGTCTGGGGTCTTTCCTCTGCACCCCACCCCCCCAAGCTGGCTTTGAGTTGAACCGTGATCCTCAGATTTCTGCTCTTGAGTACTTAGGATGATAGCCATGAGACACCGGCACCTGGCCAAAGATACTTTTCCAAGCCTGTCATCCTATCCCTTCAGGAGACTGAGATCTGAGGACTGCAGTTGGATGCACCCTTCTCAGCAAAGTCCATGAGAACTCTTATCTCTAATTAAACACCCCAAAAAATTGGAAGTGGAGCTGTGGCTCAAATGGCAGTGTGCTAGCTTTGAGCATAACACAAGGGATGGGACCCAGGCCCTAGGTATAAACTTTTTCTAGCATAGACCTACCCAAGAAAGGGAAGCAGGTAGGCACACGGGAGCTCAAAGCTCACACGTAATACTCAAGACTCACAGAATAGACCCCATCCTGCTTTGATTCTCTACATTCTATGTCCTAGATTATGTCAGTCTTAGATGGGACAGACCATGCACCAAGTCAGGATGTTCAAGTACAATCTCATACTGAGGATCCCGTGACCTCATCAAGGCCTCAAGATCCCTCGACACTGGGCGGGCATTCAGTTGAGGTCTAGTTATCCAGCCACAAGATATGGGATTGAAAGGATTTCTTGGTCAAGGGATGAAGACTGAAGGGCTGTAGGTCCCTCTCTCTCGGGAAGGAGAAAAGGCCTATCCATCCCAGGAATGTTCCTGGGTTGTGACTATCCTCAATGAAACAACCCAGCTCAGAGCTCAGTGCCTCTGGTTTTCCCACCACCCCCTACCCAGCCCTGCCCCACCTTCAGTCGGCCCTCTCTGAATCCCAGATCTGCCATCTGGACTAAAGTTTGAGCCAGCAAAGGGACCCACCTCTATCTCTGAGAATGGCAGTCACGGGGCTCTACAGTCCCCTAGAGGAAGTCTTGGGGCAACAAGGGTCTGACTTCCCCCCTCATTCTCTGGATGTCTTTTGCCAGTGGCAGGCTTACCTCTGTCTCTGGTTGAGGAATGAACACTGGGGGTGTCATCTTCAGATTGAGCCAGCAAAAGTCCCAGTCCCCAAGGATGTACCACACAGGCATCCAGCAGTGGATGACAGCCAGCTGGTCAATGGTAAACCCAAAGTGCCAAGACTTTTAACAGCCATGTGGCTGGGTCAAAGTCTCTATCACTGATGGTCTAAGTTGTTAGATGAGGTTATGGCTCCAATGGCCTGACACACCTGACCTGGGATCATCCTCCCTCTTCATCTTCTTGCTTAGCACTTGCCACCCTCCTCTTGACACTCCCTCAGCCTATACCTCCCTATACTTTGGACAATTTCTTCTTATCTGACTAGAAAATAAACTCGGTGGGCCAGGGGAGACTGAAATTTGGTGACACACCCTGAGCCCTAGGGTCTACCCAAGGCTGTTTCCCTCTGCAGTCGGCGACCACACAGCTCCTGGATGTCATGAAGTTCCTGAGGGGTCCGTGGCTTCGTCCTACATACTGGCTTTAGGCTCTGAAACTGTCCCCACAGAGATTGTGAGTGGTTGGCTCCTTTGATCCAGGGACTCCAAACCAAGGCTTACATATTCCGTTCTTCTTTCCTTTCCTCCTTTTCTCCCTCCATCCTTCCCTCCTCTTTCTCTTTCCTTTCTTTGTGTCACTCCTGGGCCTTGAACTCAGAGCCTGGGTGCTGTCCCTAAGCCTTTTTACTCAAGGCCAACAGTCTACAGCTTGAGCCACTCATCCACTTCTGGCGTTTTCTTTTTGGTAGTTTGTTGGAGATAAGAGTTTTACAGGCTTTTCTTCCTGGGACTTAAGCCTCAGTCCTCCCATCTCAGCCTCCTAAGTAGCTAGTATGACAGGTGTGAAGCACCGGCATCTAGCTCAAACCAAGATTTCTTCATGTGCTGTGGAACCAGCACTAGAACATTTCATCGTCTATGATTCCTGGACCTGGCACACACTTTAACGGTTTGTTGGATAAATAAATGAGCATCTCTCTATGACAATACTACAGAAAACTCCCATCCAACTCAGATAAGCATCCTGGGGGTGGAGGGGTTAGTGGGGGATTTGTTGAAGCCTGAAGTAGCTCTTCCACAGTTCTCCCTCGCCCCACTTCCTGCCCTCCTGGAGCCACCGCACTTAACTCTTTAGGCTCTGAGGATGTGAGCCACGATGTACTTGCTGGATTCTGGGGCTCTTCGATGCCTCTCTTCGCAAAAATCTTTGTCCAGTGGCTAACTCACAGTTTGGCACTCAATTCCACCCGCAGGTGTGAATGAGGCACATGAGGTGAAAGCCTGGCTCAAGGAGCCTCCTCTCCTCCCCCAGGGGCCAGACAGGATGGTCTACCACATCCGGCCCCCAAGTTTCATGTTGCAGAGAAAGAATCCTTGAGGGTTCCCAGTTCTCTGAATCTCCAAGATTCTAGTGCAGTGCTGGGAATCGTCTCTGCTCACAGCTGGCAACCTGGGGATTGCGAGGTCACCATCTCTGCTCCCCATGATGTCCTTGACTGTGGTGGTCACCCTAGAGAGAACCAGAGGAGAATCAGTAGCTTCTGGAGGAAGGGAGTCAAAGCAGGATGTTCCTGACAGGAGACGATCTGGCTTGGGAACTCTGCCTATGCCGCCTTGTACATCATTGTTTGGCAGCTGAAATGGTCCATCTAATTTGACCCATAATCCCAATCATTAGTAGTAATTGCCAGCTTAAAGAAAAAAATCCTGGAAAAGCTGGCATTTCAGTTGTCCCAATCAAACTTAAAGGCTTCCAAAGTCAGTGGGCCCCTTTTCCTTCCAGACAGCCTACAGCAGGTAACAGAATGTGGCATTCAGCCAGCCCTAGCTAATTGCCATGGCCTGATACCGTGCAGGCTTCAGCAGGGGTACGCACTTGCCTACCACTGCCCAGCTGGAAACAGCTGAGGCAGGACACAGATTGGAGTCTACAGGGCTCCAGGGAGGACTGCCCACCGGTGCACTGCCCTAGGAGGGAATCCAGGCCACCAGTGGGGGCCTGAAGGCCCCTGCCCAGATTCCCATGGACACCGACAAAGCCCTGGGTAAGGTTCCCCTCTCATCCTTGTTTGTGGTGAACCATCTGTTATGTCACACCATTCGCCACCCACCAGACCCTCCTAGCTTCACATCTTCTGCCCTACTCCCCCCATCTCATTCCCTAATTATGTTTGGCAGACACATTCCCAACCCTTGAATTAGCTCCAACTCTACACACCAGAGCAGGTTGTCTGCCTCACCAGCCTGAAGACAGAAGGACAGGTGTCCACTCTGGTTTGTGATTCACACAGACCTCCAAATGGAGACCCACGCAGACCCAGAAGCTACTGTGAGCTACAGGAAAGGGGAAGAGAGAGGTGGAAAGAGGTGGAAAGGAACATCTACTGAAACCTTCCCCAAACTATTCATGTAACAGTGAAGGAAAAAATAAAAATTGTGGCTGGGATCATACTTGGCATTGATGACAAAAGAACAATACACATGCACAAAAATAAAATGCTTTTGCTCTTTTTAGACATGGTGACTTAAATATGTTTCCGTTGTCCTCATATCCCTGCTCTCCCAATATGCACGCACGCACACACACACACACACACACACACACACACACACACAAAATCCAGACCTGTGACAGAAGACTGGTCCATGCAGCACCTGAAATTTGCCAACTGATCGCTCACCTGAGCACAGTTATACTGTACAAGTTGAAAGATGATCTCTCTCCCTCCCTCTCTCCCTCCCTTTCTCTCTCTCTCTTTCTTTCTCTCTCTCATACACACACACACACACACACACACACACACACACACACACACACACACACAGACTCAGAACAGTGCCTCTCCTGAGTTTGTCAGTTCCTCATCTGGGACAATGTACAAGCTGGGGCATGGGGTTCCCTTGTCAGAACCAGGGGATCCCACCAAAGGGGAGAACCACTCTAATAAAAAAGAACCACCCTGCCTCTCCCTTTCTCAAGGGTCAGAATCTTCCTCTTGAGAACAACAAACCTTAACTCCACATAAACCAAAACCCTAGGCCAGGATGCTGGATAAAGGAGTGCTGAGACAGGTGGCTCCTCAGAGCCAGGACAGATAACAAGCAGGGGTTCATGGTTCCCCCAGAGGGGTGTCTGACCTGGGATGGGGGCGGTGTTGGGGAAATGGATGGGCTCCTAAATGTTACATACATGGATGGACTTCCTACTTCCAGCCTAGATGCTTCTGGGCGACTTGGTGCATTTTGGGGGAGGATGAGGAGACCAGATGGGCCGGGAGCACCAGCAGATTCTGGCAGAGCTGGGAAATGTGATCACCCTGTGAGAACTGATGACAGCTGGTGTGGGAAGAATAGGCTGGGAGTGGGTGAGAGGGGGTGTGTTTCTCCCAGATATTCATCTTCTATCTGACCCCCCAGTGTCCTCACCTCCATAGTGGGCTCTTCTGGGACCCTCCTCAGGTGAAAGGGTGACCAAGCATAGAGGACAAGGGCTCACACAGCAAGGGGGTCTATCTTCTACATCCAACACCCCCACCCCCAGAAATAAAGGAAAAGACCTGAGAAGGCAGGTTTGGAGATGCTGCTCCCCACCTCTGACTGAAGCCACCAGGTTCCCACCAAGGTGAGGAAGGGTGCAGATGGGTGGCTGTGTGGCTCCATTACTCCAGGCCAGGATCTCTCTGTCGCCCCCTCCTCACCCAACGCTGCATCTTCCCGTTTCCTGGGATGCTGGCCACTAGGGACATGAGAGGGATCCTCGGGTTGCCACCCACCCCCACCCCCCACACCTGGGGTGCATTTGCGGCAGAGCCAGGGTGTACTATGGGATGCAGGGGAGGCACAGGTGGGACAGGAGAGGGGAGGCGGGAGGCACGGGTCGGGTCCGGGTTCGCAGAATGGGGGAGACTGTGAGGGGGGGTCGAGGGGTTCACTGGACAATGGGGTCCCAGGGTGTGGGCCCACAGGGTGGCCACTCACGTGTGCTGCTGGGAGAAGCTGTAGGCAGTGGCTCCAGGTGTGGCAGGCCCAGAATCCAAGGACCAGGGACCTGGACCAGGTCACTGAAACAAGCCAGCCAGTGGCACGTTATCTCAGCTGGGAAACTGAGAGAGGCAAGCTGCGTCTAGGCTAGCAGTGCCATTTTTGAAACACCGCACCTTGGGGAGGGCCGGGGAGGGAGGGGCGGGAACTGAGGGCACATGGTATGGCAAGCGTGGCCTCTCCTCCCTCTCAGCTGCAGACAACTCAGCTCCTGCCTCATCCACAGCCAGACCTGTTTCCGCCGATGCCCCCATCACCCCTGCCACTGCTGCCTCCAAGGCTGCCTCTTTAGCTACCTCCTCCTCAGTGGCCTCCTCCTCTGTGGCCACTGCCACCACCATGATAATAGGCACCTTGGACTTGGGACAGCCCATGGCCACCACGCCACCATGGGGCTGCTTGAGGTGATGTGTCTGCTGTGCTAGTTCCTCATGCTCTGCGCTCCCAGTCAGGACCTTCACTTCAATTGAGGCCTCAGCCAGCCACTGAAGCCACTTCCTCTCGTGCATGTAATTACTCCTCTCTGCTCTCTCTCTCTCTCTCTCTCTGCTTCCACTCCTCTTGTGGGCCACTTCAACCCCTCCACGCAGGCCTGCCTGCCACTGAGAGCCCCTGGCCACTGCTACCACCACAGTGAGCCCTCTGGGCCCTGCCTCCTCCTCCCCTCTCCCCCAACCCCTCCTCTCCTCAACCCCCCTACTCCCCTCAGCTCCACCCCCCACCCTTGCCTACAAGAGCAGCCCCGCCTGGGCCCTAAGGCTTCCAGGCCATGGGAATTGCAGCCTCACCTCAGCTCAGCACTCCCCGCCAACCTTAACACTTGCCCAAGGAATCAAATCTCCCCTCAGCCCCACCACTGGAGGGGACTCTCCTCCATTCCTCTCCACTCCACACATCAAGCAGGTACACGGTGACCCCTGTGTGTGTGAATGTAGGTGTCTTTGTGTGTGTGTGTGTGTGTGTGTGTGTGTGTGTGTGTGTGAGCGAGAGAGAGAGAGAGAGAGAGAGAGAGAGAGAGAGAGAGAGAGAGTGAGAGAGAGAGAGAGAGAGATTGTTGGGGATAACTACCTCGGAACAAAGCACCCTTTGGGATGACTCAGCACACAGAACACTTCAAAAAACAGCACAAAGCACCCTGTGTAAAGGACTCAGCACAGTGTGCCCTTTGAAGCACTTAGCATATAGTAACCTTTGGGATAACTCAACATACAGCTCCCTTTGAAGGAGGAAGTCCATAGCATGCAGTGTATAGGACTCAGTTCATGGCACGCTTTGAAAAACTCAGCACGTAGAACTCTTTTCCAGGACTCATCACATAGCACCCTGTGTTAAGGCTCCACACACACCACTCTTTGAAGGGCTGAGTATGTAGCACCCTGTGTAAAGCATTCAGTGCACAGCACCCTTTACAAAACTCAGCACATAGCAGAGTTTTGAAGGACTCAGCATATACCACCCTGTGGAAGGGCTCAACACACAGCACCATTTGAAGGACAGTACAGAGCACCCCATATAAAGGACTCGGCACATAGCACTTGAAAAACTCACCTCATCCGACTCTTCTCAAGGATGCAGCACATTGCACCCATTGGGATGACTCAGCATACAGCCCCCTTTGAAGGACTCAGCAAAAGTACTCTGTGTAAAGGACTCAGCCCACAGCACCCATTGAAAAATTCACCTGTCCCTCCCTTCTCAAGGGCTCAGCACATAGCACCCTTTGGGATGAATTAGCACACTGCACCTTTTGAAGGACTCAGCATAAAGTACATTCTTTAATGGACTCAGCACACAGCACCCTTTGAAAAACCCAGCAAGGCCCACTCTTCTCAAGGACTCATAATATAGCACCCTTTGTGATGAATCAGCACACAAATGCTTTTGGAGGACTCAGCACAAAACCCCCATGTGGGAAGGACCCAGAAAATAGCACTCTGTGAAGGACTCAGCACATAGCTGTATGTCACAAGTTCAGCTGTCATTAGAATTAGGGTTCTTTCTTCTGTATCACCATTCTTCAGAAACACTTCACAAATCCTACTAGTTCACCTTTAGTTAACCTGTTTTATGGGGGAGGGTCAGCTGGGGGTCTTGAACTCACAGCGTGGTGCCCTGTCTCTGAGCTCTTTGGTTCAATGTTAGAGCTCAACCACTCTGAGACATGGCTCCAATTTTGTTTTTTTGGGGGGTGGGGGTTGTTCTTTGACAGGCCTTACAGTGATCAGGAAGGCCAAGTTGTGGTGTCCATGGCCAAAGGCTCTTAGCTTGGCCTGGAGCTGACCTGTCCCTTCTTTGTGTCCCTGGAAGCCGGGCCTCCTGGAGCTCTCTTGGCATAGGATGGAACAGATCTGCTCTGGAATCAGCATTCAGGGTGGGCAAAAGTCAGCTTGGCCCTGGTCACTTCCCCCAATTGAACTCTACATGACGATAGTCCCCCACGATGGCACAGAGCCACATGTCCCGCATCTGGCTACAAGGGGGCAGGAGTCACCCACCATAGGGATTGTACCTGGGAGTTGTGTTTACTCTTGCTTCCCTGGGCCCCTATCATGCTTCGAAGCCACCCTGGACAGGAATGTACTTGAGAGTCTTACCTACAATTAACCATCAAAAAGCAAGTAGGGCTGTGGCTCAAGTAGAAGAGCACTAGCCTTGAGCAAGAAAACTCAGGAATAGAGCCTAGGCCCTGAGTTCACACACACACACACACACACACACACACACCACATGCATGCAAAATCAGAGATTTCTATACTGCAATCTTTGGGTATTCTCTACCTTTTCCCCACTAAGCCTGGTGGCTGTTGACCTGGGTATTTGATGCATCAAACACCAGCTGGCATCTTTAATTTTGGGGAACAGAATGGCTAGAACATCAGCCTTCCCCCATCCCAGCTTATCCAGGACCTTTGGGGCTCCTTTTACAAAATAGCCAAGATGCCTTCAAAAGGCATCACATGCTTAGCACTGGTGGCACATGCCTGTCATCCTAGCTACTCTGGAAGTTGAGATCTAGAGGACCTCGGTTCAAAGCCATTTTGGGAAAGAAAGTATGTGAGACTCTTATTCTCAATGAACCATCAGAAAACAAGAAGTGGCACTGTGGTTTAAGTGGTGGAGTGCTAGCCACGGTAAAAAGAGCTCAGGGACAGTGGCCAGGAACTGAGTTCAAGCCCCAGGACGGGAAGAACAAATGTTTGTTGGAGGCTTGTTTTCCCTTTGAAAACTATTCATTCTTTGTGATAAGCATAACATGGGCCTCTTCCCTGGCCACGAATGATCCATTAGATGTCACTTGAATATGGGTCACCTCCCAGAAGCCTCTGCCCTACCTGACCCTCAGTTTCCCTTCCCATCACCTGGAGATGGAGGCCTAAGAGAAGGCCACCTGGCCACCTACTTGTGGTGGCTGCTGAGGCTTTTAAGAGTCAGTATGTCACATAGAGAGTCATCATCTGCATCAGTCTACAGAATAAAGGGAGGGAATACTCCTTGCCTGAGCCTGTGAGCTGTGGGTGATCTGCATGTGTGGCTTCTGCGGCAGGATGTGCTCCATCGGGGAGTCCTCTATGGGGTAGGGTACCCCGACCTGTCCTTTGGCAGTTTCCACACTGCTTTGAAGTGGCAATTCTTCCAAACCTTTCTGCTCCTCCCTCATTTTGACCATCGCAGAGTCTGAGGTGTCTGAAGCGGTGGTGGCGGCGGGGGACTCAGCCTGTGCTGGCATCTGGTGCCTGCTGTCCATGCCTTCCCCTTCACAGGGGCTCCCACAGCTCTCTCCTTTTCATCTTCTCCTGGGACAGCCAGCACATGTGCTCAGCTTTCTACGGGCACAGCTCACAGGATTAACATCTGCTCTTTACACACCACGAGGGAGTCCTCGATGGTGTGGATGTGTGCCAACAGCTGGGTGCATCAATGGTGGTGCTCATCCACTGGATTCCAGAAGTCCACATCAACAGGCAGGTCGTGGACAAAGCAGATTTTCTTCTCGGATGCCCACATATCCTGCTTCCCATCCTCACATATGCTGTGGTGCCAGCTCACAGGGTGGGGGGCCAGTGGCTTTAGCTTCCTCTGGCACTGAGCTGCCAAGTGGTCTGGGCACCTGCAGTGGGCCTGCCACTCTTGGTGCAGGAGTTTCTCCCTGTGGATTTCAGCCATGGAGAGCGCCCCCAGATCCACGTCCCTCTTGCTTTGGGGGATGTCTCCATCCTCTGCGATGGTCATGTCTGGGGGAGTTGCCTCCTCACCTTTTGCTTCTCCAGGGCTCTCAACTTTCCCTTCCCCATGGAAAGCCAGGAAGCTCAGCTGGGCTTGCAGGCTCTCCTCCTGTGGTCTGGTCACTTTCAGGCACTTGAGGGTGTCCTGCCACTTTGGGGGCACCACCTGGTCCTGACAGTTGGTGGGGCCTGCACTTGCTTCAGCTGCTCCAGCAGCTGGTCTGCCTCTCTAGGTGTTGCTGCAGGGCCTCCTTCTCAGAGCTCAGCTGCTCATTGGAGGTGATGTGCAGCTCACAGGTGGCTCTGAGCTCCTGCATCTGGGCCAGGGACTGCTCCTGCCGCTCCTGCAGCTCCCAAGCTGCTTGGCTCTCTCTCTCTCAGCCACCTCTTTCCATTCCTCTATTTTCTTCACTGTGTTGTCCAGCTGTTCTCACAGATGTTTCTTCACCTGCTGCTCTGAGTCCAAGATGCTGGCCAGCTTCTCCTTCTCACTGCTCATCATGTGGAGATTGGCCCTCAGCAGGGCCAGCTGTTCTTCCATCTGTCCGTTGCACACATGCGCATCGTGGGATCTTGCAGATCTCCTGCTGATCCTTGGCCTTCTCCAGTCTCCACAGTTGCTTCTCCTGCTCTGTGTTCTGGAAATGGAGCCTTTGGTTTTCCTGAACCTGGATGTGCAGTTGTTCCTCTGGGTTTTTCAACTCCATCTGCGTGCAATAGGCTTGGGCTTTCATCTGCTGCTTGACCGGAAATGGTCCCGAAGGGGGCCATGTCTCTGCGAGCTTCCTTCTCAGTTCCCCCAGCTCCTTCTCTAGTTCAAACACCTGCCTTGCCCCTCGATTCTTCTCCTCTGTCAGTTGGTTCACCCACTGGGTCAGCCGCTGGGCCTCCTCCTTATGCACAGACCTCTCAATGCTCAGGTCTTCTGTGAAGGTGTCTCTCTCTAGATTCGCTGCAGTCACCATCCAACTCAGGTTGTCCAGTAGTCTCTTTAGTACCTCACGCCCAGCCAGCACTTGTTGGAACTTGCAGATTCTGCTCTTCATGTTGCTCCACTGTGTCCAGAGTGCTTCCAGCTTCTCCTGCAACTCAGTGCTCACTTGCTCCAAGTCATTGAAGCTTCTGATCTTTTCCTTGAGCTGAAGGGTCACATCATTCAGCTGTTCAAAGAACATTTCGGTCTCATTCTGTGAGCAGTGACCTCAGAAGCCGCCATCTCCAGCTCTAACATGTGCTACTCTGCGGTCTGCAGGCACTTGGTGAGAGCTTCATTGTCCCTTTCTCTGTCATTGGTCGCCTGCTGCACGCGGGCTGGTGAACATTGTAAATTACTTTCTTCCCAAACCAACCTCTGTATGGGTGCCTTGTGGATCTCTAGCTCCCTTTTCATTGCTGTGTGCAGTTGGGCTATCTTCTCCTCTCTTACTCCCGTTCATCCTGCAAGTCTGTCTTTTCCTGCTTCGATGGTTGGATCTTGGCACGGAGCGCCTCTTTTCTTCTTTTGCTGGGATCCAGGGTGGGCACCACATGTCAGTACACCTCTGCAGATCCTTGGTGTTATCGGGACCATTGACACTCTGGACCCTGGTGGCTGTGGCTGTGTCCAAAGGCAGGGGAGGCCCATGGTCAGCATCACATTTGGCTGGAATATCCTTTGAGTCACACTCCCCAGTGGTGTTTGTCTTGGGGATCCTTCGCTTTTTCAAGTTCTTAGTTTTCTTGAATGTTGCAGATCTGTTGGGAGGATTCTTCTGCCAGTGTTCTTGTGGCAATTTCTTGCCCGCAGCTCTCTCATGGAATCCTGTTGTTTCAGACATCTGAGCACTGGGAAAGATGGGCTGGCCACTTTCCCAAGGTCTGGAAAATCCTCTATTCACCCACTCACTGTCTAGGACTTCAATTTCCTACTCTACTCCAATGTGGCCTAGAGTATCTTGCTCCCCAATCAGCCACCTCTACCTTACTCAACTGCTAGTAGTGGTGTCAACCAACTGAGGGAATCCAGGTGCTACTGGGCAGCATGGAATGTGGGCATGTCCACCATTCTTGTTTCCCATTGGTCAGAAAGAAACATGAAAGAATGGGGGTGTGGACAGAATCCTGTGATGCAGGCAGAATGGGCAGAGTCAAGATGACAGCACCCCTTTCACGTGAAACTCTGTCCAGTCCAGTTGAGGACAAGAGGGTGACCTGCTTTAGCTGGATGGCTGCACAGATTGTTGTGTATGTCTGTTTGTTGCCAGTCCCTGACCTTGAACTCAGGATCTGGGCAGAGCCCTTGAGCTGCTTTTGCTCAAGGCTAGCCCTCAACTAGTGAAGCCACATGGCTCTACTTCTGGCTTTGTTGGCACTGAAGTTGGACAGGGGTCTCAAGGACTTTCCTGCCTAGGGTGACTTTGACCATGATCCTCCTATCACAGCCTTTTAAGTATCAAGGAGGACTGCTCAGAGCCATTGGTGCCTGCCTAATCATTGATGTTGCTGATGTTCTTGGACAGACCAGTAATTTCCTTATCCTCAGGTTTAAGTGGTGAGAGCTGGAGCCCACATCCTGGTCCTGCCACCTCCAAATGGCAGGTGATCCTAAAAAACTCAATCCTATCCATATAAATACCAATGGCATGTGATATATGTTATTGAATGGGCAGTTCTTGAATGATTCTAGGATAAAATTATACACAATTATATTATAGGACACTGATCAGTTTTAATTAATACTTTATGAAGCATTTAAACAATCACATTCATTAAATGGAGGCAGAATGAAATACCTAAGAATTGGACATCACATAGAATACAGTTGTCATTTTTTCTGTCAGGACTGGGATTGGAACTCATGGTTTGGGTAACTCTTTTGCACTGTGTGGAAAGGGGAAGCTCACCTCCTTGAAGTCATGAAATTCAAGTCTGTTCCTTAGACCTGAAATCAATCCCCAGCACTAGAAAACATCCTATTCATGTACATTTTAAATATTTGATTTATATTTATATACATAGGTTGACTCCATATAGCTTTCAGTGTATTCATTTTTATTTTTTGTTTTATTCATGTATTGGCCATTTATTTTATTGACTATTATGGCACATAGAACATTAATTCCATAGGATATAGATCTGCATATATGTTCCACTTCATACCTGACTCCTAGGACTTTCACAAAAAAGGAAAACGTTTGTCACCATCAGCTTCTTACTCCACAATTCATTTTTTGGAAGTGCTGGCATCTGAACTTTGGCCTACAAGGCCCAATTCATGAATGGGTGAGTGTCAACATGCCATCCTGGGGCAAATTGAGCTGATAGGCAGTACCAAGGACCTTAGATCGAGCCCCAGGGTTTTACAAAATGAGAACAGAGTGACACCCAGAGGTAGTATGCTAATAAATATATATCTTAATAGAGTGCCAGATATGTCTACACATTATTCAGTTATGTAGACTTCATTTCTACCAATTCTTGTGTATTTATTATGCCTCTATGTAATTAATGTTATTGTTTTCATCCTTAATAAACTATTAAGTAAATCAGTGTCCTGAAATTGTCGCATCCCTGTGAGAAATAGTATTCTTTTAATGCTTCATAAGATAATTAAATATAATCAATCAGCTGACTGAAATCATGAAGTCTAATTTTATTCAAGTATCATTCATGAACAACCTATTCAACCATGACATTGATAACATTCCATCGTTATTCCTGCGAATGGGAATGAGTCTCTTAGGATCTCCACCATCCAGAAGTGGCATGAGTAGGATTCGAACTGTAGGCCTATGTTGCCATGCGGGACTATGGATTCCTCAAAAGCCCACAATTAAAAAAAATATTTAGCTCCCTGGTTGGCAATTCGAGCCATTTTTACTGCCAGGCCAAGGATTGGTACTCAAGGTCTGGGTTACCCGATAGTCTGCTAGCCACGACCAATGCAAAGTGAGGTACCCTTTGTAGCCGTGTAATTTGGACCCAGGTTGGTCACCATGAAAAGGAAGAAAATGTAAAAAATCCATCCTGTGGCTATTTTTCTGTGTGGTTTTTTTTTTTTTTTTACTCCTGCAAGGTTTCAGGGCCTAGGATCACAGGGTCTACTATGGGCCTATGGCAGCCCACCTGCCTAAAGTGATCGAAGCTGAGGCAGGGTTGCCATGAAGTGAGTTCAAATCCTTTGGTTAGCAAAAAAAACAAAAAATAAAAAAACCCTAAAACTAATAAAGCACTCTAGTTCAGAATTTACACCATTTTTCTGCCACAGCTCAGATTCCAACTCAGGTCTAGGTAACACTATAGCACTGTGGGGGAAGGGGAAGCTTACCATCCTTGAACACTACAAGTCCAGGTCTGCTCCCAGGGCCTAAATTGAACCCCCAGCACTGGCAAAAATCATATGCTCATCTATTTTAAACATAGGATCTCTATTCACATACATTCATTCAGTACAATTATTCTTTTTTTTTAATTTAATTTAATTTTATTTGTGAACATACTGTACAGAGGAGTTACAGTTACATGGGCAGGATAATGCGTACATTTCTTACCAAGCATTGCAGCCTCCTCCTTTGTTTACCCTTCACATCCCTTCCCAGCCTCCCCCCTTCCCCCCAATCCCAATCCTTCTCCTTCCCCTCCTTCCCCCCCTTCCCCCCCCGCACCTTCTTTTTATTGTGTGTCTTAGTCATGGATGCATTTTGTTTATTGAGCATGATGACAGATATAACTGTGCTATCATGGATGACAATCTATTCCCATGTCTATAGAGTTGCTTAAGTCTTCTCCATCCTAGCTGAGACCCAGAATTTTCACAGGACAGGAAGCAGGTGGATTCTCACACCTGCATTCCTCTTTTGGCAGTGTTGGGATTTGAACTCAGAGCCTAGCAGGCCCAATTGGAGAAAGGGTCAAGGTGAGGACACCATGATGTGATTATCTAAGGAACTAGGCTGTTCCCAGGACCTGAGATTGAACCCTGAGGATAGGGCAGGTGGAGAGGACAATAGTCATCCATTCATAAGCTGAAGATAGTATGCATATTTGTTTAGAGTAGGAGAGATGGCGACCTGTGATGGAATCCAATCTACCTTGTGACTACTGATTCTTGGATCTTTCCTGATGCCTCCATTTCATGACTGTGATGATTATGGTCACGCTTCATCAATTCTACATTAAAAATAATCGATAACCCAAGAATCTTGCCTATCATTTAATACTCACATCCTGCAGGAACTACTCATTCAAGGATGAGATTGATCACATTCCACGACTCTTCCTAGGTCCGGAAACAAGTATCTCAGGATCTCACGCCAATCCTTCAATGTAGGGGGGCTGACTGGGATTCGACCTCTGGGCCTCTTTGCCTGGATGGCCTGGGGCTTCCCCAACAGCTGCAGGCCTTCAGCCATTCCAGGTAACCTTCACTCTGTAGGTCGTTGGGTTCAGACCCACCGTGGTCATGGTACAAAGGAAAATGAACGTAAAAGCACCAGGTGGAACTTCCCACAGCTTTTTTTCCCTTGCAGCTTTCTCTTTTTCCTGCAAGCCCTGGGGTCCTAGGATTCGAGGATGGGCTGTAGGCCCAGAGGCCACAGCATAGGATGATCACAGCTGAGGCAGAGTTGCCACTACATGAGTTCGAGCACCGGGTCTGGTTAAAAAAAAATTTTATATATATATATATATATATATATATATATATATATATATATATATATATATATATATATGAAGGAAGGAAGCACCCTAGCGCAGAAATCGTGCCATTATCCTGCCAGAGCTGAGATTTGAACTCAGGTCTGGGTAACTCTGTTGCACTGTTGGGGAAGGGTAAGCTAACCATCTTTGAAGACTACAAGGTAAGGACTGGTCCCAGGGCCTGAATTGAAGCCCCAGCACTGCCAAAAATCATATGCCCAACTATTTTACACATGGGTTCTCTATTTACATGCATATGTGGAATGCATCATGCTTTCAGTGTAGTTATTCTTTTTACTGTGTCTTAGCCAGGGATGCATTTTGTATTTTATTGAGTATGATGACAGATATAACTGTGCTGACATGGATGACAACCTATTCCCATGTCCATGGAGTTACCTATGTCTTCTCCATTCTAGCTGAGACCAAGGACATTCACAGGACAGGCAAACAGGTCGACCTATGGGTTCTCACATCAGGATTCTGCTTTTGGCAATGTTGGGATTTGAACTGAGATCCTAGCAGGCCCAATTGGTGAAAGAGTCAAGGTGAGGACACCAGCATGTGAACAACTGAGGAGCTAGGCCATTCCCAGGACCTGACAATCAGCCCCAGGGAGGGCCAGGATAGGAATAAATTCATACTTGAAACATAGTATCTGTATTGACATATATGTGTGGGCAGCATCTTGCGTTCGGTGCATTTCTTCTCCTTAATTTATGTCTAATTCATGATGGTATTGTGAACTTTACTGAGTATGGTGACAGATATAACTGTACTGACACGGATGATGATCTGTTCCCATGGTTATAAGGTTGCCTATGCATTCATTCTCCATCCTAGCTGAGACCCAGGACTTCCACATTAGAGGAAATCAGGCACAATGACTGGCATCTGACATCAGGATGAATCTTTTGTCAGGCCTGGGATTTGAACTCAGGTCTGGGTAACCCCGTTGCACTGTGGGGGAAGGGGAAGCTTATCATCCCTGAAGACTAGAATGTCAGGCCTGGTCCAGGGCCTGATTCGAAGCCCCAGCAGTGGACAAAATAACAAGCTTACCTTTTTTAAACATAGGATCTCTATTTACATACAGGTGTGGTATGCATCTTGCTTTCAATGTAGTTATTTTTTAAATTTTGAGTCTTATTCATGGATGTATTGTGTATTATATTGAGTATGGTGACAGGTATATCTGTGCTGCCATGGATGACAACCTATTCCCATGGCTATAGATTAGCCTATATAGCATTTTCCATCCTCAATGAGGCCCAGGCCCTTCACAGGACAGGAAATCATGTGGATCCATTGGTTTCTCACATCAGGATGAATCTTTTGGCTGTGCTGTGGTTTGAACTCAGAGCTTAGCAGGCAGAATTGGGGAATGGGTCAAGGTGAGGACACCAGTCTGTGAGCCACTAAGGTGCTAGGCCGTTCACAGGACCTGAGCTCATGCCCCACGGGGGTCAATATACTCATGAAATCATAATTTAAAGAAAGGAGCTATATTTCCATACATGGGTCGGTGGCATCTTGCGTTCAGTGCACTCACTCTCTTGATTTCGTGTCTTATTCATGGATGCAATATGTATTTTACTGAGTGTGATAACAGTTATAACTATGCTGACACTGCTGGCAAACAATTCCCATGAGTATAGAGTTGCCTATATAGCATATTCCATTCTAGCTGAGACCCAGGACTTTCACAGCATAGGAAAACTGGTGCAACCATTGGCTTCTCATATCAGGATGAATCTTTTGGTAGTGCTGGGATTTGAACTCAAGGCCTAGCAGGCTCAAGTGGTGGATGAGTCATGGTGAGCACACCAGCACGTGAGCCACTAAGCATCTAGGTCTTTCCTGGAACCTGAGATCAAGCCCCGGTGGGCGCTATAGTAGTCATAAATTCAGAATTTAAACAGAGGATCTCTATTTCCATACATGGGTGGGCGGCATCTTTGGTTCCGTGTAGTTATTGTCTTTATCTGGTGTCTTACTCATTGATATATTGTGTATTTTCTTGAGCATAGGATGACAGATATAACTGCGGTGACCTGGATGACAAGTTATTCCCATGAGTATAGAGTTGCCTATGCATTTTCCATCCTAATTGCGACCCAGAACTTGGACAGCACAGAAGAACAGGTGCAACGAATGGTTTCTCACATCAGGGTGAATTTTTGGAAGTGCTGTGATTCGAACTAGGGGCCTAGGAGGCCCATCTGTCCAATGGGTCCACATGAGCAAACCAGCCTGTGAGCCACTAAGGAGCTGGGCTGTTCCCAGGAGCTGAGATCAAGCCCCAGGGAGGCCACAAGAGTCCTCAATGCATCATTGAAACATGGGATGTATATTCACTTCAGTGTGTGGACTGCCTCATGCATTGAGTGTAGTTATCTTCTCTATTTTGTATGCTATTCATGGATGTATTGTGTATGATCTTGAGTATGTATGACAGGTGTAACTGGGCTGACATGGATGGCAACCTTTTCCCATGGCCACAGGGTGGCCCATGCATTCTCCATCCTAGCTGAAACCCAGGACTCACACAGGAAAACAGGTGAAACGTCTGGCTTCTGACAGGATGAATATTTTGGCACTGCTGGGAACTGAACTCAGCACCTAGCAGGCCCAATAGGCGAATGGGTTCACATAAGCACACCAGCCTGTGAGCCACTAAGGAGCTTGGCCATTCCCAGGACCTGAGATCGAGTCCCAAGGGTAAGGCAGGGTGAGCACAATAGTCATCTATTCATAAGCTGAAGGTAGTAAGCAAATAAGTACATATCTGTATAGAGTAGGAGAGATGGAGACCTGTGATTGAATCCAATCTACCCTGTGCCTACCGATTCTTGGCTCTTCCCTAATGCCTCCAATTAATGAGTGTGATGATTATGGTCACGCTTCATCAACTCTTCACTAAAAACTATCGATACCTCATGAGTCTTGACTATCATTTCCTACTCGAATCCTCAGGAACTACTCATTCAAGGAAGAGATTGATCGTATTTCATGGCTCTTCTTAGGTCCAGAATTGAGTATCTCAGGAACTCCTGCCATTCCCTCAATGTAGGATGGCTGACCAGGATTCGACCTCGGGGCCTCCGTTGCCCGGTCATCCTGTGGCTCCCCCGACAGCCAGCAGGCCTTCAGCCACACCATGTCACCTTCAATCTGCAGTCCACCGGGTTTGGTCTCACCATGGTCAACATTCAAATGAAAATAAACCTAAAAGCACCAGTTGGAACTTCCTGCCACTTTTTCTCCTCCGGCTTCTTATTTTTTCCTACAAACCCTGGGGTCCTAGGATCCGAGGATGGGCTGTGGTTCCAGAGGCTGCAGCCTAGGATGATCGGACCTGAGGCAGAGTTGCCACAACTTGAGTTCAAGCCCCAGGTCTGGCAACAAATATTAAAAAATTGAAAAATTATGAATGAAGCACCCTAGCTCAGAATTCGCGCCATTTTACTGCCAGAGCTGGGATGTGAAATCAGGTCTAGGTAACTCTTTTGCACTGTGGGGAAGGAGAAGCAGAGCTGGGATGTGAAATCAGGTCTAGGTAACTCTTTTGCACTGTGGGGAAGGAGAAGCTCACTATCGTTGAAGACTACAAGGTCAGGCCTTGTCCCATGGCCTGAATTGAAGCCCCAGCTCAGGCAAAAATCATATGCCCACCTATGTTACACATAGGATCTCTATTTACATACATGTGAGGAATGCATCATGTTTTCAGTGTAGTTGTTCTTTTTATTGTGTGTCTTAGTCAAGGATGCATTTTATATTTTATTGCATATGATGACAGATATAACTGTGCTGACTTGGATGGCAACTTATGCCCATTTCTATAGAGCTTCCTACTCCTTCTCCATCCTAGATGAGACTCAGGACATTCTCAGGACAGGAAACCAGGTGGATCAATGGGCTTCTCACATCAGGATTCATGTTTTGGCAGTGTTGGGATTTGAACTGAGTGCCTATCAGGCCCAATTGGCAAAAGAGTCAAGGTGAGGACACCAGCCTGTGAGCAACTAAGGAGCTAAGTCATTCTCAGGACCTGAGGTTGTGCCCCAGTGAAGGCCAGGATAGGCATAAATTCATAATAGAAACAGGATATGTATTGACATATGTGTGTGTATAGCATCTTGCATTCGGTGCATTCCTCCTTATTTTGTGTCTAATACATGGAGGTATTGTGTATTTTACTGAGTATGGTGACAGGTATAACTCTGCTGACATGGATGATGACCTGTTCCCATTGTTATAAGGTTGCCTATGCATTCATTCTCCATCCTAGCTCCATAGGAGAGGAAAACAGGTGTAAAGACTGGCTTCTAACATCAGGATGAATCTTTTGTCAGGCATGGGATTTGAACTCAGATCTGGGTAACCCTGTTGCACTGTGGGGAAAGGGGAAGCTCATCATCCCTGAAGACTAGGCCTGGTCCAGGGCCTGATTTGAAGTCCCAGCAGTGGACAAAATAACAAGCTTACCTTTTTTAAACATAGGATCTCTATTTACATACAGGTGTGTTATGCATCTTGCTTTCAATGTAGTTATTTTTAAATTTTGAGTCTTATTCATGGATGTATTGTGTATTTTATTGAGTATGGTGGCAGGTATATCTGTGTTGCCATGGATGACAACCTACTCCCATGGCTATAGAGTTGCCTATATAGCATTCTCCATCCTCGATGAAGCCCAGGACTTTCACAAGACAGGAAAACAGCTGTAAGGATTGGTTTCTCACATCAGGATGAAACTTTTGGCATTGCTGGGAGTTGAACTCTGGGCCTAGCAAGCCCAACTTTCTATTGGGTCCATATGAGCACAACAGCTTTTGAGTTACTAAGGATCTAGGCCCTCCCCAGGACTTGAGATTGAGCTCCAGGGTGGGGTTTGTGCACCGTATTCATCCATTCATAAGCTGAAGCTAGTATGCTAATAAATACCTATTTGTATAGAGAATATGTGGCAAGCTGGAAACCTATCTACCATGTGACTACCAATTCTTGGATCTTTCCCAATGCCTCGATTTCCTGAATGTAATTATTATGGTCACATTTCGTGACGTCTTAATTAAAAATAATTGTTGTGCCAGAGGTCTTGCCTATCATTTATTATGTGAATCATGTATGAACTTCTCAACTCTTCCCTAGGCCTGAATTCAAGCACCAGCCCGAAAAATGTAACATTTATAGACATTTTAAATATGTGATTTATATTTACATTTATATATTCAGTCTGTATTGTGTTTGTTGGAGTGACTCATTATATATTATTATTGAGTGATTAAATTAACATTTATTTTATGGACTGTGAGTGAACCTATATCATTTATTACATTTATTCCAATCTATTCCGTAGCATGTAGCTTTGCACACATATTATGTACATCATACCTGACACCCAGCACTTGCACAGAAATGGAAAACAGGTGTCTCACTTGGAATCTTACTCCAAGATGAAATTTTTGGCAATGCTGGTACCTGAACTGAGGGCCTAGAATGGGTGAGTGTCAGCATGGCAGCCTCTAGCCCATTCAGCTGCCAAGAGGATCCCAGGACCTAGGATGGAGCCACAGGTTTGGCCAAAATAGCAGTACCTTTCTTTGTGGTATATATACCATATATATATATATATATATCTGGTATACAGATAAATATATATTTAGATATTTTGATACTGCCATTGATGTCTATGTGGAATTAAATGACACATACTACGTTCGTACAGATTCTCAGGTCTTTAGTGAGGACTCCATTTAATGAATAGTATTCTTTTAATGCATAATAAACTATGAATTAAAATCAATCTGTGTTCTGTGATTATTGGGTCTAAATTTATACTAGACTGTTTGATGAACTAGTCATCCAACCATGATGTTGATCATATTTCTCTGGCGTTCCTATGGACAAACAATAGATTCTTAGGCTCTCCAGCCCTTTGTAAGTAGCATGACTGGGATTCAAACTCAGGGCCTATGTGTCCAGGTTGGCCTATGGCTTTGCTGACAGCCTGTAAGACTTCAGCAATGCCAGGTGACCTACAGGTTGCAGCAGTGTTATTTGGACATGGGATGGTCACCATGCAAGGAAGGAAAACCAAGGAACTGCCATCCATAGGTGGTTCCTGGATTTTTTTTTTTTGGTGCTGTTTTCATTTTGTTTTCCTGTCAACCCCCGAGGCCTAGTATCCCAGGATGGTCTGTGGGTCCAGAGGCTGCACCATCCCAGCCTAGGTTGATGTTAGCTGAGGCAGAGTTGCCACGATATGAGTTCAAGCCCCGTGCTGGGCAAATAAATATAAAAAATAAATACTTTAAAAATATTAAAAATATCCTGGTGGAAGTGGCGCTGTAGCTCAAGTGGTAGAGCGCTTGCCTTGAGCTGAAGAGCTGAGGGACAGCGCCCAGGCCCAGAGTTCAAGCCCCACGACCGACAAAAAAAAAAAAGAAAAAAAAATATCCTGGTGCCAGCTATGGTTCATGCCTGTAACCTTAGCTACTCAGGATGCTGAGATCTTTACATCACGGTTAAAAGCCAGCCAGGGCAGGAAGGCTGTGAGACACTTATCTCCAATAAACCACTAGAAAACCAGAAGTGGTGCTGTGGCTCAAATATTATAGCACTCGCCTTGAGCTGAAGAGCACAAGGACAGCTCCCAAGGCCAGAGTTCAAGTCCCATGATATATATATATACATACATACATACATACATACATACATATATACAAACATACAATACTAATGAAGCTTCCTGGCTTGGAATTCATGTCCTTTTTTTCTGCCAGGCCTGGGAATTGAAATCAGAGTCTGGGTAACTCTAATTCACTGGGGGGATGGGGAAACTCACCCTCTTGGAAGACAAGCAATTCAGGCCTGTTCCCTAGGCCTGAATTCAATCCCCAGCCCTGTTAATGTAATATTCATCCACGTTTGAAATAATGATTAATATCTACATACTTATGTTTATTGCAATTTTCTTTGAGTGTATTTATTTTATGTTTTGTATTATTCATTCATTATTTTATTGACTATTATTAGACTTATAACATGTATTAAATTGATTACATCTTATGAGAAATATACTGATTTGCATATGTATTATATATCTTACTTCAGACCCAAGGCATTCATTGAAATTTTATAGTAGATCATCCCATGCTTAGAAAAACAGAATACATCAACCAAATTAATTTATCCCTAGGCACCCCAGTGGCTCACATCTCTAATCCCAGCTACTCAGGAGGTGAGAACTGGAAGATGAAGTTTCAAAGCCAATCCAGGCAGCAAAGCCTGAGAGATATCATCTCCAATTAACTAGCAAAAAGCCCATCTACAGGTATGGCTGAAGTGGTAGAAAATTAGCTACGAACAACCAAGCCAAGAAAGAGCAAGCTGAGTTCAAGTGCGGGGAGAGGGGGGTAGGGGGATAAAGGGGAGGGAAATCCTCCAAAAACAGAGAACAAAAAGACAAGTACACAAATCCCACTTAATTTATGGTACCAACAAACTGAAAGAAAATCAATCTTGTGCATTAGTATACTTTTACATGAGCCCATATGTTCTTAGGTACACTTCAAAGCTATGTTTTTAATAATATGTGTATATATAAATTAATCATGTATATATATAAATAAACTAAGAAACCAGCCAATGAAAAAATACTTCTAAATTAGTGCCTTAACCATGGCATTATAAATTATTTGTACAAAAAGTATGTTCGAAGTTTCTTTCTTTAGAATCAATCTTAAAATGTTTGTTCATGTATCAGGCATCAGTGGCTCACACCTAGAATCCTAGTTACTCAGGAGGCTGAGAGCTGAGGATGGCAGTTCAAGGCAAGCCCCGGGAGATTCTTACATCCAATAAACCAGTAGAAAACCGGAAGTGGCAATGTGGCTCAAGCTGTAGAGTGCTTGCAAAGAGCTGAAGAGCACAGGGATAATGCCCAATCCCTGAGTTCAAGCCCCACCACTGACAAAAAAAAAAAAAAAAGGAAAGAAGTTTGTTCCTACAAAATCCTAACATTCTGAGCCTTAGGAAACTTTTCTTCCTGGGTCTTATGCTCTTTAGGCAACTATTCCACTACTGAGCTACATCTTAGTACCAATGTTTTTGTTTTTCATTTTAGAATCCATTTATTCCCAAAATGCTTACAAGTAACTACTGTCCTCACAGAAGTGAGTGTTTATTCAGAAACTCAACCTTTGGTGGTATGAGGACTCCCTTAGTCTATTTCGTGGTAGGCACTGAGGAAAACTCACAGGACACAATTGCAAACATTTCATAATTATAAAAATAACTCTAAATAGAAATAACATCACCTGCCAGGCACGGGTGGCTTATGCCTATAATCATAGCTACTCAGGATGTTGAGATTTGAGGAAGGCGACTCAAGGCTAGCCAGGGAGGAAAGTCTGTGACACTCTTATCTCCAATAAACCTCTAGAAAACTGGAAGTGGTGCTGTGGCTCAAGTACTTGAGCATTTGCCTTGAGCACAGGGACAGCAACCAAGTGCAGAGTTCAAGCCCCACAACCGACAAATTAAAAAAAAAAAAAAATAGAAAAAATAAGAAATAACATCAACTGTCCCAAACTTCAAGGGAGAAATGATATCCTCATTTTCATTCTCACTCTTCATGGCAGATGGTCAAAACCACCAATGTGCTATGCTGAAATGTAAAAATTTAAACAGGTTTTTTGAAAAAAAATCTCATGTTATAAAATCAAAATGTTTCAAATAAAGTCAAAGTGAACTTTAAAAAAATATTAAAAATGCTAATGAAACTCCTTGGCTTGGAATGTGTGCTTTTTATCTGCAAGGGATGGGATTTGAACTTAGGGACTGGGTAACTATGTTGCACTGTGGGGGAAGGGGAAGCTCACGATGCTTGAAGACCAGAAATTCAGGCCTGTTCCCTAGGCCTGAATTCATGCCCCAGTCATACTCCTTATATATATTTTAAAGATAGGATTGAACTTCCATATACATGTTCAGTCTATATCATGTTTGGTGTGGTTATTCATTGTATTTGTTGTTTTATTCATTTATTTACCGTTTATTTTACCGACTATGAGAACACCTAAACATATGTGACATTGTTTACATACTATCAAATTGCATCTAGATTTGTAAACTTGTTCTCCATCATGCCTGACACCCAGCACTCTCCCAGAAAAGGAAAACAGGTGTCACACTTGGCTTCTTACTCGAGGATGAAATTCTTGGCAGGCACTGAGATCAAGCCCTAGAGGTGGCCAAAATAGCCATACATGGATAGGCAGGTGGTACTATGCCAATAAATGTGTATTAGTAGAGAGTGCCAAAGCCGTGTATCTAGTATTCAATGATATCTACTATGTTCCTACGAAGACTTAGACATTTAGACAGCCAAGATATTATGGAGAAAGAACATACAACCGTCCAAGAAAAGTCCAAGAAATATGATAGATCTTTTCAACAGTTGGAAGACACCATCAGAAGGCTTAATCAGAGGATAATATGTGTAGAGGAACACCTAGAAACAGAAGTTAATGGTCTAGGAAATTTGTTTAACAGGATCCTAGCAGAGAACTTCCCAAACATGCAAAAAGATAAGCCTATTCAGATACAAGAAGCTTTTAGAACTCCAAATAGACAGGACCAGAACAGGACAACACAGCATCACATTATAATCTTCACAGGATCAAATCAGACCAAGGAAAAGAACCATAAAGCTGTCAATGAGAAAAGATCAATCACGTATAAAGGGATACCAGTTAGGATCACCTCAGATTTCTCAGCAGTGACAATCAAAGCAAGAAGAGCCTGGAATGATGTATGCCATACCGTAAAGACAAAAAACAATCAACCAAGAACACTGTACTAAGCTAAACTCTCCTTCATAAACGAAGGTCAAATAAAAACCTTCCATAGCAAAGAAAAAATGAAACAATATATCTGACAAAACCAGCCCTACAAAAGATTCTTAAAGATGTCCTACATATAGAAAACCAACAAGACCACAAAAAGGCCAAGAAACCGCAGCCAAACTGAGAATCCAAGAACCTTAGAAAGAACCCAGTTGCCACAACCCCAAAGAAGGCGGATAAAATGGCAGAAACTCCCAAATACTTCTCAGTTCTATCTCTCAACATTAACGGACTTAACTCTCCAATTAAGAGACAGACTGACTAGTTGGATTAAAAAGGAGGAACCTTCTATCTGCTGCCTTCAGGAGTCACATCTTGCCCATAAAAACAAACACATTTTCAATGTTAAAGGCTGGACCAAATTCTACCAAGCAAACGGCCCCCATAAACAGGCATGAGTTGCAATCCTAATATCAGATGAAATAGAATTCAATTTAAAATATGTGAGAAGAGTTAAAGAAGGTTGCTACATACTAATTAATGTATCTCTCCTTCAGGAGGATATTACAATTCTAAATATCTATTCACCAAATGGAGCACCCAAATTTATCCAAGAAACCCAACTTTCTCTCAAATCCCACATAGATCCAAAGACATTAATTGTTGGGTACTTTAACACACCACTATCCCCACTAGATAGATCAACTTGGCAAAAACTCAACAAAGAACGTGCATATCTAAACAACTGCACAGATCAACTAGATTTAACAGACATCTTCCGAAGATTTGACCCAGCAGCATCAGAATACACGTTTTTCTCAGCAGCATATGGTACATTTTCCAAAATAGACCACATTTTAGGCCACAAAGCAAACTTGTCCAAATTCAGAAACACTGAAGTTATACCTTGCATTCTCTCAGACCACAAGGGATAAAAAGTAGGACTCCACACCAAAAGCCACTAAAGAAAGTCCTGTAACACATGGAGGCTGAACAACACTCTGCTGAATCATGAGTGGGTCATGGAAGATATTAGAAATGAAATTCAAATATTCATGATATTCAACAAAAATGAGCACACAAATTACCAACCCCTCTGGGTTGGTAGTACTCAGGTAGTACTCAGAGGCAAGTTTATAGCTCTGAGTTCCTACATCAACATATTGGAGAGATCTGAAACCAACAATTTAATGAGACATCTGAGCCTCCTTCAGAAAGAGCAGCAGAATAAACCCCAGCCCAATGGACAGAGAAATTAAATCAGAATTGAATGAATTAGAATCCAAAAGAGCCATATAAAGAATCAATGAAACAAAGAGTTGGTTCTGCGAAAAAATTAACAAAATTGACAGACCCTTAGCAAATCTTATGAGAAAAAGAAAAGAACATACCCAAATAAATGAACTCAGAGATGAGAATGGAAACATCACCAGAGAAACCACCAAGATTCAGAACATTATAAGGAAATACTTCTCAAAACTTTATGCTAATAAGTTTGATAACTTGGCAGAAATGGACCATTTCCTAGCAAATACTGACATGCCAAAACTAAGCCAAGATGAGTTAAATCACCTTAACAGGCCCATAACAAGCACTGAAATATAAACAGTAATAAGAGATCTCTCATCTAAGTAAAGCCCAGGTCCAGATGGTTTCACAGCGGAATTCTACAAGGTCTTCAAAGCAGAGCTCACATTAATACCCCTCCAAATCTTCAATGAAATTGAAAGAGGAAGTTCACTACGGAACTCATTCTATGAAGCCATCATAGCCCTCATCAAAAACCAGGCAGGGTCTTATCAAAGAAAGAGAACCATAGACCTATTTCTAGGATGAACATTCATGAAAAACTTCTCAACAAAATTTTGGCCAATCGACTTCAACAATTCATCCAAAAAATCATACACCACGATCAAACAGGATTCATTTCAGGGAGGCAAAGCTGGTTCAATATACACAAATCAATTAGTATAATTCATCACATCAATAGGAGCAGGGATAAGAACGACATGGTTATATCAATAGATGCAGAAAAAGCATTTGACAAGATCCAACACCCCTTTATGATGAAGGTTCTGGAAAAATTAGGAATCCATGGAACATATAAAGGCTGTATATGACAAACCTACAGCCAGCATTACAGTTAATGGTGAAAAACTAAAGCTATTTCCTCTTACCTCAGGAACTAGACAAGGATGTCCACTCTCTCCACTTCTCTTCAATCTAGTATTAGAATGCCTAACTACAAATAAGACTAGATGCAATCATAAAGGGGATCCAAATAGGGAAAGAAGAAGTAAAACTCTCCTTCTTTGCAGATGACATGATCTTGTGTTTAAAGAATCCCACAGACCCCACTCCCAAATTACTCAAGCTGTTTCAAAACTTTGGCAAAGTAGCAGGGTATAAAATTAACCCTCAAAAATCAATGGCTTTTCTGTATGCCAACAAAGAAATAGTGAGGCTGAAATTAAGAAAGCAACTCCATTCGTAATAGCCCCACAAAAAATAAAATACCGAAGAATTAACTTAACCAAAGAATTGAAGGACATCTATGAAGAAAACTTTGAAAACGTGAAAAAGGAAATCAAAACAGAACTTAGAAAGTGGAAAAAACTCCCATGCTTCTGGATTTGAAAGATCAAGATCGGGAAAATGGCCATACTTCCGAAGGCTATCTCCAAATTCAATGCAATACCAATCAATATTCCAACCTCATTCTTCAAGGATTTAGAAGAGGCAATCCAAAAATACATATGGTACATTAAAAGACCCCGAATAGCAAAAACAATCCTCAACATAAAGAACAGGGCTGGAAGAATATCAATACCAAATTTCAAACTCTACTACAAAGCCATAGTAATCAAAACGGCATTGTACCTGCATAAGAACAGACCTCAGGACCAATGGAACAGAATTGAAAACCCAGAAATGAACACACAGACCTATAGCCAACTAATCTTCGATAACGGAGCTCAAGAAATAGAATGGAAGGAAGACACCTTCTTCAGTAAATGGTGCTGGCTAAATTGGTTAACTACTTGTAGAAAATGAAAGCTAGATTCTTATGTATCATTCTGCACCAGAATCAACTCCAAATGGATCAAAGACCTCAGAGTCAAAGCAGACAATCTGAAAACTTTACAAGTTGGTATAGGAGAAACCCTAGGTCTCCTTGGCACAGGCCGAAATTTTCTTAATAGAGACCTAGAAACACAACAAATCAAAGAAAGGTTTAACAAATGGGATTGCATGAAGTTGCAGAGCTTCTGCATGGCCAAGCGCATAGCTAGCAAGATCAATAGAAAGCCCACAGATTGGGAGAAGATCTTCACTAGCCATACAACTGACAAGGGTTTCATATCTAAAATATACCTGGAACTCAAAAAATTAAATCCCCACATAACAAATCTCCAAAGAAACAGCTGACCAATAAATAAGTGGGCTAAAAACTTACAGAGAAACTTCTCTGAAGAGGAAAGAAGGATTGCCAATAGACACATGAAGAAATGCTCAACCTCTCTAGCCGTAAAAGAAATGCAAATCAAACCATAGAGATATAACCTCACACCAGTTAGAATGGCAATAATCAAGAACTCTAATAACAACAGATGCTTGAGGGGATGCAGAGAGAAGTGAACATTACTACATTGTTGGTGGGAGTGTAAACTTATTCAACCACTTTGGAAAGCAATATGGAGGTTCCTCTATTTCCCAGCAATCCCACTTTTGGGCATTTACCCAAATGATCACAAATAAGACCACACTAAAGCTACCAGCATGACTATGTTAATTATTGCAGCATTATTTACCATAAGGAAGATATTGAACCAACCCTGATGCCTCTCAGTAGATGAATGGATCAAGAAAATGTGGTATATATACACAATGGAATTCTATGCCTCTATGAAAAATAATGACATTGCTCCATTTGTTAGGAAATGAAAAGGCTTGGAAAAAAATATATTAAGTGTATTTGTTAGATTGGTAGTTAAACAAATGATATTATTGTTAATATTAATTTTAATGCAATTTCAGGGAACTCTCCTGTCTCTGACCTCCTAACACTTGTATTTTGGGATTTGTCCCTGAAATCTAGGATTCAGCAGGACTCAAAATAAGCCAAGGTCTTGCCCATGTAGTTGTAACTCCTTTGTGTAGTATTCTCACAATTAAAAAATAAGCCAAGGGTATTTGAATTCTACTATTAAGTTTTAATGATAGATCTCTACTGATCTTTCTCTTAAGTGTGTTGGAGAAACCAAACCTGAAATTAACTTGGACTTTTGTGGTGGATGTAAATGTCTTAATTACCATCTCTGGTAGTTGGTACCATTAAATTTCAATTAGCCATCACAGGTTCAAGCTTGTAATACTAGCTACTCAGGAGGCTGAGATCTGAGGATCGTTATTCAAAGCCAGCTCGGATAGGAAAATCCATGGGACTCTTACTCCAATTGACAGCCAAAAAGACTAGAGGTGGAGATGTGTCTCAAGTGGTAGAGTGCTAGCCTTGAGGGACAAAGCCCAGGTTCTGAGTTCAAGCCTAGATACTGACCATCAATTAACAAACTCAGAGTTTCCACTGTGAGTGCTATATTGTTTTAGAGACTGAAGTATTTTTTTTCATATAGTCTTTCAAACATCAGCATCTCTAATGGTGAATCATTCTAGATCCTTCTTTTCCACTTGAATAATTGTTATTCTCCAGGTGTAGAGTGGCCAAGAGGCTTGCAGATCAAGAGCTCAGACATTAATTTGGCTAAAAAGAGATCAAATTAAAGTTTATTCTTTGGTTGCAATTACCACATTTTTGGTATGTGTTTGCTAGCCCTGGCACTTGAACTGAAAGCCTGGGTGCTGTTCCTGAGCTTTTGTGTCCAAGATTATTGCTCTACCACTTGAACCATAACTCTACTTCAGGCTTATTAGGGGTTATTGGAGATAAAATTCTCACAGACATTCTGGACCTGAGTGGCTTCAAACTAGAATGCTGAGTAGCCAGGATTACAGGTATATGCCACCAGCATCTGGATCAAATACCACCTATAACGTTAAAAGTCAAGGATATCTGTTAACATCTATCTCTGACAGATGTACAATGTTTTATTCCTCACTGAATGAATGTTCCTTTGAACAGTATTGCATCAAATGGAGTGGACTCAAGTTAGGTCTTGAACACCAACAATCTGGTTTGGTGGAAGTGGCCTTATTTTTCTACACCTATTTGGCCATTGGTGTGGATTGTAGAAAAAAAGACAATTCCGTAAAAACAAATTCAAAGAGTCTGAGACACTTACACAAGTTCTGGACATCACTTCCTCATGGGCTGTTGTTGTGCAGGCCTAATATTTGATCTGAAGAGAAACTTGGAATAACAAAAGTTAAAACCCAAAGTCTAGTAACCTCTAAAACGCCTGTGTAACTCCTTGGTCCTCATACCTGATACTAGCTATTGCAGACTTCTCCCTTAGTGAACAATAAGTTACCAACTTCATTCCTGGTTCCAGCACAGACTTGGCTCAGGTCTGTGAACCTGTGTGTAGACGTTTGAATCTTCATAGTGTGAATGGAAATTTGGCCTCCTACTAAGATAGCAGTTTGAGGGACTTGGATAGCTGTGGGCAAGTCTCTTTTTAATAGGCTGTTCTTTGTACACATTTGGTTTAGATGTAGGGATACATAACTAACTAGTCGTAGTGGTCACCTCAGGGTAGAGCAAGAGAGACAGAGTAAAGGGACAGTGATCAAGCTCACGCCATCTGCCATTTTATGCTGCTTTAATTGACATGTTCTTCATGTATTTTAGTAATTCAAGAATAAAAATTAACATTGCATATAGATTTTTTAATTGCTTCTTTGTTTCTGACAAAAATTAAAAGTAAAAATGAATTTAAATAGAAAGGCAGTATGATAAGAGCAGGGAAAAGGAATGGAACAATGATCATGGGAAGCTCTTAAAGTCCAACCTGGAGGTTTTATTTACCAACATTGGGGAATAAAATGAAACTATGTAACAAGACAGGCCTGCCTGCTTTTTCTCAGCAACAAGGCAGCCCTGTCTGCTTTCCTTAGCAACACAACAGCCCTGCCTGTGTTCCCTCATTTATGCCAGAGTCAAAGGGGTCAATAGACCATGACTAAGGGAGGAAATTAAAGCTGTCATTGAAAGATCAAAAAGAACAATCCCTGGATATGTCCGGAAACCTATAAAGCATCTGAATCCTTAAACACATAGGCCTTTCAGAGAGAAAGCCAAGATGTGCTCTGAGGTCTGTAAATTCCCTTACTCAGAGAACACACAGACCTCCCAATGACAGAATCATCCCTGCCAACAATAGAAACTTCCTAGTGAGGCTCAGGGAATAAAAGACACATTAAACTTTTCTCACTGCCAGAAACCAGCACACACTCAGAGGGCACCAGGACAATACAGGAGGGAGGGCTCAGCCCTATTGCAAACAATGGATGAAGCTCAGAGGCCCACACCTAATGTCATGATGTACTCAGACCTCCTAAAGGTCCAACAGCTTCCTGATGGTGTCTGCAGACCTTCAAAAAGATCAATCTGTGATGCCCAGCTCTAAAGCCCACCCTGTGTTTAGGAGCCCCCTGAGCTCAGCTTCTGCTCCTGAACCTGCCCATGTATTCTGTATAGAGCCCAGAGAAACCCTTGGCATTTGTTGTGCCCCAGAATTCAGGCCACAGTGAGGCTTCTGCATCCCCCACCCTTGCTCCAAGCATAGCCACCAACAAGGGAACACCCCCAGGTTCCACCGAAGACCTCTTATTTGTAATAAAAAGAGACTGTGCTTGTGCTGACACAGTCACCAGTCAGTAGTCCAGGCAAAGGGGCATCTGCTAAGGCCACCCCAAGTAGCTGTGGAGGTCTGACATCAAGACAGAGGCAGGCAGGTGCACCCATACAGGCTCCCCTTCCAAGTGCAGGCCTGCCTGGTGGCCTTTGAAGCAGAATATGACACTGCAAAATTTCACAGCACACTAGAAGAACCAGACAAGCAATGGCCCTGTGCTCAGAGACCTAACCAACGCAGGAAATGAGAGAGAGAGAGAGAGAGAGAGAGAGGCTATCTGTGCTTAATACCTATTTCAATATCCTTGGCGAGTAATGCATATTTTTATCAAGAAATAAAGAGGAAAAGGAAAACTTCAAACTCTAACTCTGATGGAGTAGCTAGGATCAATCTAAACTTCCTACCATAACAATCACAAAAGTGGAAGCTATGTAAAACTATATATGTATATAAATGTATATATAATATAAACATGTAGGCATATATATGTATATTCACATATACAATGTGAATATATAATGTACTATATATATATATATATATATATATATATATATGTATACAGAGGGAAAAATAGAAATACATACTATTTGAAGGAATAAAAACCAATACCTTCCCAATTGTGATTGAAAGCATGAACCCTTCCATGCAGGAATCTATCAGCTCAAAAAAGTCAATTAACATAATTACACAGGTCCACATTAAGACACATTCTAATTAAACAAAAACAGCAAACCCCCCAAAGCACAAAGATACAACTCATCACACACAAGTAATCTTCAATGATATTAAGACAAATTTCTCATCAGAAACTAGATTCACTATTAGACAGCAAGGGCAACAAATTTAAAGTGTCAGTATGTTCACAAATAAAATTAAATTAAATTAAAAAAAAAAGGACATATCTAAAACCCACCTTTCTAACAAATATACTTGCTCCAAATGTAAGAGATGAGTACCTACCGATGGCTCAGGCCTATAATCCTAACTACTCAGGAAGGTGAATTGTGAGGGTGGTGGCTCAAAGCCACCCTGGAACTTGTCCCCTCAGGAGGAAGTTGTAGGACACAGCTGTCCTTGAGAAGGACAGAGGCCTTTGTGCAGTGCTACTGCTGGAAAAAGACATTGGATAAGGTGGCCATCAAGAATGGAGGCTATTAGCTAGTGTCTACAGAGAAGCAATTTATAAGATTCAGTAGTCCTCTAGAAAATCAGAGGATTTTGACCACTGTCCTAGTGGTTTCAGAAATGCCACGAGAATGACCAGAGCAACCTCAATCCACATGGATTCCTTAGCAACAGTCTTTGAGGTCTAAGAGCTAAAGCGTCAATGCTGGCAGGCTGTGATTGGTCCGATATTTCTCTGACCTCACTGGCCCAGACTATGATTGGTCCATTTCTTCTATGACATCCCTATGCCTGGTTGTGATTGCTCCATTGTGTGAGGTCATGAAGGATATATAGGAAACCACTGTGCTCCAACCTATGTCAGTTAACAGAACTTGGAGCTCTTGCTTGATGACCCGCTGGACTGAATCAAAGTTAAATGATTTTTTTGGTAGTGGGGACGGGCTGTTATTTGCATTTTGGTATTTATTTTTACTCTTTCTGGGTCTTCCTTTATTTAATTTAATTTATTTAGATAGACTTGCTACCTGCCATTGTAGCAGAAGGATGGAAGTACAGAAAGAATCAATTTCAAGCTCCTTGAAGGAGGAGATCATCAAACAATACCAGAAGAAAGAGCTCTTCGACACAGGTACCTACGGAAAAGTGAAGCTGGCCCATTTCCTCCTCACAGACAAGGTTGTGGCATTTAAAATACTCTGGAAGTGAGAGTCCTCATCATTCCATAAAGAATGAGATGGACATTTTTAAGAATATATGGCACAAACACATCATCAGGTTGTACCAGGTAATGGAGAAGGAAGGGTATGTGTATCTCATAATGGAACTGGCCACTAGGGGATACCTCCTGAGGTGGATCTGAAAATTCTGCCCCCTATATGAGGATGAAGCCAGGAGGCTTGTCACACATGTTGTAAGTGCTGTTCACTACTTACACCAAACAAAATTATTCACGAAGACCTTAAGTCCAACAATATCCTTTTGGACACCAAAGACAGTATCAAGGTTAGTGGATTTGGTCTGAGCATCTGGCTCACCCTGGGGCAGTTGCTAATGAATGTATATGGTACAGTGCTATTCCATCCCTCTGAAATGTTCTTGGAAGAAATGATGGCCTGGTGCAGCTGTCTCACACCTGTAATTCTAGCTATTCAGGAGACCGAGATCTGAGGATCAGGGTTCAAAGCTCTACCCACTGAGCAGACTCGAACTTATACCAAAGACTAATTTGTGTAGGAAACGGCAAAGGATAGAGGTGGCTAGCAAAATAGCTACCATTCTTCTCAGAACAAGCTGCTGAATGTGGGCCCAGATGAATTGGTTTATAAAATGTAAGGTGTGCATAAATTATGACTCATCCACAAAAGGCTGCAATTAATATATGCCTGTCATGGATGGACACAAAATTATTTATGTGAAATATATTGACTAAAAAATTTCATAAGGGAAAAAGGGAAGATTAAAGGTTTCTGGGGCTCGGGGACGGTGGTTCACACCTGTAATCCTAACTACTCAGGAGGCTGAGATCTGAGGAACACAATTGAAAGCCAGCCCTGGCAGGAAAGTATGTGAGACTATTATCTCCAATAAAACACTAGAAAACCGGAAGTGGCGCTGTAGCTCAAGCGGTAGAGTACTTGCCTTGAGCTGAAGAGCACAGAGACAGTGCCCAACCCAGAGGTCAAGCCCCATGACCGACCAAAAACAAAACAAAACAAAAGTTGCTGGTACAGGTCATTGTGTGGATTCCATCAGTATTGAAAAGAAAGTTCACAAGCAGAGGTAATGGCTAAAAAGTAGTGTGGATATGGGCTGGGAAGATGGCTCAGTGGTAGAGCACTTGCTTTGCATGCCTGAGGCCCTGGGTTCGATTCCTCAGCACCACATAAACAAAAAGAAAAAAGCCGGAAGTGGCGCTGTGGCTCATGTGGTAGAGTGCTAGCCTTGAGCTGAAGATCTGAGGGACAGCGCTCAGGCCCAGAGTTCAGGCCCCACAACCGGACCCAAAAACAACAACAACAACAAAAAAAGTAGTGTGAGTATAATTAATGTCACTGAATTTTATACCCAGCAAGCATGAGGCCCTGTGTTCAAACCCCTGAACTTCCAAAAAAATGCTAAATCTTCCCTCTGTTACCTTCCTTAAGTAGTAGGTGCTCTTCTACTGTTATGATTGTATTGCTCAGAGCTTCTCTGGTGGATGTTTATTCACGCTTTCACACATAAAATCCATTATTTGAATATTGATGTTGACTTTTAAAGTATAATTTGTGTATTAAAATAAGGGCAAAGCCTGTATTTCTAACTCAAGAGGCTAAAGCAGGAAGATGCCTATTCAGTCAAGGCTGCATAGAGAGGTCCTTCCTAAATCCCCATGCTAGTGCTGAAACTGGGGGGACAATTGTTTGTAAGTAATTACAAGTGAGAGATAAGTTTCTGATCATATTAGGTGTTGGTCATGTCAGTTTGGATTTAATATTTACATGAATTTTAAAATTTTTCCTTTTCCCCTTACTCTCAGTATGTCATTTTGAAACTTTGTAGTACATTTTTGTTTGCTGCACTTAAAAAAAAAACAGTTTTCCTTTGTATCATATTAAATATGATTTTTATGTATTACAATTTATTATTTATTTTTGATATTTTTTATGTTTTTTTCTCCATTTAGGGACTGATCACTGTCTCAGATTTTGCTCAGTTCTGTCAATTGAGCCACAGCTCAACTTCCAGCTTCTTTCTTTTTGAAGAGTCTCATGAGAACCCCAGTACTACTAAGGAGGCTGAAATCTGAGGATCTTGGTTGGAAGCCAGTCTGAGCAGCAAAGCCTGAGGGTTTTTATTATTATTTTGCCATTGGTTATGGGCCTGAAAACTAGGCTTTGGCGCTGTCCATCAGCATTCCAGCTTAAGGTTAGTGCTCTATCAACTGAGCTGCAGCAACATTTTCGGCTTTTCCTGCTTATGTGGTTCTGAGGAATCAAACCTAGGTCCTCATGTATTCAAGGCTAGCACCCTACCACTGAGCCAACTTCCCAGATGAAGTCTGAGATTCTTATCTCCAATTAATCACCAAAAAGCTGGGGGTTGTAGTACTCTAGACTTGAGTAAAACAGGGCAAGTTCAACCTCTAGTACTGGTAATTACATACACAAATCTCATGGACTTTCTTGGTAGTGCTAGCTTTGAACTGTGCCCAGGGTAGCTAGAATCTACAGGCATGAGCAACCAGCCTCTGACATTTTAATAAATTTACTCAGCTCTTTTTTGACTTCAACCCCAATGCTTTTTAATTGCGGTCAGTAGACCTGATCTCTAGGCCTCATTGCTGTTTCTTACCTATTTTTAAAGAGGGTGGAGTTGAACCCTCGGCCTGAATGCTGTCTTTGAGCTCTTCAGCTTAGGGTGAATGCTCTACCATTTCAGCCACAGAGCCACTTCAGGTTTTCTGGTGGTTAATTGGAGATAAGTACTCATTACCTTTCCTTCGCAGGTTGGTTTTGAACCATGATTTTCATATATCAAACCCCTGAATATCTAGGATTACAGGCTAGAGTCTCAGCGCCCTTATGTTTATTAGTTTTTTGACTCAAGGATTATGTTTCACAACTCAAACATAGCTCCACTCCTAACTTTTTGCTGGCTGATTGAACATAAAATTTTAATGTACTTTTCTGGATAGTCTGGCTTCAAACCATGATTCTCAGATTTCAGCTTCCTGAAGTGCTCTGATTATACACATGATTATACACAAATGGATTGTTCATTTAAAAACGTTAATATGTCATTTTTTCCAATTTTTGTTTTGAAAATTTTCCTTGCTTGTTATTTTTGTTTATGTGCTAGTCCTGGGGCTACAAATCAGGACCTGGATACAATACCAGAGCTTTTTCTTCAAGACTAGTGGCTTACCACATGAGCCAAAATATAACTTGTGGCTACACTTGTTTTGTCTTGGTGCTTGAAATAAGGCCCTGAGTGCTGTCCTAGAAAGTGATTGCCCAGTTTGCCACTTGAGTCACAGCTCAACTCCAGTTTTTTTTTTTAATTCTTTGTAGCTAATAGGAGATAAGAGTCTTATGCAAAGCCCAGCATTGATCAGTTTTCTGAAATCTGAGGATCATGGCTCAAAACCAACCAAGGCAGGAAAGTCCATGAGAATCTTAGCTCCCATTAATCAATGAAAAGTTGGGAGTGGTGGAGCTCTATCCTTGAACAAAACAGCACAAATTCAAGCCATAGGACAGCACACTGATGCACACACTGAGAAAACCCCATGGACTTTCTTGCGTGGGCTAGCTTTGAACTATGATCCTCAGATTTCAGCCTCTCTTCATCTTTTCTTCTTTGAAAATTTTATTGGTCCTGTGGTTTGATCTCTAACCCTAGGGCCTATATCTTACCTTTTACACTCAAGGCTGATGCTTTTACAACCTCAGCCACAGCTCAAGTTTTTGTGCTGTGTAGATGAAGATGAGTCTCAAGCACATTCCTGCCCAGGCTGATTTGACATTGCAATCCTCAGAAGTCAGGCTCTTGTATAGTAAGGATTACACATACCCAGCAACATTTGGGTCATTTAAAAAGTTTAATATGTGCTTGCTTCCACCTTTTCTTATTTTCTTCATTTTTGCTTGTCCTAGGAGTAGAAATTGAAGCTCAGATGCTGTCTCAGTACATATATGGGACTAACCATAACATTTGGCTTTTGGGAGGAAGTTAACTGGAGAAAAGAGACTCATATAGAGGTAGGTCAGATTCGGGAAGCTGAAATTTGAGGAAAGTCCTTTACACTCTTTTCTCCAATTAATCACTAAAAATCTGAAAGTAAGTAGGTCATTGAAGAAAACAGTGCAAGTTCAAACACAAGGATTGGCACAGAGAGAGAGAGACAGAGAGAGAGAGACAAAGAGATACAGAGAGAGAGAGAGATCTTATGAACTCATATAACTGAGCTGAGCTTTAAACAGTATACTCAAATTTCAGCCTGAGTAGCTAGAATCACAGATATAAGCCACCAATGATTGGTTCATTGAAACCTCTGGTATTGCCTCTTTCTTCTCTTCTTCTACCCTTCTTTTCATTTATTTATTTTTGTGTTTGTTGGTCCTGGAGCTTGAACTCATGCAAGGCCTGGCCTGATACACGAGGCTGAAATTTGCCCATCATAGTTTGAAAGCAGCCTGAGCAAGAAAGTCCATGAAACTCTTATTTCCATTCAATCAAAAAAAAAAATCCTATCTACAGTGTGGCTACCACACACAAAACAGTCTCCTGGAATTTCTTTTTTTTTCCCTTTTATTGTGAAAATACTGTAGAGAGGGGTTACAATTACATGGGCAAGGTAATGAGTATATTTCTTATCAAGAATTGTAGCCTCCTCCTTTGTTTCCTCTTCCCATCACTTCCCATCCTCCCCCTACCCCCCCCACCTAACCGTACCCTCTCCCCCTCCCCCCACCCCGCACCAAAGTTGTAAAGTTCGTTTTCAACATAACGACTTGTACATCTCATTGTTGCAATGGGTCCAAGTGTATCCCTGTTTAAACAATTTGCTTTTCCCCTTCCCCTTCACAAATTATACCAACATCAAATACAGTGAAAGCAGGGGTTATACTGTGGGGGAGGGACATATAAAGCAACAAAGAAATAATCTTATAAATGTGTTAGAAACAATCGCATGAAAGAAAAAAAAAACATTTGAATACATATTTAAGGGTTCATTTCCCTAACATCACCTTATCTGACCTTTTCTGCTTGACTCAGTACACAATGGAATTCTATGCCTCCATCAGAAAGAATGACATTGCCCCATTTGTTAGGAAATGGAAAGACTTGGAAAAAATTATATTCAGTGAAGTAAGCCAGGCCCAAAGAAACATAGGTCCCATGGTTTCCTGGAATTTCTTGACTGGGTTTGCCTTTACACTGGATTTTATATTTCAACCTTCTGCTTTTCTAGAATTACAGACATGAGCCAACAGTCCAAGGTTCTCTACTTCAATCATTTAATTCTCTTATTGTGATCCTGAGGCTGGATCTCTGAGCCAGGGCACTGTTTCATAGGTTTTTCCTCAGAGCTGGTGCTTTCCAACTACAAGCACATCCTCATTTCTGGATTTTGTTGCTGATTAGTTGGAGACTTAGGCACTTTCCTGCCCAGTTTGGCTATGAACAACAACCTTTAGATTTCAGCCTTCTGAATCACTAGGATTAAACACACCAACCAAAAATTCATGGATAATTTTGAAACTTTAATTGGATGTTCTCACACATTTTTTTCCCTAGCCTTGAGGCTTGAAATCAGGGCTTGGGCACTGTTCCTGAGCTTCTTTTACTGAAGGTAAGGACTCTATTACTTGAGCCACAGTGCCACTTCCAGCCTTTTCTGTTCATGAGGTACTGAGGAAACAGACCCAGGAATTCAAACATGCTAGGCAAGCACTCTATCACTAAGCCATAATTCCTGCCATTCTTACACCTTTTTATTTGTATTTTTATTTCCTTGTGTATGCTGGTCCTGGGTCTACAAATCAGCCCAGGTGCTATCCCCGAGGGGTTTACTCAAGACTAGCAAATTAAGACATGAGCCACCGCACAACTTGTGGCTATTTTTTGATGTTGTTTGGTTTTAAGTAGCTACTTAGAGTTGAGTATATGAATTCGCCTATCTGGGCTGGCTTTCAACTGTGAGCCTCAAATTTGAGCCTCCTGAGTAGCTACCATCACAGGTGTTTGCCACCTATGCTTGGCTCATTTTAAACTCTGAAATTGGCTCTTTCTTCTCCCACCCTCCTCCACAGTTATTTTATTCTTTGTATGTGTGTTGGCCCTGAAGCTAATATCAAGATCTGGGTGCTGTTTCAGAAATTATTTTCTCATTTCTGCCATTGGAGCCACAGATCAATCGCCAGTTTTTATTTTTCTTCCTTTTGGAAATGAGTCTCATATAAAGCCCAGCAACACTCAGGAGGCTGAAATCTGAGTATCACAGTTTGAAGCCAGCCTGAACAGGAAAGTCCATGTGATTCTTTTCATCAACTACTAAGATGCTGGGAGTGGTAGAGCTCCTACACAAATTCAAACCCTAGGTTGGCACAAAGAAAAAAGCCCCATGTCCTTTCCTGTTTGGACTGGCCTTTCAATACTATCTTCAAACTTCAGCCTCCTGAAAGCTAAAATTATAAGCATGAACCACCAGCGCCAGGCTTATTTTTAAATCTCAGATTGTCATTTCTTCTCTTCTTTCAGTTTTGTTTTTGGTCGACTTTGGGCTGAATTATAGACCAGGAATCCGTTTCCCAGATTTTCGCCAGATTTCAGTACTTTACAACTACTATCACACCTTAATTTCCAGCTTTTGCTGGGGAGTTGAAGATAAGAATTTCAATGACTTTCCTACCCAGGCTGGCTTTGAGTTGTGATCCTCATATTTCAACTTCTTCAGTAGCTGAGGATACACAAATAAACCAACAACCCATGGCTCATTTTGAAATGATAATTTTCTCTTTCTCTCATCTTTAATATTTTGTACTCTTTTTTCTTTGTTTTTGTATACCACATGAACCAGAGCACAGCTAGTGTCATATTTTTGGTGACAAATGAGACATACGGGTCTCATGAATTCTCCTACCTGGGCTGGCCTTCAATGGTGATCCTCAGATTTCATCCTCCTGAGTTGCTGATAGAACATCGGTGAACTACCAATGCTTCATTTATTTAAACCTTTGTCATTAGATCTTCTTTCTGTACTTCTAGCCTCTCTTTCTTTTTTTTTGTTTTGGTCCGGTTGTGGGGCCTGAACTCTGGGCCTGGGCGCTGTCCCTCAGATCTTCAGCTCAAGGCTAGCGCTCTACCACTTGAGCAACAGCGCCACTCCCGGCTTTTTTTTCGTTTTGCATATGTGGTGCTGAGGAATCGAACCCAGGGCCTCATGCATGCAAGGCAAGCGCTCTACCGCTGAGCCATCTTCCCAGCCCACTAGCCTCTCTTTCTTTAATCCTTCTGTGATTGTCATGGGGCTTGAACTCAGGTCCTGGTTGCTGTCCCAGAAACTGATTGCCCAATTCTGCCACTTGAACAATAACTCAATTCCCAGGCATTATTTTTCTTTTTGACAATCAATTGGAGATAAGAGTCTGAGGAAAGCCTACCATGAATCAAGCCAGGCTGAGAAGGAAAATCCATGAGACCATGACCTCTAATTAACCACTGAAAATCTTGGAGTGGTAGAACTCTGTCCTTGAACAAATCAGCACAAGTTCAAGGAGGCACACACAAGCTGCAAGATGGCACCCAGATGCACACATACCAGAATGTCTCATGGATTTTCCTGCATGCATTAATTTTGAATTGTGGATCCTCAGATTTCAGTCTCTCTTCTTCCACTCTCCTTTGTATTGATTGTTTGTTATTTGTAATTTTTAGTGGCCCTGCAGCTTGACCTCTGGCTCTGGGGACTGTTTCTTAGCTTTTTAACTGAAGGCTGTTGTTTACCACCTCAGCTCCAGCTCAGGGCTTTGTGCTTGGAAGCTTGGATAAGTATCTCAAGCACGTTCCTACCCAGGATGACTTGATACCACAATCCTTAGATGTCAGGCTCTTGTGTAGTTAGGATTATCCACAGGACCAACAACCCTTGTGTAATTTTAAAACTTTAATATGTGCTTGCCACTTCCTTCTTTTGTTTACTTTTTATTTTTTGTATGTGTGTGCTGTTCCTGGGTCTACAAATTGGGGCTCATATTCTGTCCTAAATGTTTTTATTCAATGATATCCTCTATTACATGAGAAACATCATAACTTTTTGGCATTTTTTGGGGGGGTTGATTAATTAGAGACAAAGAGTCATGGACTCTCCTGTCAAGGCTGGCCATGAACCATCATCCTCAGATTTCAAGCTCTTGAATAGCTAGTAAAACATGTATGAGCCACTGATGCTTGATTGATTTTAGCCTTTGTCACTCGCTCTTCCTTGGTTACTTTTACTCTTCTTTCTTTCTTCTGTGCATGTCCTGGGGCTTGAACTCAGGGTCCGCATGGAGTTCCAGAAAATATTTGCCCAGTTTGCCACTTAAGCCACAGCTCAACTTCCAGCTAAATAAGGTAGCTGAAATCTGAGGACCATGTTTCAATCCAGCCTGGACAGGAAAGTCCATGACACTCTTATCTCCAATTCACCAACCAAAAGCTGGGAATGCTAGGGCACTAGGTAAAGGATACTACAGACACACACACATCACACATAGAAACACACACACACACACACACACACACACACACACACATACACACAAACATTCACACATACACACACATACACACACAAAGTCTCTTGGACTTTGCTTTTTGGTTGGCTTTGAAACTTGATCCCAAGATTTTTGTACCCAGGGATCAACTACAGCCATGATCAACAAACACCAGGCTTATATTTAAATTTACAATTGGCCTTTCTTCACTTCTCCTACAATTTTTTGCACTAAGAATTGAACTCTGGGTCAGCAGTTTTTTAAATTACCTTTTGCACCAAATACAGTGCTTTACATCTACAGTCATATCTGCACTTCCAGCTTTTGGCTGGGTAGTTGGGGTTAACAGTTTCATGTACTTTCCTGCCCAGTCTAGCTTTGAACCTAGAATGGATAGGAATACACACATGAACCAACTTAAACCTTAGTTTTCTTTTTCCCATCATTTTTTAAGTCATGGGGGTATTTGTTTGTTTGTTTGTTTTGAAATATATGTCTAGGACTTCAACTCAGGGCCTAGGTTTTGTCCCAAAGTTTCTATTTGAGACTAGCACTCAACCAAATGAGCCAAAGTACAAATTGTAGCTTATTTTTGGTGGCAAATTAGATACATGTGTCTCATGGACTCTCCTGCCTGGGCTGACCATGAACCGTGAATCTTAGATTTAATTCTCCTGAGTACCTTGTACAACATGTGTGAGAAACCAATGTTTGATTCATTTCAACCTCTGTCACTGACTCTTCCTTTTGTAATTTTATCCTCTTTTTATTTCTTCTCTTTGTTCTCCAGCTTAAACTCAGGGTCTGGGCGCTGTCCCAGAAATTTTCCCAGTTCTGACAATTGAACCACAGCTAAACTCCAGGATTTTTTTTCTGTTTTGGTATTTAATTAGCAATGAATATAATGTAGAGCCAGACCAGATTTATGAGGCTGAAATATGAGATCAAAGTTGGTGCGAGCCTGGGCAGGAAAGTACATGATATCTCCAATTATAACCACTAAAAAGCTGAGATTAGTAGAGCTTTGAGCAAAACAGTAAAAGTTCAAGCAACAGGACTCACACACAGACTTACTTACACACACACAAGTCTTAGGTACTTTCCTACTCGGTTTGGCCTTTAAATATTATCCAAACGGGCTGGGAAGGTGGCTCAGTGGTAGAGTGCTTGCCTTGCATGCCTGAGGCCCTGGGTTTGATTCCTCAGCACCATATAAGCAGAAAGAAAAAAGCCAGAAGTGGCGCTGTGGCTCAAGCAGTAGAGTGCTAGCCTTGAGCTGAAGAGCTGAGGGACAGCGTCCAGGCCCAGAGTTCAGGCCCCACAACCGGACCCAAAAATAAAAATAAATAAATAAATAAATATTATCCACACATTTTAGCCTCTTGAGTAAACAGAATTACAGTTATGAACCACCAGTGATGGGCTGATTGGCTCATTGCAGCCTCAGTTATTGGTTCTTATTTCTCTTCTAGTCTTCTTTGCATGTATTCATTTCATTTTTTGTGAGTGTGCTAGTGCTGGAGCCAGAACTCATGCAAGGCCTGGCCTGTTTCAGGAGGCTGAAATCTTACCATCATGGTTCAAAGCCAGGCTGACCAGGAAAGTCTCAGATCCTTACCTCCAATTAACTGCTAAAAATCTGGGAGTACTACAGTTCTAGCCCCAGGATGGCCCACAAGCAACTGTCTTCTGGATTTTCCTGCTAGAATTGGCCTTTACACTGGATACCCATATTTCTGCCTCCTGGAGAATTACAGGAATGAGTCACCAGCCCCAGATTCTCTTCTTATTGACATTTTTGTGATCCTGAGGCTGGATCTCTGAGCAAGGGCACTGTTTCATAGCTTTCTCACTCAAGCCTGGTTCTTTACAACTCCACTGCAGATTCACTACTGTTTTCTTGTTTTTTTGTTTTGCTGGTGATTTGAAGATGAGAGACCAGAGCCCTCAGATTTAATGTATCTTAGTATGTAGGATTACACACAAAAAGAAGTGGCACTGTAGGTCAAGTGGTAGACCACTAGCCTTGAAATGAAGAGCTGAGGGACCAGCGCTCAGGCCCAGAGTTCAAGCCTTACAACCGACCAAAAAAAGAGGATTACACACAAAAACCAAAAAGTCATGACTCATTTTGAAAATTTAATTGGATTTTCTTATACATTTTTTAATTTCTACTTTTTATTTCCATATGTATGCTGCTTGGAGCTATAAATCAGAGCCTAGGTATTGTCCCAGTTCCTTTTTTTTTTTTGCCTGTCATGGAGCCTGAACTCTGGGCCTGGGCGCTGTCCCTCAGCTCTTCAGCTTGAGGCTAGAACCGTACCACTTGTGCTACTGCTCCACTTCTAGTTTTTCCTGCTTATGTGTTGGTGAGGCATTGAGCCCAGGGTCTCATGCATGCAAGGCAAGCACTCTCCCACTGAGTCACCTTCCCAGTCCTCTCCCAGTGCATTTTTAATACTAGCCCTCTAATATGTGAGCCACAGCACAATTCAGAGCTTTAAAAAAAAACTGTAGTTGGCTAATTAGAGTAGAGTTCATAGACTCCCCTGCCTTGGCTGGCCTTGAGTAGTGATCCTCAGATGTGAGACCCTTGAGTAAGTACAGTAACAAGTGTAAACTAACTCAATTTTGCTCATTTTAACCTCTGAAATCGGCTCTCCCTTTTCTTCTTCCACCTTTCTTTTCATTTATTTATTTTATTCTTGTTCGTGCTGGTCCTGGAGCTTGATCTCAAGGTGTGGGTGCTGTCCCAGAAATCATTGTCTCATTTCTGCTATTGGAGCCACATCTCAACCCCAGGTGTTTTTTTTTTCTTCTTTTTGGTGGTTCATTGGAGATGTGTCTCATGCAAAGCACAGAATGTCTCAGGAAGCTGAAATCTGATTACCAGTTTGAAGTCAGCCTGCACAGAGAATTCCATGAGACTCTTTACCTCCAATTAGCTGGTAGTCATCCCACCGATTAGCTGAGAGTAATAGAACACCAGCCTTGAATAAAGTAGAACAAATTCAACCCCCATGACTGGCACACACAGAAAAAATGTCCCATGTACTTTCCTGCATGGGCTTGATTTTAAATGTTATTTTCTGATGAAGATGGCTGAGGAGAAGCTGGGGGCTAAACAAGCTCTCTCATAGAAAGCAATTTTAGTGTTCCAATAAACAGTCCTAAGCCAGAGAATCACACCAAGTGTGCCATCAAAGGACAGAGAGTTAGGCCAGAGGGGGAAAATCCAGGCAAGGAGACAGATATGAGCACTTTCCAGTGGCCACGGATGTGGTGGCAGCAGCAGCAGCCATAGCCACCATATCTGCAACACAGAGAGTCCGGGACTTAAGCGCCAGACGGGGCAAGTGAGCGGTTTCAACTCAACACCAGCAAGAACTGACAAGGAGCACACATTTTCATCCTGAAGTTCGCAGACCAGAGATGAGCCAGGAACCAAGACTCTGGCATGAGTAGAAGCCTGACATCCTCACTCCTTCTCAGGGAGCAGAGGAGGGAAGGCCAACCCTTCCCACCCATTACCGGAGATCTCCATCTTGGATACTGACAAAGCGTGGCTGTGTAGCTAGCTGCAACTCAGGCCTTGGAAGAAAACAAGAGTCATTTAGCAGGTCACAGGAACCTAAGCTGACCTGCCAGGCTTAGCTCCTCCCTGGGAAAAGTCACCCAGCTTGAGCAGCCAGCCCCAGGAGTGGCTTTATTCACTGGGTAAACAGAGCCAGAGGCAGCCCCTCCCTACAGCAGCCTTGAAAATCAATTGAAATTCAGTAAACATAAACCCTGAGAATGGCTCCAGGCTGGGCTCTGTGAGTTTCTCAGAAGCTAACTCCTCAGGAAAAAGCTGCTGTTTGCTGAAAGGCCTCAACATTACCCAGAACCTAGCCTTATCACAGCACCTCCAAATTAGAGGAAACAGCCATCTTCCTCTTTTGTGAAACTCAAAGTAGATCTCTGTCCCATTGAACTAGCCTGGGAGGAGGATCACAAAATCCTTGGTAAAGCAGAGCATTTTTCTGCTTGCTCAAACAAATTGACTAATGAAACCATACAAACCACAGGAAAATCAAACACCACAAGCCGACCAGATAATCCAACAAGAGACTGGTTATGAACACAAGGAAGATACAGGATTGTCCCATTCCCCCAAAATGTCAAATTCTCTTTTTTTGTACTTTTATAAAAAATTTTTTTCTGAAACTTTTTTTTAAATTTTAAACTTTCAAAATTTTTGTTTTCTATTAACTTTTTTTTCTTCCTCTTATAATTTTTATTTTGGGGTTATATGTGTGTGTGTTGTTTTCTTTTTTAAATTATTTTATTTTGTTCTTTTTTCTTTTTTTTATTGTGAACATACTGTACAGAGGGGTTACAATTACATGGGCAAGATAATGAGTACAATTCCTATCAAGCTTTGTAGCCTACTCCTTCCTTTACCCTTCACATCCCTTCCCAGCCTCCCACCGCCCTCCCGCCCAATCCTCCCCCCATCACCCGCAACAAAGTTGTAAAGTTCGTTTTCGACATGACTTGTACTTCTCATTGATGCAATGGGTCCACATGTGTCCTTATTTAAACGACTTATTTTTCCCCTTCCCTTCCACAAATTATACCGACATCAAATACAGTGAAAGCAGGGGTTATACTGTGGGGGAGGGACATACAAAGCAACAAAGAAATAATCTTATAAATGCAATACAAACAAATGCATGAAAAAAAAACATTTAAATACATATTTTAGGGTTCATTTTCCTAACTTCACCTTATATGACCTTTTCTCCTTGACTCATACATGTACTAGATATTGAAAATAAGGGAAACCATGGGACCTATGTTTCTTTGGGCTTGGCATACTTCACTGAATATAATTTTTTCCAAGTCTTTCCATTTCCTAACAAACGGGGCAGTGTCATTCTTTCCGATGGAGGCATAGAATTCCATTGTGTATGCCACATTTTCTTGATCCATTCATGTACTGAGAGGCATCTGGGTTGGTTCCATATCTTAGCTATGGTAAATAATGCTGTAATAAACATAGTTGTGCTGGTAGCTTTAGAGTGGTCTTGTTTGTAAACTTTTGGGTAAATGCCCAAAAGTGGGATTGCTGGATCATAGGGGAGCTCTATTTGGAGTCTTTTGGGGAACCTCCATACTACTTTCCAAAGTGGTTGAACAAGTTTACACTCCCACCAACAATGAAGTAAGGTTCCCTACTGTCCACATTCCCTCCAACATCTGTTGTTATTAGAGTTCTTAATTTTTGCCATTCTAACTGGGGTGAGGTGGTATCTCAATGTTATTTTGATTTGCATTTCTTTTATGGCTAGGGAGGTTGAGCATTCTACATGTGTTTATTGGCCATGCTTCTTTCTTCTTCAGAGAAGTTTCTCTTTAAGTCTTTAGCTCACTTATTTATTGGGCAGTTGTTTCTTTGAGGATTTGTTATTAGGGGATTTAATTTTTTGAATTGCAAGTATGGTTTACATAAGAGACACTTGTCGGTTGTATGGATAGCGAAGATCTTCCCAATCCGTGGGATTTCTATTGATCTTGCTAGCTATGTCCTTTGCCATGCGGAAGCTCTGCAACTTCATGCAATCCCATTTGTCCAAACTTTATTTGCTTTGTTTTATTTCCGGGTCTCTATTAAGAAAATTTCGGCCTGCTCCAAGGAGACCTAGGGTTTCCCCTATTCCATCCTGTAATGTTTTCAGAATGTCTGCTTTGACTCCAAGGTCTTTGATCCATTTGGAGTTGATTCTGGTGGAAGGTGATAGATAAGGATCTAGCTTTGGTTTTCTACAAGTAGTTAACCAATTTGGCCTGCAGCATTTACTGAAGAGGCTGTCTTTCTTCCATTCTATTTTTTGAGCTCCCTTATCGAAGATTAGATGGCTATAAGTCTGTAGGTTTATTACTGGGTTTTCAATTCTATCCCATTGGTCCTGAGGTCTGTTGTTTTGCCAGTGCCAAGCTGTTTCGATTACTATGGCTTTAGAGTAGAGTTTGAAATTTGGTATTGATATTCCTCCAGAAGCGTTCTTTCTGTTGAGGAGCGTTTTTGCTATTCGGGGTCTTTCATTGTTTTGGATTGCCTCTTCTATTTCCTTGAAGAATGAGGTTTGAATTTTGATAGGTATTGCATTGAATTTGTAGATAGCCTTGGGAAGTATTGCCATTTTCACGATGTTAATCTTTCCAATCCAGAAGCATGGGAGTTTTGCCATTTTCTAAGTTCTGTTTGGATTTCCTTTTTCAAGTTTTTAAAGTTTTCATCATAGAGATCCTTCACTTATTTGGTATTTCATACCCTGCTACTTTGCCAAAGTTTTGAATCAGCTTGAGTAATTTGGGAGTAGAGTCTATGGGATTCTTTAAATACAAGATCAAGTCATCTGCAAAGAGGGAGAGTTTCATTTCTTCTTTCCCTATTTGGATCCCCTTTATGTTTGCATCTTGTCTAATTGCTGTAGCTAGGCATTCTAATACTAGATTGAAGAGAAGTGGAGAGAGTGGACATCCTTGTCTTGCTCCTGAGTTAAGAGGGAATGGCTTTAATTTTTCACCATTAAGTATAATGCTGGCTGTAGGTTTGTCATATACAGCCTTTACTGTATTGAGGAATGTCCCATGGATTCCTAATTTTTCCAAAACCTTCATCATAAAGGCGTGTTGAATCTTGTCAAATGCTTTTTCTGCATCTATTGAGATAATCATGTGGTTCTTATTCTTGCTCCTGTTGATGTGATGGATAATATTAATTGATTTTCGTATATTGAACCAGCTTTGCATCCCTGAAATGAATCCTGTTTGATCGTGGTGTATGATTTTTTGGATGAATTGTTGAAGTCAATTGGCCAAAATTTTGTTGAGAAGTTTTGCATCAGTGTTCATCAAAGAAAATGTGTTTATAGTTCTATTTCTTTGATGAGTCCCTGCCCGGTTTTGGGATGAGGGTTATGATAGCTTCATAGAATGTGTTCAGTAGTGAACTTTCTCTTCGGATTTCATTGAAGATTTGGAGGAGTATTGCTGTGAGCTCTGCTTTGAAGGCCTTGTAGAATTCCGCTGTAAAACCATCTGGTCCTGGAATTTTCTTAGCTAGAAAGTCTCTTATTGCTGTTTCTATTTCAATGCTTGATATGGGCCTGTTAAAATGGTTTAACTCATTTGGTTTAGTTTTGGCATGTCAATATTTGCTAGGAAAAGGTCCATTTCTGTCAAGTTCTCAAACTTATTAGCATAAAGTTTTGAGAAGTATTCCCTTAAAATGTTCTGAATCTTGGTTGTTTCCGTGGTGATGTTTCCATTCTCATCTATGAGTTTATTTATTTGGGTGTGTTCTCTTCTTTTTCTGATAAGATTTGCTAAAGGTCTGGAAATTTTGTTAATTTTTTCGAAGAACTAGCTCTTTGTTTTGTTGATTCTATCTATAGTTTTTTTTTGGATTCTAATTCTTTTAATTCTGGTTTAATATTAATTATTTCTTTCTGTCTACTGGATTGGGGTTTATTTGCTGGTCTTTTTCAAGGAGGTTCAGATGTCTCGTTAAATTGTTGGTTTCACATATCTTCAATATGTTGTTGTAGGAACTCAGAGCTATAAACTTGCCTCTGAATACTGCCTTTGCTGTGTCCCAGAGGAGCTGGTTATTTGTGTGCTCATTTTTGTTGAATAGCATGAATATTTGAATTTCCTTTCTAATCTCTTCCATGACCCACTCGTAATTCAGCAGAGTGTTGTTCAACCTCCATATGTTATCAGACTTTCTTTGGTGGCTTTTGCTGTTGAGTTCTAATTTCATTCCCGTGTGGTCAGAGAGAATGCAAGGTATAACTTCAATGTTTCTGAATTTGGACAAGTTTGCTTTGTGGCCTAAAATGTGGTCTATTTTAGAAAACGTTCCATGTGCTCCTGAGAAAAACGTGTATTCTGATGGTGCTGTGTGAAATATTCGATAGATGTCTTTTTAATCTAGTTGATGTATGCAGCTGTTTAGATCTGCGGTTTCTCTGTTGAGTTTTTGCCGAGTTGATCTATCTAGTGGGGAGAATGGTGTGTTAAAATCTCCTACAATTAATGTCTTTGGATCTATGTGGGATTTAAGGGAAAGTAGTGTTTCTTGGATAAATTTGGGTGCTCCGTTGTTTGGCAAATAAATATTTAGAATTGTAATATCCTCCTGAAGGAGAGATCCATTAATAAGTATGTAGCGACCTTCTTTATCTCTTCTAACTAATTTTAATTTGAAGTCTATTTTGTCGGATATTAGGATTGCAACTCCAGCTTGTATATGGAGGCCATTTGTTTGGGAGATTTTGTTCTAACCTTTCACATTGAAAATGTGTTTGTTTTTATGGGCAAAATTCCTGAAGGTAGCAGAAAGAAGGATCGTGCTTTTTAATCAAGCTAGACAGTTTATGTCGCTTAATTGGAGAGTTAAGTCCGTTAATGTTAAGAGATAGGACTGAGTGGTATTTGGGAGTTCCTGGCATTTTATCTCCTTCTTGGGGGCTGGGGCAACTGGGTTCTTCCTATGGTTCTTGGATTCTCGGTTTGGGTGCAGTTTCTTGGCCTCTATTGTTGTCTTGTTGGTTTTCTACGTGTAGGACATCTTTAAGAATCTTTTGTAGGACTGGTTTGGTAGAGATGTATTGTTTCAATTTTTCTTTGCTATGGAAGGTATTTATTTGGCCTTCAGTTATGAAGGAGAGTTTAGCTGGGTACAGTATTCTTGGTTGATAGTTGTTTGTTTCTAAGGCATGGCATGCATCATTCCAGGTTCTTCTTGCTTTGATTGAATCTGCTTAGAAATCTGTGGTGATTCTAATTGGTTTCCATTTACAGGTAATTTATCTTTTCTCCTTGACAGCTTTAAGGATCTGTTCCTTGGTCTAAATTGATCCTGTGTGGATTATAATGTGACGGTGGGATGTCCTATTCTGGTCTGGTCTATTTGGAGTTCTAAAAGCATCTTGTATCTGAATAGGCCTATCTTTTTGGGAAATTCTCTGACAGGGTCCTGTTAAACAAATTTCCTAGACCATTAACTTCTGTTTCTAGGTGCTCCTCTACACCCATTATCCTTAGATTAGGCCTTCTGATGGTGTCTTCCAAGTGTTGGATATTTCATATTTCATATTTCTTGGACTTGTCTTGGATGGTTGTATGTTCTTGCTCTATAATATCTAGGCTGTTTTCAATCCCCAAGATTCGACCTTCTACATGGTCTAACCTGCTGTCAAGACTTTCTACTTTGGTTTTTATTTCTTTTCCTTCTAATTGGTCAGCTTTGATGGCTTCAAATTCTTTGTTGAAGCTTTGTTTTAAATCTTGTATGAACTTCTTTACTTCCTTAAGTTGGTGTTAAGTGTTTGTTCTCAAATCACTTAGCTGATTTGTTATGGTTTCTTTGGACTTCCATTCCTGTTGTTGGGTTCCATTCAGCATTCCCTTTGTGGTCTCCTTGACTTCCATCAGCTCTTTGTTAATGGATCCCATGAATGCCTTTAGCGATCTTTGTGTGTTCTCATCCTGCTCTCTCAATTCCTGTATTACTTTTTGCTTAGCTTCCTTCCGTTCATGCCATTCCTGTAGTTCTCTTTGAATGTTCTCAGCATGTGCACGCCATTCTTGCCTTTCTCTTGGAGTATTCTCAAGCTGCTCAAGCAAATCCTGTATCAGTTTTTGAGTAGCTTCCTCACGCTCATGATATTCCTGTGTAAACCTTTGAATTGCCTCCTCTCTCTCCCTATCACACTCATACAGAGTCCTTTGTAGGTTTTCAATCTTTTCATTTATCATGTTTACCAGCAGTTTTTGTAGAGCTTTTTGGGAATTCTCCTCTGGATTATTCTTATCTGTTCTGTCCCCTGATTATCATGAGTGGGAGTTGAGATACCTGGACTTGCCATTTTTCTTGTGTTTTTTCAGGCTTACTCTGCCCATTTGGGATGAAAATAACACCAGTTTTGTGCTAGAGCACTAACTTAAGGCAAACATCAACCAAAGTCTGAATTTGCACAGTCCATAGTCTGCAGATACAATCTAGTTCAACAGATACATCTATTCAACATCAAACAACTATGTATTAATGGGCTATGAATCACAAAGAAGAATTTGGAAAACCAGAAATTATTAGGGTTAGGGAGAGATGTGGGTAAAAAATAGGAATAGAGTGATGTGGGAAGGGACAGGGAAAGTAAACTAAGTCCTAATCTCAAAGCAGGAAATAGGTTGGATAGTATGAAAGTAGAGACAGAGAAAAAAAGAAGAAAAAGAAAGGGAAAAAATATAGACCAGAAAAAAGAGAAAAGTAAAAATTATTATGCAGAATCGAAAACAAACTATTCAGAGAAGAACATGAATATAATGAGAGAAGGGGAGGGATATAAAGGAGATGTGAAAATCTTAATAATAAAAATACTTAAAATATTATATAGGTATAAATTGGTAGTCCTGCTATTAAGGAATTTAAGTCTCAGAGGTTTTGAATTGAGTAATAAATTTGTGGATTAAGTGTGTACAGAATGGGGGATAGGGTCTAATAGTCAACTATGGGTTTATCTGAGGATGTACAGTACAACAATTAAGTCTCATAAAGAACAAAAGAGAAGAAAATGTGAAAAGCATAAGAGAGAAAGAAAAAAGATAAAAAGTTCAGTTGAACTAAACAAAAACAAAAAGAATTTTTTTTATAAAAAGAAAGAAAAAAAGTAAACGGCACACACACATGTACTCCTAAAATAAAAATTATGAGGAAAAAAAAGTTACTAGAAAACAATTTTTTTCAAAAAACGTAAAAATTAAAAATTAAAAAAAAAGTTTTAGAAAAGAAAAAAAATTTTATAAAAGGTATAAAAAAAAAGAAGAGAAGAAAAAATTACTTTGAATTTTTTGGGAGGGTTGGGGAAAAATCCTGTATCTCCCATGTTTCCGTAACCAGTCTCTTGTTGGAGACTCTGTCTGCTTGTGGTCCTGTGGCTTGGCTGGTTTCTTAAGTCAGTTTGTTTGAACAGGCAGAAAAATGCTCTACTTTGCCCAGGATTTTGCAATCTTCCTCCCAGTTTATTCCAATGGGAGGGAGATCTGCTTTTAGTATCACAAAAGAGGGAGGTGGCTTTTTCCTCAAATTTGGAGATGCTGTGGTGAGGCTAGTTTCTGGGTAGATTTGAGGCTTTTCAGCAAATAGTAGCTTTTACCGGGGGCTAGTTAGTGAGAAACTCACAGAGCCCTGCCTGGAGCCATTCTCAGGATTTATGTTTACTGAATTTCAATTGATTATCAAGGCTGCTAAAGGGAGGAACAGCCTCTGGCTCTGATTACCCAGTGAAGAAAGCCACTCCTAGCACTGGCGCCGGAGCATGGTGAATTTTCCCTGGTTGGAGCTGAGTCTGGCAGGTCTGTTTAGGTTCTTGTGACCTGCTAAATGACTCTAGTTTTCTTCCAAGGCCTGAGTTGGAGCTAGCAGCTCCGCTGAGCTTTGTTGGTATCCAAGATGGAGATCTCCAGTACTGGGGAGGGGAGGGGTGGCCTTCCCTCCTCTGCTCCCTGAGAAGGAGTGAGGATGTCAGGCTTCTACTCATGCCAAGTCTTGGTTCCTGGGTTGTCTCTGGTCTGTGAACTGCATGGTGAAGATGTCCGCTCATTGTTGGTTCTTGCTGGTGTTGAGAAGAATCCGCTCGCCCACTGAATCTGGCTCCTTTGTACCAGACTCTCTGTGATTCAGGTATGGTGGGTTCAGTCACCAGCACCACCGCTGCTGTCGCAGTGGCTGCGGCTGCTGGCAAGAGCTCAGATCTGTCTCCCTGTCTGGATTTTCCCTCTCTGGCACACTTGGTGTGACTTGGCTTAGGACTGTTCACTGGAACTGTAAAACTGCTTTCTATGCGATAGCTTGTTGTGCCTCCAGAATCTCCTCTGCCATCTTCCCGGAACTCTCTCTTTTTATCTTTTAAAATAAATTTTTTTGTTTAGTTCTAGTGACCATTTGATCCTTTTTTTCTTTCCTACTCTTTCTTTTCACGTTTTATTCTTTTTCATTCTTTGCATGATAAATTGCTGTTCTCATCCTCATATATACCTGTAGTTGATTATTTGACTTTAGCCCTATTGTGTACACACTTAATCCAGAAATTTATTACTCAGTTTAAAACTGCTTAGACTTAACTTCTGTAATAGCAGTACTACCTCTTAATACCTATATAATATTTTTAGCATTTTTATATTTAAGTTTTCCATATCTCCATTCTATCCCTCCTGTTCTCTTATTCTATCTGCGTTCTTCTCTGAATATTATGTCTTAAAATTTGCATAATTTTTAAGTGTTGCACTTCTAAATTTTTAATGTTTGTTTTTCTGTTTTTACTTGTCTTTTTTCTTTCTCTTTCTTCTTTTTTTCTCTCTCTACTATCATTCTATCCAAGCTATTTCCCGCTTTGATATTAGGATTTGTTTGAATTAACTCTCCCACTGCCTTTCCACATCCCTCTATGCCTATTTTTACCCACATCTCTCCCTAAACTTAATAATTTCTGTTTGCCAACTTCTTCTTTGCTGTTCGTAGCCCATTAATACTTAGTTGTTTGATGTTGAATAGATATATCTATTGAATTATATTGTATCTGCAGACTTTTGACTGTGCAACTACAGACTTTGGTTGATGCTTGCCTTAAAATAGTGTGCTAGCACAAAACTGGTTTATTTTCATCCCAAATGGGCAGAGCAATCTGGAAAAACACAAGAAAAATGGCAAGTCCAGCTATCTCGACTCCCACTAATAATAATCAGGGGACAAAAAAGATAATGAATAATCCATTGAAGAGTTCCCAAAAAGCTCTACAAATACTACTGGTAAACATGGTAGATTAAAAGATTGAAAATCTGCAAAGGACTCTCTATAAGCGTGATAGGGAGAGAGAGGAGGCAAAACAAAGGATATCATGAGTGTGAGGAAGGTACTCAAAGATTGATTCAGGAATTGCGAGAGTAGCTTGAGAACACTTAAAGAGAAATAAAGGAATTGAATGAGCAGGCTGGGATCAGTCAAAGAGAAAGTCATGAATGTCATGAGAACTACAGGAACTGTGTGAATATGAAGAAGCTAATCAAAGAGTAATAGAGGAATTGAGAGAGGGGGATGAGAATACAGAAAGATCACTAAAGGTATTCAAGGAATCCATAAATAGAGAGCTCAAACAAGTCAGGGAGGCCACAAAAGGGAATGCTGAATGGAACCTAACAGAAGGAATAGGAGTCCAAGGAAACCATAACTAATCAACTAAGTGATTTGAGAATAAATGCTGACACCAAATTAAGGAAGTAAAGAAGTCCATACAACATCTAAAACAAAGCTCCAACAAAGAATCTGAAGCCATCAAAGCCGACCAACTAGAAGGAAAAATAAAAAACAAAGTAGAAAGACTTGATAGTAGGTTAGACCATGCTGAAGATGAATTTCAGGGATTGAAGTCAGCCTAGTTATTATAAAGAAAGAACATACAACCATCCAAGACAAATCCAAGAAATATGACAGAGCTATTCAACACTTGGAAAACAACATCAGAAGGCGTAATCTGAGGCTAATGGGTGTAGAGACAGAAGTTAATGGTCTAGGAAATCTGTTTAACAGGATCCTAGCAGAGTACTTTCCAAACATGCACAAAGATAGGTCTATTCAGATACAAGAAGCTTTTAGAACACCAAATAGACGGGACCAGGATAGGACATGCCACCATCACATTATAATATACACACGATCAATTCAGACCAAAGAAAAGTTCCTTAAAGCTGTCAAGGAGAAAAGCTCAATCACCGATAAAGGGAAACCAATTAGAATCAGCTCAGATTCCTCAGCAGAAACAATTAATGCCAGAAGAGCCTAGAATGATGTATGCCATGCCCTAAAGACAAACAACTATCAACCAAGAATACTGTACCCAGATAAACTCTCCTTCAAAACCAACTAGATCACAATAAAGGCCAAGCAACCATACCCAAACTGAGAATCCAAGAACCATAGGAAGAACCAAGTTTCCACAGCCCCCAAGAAGGTGGATAAAATGGCAGCAACTCCCAAATACCTCAGTCCTATCTCTCAACATTAACGGACTTAACTCTCCAATTAAACGACATAGACTCTCTTCTTGGATTAAAAAGCAACATCCTTCTATTTGCTTCTTTTAGGAGTCACATCTTGCCCATAAAAACAAACACATTTTCAATATGAAAGGTTGAAACAAAATCTACCAAGCAAATGGCCCCCATAACCAGGCGGGAGTTGCAATCCTAATACCAGATAAAATAGACTTCAAATTAAAATTAGTGAGAAAACATAAAGAAGGTCGCCACATACTCATTAAGGGATCTCTCCTTGAGGAGGATATTACAATTCTAAATATCTATTCGCCAAACAACGGAGCACCCAAATTTATCCAAGAAAAACTACTTTCCCTCAAATCCCACATAGATCTAAAGACACAGGCCGAAATTTTCTTAATAGTGACCCAGAAGCACAACAAATCTAAGAAGGGTTGAACAAATGGGATTGCATGAAATTGCAAAGCTTCTGCATGGCAAAGGACATAACTAGCAAGATCAGTAGGAAGCCCACGGATTGGGAGAAGGTCTTCACTAGCCATATAACAGACAAGGGTCTCATATCTAAAATATACCTGCAACTCAAAAAATTAAACCCCCCAACAACAAACCTTCAAAGAAAAAACTGCCCAATAAATAATTGGGCTAAAGACATAAAGAGAAACTGCTCTGAATAGGAATGAAGGATGGCCAATAGACACATGAAGAAATGCTCAACCTCCCTAGCAATAAAAGAAATGCAAATTAAAACAGCATTGAGATACCACCTCACCGCAGTTAGAATGGCTAGAATGAAGAACTCTAATAACAACAGATGCTGGATGGCATGTGGACAGAAGGGAACCTTAATGCATTTTTGGTGGGAGTGTAAACTTGTACAACCACTTTGGGAAGTAGTATGGAGGTTCCTCAAAAGACTCCACATAGAGCTCCCCTATAACCCAGCAATCCCACTATGGGGCATTTCACCAAATGTTCACAAACAAAACTACAAGAAAGTTACCAACACAGCTATGTTTATTGCAGCCTTATTTACCATAGCTAAGATATGGAACCAACCCAGATGCCCCTCAGTAGATGAATGGATCAAGAAAATGTGGTATATATACACAATGGAATTCTATGCCTCCATCAGAAAGAATGACATTGCCCCATTTGTTAGGAAATGGAAAGACTTGGGAAAAATTATATTAAGTGAAGTAAGCCAGGCCCAAAGACACTTAGGTCCCATGGCTTCCCCTATTTGTAATAACTTGTATAAGTCTGAGTCAAGCAGAAAAGGTCAGATAAGCTGATGTTAGGGAAATGAACCCTATGATATTTATTCAAATGATTTTTTTCTTTCATGCAATTGTTTCTAACACATTTATAAGATGATTTCTTTGTTGCTTTACATGTGCCTCCACCACTGAATAACCCCTGCTTTCCCTGTATTTGATGTTATCATTTGTGGAGGGGAAGGGAAAAAACAAATCGTTTAAATAGGTGGACCCATTGCAACGAGACATACAAGTCATTATGTCAAAAACGAACTTTACAACTTTGGTGGGGGGGGGATGAGGGTTGGGTGGTGGGACGGGGGGAGAATGGGAGGGGAAGGGGAAACAAAGGAGGAGGCTACAATGCTTTATCAGAAATGTACTCATTGTCTTGCCCATGTAATTGTAACCCCTCTGTACAGTATTTTCACAATAAAAAAGTGGTCTAATTTGGAAAATGTTCCATGTAATGGTGAGAAAAAATGTATTCTGATGCTGCTGGGTGAAATATTCAGTAGTTTTCTGTTAAATCTAGCTGATCTAGGCAGTTCTTTTGATCTGCAGTTTCTCTGTTGAGTTTTTTCGAGTTGATCTATGTATTGTGGATAGTGGTCTTTTAAAGTCCCCAACAATTCTTATCTTTGGATCTATTTGAGATTTTGGGGAAAGTAGTATCTGTTGGATAAATTTCGGTGATCCATTGTTTGGCGAATAGTATTTAGTATTGCAATATCCTCCTGAAAGAAAGATCTCTTAATTCGTATGTAGTGAACTTCTTTATCTCTTCTCACTAATTTTAATTTGAAGTCTATTTTATCTGATGTTATGATTGCAATTCCTGTCTGTTTATACGGGCCATTTGCTTGGTAGATTTTGTTCCAGACTTTCATGTTCAAAGTGTATTTGTTTTTATGAGCAAGGTGTGATTCCTGAAGGCAGCAGATAGAAGGATGTTGCTTTTTAATCCAACTAGACAGTGTATGTCGCTTAATTGGAGAGTTAAATCCGTTAATATTGAGAGAAAGGACTGAGAAGTGTTTGGTAGTTTCTGCCATTTTATCCGCCTTCTTGGGGGCTGCCTCAACTTGGTTCTTCCTATGGTTTTTGGATTCTCAGTTTGGGTGCCATTTCTTTGTCTTTATTGTGATCTTGTCCGTTCTGTCTGTGTAGGACATCTTTAAGTATCTTTTGTAGGACCGGTTTGGTGGAGATATATATTTTTTCAGTTTTTCTTTTCTATGGAAGATTTTTATTTCACCTTCGGTTATGAAGGAGAATTTAGCTGTTTACAGTATTCTTGGTTCATACTTTGTCTTGGTTCATACTTTGGCATGCATCATTCCAGGCTCTTCTTGCTTTAATTTACTCTGATGAAAAAAATGAAGTTATTCTAATTGTTTTCCCTTCATAGATGATTGATCTTTTCTCATTGACAGCTTTAAGGATCTTTTCCTTGGTCTGAATTGATCTTGTGCATATTATAATGTGACGGTGGGATGTCCTGCTCTCGTCTGGTCAATTTGGGGTTCTAAACATTTCTTGTATCTGAATAGGCCTATCCTTTTGCATGTTTGGGAATTTCTCTGCTAGGATCCTGTTAAACAAATTTCCTAGACCATTATCTTCTGTTTCAAGGTGCTCCTCTACACACATTATTCTCAGATTAGGCTTTCTGATGGTGTCTTCCAATTGCTGAATATATCTATCATTTTTCTGGATTTGTCATGGATAGTTGTACATTGTTTCTGTATAATATCTAGGCTGTCTTCATTTACCGAGATTCGATCTTCTGCATGGTCTAACCTACTGTCAAGACTTTCTTCTTTGTTTTTTATTCATTTTCCTTCTAATTGTTTGGTTTTGATTACTTCAAATTCTTTGTTGGAGCTTTGTTTTAGATCTTGAATGGACTTCTTTACTTCCTTAATTTGGTGTTCAGTTCTTATTCTCAAATCACTTAGTTGTTTGGTTATGGTTTCCTTATACTCCCATTCCTTCTGTCGGGTTCCATTCAGCATTCCCTTTGTGGTCTCCCTGAATTCTTTCAACTGTCTGTTTATGGATTCCATGAATGCCTCTATTGAACTTTGTTTATTCTCGTCCCTCCCTTGCAATTCCAGTGTTACTCTTTGATTAGCTTCCTCATTTTCATGCAATACCTGTAGTTCTCTTTGACTGTTCTCAGCTTGTTCACGCAATTCCTGACATTCTCTTTGTCTGTTTTCAGCCTGCTCATGCAATTCCTATAATTCTATGATGGTTCTCAGCCTGCTCACACAATTCCTTTATTTCTCTTTGAGTGTTCTCAACCTATTCATGCATTTCTGTATCAATCTTTGAGTAGCTTCCTCATGCTCATGAGATTACTGTATTGATCTTTGGTTTGCTTCCTCTATCTCCCTATCATGTTCACACTGAGTCCTTTGCAGGTTTTCTATCTGTTCATTCACCATGTTTCCAAGTAATATTTATTGAGCTTTTGGGGAACTCTCCTCTGGAATACTGGTTATCATGAGTGGGAGTTGAGATACCAGGACTTTCATTTTTCTTGTGTTTTTCTGGCTTGTTCTGCCCATTTGATATGAAAGTTTTCTGCTAGAATACTTTTGAAGGCATGCATCAACCAAAGTCCTGCAGTTGCACAGGCAAAAGGACACAGATATAATCTAGTTCAACAGATACAATCTATTCAACATCAAACAACTATGGATTAATGGGCTAACAACAGCAAGGACGAATTTGGCAAACCAGAAATTATTATATTTAGGGACAAATGTGAGGAAAAATAGGATTAGAAGAATGTAGAGAGGTAAAAGGAGAGTGAATTTAACCAAGTTCTAATCTCAAAGAGGGAAATGGATTGGACAGAATAGTAGGAGAGAGAAAAAAAGACAAGAAAAAATGGGAAAAACAAATATTTAAGTTTAATAAATGAATCTTAAAAATTATCTAAGTTTAAGGTGATATTGAGAGAAGAAAAAGATACGATGAGAGGAGGGGAGGGATAGAAAGGAGACATGAAAAACTAAAAAATAAAAATTCTCAAAAATTATATAGGCCTAAAGAGATAATACTGCTATTACAGAATTTAAGGCTAAGAAGTTTTGTTTTGAGTAATAAAATTCTTGATTAATGTGTATACAATGGGGGTAAGGTCTAATATTTGACAATGGGCATATATCTGAAGATGAGCAGAACAGCAAATAAGTCACACACAAAAACAAGGAAACAGAAGAAAAATGAAAAGAATGAAAAAGAAAAAAAAAGATAAAAAGACCAAAAGGTCAGTAGAGATTTAAACAAAGCACACTCACACACACATACACCTAAAATAAAAATTAGGAGGGGAGAAAAAAATGAATAGAAAACAATTTTTTTAAAAAATTAAAAATTAAAAAAGGTACCAAAAAGAGTTCTTTTTTTTTGCGGGGGGGGGGGGGGGGGAAGTAGATGGGAAGAACCTGTATCACCCTGTGTCTGTAACCAGTCTCTTGGTGGAGTCTTTAGTCTGCTTGTGGTGTTTGGTTTGCCTGTGGCTTGATTGGTTTCTTAAGTCAATTTGTTGGAGCAGGCAGAAAAATGATCAGGATTTTGTGATCCTCCTCCCAGTATAGTTCAATGAGAGGGAGATCTGCTTTGAGTTTCACAAAAGAGGGAGATGGCTGTTTCCTCTAATTTGAAGATGCTGTGATGAGGCTATGTTCTGGGTAGAATTGAGGCCTTTTAGCAAATTGCAGCTTTTCCCTGAGGGGTAACTTCTGAGACACTCACAGAGCCCAGCCTAGAGCCATTATCAGGGTTTATGTTTACTGAATTTCACTTGTCTGTCTAGGCTGCTGCAGGGAGGGGCAGCCTCTGGCTCTGTTTACCCAGTGAAGAAAGTCACTCCCCTCGGGGCAGAGCTTTGTCTGCCTGGGCTGGGTGATTTTTCCCAGGGAGGAGCTGAGCCTGGCAGGTCAGGTCAGGTGCCTGAGACCTCCTAAATGACTCTTTTGTTTTTTTTCCAAGGCCTGAGATGGAGCTTGCTGCTCAACTGGGCCTTTTCAATATCAAATATGGAGGTCTCCGGGGGTGAGGATGGTAAGGGTGGCCTTCCCTCCTCTGTTCCCTAAGAAGGAGTGAGTATGTCAGGATTCTACTCACGCTGGAGTCTTGGTTCCTGGGTTGTCTCTGGTCTGTGATATGCAGGATGAAGATATCTGCTACTTATCAGTTCTTTCTGGTTTTAAGTAGAATCCGGTCACCTGCTGTGTCTGGCACCATTGTCCCAGACTCTGTGTTGTTCTTTTGGCGGCTAGGCTGCTGCCGTTGCCGCCACCACCACAGCTGCAGCTAATGGCAAGTGCTCAGATCTGTCTCCTTGTCTGGATTTTCCCTCTCTGCCCAAACTGTACTGTGATGGCACACTTGGTCATTCTCTGACCTAGGACTCTTCAGTGGAACACTACAACTATTTTCTATGTGAGAGCTTGTTTAGCCTCTAGCTTCTCCTCCTCCATCCTCCCCTAAAGTAATCTGTTGTTGCTTTTTAAAAAACTGGTGACAGTTTCTCATGCCTGTAATCATAACAACTCAGGTGGCTGAGATCTGATAATCGAGGATTAATAACAGCCTGGATAAGAAGGTCTGTGAGACTATTATCTCATTAACTGGTTACCAAGAAACTAAAAGGGCCCTGTGGGCCAAACTAGTAGAGTGATAGCCTTGAGCACAAGAGAATAGGGATTTCAATCAGGCCCTCAGTTCAAGCTTCTCATATTAAAAAATGTTAAAAACAATTTGCCATCATTTGTAATTTCAGCATCCTCAAGTAGTGGTTTATTTAAAGCCAATTTGCATCTCAGTTTGCACGTATTTGGGTGGGGGAACTAAACTTATATAACATTTAAAAGAAAATAAATGAGCACAAGGGTACAGGTGGCTCACGCCTGTAATCCTACCTTCTCAGGAGGCTGAGAAATGAGGATGTTGGTTCAAAGCCAGTCTTGGGCAGAAAAGTTCCCATGAGACTGCTATTTCCAATTAACCACTAAAAAACAAGAAATGGCACTATGGTTTAATCTTGTATGGCAGAGTGCTAAACTTGAGCAAAGAAGCTCTGGGACAGCACCCATGCCCTGTGTTCAAGCCTATGTCTGCAGGAAAAAATAAAGATTTCAGGGTTGGGAAGGTGGCTAAGTGGTAGAGTGCTTGCCTTGCATGTATGAGCCTTTGGGTTCGATTTCTCAGTACCACATAAGCAGAAAAGCCAGAAGTGGCACTGTGGTTCAAGTGGTAAAGTGATATCCTTGAGGTGAAGAGCTGAGGGACAGTGCCCAGGCCCAGAGTTCAGGACCCATCATGGACAAAAAACGAACAAAAAAAAGAGTTCAAACAAATGATGTGCAAAATAGACTATACACTAAAGATGAAAGATTAAATTAATACATTAATAATTAAAATGATGAACATTGTTCCAATTTTGTAGGTGGTGAATGTAGCAGAAAAAGTGATAAGATATAATGATTCATTTCTAACAACTTTTCCATTTTTCAAACTCATTTACTACTTTTAAACTAAAGAGGCACGTAAGTATCACTTTACAGAAAAACAAAACTGTACATGTATTTTAGCCTGAATTCCACATTTTATAATTTGCCTTTTAGATACCTTTATTTAATACTTCACATCTTTCCAGTATTTGGTTATATCAAAATTCCTCCCTTCCTTCTTTTCTTCCTTCCATTCCTTCATATTCTTTCCTCCTTTCAATCTTAGCAATTAAACTCAGGGCTTCATGAATTTTAGGTAGGTGCTCTACAAAGTGAGCCACACACCTGCTCTTTTCGCTTTAGTCACTTTTGTTTTTGTTGGTCATGTGGTTTGAACTCTGAACCTGTACACTGTCCCTGCACTCTTCAGCTCAAGGCGAGTGCTCTACTGTTTCAGCCACAGTGCCACTTCTAGTTTTCTAGTGGATTATTGAGATAGGAGTCTCACACACTTTTCTGCCTAGATTTGCTTTGAACTGGGATCTTCAGGTCTCAGCCTCCTGAGTAGCTAAGATTACAGGCATGAGCCACCTGTGCTCAGCGCTGCTGTAGCCATTTTTATGACAGGGTTTTCTGTTTATGACCAGGCCACCATGGATCACAATCCCTCGATGACAGGGAGGGTTGTGTGTAGCAAGTCAGACACAGTGGGGAAACAACTTTCTCTGCCCATCACAGGGAGAATTTTGGAGGGTTGCATTAGAAATTTCTAGAAGTGGGTTGTGAAGAGAATTCTGCTTCCAGGAGTCTCTTTCCACTTCCCAGCATTCTAGTCCTGCCACAAAGGGTCTATGGTAGAAGGCTCAGGATGGAGAGGGCAGACTCTCATTTTCCTTGTCACCAATCTGCCCACAGCATCAATTGTTCCATCTTAACTATTTGGATGGACTTCTACCCTGATGATTTTTATGAGCATAAGAAACTTGACATCCTGAAAAAACTTACACAGTATGACAAGATCAACATGCCCTCTTCAGACTTGCTGTTCTGCTTACATATTCTTCTGGACCAGCTGGAGCAATGCATGACCCGTGAGACCAAGGAAAAGAGTAAATAGTCCTTGTTTAGATGCCTTAGAGCTTTTGAGTAGGGATGGAATCTAGGCCTCAAGGGATGGGCCTGCTTTGCCAAGAGCCCTTTGTACTACCCAGCTTGGCAAAATGTCCTTTTATGGATGTTCTATGCCGGGTAATGCCTGTTCCCTTTTTAAAAGAACTTGGACATAACCACTCATTAGAAACACCCTACCTTCTCATCAGTGTTCAGCCCAAACTCAAGTTCTACAGCTTCTCCTACTAAATCCTCATAGAAGTTTAGTCACACTTTAACTTCTAGAGTCTAATCTAAGACTCCTGTACCTATTTACATTCTTATGTTTGTGTCACTGTACAGAACTTCCTGCTGAACTCCAGATAAAGAACCCATCAGTGATGTCGCCTATTGTGACTGATGGAGATTGGAAGCCAAAACTGGACTCCAGAAAGCATGTGAACATAGAGGCTTTTTTCAATGTGTAGAAAGGCCCAACTAGGTTTTGAGTCCTGTGGACATCCCACTGGTTCTGAACTCCACATGTGATGTAGGTGTACCTGCACATACCACCAAGGAAGAAGATGATCCAGAATGTCTTCCATTGATGCTCACAATTCACCTAGATCACATCCAAACCAGTAAAAAATGTTTTGGTCCTGGAGTGCAGGGTAAATATGTGCTAATGGAAAATGACCCCAGTCTATGTTCAAGAAAACCAATAAGTTAGGTCCAAAGTCTAGATTCAGTTGAGGGAAGGGAATCTGTCCTCACAGAATATCCAGACCAATCTGTCCTTCTGCTGGGGATCCAATTTCCAATTGAGAAATAAGATCTGTCCCTCCATAGACTCGGGAAGAAAATACTGCCTTTAATGAGGAAGTAGATCCTTTTGAGGACTCTGAGGCAGAATTTGTGTCTGAAGCCAACTTAGAAGACAATCCAGATTTAGAGATTGCTTCCCCCTTCTTTAGAAAATCGTTATATTTCTTTTTGGTCCTGATTGTTGTAAAATGATCATTCTAGTTATTTTTCTAAAGTTATTAAAATGTCAGTGTTTATGTTATATTATATAATTCATGAGCCTTAAATGTGTTTTTTTTTCAACCTACAATGTAAAGCACCATGCACATGTGTTCTGTGTGTGGGAAAACAGAGTGACAGTGGGATGAACAAGAGAGCCTATTGGATATAAAGGGAATGGTTAAATGCACAGGGAGTTGCAAGGAAGCCAGGCCATGCCTGCATGGGGTGATAAGGTGGCTAAAAAAGATCTAGGACATACCAGATCAGATGACCTAGAAAGCTGTTCTGTCAATTGGGACAAATGCCACAATACTTATAGTGGTATGTGGGACTTTCTTCCAACAGTGAGTTCAAGTCTGTATACATATTCATTGTGCTTTGGGAAATATTGAAGAAAAATTTGGCTCCATTAACATAAAAATTCTACTTAGGGCTGAATATATTTGACAAAATACATAAGAAATATCGACACTGGAAAGTATAAGCCATCATCAATAGAAGAAAGAAGGCTTATATAGATCGACAAACACAAAATCAGGGAGCAATTAAATCAGTTATATGGAAATACATGTTATATTCATTACATTTTATATAGTATATTATATGATATGTAAGATCAAATATGATTTTTCATACTACAAGGGCTTTTAACTTTTTCAATCTTAAGTATTTTTTCACATAATATTAGTGTAAAATATTATTGGGGAAAGTGGTAATATAACTTTGATTATAATTATATGAATATATATTTTTGTGTTTCTAGATATAACACTGATTATAAATAGATGGATAAATAAAAACATATATTTGTATATCTGTCTATGAGGTGAATATAATGAAACAGGCTACACGATGTATAAAAAGGCAGTTATGAGTTAGTATATGAGACTCAGGCCTGTAATCCTAGTGATGTGGGAAGCTGGGTTCTGAGTTTTAGTTTCTCTTACCCCCATGCCATTAGATTTTCAGAGAAGACCTGGTCCCTCGAGTGTAGCCAAGCGACACGTATGCAGTAGGATCACATTCTGTGACCCCAGAGGAAAGTCAGTAGAAGTCAGGACAAGCCTCTTATGCTATGACAGTCTACTCAGTTCCTGTGACAAGATGGCCATCTGTAGAACATCAGATGGAAAGTTGGCATTCCCTCCCAAAATGTTTTTGACTATCCTGAATTAAACCTTATTTCCCTTCCCAAGTTGCAAACACATAGAAATATGCCAAGGGCTCAAGAGAGATGGACAAAGACTTACAAATACATAAAATTATATACTTTTTTTTGGGTCCGGTTGTCAGCTTGAACTCTGGGCCTGGGTGCTATCCATCAGCTCTTCAGCTCAAGGCTAGCGCTCTACCACTTGAGCCACAGGGCCACTTCCAGCTTATTTTCTTTTTACTTATGTGGTTCTGAGGAATCGAACTCAGAGCCTCATGCATGCAAGGCAAGCACTCTACCACTAACCACCTTCCCAGCCCCAAAATTATATACTTTGTTTCAGTAATTCAATGACAAATCATCAAAGGCATATCTTGAATTTTCTTTTTTTAATGGAAATGGGAATATACACTGAGTGCATTAGGGAGTAAGTGACAGTTAGGATGCTGAGTTGTGGAATTGACTCCTGGGCATGGGAGACACTTGCCTTGGAGAACTTGTGTGGAGATGCGTCTCCGCACACAGTTTCACAAAACAATGCCCATAACTTGTATGATGTCATAGCCATCTTTCCATAGCAGCAAATAGGTGTCAGGCACTGATCTTGCTCTGAGGCGGACTCAGCAACACAGAAAGGCACAAAGAATGAGAGGGAATGACTGCTAGCCACCAGACGTCAGCTTCAAGAGCCGTCTTGACCAGAAGCTAAGATAAATTGAGCTGGAGAAGGCTGATCCCTATGCAAGGCTCCTGAGCACTAAGGACCAGGCACTGTTATAGGTGTTGGAGAAACAAGTGAATGTGGCTCTCTCCTCATCAATTTCATGCTGAAAAGAAAACCAGAAATCATAATGATAATTTTTATAAATCAGAGACATGACATTGGTAGTTTTGTGGCAACAACTTCACAGCGGTTATGTGAGGAGATATTCCTGAGGAGGAGATAGTTAACCTGAGAGCCATCATCCATGCAATTAACTAGAAGCAGGTACTCCAGGCAGTAAGAGCAGCAAGTACATCCCTCATTGATGGGAAAGGATGTAACTTGCTTCAGAAAAGGAATACATCACTGACGTGCTTGCTTGTGAAGTAAGAATAAAAAGGTACAATGAAGAAAAAAAGATCAGACATGAAGATCTGAATAAATTATATAGATATTGGATGCTGCGAGTTACAAGAAGAAAAATTCTGATGTTATTCTAAATCTGAAATAACCCACTGGAACCAAAATGCTCACATAGTACCTAGACACATCTGATTCACCTAGAGAATACTTTTAAAATGTGATTCTAGCCAGGTTCTGGTGGCTCACAACTGGAATGCGAGCTACTCGGGAGGCCGATACCTGAGGATCACGTTTGAAGCAAGCCCAAAGAGGAAATTTGGAAATACTCATCTCCAATTAACCACCAAAATTATGGACTTGAAGCTGTGCTTCAACTGGTAGAGCACTAGCCTTGAGAAAAAATTAAAGGACAGCACCCAGGCTCTAGGTTCAAATCCCTGGACTTCACAAAACAAAAAGTCAACAAATAAAATTTGGTGCTCAGTCGATCATCACTTAGCATTCTACTTCAATGTATTTAGTATGAGCCTAGGAAGTTACATCTTTAGCAAATGCTCTCCCCTCATATTCTGCTTCATTACCAGTATTCAAACCCCTGGCATTACCAAAGTCTCCTCCCAGTTAGCATAGCAGTCTACCACTGGGAATTAATAGATATATTTTTATTAATCATAATCTAGCCACACACATCAAATGAGTAGTAGCCACATTCCACTATTCTGAATGTTTTTTCTCCCCCTTTGAGTTAATAAACCTTACCATTAAAAACTATAGAATACTTATTAAATTAAGTCAACAGTCATCATTCTTCCACCCAATCTTGTAACCTAATTTATGTGGTTTTTTTTGTTTCTTTGATGTTGGTGCCCTGTATCTTGTATGTACATTTCTCTAGCTTTGGGAGGTGAAGGGAAAAAACCAAATGCTTAACTAGGGATAAAGTTGGACCCATTTTAACAATGAGATCAAGACACTATGTTCAAAACGAACTTTACAATTTAGGCAGGGAGTGGGAAGGAGGGATGGAAAGAAGTAGTTGTGGAGGTGGAAGGGTAGGGATGGTAGGGGAAAAACAAAGGAGGAAGTATCAATGCTTGAGAGGAAATGAACTCATTACCTACCTTATGTAACTGCCATCCCTTTGTACATTATTTTTACAAAAAAAACGTATTAAAAAAGATGAAAAGACCCAGAAATAAAACTACATACTTACAATCATCTGATATTCGACAAAAGAGTGAAAGATGTAATGTGGAAAAAACATAGCCTTGCCGGGTGACTGTGGCTCATGCCTTTAATCTAGCTAATCAGAAGGCTGAGATCTGAGAATGGTTGTTGAAAGCCAGCAGGGCCAGGGAAGTCGATGAGACTCTTAGCTCCAATAAACCACAAGAAAATGGGAAGTGGAACTGTGGTTCAAGTACTAGCCTGGAGATGAAATGCTGAGGGGTAGCTCCGAGGCCGAGGGTTCATGACCGACACACACAGACACAGACACAGACACACAGACAGACAGACAGACAGACACACACACACACACACACACACACCCCACACATACACAGACATCATAGCCTCTTCAACTATTGGTGTTGGGAAAACTGGACATCAATAGCCAGAAAACTGGAAGTGGATCTCTGCTTGCACTAACATCAACTCAAAATGGATTAACTACATTAAAATCAGCCAAACTACTCTAAGACAGAAAAAGGGTGACATTAGAACTTATAGGTACTGAGGTGGAAGCTGGGCAGCTGCACGCCGAGCACCGGTAGTTGCGCTCCAGATCCTGCAATCTCACACTGCGTGCCTCGACCCAGTAACTGCTTACTCCAGTTGGCCCCTGCAATGGGCGCCATGCTTCCTGCGGCGCCCGGTGCTCAGGGCAGCTCTACTCACCGCCCTGGCCCTGCTCCTCAGGCCACCGGTGACGAGGGTCCCATCTTGCAATGCGAGCATTGTGATGGGATCGCGCTGGCCCAGTGCGAGCCTCTGCCTGCAGTGCCTGCGTGTGCCGAGCTGGTGCGCGAGCCAGGCTGTGGCAGCTGCCTGACATGTGCTCTGCGGGAGGGCCAGCCTTGAGGTGTCTACACAGAACTCTGCAGCTAGGGACTCAGCTGCCAGCTGCCACCAACCGAGCCACGCCCACTGCAGGCGCTGCTGGATGGCCGCGGGTTCTGCGCCAATGCCAGCGTCCTGGCCGGCTGAGCGCCTACCTGCTGCTGGCGCCCTCTGCCTCAGTGAGTCAGAGGAGGACCTAGGCATGGGGAGCTTGGAGAGCCATGCCCCTCCCAGCACACATAGGGTGCCTGACTCCAAGTTCCATTCCATTCACGCGAAGCTGGACACCATCAAGAAAGGTCACACAAAGGACAGCCAGCACTACAAAGTCGACTATGAGTCCCAGAGCACGGACACCCAGACCTTCTCCTCGGAGTCCAAACTGGAGATAGAATATGGTCCCTTCCTTAGAGAGATGCAAGACACCTTGAATCACCTGAAGTTCCCCAATGTGCTGAGTCCCAGGGGTGTGCACATCCCCAACTACGACAAGAAAGGATTTTATAAGAAGAAGCAGTGTCGCCCCTCCAAAGGCAGAAAGCGTGGCATCTGTTGGTGCGTGGACAAGTATGGTCAGCCCCTCCCAGGCTTCGACAGCAAGGGCACGGACGACTTGCACTGCCTCGGCATGCATAGCCAGTAGACCCCACTGCATCAGTTAAATTAGAGCTCCAATACGCCTTACTTTACACAAAAGACTGCCACGGACAGAACAGTACCTGCCTACAGCCTCCACTTACATTACTTTTTGTGATGACCTGGTTTTTTGTGTGTTTTTTAAAGAAAACCAAAGTTTAGACAGAGATTTTAGAAATGTCTATTGCTCCTTTAAATGGTAAACTTGAGCATCTTTCCACTTTTCAGTAGTCAGAAAAGAAAATTAATTTCTCTGTTGCTTTCTGTAAAAATAACTGATTCTCCTGCCCAAAGCAGCGGACTTGATCCCCTTCTAGAAACCTCTCCACATCTGCCCATTGGAACAGCTGACCTTCTGCCTCCCTCACTTCAGTGGCTATTGTGGAAGACACCTCCTCATTGCCCTCCACACTGCTCAGGCCTCATGGAGAACAGGAAGGTCAGAAACTCAAATCACCTGGACATCTCTACCATACATGAGACCCCTGGGCCTCCTGATACTATCTTTGATTCCAAGCCATGGACCCCTGGGCCGCAAAGCTTCTTCATTATCTGCAAGTGACTTGATCTGCTTGGAAAATACTGGAGAGATTGAGGTGGAATATAACTGACCAAGAAAGTTCTATAAAACTGACCCAAAAAAGTTCTAGCACATTGTAAATGCAGATCTTTCTGACCTCCCTCCATTAGGCAGCTTTTCAAGGATGGAGCCCAGTGGAAGGCCCAGGGTGGCCTTGGTTGTGGTCCAGCAGGGCATGGGGGAGGCTGGGGGTGTACCCCACACCTCACAGGCCTCACCAGTAATGGATTAATCGCTCTGGAGACAACAACAACAACAACAAAATGTTTTCTAATTTAACTCCTAGTTTGGGGTTGAGGATAATAAACTGTTTAAAGGCAAAAGTTTATTTTCACCCCTCATCTTTATTCTTCACCTAACAAAACAATGGTGTGTAATGTTATCTAAACAGGAAAGATGAACAGCTTGTTGAGAGAGCCTCATAGGGCACTGGGAACATGTAGCGAATACCTTGTGTTTGTTGAACTTGGAATCCAACTCATACTTTATAATTCACACATATATGCAGAGAGAGAGAGATATGTTCTCAATGGTTAACATTGTATACAGCATAGCCCAACTATAATAGGATTCATACTAGATAATCCTAGATAGTGTTAATTACTAGAAGGTGTAACTATGGCTGTGATCAGGAGAGGACACTCAGTCCAGGCTGGGCTTTTCTCTCCCCAAGGCCAAACCCATGGCAGTGTTGGGTGTGTGGCGATTGTCCTGCCCTACACAGCAGAGAGCTCTCCTTAAGAACAAAAAGAGGTCTCAAGACAGTCTGCCAACCTATTACGAGCTTTCCTTTATTTTTTAAATTTTTGGGGGGGGAAAGTATTTTTGAAAAATTTTGTCTTGCGATGTATTTATAAAAGTAAATAAAGTTTTACCATCAAAATAATAATTAAAAAAATACTTTTAGGTACTGGCATGAACTTCCTGAATAGAATCCCAGAGGCATAACAGATAGGAAAGAGACCCAACAAATGGGACTACATCAAAGGAAAAAACCTACACAGGCTAGAGACCTAGCCACTAAACTAAAAAGACAGCCAACAAATTGGGAAAAGATATTAACCTGCAATACATCAGACAAAGGGCTAATTTTCAATGTATACATGGATCTCAAGAAACTACCCCTCCCAAAACTAATAAACGAATCACCAAATGGGCAGAGGAGCTAAGGAGAGACTTCTCATAAGAAGAGGTAAGAATGGCAAAGAAACATATCAGGAAAGGTTCATCATCCCTGGCCATAAAGAAAATATAAATCAAAGTAATTCTGAGATACCATCTTATCCAAATATCTTGAATTAGACAACAAATATTGGGGGGAAAGTGGAGAAATTAGAAAATGGCAAGGACATTTGCACAACCATGTTCCTTGCTGCTCAATTCACAGTGACAAGAAATGTACACAACCCAGATGCCCCACAATAAATGAATGGAACCAATAATTATGCCATCTATATACAATGAAATTTTACAGAGCCATTAGAAAGGATAAAATAATGTCATTTGCAGGGAAATGGATGACACTAGAATAAATCATGTTAAGAAATTTAGCCAACATCAAATTGACAAATGGTACCTGTTCCCCTGATATATGGAAGAAAGGTTTAAAACACCATGGGATATGATATACTGTACAGGATTCTAGACATCATTTACAGTAAGAACAGAAGAGGAAGCATTTGGCGAAAATCACAAAGTTATAATACCCATGCACCTTTTCTACATAATACTATATATATATATATATATATATATATATATTGAATTGCAATGATAAGGAAACAAAGGAACTTTTCTTAATTTGTCTTTTCATTTTCTAATGAGTCTGTATTCTTCACCTAATATACAGGGAAGATGGGGGAAGGGCACAGAATTAGTGGGAAGTGGGTGAAAAAAGGCAGCAGCAGAGCCCTCTGGCTCTACTGGACATTGATGAAAGTGAACCATGCAAGTCGAGGGTCAAGATGGGAGGGAGGGTATGGAAGAGAATGTGGGAACAGATGAGATTATGTAAAAGGAAGGAAATGTACTAGTTACCTGACATACAGAAAGGTAACCCTGCTCTATATAGCCGCTAAAACATTTTTTTTTTGAAGAAGAGTGTTCCCAAATGAGAACATATGAGAATAAGAAAATACAGAGCAGATAATTCTTTTTTATGTCCTTGGTACCTGATAGTTTCAATCAATAGCTATTGTCCTACCAACTGAGTCATACCTCTAAACCCAAAAGTCCTTACAATATTCAAATTTTTCATTGATTTCTTCATATTTTCTATTTACTTTTTCGTGTGTGTGTGTGTGTGTGTGTGTGTGTGTGTGTGTGTGTAAGAAATGGAGTGTGATCACAGGATCCAGGTGCTATCCCTGAGCTTCTGTTTTGCTCAAGAGTACACTCTACCACTTGAGACAAAGCTTCACTTCTGGATTTTCTTGAACAGTTTATGGGAGATAAAAGATTCACAGGGAGGTTTTTGCACCACTAGATTCAAATCATCATCTTCAGGTCTAAGCCGCTGGAGTAGGTAGTATTATAGGCATGAGTCAAGGCTTCTGGCTTATGAATTTTTGTCCCTTTTTTAAAAAGATGGTGCCAGTGGCTCATGCCTGTAATCGTAGCACCACAGGAAGCTGAGATCTGATAATTGAGGTTTAAAGACAACCTGGGTAAGAAAGTCTGTGAGACTATTATCTCATAAACTGGTTAGCAAGAAACCAGAAGGGGCACTGGCTCAAACTGGTAGAGTGATAGCCTTGAGCACAAAAAAACAAGGACTGCCCCCAGGCCCTGAGTTCAAGCCCCACATATAAAAATATGTAAAAAAAATTGCAATCACTTGTAATCTCAACATCTTCAATTGGTGGTGTATTTAAAGTTAATTTGCATCTCACTTCCTATGTATTTGAGGGGGAACTAAACATATAACATTTTTTTAAAAAAAATGAGCAGCTGGGTTCAGGTGGCTCATGCCTGTAATCCTACCTTTTCAGGAGGCTGAGAAATGAATATGGTGGTTTAAAGACAACCTGGGCAGAAAAGTTCCCATGAGACTGCTATTTCCAATTAACCACTAAGTGGTTTAAACTGGTATGGTAGAGTACTAGCATTGAGCAAAGGAGTTCTGGGACAATATCCATGCCCTGTGTTCAAGTACCATGTCTGAAGGACAAATAGAAATCAGGTCTGGGAAGTTGGCTCAGTGCTAGAGTGTTTGCCTTGCATGTGGAACCTTTGGGTTCAATTCCTCTGTACCACATAAGCAGAAAAAGCCAGAAGTGGCACTGTTGCTCAAGTGGTAGAGTGCAAGCCTTGAGGTGAAGAGCTACGGGACAGTGTCCAGGCCAGAGTTTAAGATCCATGATGGATAAAAAGCAAACAAACAAAAATAATTCAAACATTTAAATGATGTGCACAATAGACTATACACTAAAGATGAAAGATTAAATTAATGAATTAATAATTAAAGTGACCAACATTGTTTCGATTTTGTAAGTGGTGAATATAGCAGAAAAAGTGATAAGAAATAATGATTCATTTCTTTTTTTCTTTTTTTTTTTTTAATTTAATTTTATTTTATTTGTGAACATACTGTACAGAGGAGTTACAGTTACATGGGCAGGATAATGTGTACATTTCTTACCAAGCATTGCAGCCTCCTCCTTTGACAAGTTGTCATGTCCAAAATGATTCATTTCTAACTCATATTGTTTTAAACTCATTTACTACTTTTAAACTAAAGGGGCACATAAGTATCATTTTACAAAAAAAAACAAAAGTTGTACATGTATTTCAGCCTGAATTCCACATTTTATAATCTTCCTTTTAGTAAATAATCAGTATCTTTTCATATAAAATACCTGTAATCCCTTTATTTAATACTTATCATTCTAGTATTTGATTATATCATAATTCCTCCCTTACTTCTTTTCTTCACATCCTTTCCTCCTTTCTATACTAGCAGTTAAATTAAGGGCTTCATGCACTTAAGGTAGGTCCTCTAAAAGGTGAGCCACATGCCTGCTCTTTTTGCTTTAGTCCCTTTTTTTTTTTGGTCATGTGGCTTGAACTCTGGGCCTGGAGACTGTCCTTGCACTCTTCAGCTCAAGGCAAGTGCTCTACTGTTTGAGCCACAGTGCCACTTCTGATTTTCTGGTGGTTTAATGGAAATAATAGTCTCACAGATTTTCCTGCCTAGACTGGCTTTGAACTGTGATCTTCAGATCTCACGTCCTGAGCAGCTAAGATTACAGGCATGAGCCCCCGGCACCCAGCTCTGCTTTATACTTTTTTTTGGGGGGGGGCTGAACTCTGGGCCTGGCCACTGTCCCTCAGCTCTTCAGCTCAAGGCTAGCACTCTACCACTTGAGCCACAGTTCCACTTCCGGACACAATATATATTGGACAATATATAATGGACACAAATAATGGAAATTTGAATCGAATGATGGCATTGCAGCTTTTCAGGAAATTTGAGGTAACAATAAATATGTCCTCCTTTCCATGTTGTTTCATTAATCATTAACGACTCATGAGCTATGGGACCCTTACATTAGCATCCTCTGCCATCTGTGTAGGTGTATTTAGTATCAGGAAATGTTTATAGAGAAATATAGAAAGACAATTTTTAGAAAGCAAAGAAGATAAGGTATGAAAGAACAGCACAGAAGGAGATACATCTTTTACACAGAAATTAAGAAGTAGCCTAAGAGATTTAGAATGCTAATGGTAATGAGAAATAAGACTAGTTGATAACTATTTGTTCAATAACCAAAAATGGTTCTCTAAAACAAATTCTGGTATATCTTGGTTACTGTCATTTATTCATTAACTCTGGAATTATACCTTCTCTTCTGTCACAACTGTTAATTTGCCTCTGCTGTTTTGGTGCCATAAATGACCAAAAATATTTCCAAATCTCATTTAGACTACCCTTCTCATTGTGATTAGCAGTGACCATTCACAAACCTGGAATCTTTGAGTTTCCAGAATTAATCTTCACCTGACATCTAAGCACGTTCAAGCCATTAATTGCTGTGACCTAATGAACAAAACTTTTTTTTTTCAACACAATATACTAATATAAGTAACGTACATGAATTAGGGAATACTACTGTCAGGTGTCAGTATGGCAGGAGCAATTATATATTCCAAGTATGGGTTCCTTATTTTGTATTTACTAACTAATTTTTTTTTCCTAGTCAAGGGGCTTAAACTCAGCGCTAGGGAATAATTCCTGAATTTATTTATTATTTTTGCTCAATTCAATCACTCTACCACTTGAGGCACAGCACCACTTCCAGTGTTTTTCTGTTTAAGTGGTACTGAGGAATTGAACTCAGGGTTTCATGCATGCTAGGCAATCACCGTATCATGAAGTCACATTCCCAGAGCCCTAAATGACTTTCTTAAGTTGATATTATATTTTTATTCCATAACTATGTACCATAATATTGGCCTGGTGCTAGAAAATGATGTAGAATAGAATACAATAAAATAAATCCAGTAAGGCTAGATGGACAATGAATAACCCTCACAGTGTAGCAAGGGCACAGAGGGCTTACCTCATGGAGATGTATCAACACGATGAGTGAGACCACTCCTGACCCCCAGCCCACCTACAGAACCAGAATGAGTAGGCCATCTTGTGTTCCAGCCACCTGGGGACATTGGGCCACCTCCTACAGCACCCATTCTACCAGTTCCAGTCCCAGAGAGAGAGAGAGAGAGAGAGAGAGAACCAGAATTACAGTTAAATCCGGTGCCAGTGGCTTAGAACTCTAATCCTAACTAAACAGGAGGCTGAGATATGAGGATCATGGTTCATAGACAGCCCAGGCAGGAACATCTGTGAGAATCTTATCTCCAAAGAACCACCAGAAAAGTGGAAGGGGCACTGTGGGCTCAAGTGATAGAGTGCTAGCCTTGAGCTGAGGAGCTCGAGAACAGTGCCCAATCCTAGAGTTCAAGACCCACGACTGAAAAGAAGTGGACTTCCCACCACAAGAAGTGGACTGAATAACACCCATTGTCCTAGGGAGCATGGTAGAGAAGTCAGGCCGAGCTTCCTGTGAACTTGAGGTCATAAGTAGGTCACCTGGCTTCTCTGTGCCTCAGTTTCCCAGCTGCAAAACTGAACAAAGTGAAGGATCTCCTTCCACATTGGGATAGGGTAATAATGAAAGAGAGCCATTTTTCAGTTCATAATTCCACACCTTTGGCACGATTAATAACAAGCCCCACCTGAGCCCTTACTGGTATCTTCCGGTCATATGCTCACAGAATTGCCAAAAACTTATCTGAAGGCTGCTCCCTCTCTGCCTAGCCATTCTTCAGAGATCTCTCTATATAAATACCTTTTTTCCTCACAACTGTCCTATGAGGAGACTGAGGTCCAATGGTTGAGGCCCTACCAAGAGCTTCACGTGTGGTCAAGAATCCTCTGCTGTGGACTGAGTTTGGGATAATCCATCTAAACCAACGACTGAGCATGGTGCCACATGTCTACCATCCCAACTAGAGAGGACCAGGCTTGGTGGAGCATATCTTTCACAGCAGGACCGGGATCCAGCCCAGCCTGAGCATATATTTAGTTTCTATCTCAGAAATGCTCAAGACAGAAATGTGGCTCATCAGAGCCGGGGAGAGGAAGCAAGCATGGGGGTCATGGTGCCCCCAGGGGGGATGTTTGACCTGGGTTGCATTGGTGTTGGGGTGGCCACTCACCTGTGCTGCTGAGAGAATCTATTGGCAGCTGCTCCAAATGGGGCAGCAGCTATGGCAGCAGCATTGTGGACACATGAGCCCAGAGCAGATGACTAGGGGCAGAGACCAGGTCGGGGATTTAGGCCTGCTGGCAGCACGCCATTGCCTGAAGTTTGAAACCTGGCACCGCATGAAGGGAGGGAAGGGGCTGGGTGGGGGTGGGAGCATCAATTTCCTACTATACTCCAAAGTCACCTCGAGTCTCTTCCTCACCACTCAGTCACCTCTATCTTCCTCAACTACTGGTAGTGGTGTAAACTAACAGAGGGAATCCCAGTGCTACCTGGCAGCATGGAATGTGGGCGTGGCCAGCATTCTTGTATCCCATTGGTCAGAAAGAAACATGAAAGAATCGGGGTGTGGCCAGAATCCTGTGAAGCAAGCAGAATGGGTGAGTGTCAACAGGCCATCGTGGGGCAATTTGAGCTGCCAGGATGTTCCCAGGACTTGAGAACGAGCCCCAGGGGTTAACAAAATAAAAACAGATTGACATGCAGATGGCAGTATGCTAATAAATATATATATTTTTAGAGTGCCAGAGATATCTATACATAATTCAGTTATTTAGACTATATTCCTACCAATTCCTGAGTATTCATTATGCATCCATGTAAGTAATGTTATTGTTTAAATCCTTAAAATATTAATGAAAGCACAGTGTCCTGAAATTATTGAGTTCCTCTAAGTAATAATATTCTTTTAATGCTTCATCAAAATTAAATAAAATCAACCAGCCTTCTGAAATGATGCTGTTTAATTTTATGGGATCACCATGCACCATGAACTCATTCAACTGTGACATTGAGAAAATTCCAGTGTTATTCCTTTGGATGGGAACCAGTTTCTTAGTATCTCCTGCCATTGGCTGGTGTCAAGAAAGGGGATTCGAAACGAGGGCCTATGATGCCACGTGGGCCTATAGCTTCCCTGATAGTCTGTCAGCCTTCAGCAAAGCAAGGTGAAGTACCCTTTGCAACAGTGTCATTCAGACCCAGAAGGGTCACTGCAAAGGAAGAAAACATAAAAGGCCACATTTTTTCTGTGCATTGATTTCCCTGAAAGACCTGGGGTTCTTGGATCACAGGAGCACCTGTATGTCCAATGGCTTCACCCCAACCTAGGGTGATCGAAGCTGAGGTGGACTTGCCACGACCTGAGATCAAGCCCCATGCTGAGAAAAAATTAGCTCCCTGGCTTGCAATTCACACAGTTTATTCTTACAGGCTTTGGATTTGAACTCAGGATCTGGGTAAATCTGCAGCAATGTGGATAAAGGGGAAGATCATCTTACATGAAGATAAAAAAGTCAGTCCTGTTCATTAGTCCTGAATTCAAGACCCAGCCCTGGAAAACATGCTATTTATATATATTGTAAAGATAGGATTTATACTTACCTATAGATGTTCAGTCCATATATGTATGGTGTGGTTGTTCTTGGTATCTTTTGTTTTATTCATTTATTTATCATTGATTTTACTATGATGAAACCCATTGTGTTTATTATATTGATGACAACCTATCAGAGAACATCTAGATTTGAAAAAATGTTTTCCATGATGCCTGGCCCCCAAGATACTTAGAGAAAAGGAAAAGAAAAGTTTCACACGCTCCTTACTCCATCATTCACTTGTTGGTAGTGCTGGGATTTGAACTCAGGGCAGAGAAAAACCAATTGGTCTATCAGTCAAGGTGATCATATGAACCTGTGAGCAACTAAGGCGTGTGGCCAATCCCAGAATCTGACATTGATCCCCAGGGTGGTCGACTATAGTCAGAAATTCATAATTAAAACATAGGATCTATATTGACATACATGTGTGGTCAGCATCTTGTGTTCAGTGCAATTATTCTCCTTATTTTGTCTCTAATTCATGCAGGTATTGTGTACTTTAATAAGCATGGTGACAGGTATAACTGTACTGATATGGATGACAACCTGTTCCCATGTTTACAGAGTTGCCTATGCATTCTCCATCATATTTGAGACCCAGGAGAGGATAAAAGGTACAACAACTGGCTTCTGACATCAGGATGAATCAGTTGTCAGTGCTGGGATTTTAGCTCAGGTCTGGGTAACTCTGTTGCACTGTGGGAGAAGGGGAAGCTCACCATCTTTAAAGAGTAGAATGTCAGGCCTGGTGCAGGACCTGATTTGAAGCCCCAGCACTGGACAAAATAGCAAGCCCACCTTTTTTAAACATAGGGTTTCTCTTTACCTGCAGGTGAGGTATGCATCTTGCATTCAGTGTAGTTATTCTTTCTATTTTGTGTCTTTTTCAAGGATGTATTGTGTATATTATTGCGTATAAGGTGACAGACATAACTGCTGAAATGAATGACAACCTATTCACATGGCTAAGAGTTGCCTATGTAGCATTCTCCATCCTCAATGAGACCCAGGACATTCACAGGACAGGAAAACCTGTGCCACCATAGGCTTCTCACATCAGAATGAATCTTTGGTAGTGCAGGAATTTGAACTCAAAGCCTAGCAGGCCCTATTGGGAAATGGGTAATGGTGAGCACATCAGGCTAAGATCCACTAAGGAACTAGGCCATTCCTGGCACCTGAGATGGAACCCTCATGGGGGCCAATATAGTCATAAATTCATAATTAAATAGAGGATCTATATTTCCAAACATGGGTGGGCGGCATCTTGCGTTTGGTGTAGTCATTCTCTTTGTTTTGTGTCTTATTCATTGAGGTATTGTGTATTTCCTTGAGTATAGGATAACAAATATAACTGTGGTGAACTGGATGACAACCTATTCCCTTGAGTATAGAGTAGCGTATACATTCTCTTCCTAGCTGAGCCCCAGAACTTTCCCAGTACAGGAAAACAGGTGCAACGACTGGCTTCTCACATCAGGGTGAATTTTTGGCAGTGGGATTCGAACTTTGGGCCTAGGAGGCCCAACTGCCCAATGGGTCCACGTGATCACACCAGACTGTGAGCCACTAAGGAGCTGGGCCATTCCCAGGAACTGAGATCGAGCCCCAGGGAGGCCAAAATAGTCCTCAATGATCATTGAAACATGGGATGTATGTTCACATCCGTGTGTGGACTGCATCGTGCATTAAGTGTATTCTCTTTATTTTGTATGCTATTCATGGGTGTATTGTGTATTTTCTTGAGTATATGATGACAGGTATAACGGGGCTGACATGGATAACAACTTATTCCCATGGCCACAGGGTGGCCCATGCATTCTCTGACCTAGTTGAGATCCAGGACTTGCACAGGAAAGAAAACAGGTGCAACGATTGACTTCTGACATCAAGATGAATCTTTTGGCAGGGCGGGGAATCTGAACTCGGGACCTAGCAGGACCAAGTGGGGAATGGGGTCATATGAGCACACCAGCCTTTGAGCCACGAAGGAGCTAGGATGTTCCAAGGAACTGCGATTGAGCCCCGCCCCCGAGGGGACAGCGGGGTGCACAACAGTCATCCATTCATAAGGTGAAGGCAGTATGCAAATAAGTACACATTTGTATAGAGTAGGAGAGATGGTAACCTGTGGTGGAATCCAATCTGTGTGACTACCCATTCTTGGATCTTTCCTGATGCCTCCATTTCATACTGTGATGATTATTGTCATGCTTCATCAACTGTTCTTTACAAATAATCGATACCCCATGAGTCTTGCCTATCATTTCCTACTTGCATCATGCACAAACTTCTCATTCAAGGTTGAGATCGATTACATTCCATGACTCATCCCAGGTCCAGAAATGAGTATCTCAGGATCTCCCACCATTTCCTCTGCATAGGGGGGCTGAATTCAAGCCTCAGGCCTGGAAAAGATATTCCTTATATACTTTTTTTTTTTTTGGTACACTCGTGCGACTGAACTCTGGGCCTGGGCGCTGTCCCTCAGCTCTTCACCTCAAGGCTAGCGCTCTACCACTTGAGCCACGGCTCCACTGCCGGCTTTTTTTTCTGCTTATGTGGTGCTGAGGAATCAAGCCCAGGGCCTCATGCATGCAAGGCAAGCGCTTTACCATTGAGCCACCTTCCCAGCCCTCCTTATGTATATTTTAAAGATAGGATTGATACATCTGTGCAGATGTTCAGTCCATATTGTGTTTGGTGTGGTTATTTATTTAATTTCTTGTTTCATTCATTTATTTAGAATTTATTTTATTGACTCTGATGACACCTATACCATTTATTACATTGTTTGCATCCTGTCACAAAACATCCAGATGTTAGATATGTTCTCCATCATGCCTGGCAGTGCCAGGATCTGAACTTAGTGCCTAGCAGGCCCAATTCATGATTGGGTGAGTTTGATCATGGCAGCCTCCAGTCAATGAAGATGTCAGGTGGTTCCCAGGCTCTGGCCAAAACAGCGATACATGGATAGGCAGACAGAGGTATACAAATAAAAATATATATTAGTAAAGTGTTCCATACCCGTCTATCTATGATGGAATGACACCTACTATGTTCCTTCCAACTCTTAGGTATTTATTATACCGCAATTGAAGGAATATTATTCTTTTCATACTTAATAAACTATTAATTAAGCTCAATCAGCATTCTAGGATTATTGCATCCAATTTTAGCGTAGACAAACGTATAAATTACTCTTTCAATCAATATTCCTATGCATAGGAATGAGTCTCTTGTGATCTCCTGCAATTGATGTCAGGACTGTGATTTGAACCCAGGGCCTATGTTGACAGGTTGGACTATGGCTTCAATAATAGCCCACCAGCCACCAGCAATGGCAGGACAGGTCCACATTGCAGCTTTGTCATTCAGACCCAGGATGGTCACTGTCCTAAGAAAAAAATCGTAATCCCCCAACTCTCTGCAGCTCACCACTTTTCGTGCTTTCCAAATTGTTTTTCTTCCTGAAAGCCCTCTGGGCCCAGGATCACAGGATCAGCTATGAGACCAGAGACTGCACCCCAGCAAAGGGAGATCCAAGTTGAAGTAGAATTTCCACGACCTGTGTTCAAGCCCCATGCTTGGCCAAAAAAACTATATATATATATACATATATATATATATATATAAATTAATTATTTAAATAAATTTAAAAAATAAAGCTCCCTGGTTTGGAATTTCTGCCAGTTTTCTTTTCTAGCCTGGGATTTGAACTCAGAGTCTTGGTAAATCTGTAGCAATGTGAGTGAAGAGTTGGCATTACTTGAGTTCAAACTCCATGCCAACCAAAAATGAAAAACTAAGTCATTGACCTCGGCACGGGGAGGTAGTTGTGGAGATGGGAGGAAAGGGATGGTAGGGGAAAAACACAGGAGGAGTAAACAATGCTCAATAGGAAATGTACTCATTACCTTGCTCCTGGAACTGTAACCCCTCTGTAGAACATTTTTACAATAAAAAATATACAAAAAAAGAGAAACAATGTAGTTCTCAGAGAAGCACTTTGAAGGGAAGGGAAGGATGTTTGAATAGCTGTACAAAACTCTATATTGCTTTTTTAAATATTCAGTATGGAACTGAATAAACATAACTGCTTCCATCAAAAAAATTAGGGAAACAAAGGAGGAGGCTACAATGCTTGATAAGAAATGTACTCATTATCTTGCCCATGTAATTGTTACTCCTCTGTACGGTATTTTCACAATAATAAAAAAAAAAGTACTCCTTTCCTGACATACGCAACCGTAACCCTTCTGTACATCATCTTTACAATAAGAATAGAAAAAAAGAACTATTTATTGATGCTAGTTGTTTCTTTGTGATTGAGCTCTGACAGACGTGACCATACTATAGCTGGCCTTGTGTTCTAATTGTGACAAGTCCTCTTCTTTTGGAATCAGTAATGCTGAAAACAAAGGCTGTCTTTCTTGCCTCCATGACACTGAAACTTCACCTTATTTATTAAAGGAGGATTATGTAACATTTTTAAAAAAATAAGTCACTCTCTTAGAACTGGGGCCAGTATTTCTGCCATTGCTAGGTTTTGAGCTCACCGTCGAGGTAACTCTTTGCACCATGGGTGAATGCGAAGCTCATTGTCCTTGAGGAAAATAAATCCAGGATAGTGTTCCCAGGGCCTGAATGATGGCCCTGCAATGGAAGAAATATTTCTATACATGTGTAATACATGATATATACATTTATATGGATGTTAATTTCATATTATGAATTTTATAATTGATTTTGTATATTATTTTTCTTTGATTCATTTATTTATGGTATTTAGTATTATTATACACATAATATTATATTTTGCACATCTATTATAAAATTATACACAATACTTTAGGGCATTGATTCATTTTAATTAACATTTTATTAAGTGTTGAAACATGATACATAATTAAATGGAAGCGTTTGTCTCAGTCTTCACATGTTTAGAGTCTCTCCTAAGTATGAGCTTTCAGTTCAAGCCCAAGTCTGGCAAAAAAAAATTGAGCCTGGTGAGATATATTATTCTTGAACTCAGAGGAGGGCCAAGGTTATAGGTAAGAAGTAGGATAGAGGGCAGGTGCTGGAGGCTCACCCCTGTAATCTACTCAGGAGGATAAGATCTGAAGATCCCAATTGCGAGCAGGAAAGTAAATATGAGACACTTTTCTTCAAGTAAACACCCCAAAAGACAGAAGTTGAGTTGTGGATCAAGTAGTAGAGTGCTTTCCTGGAGCACAAAACCTCAGGGATAGGATAACATCCAGGCCCTGAACTCAAACCCCAGGACTGGCACACACACACACACACACACACACACACACATACACACACACACACACCAATATAGAGCATTTGCCAGTCAGCCTACACAAATTCCATTTCTAGCAACTCAATATTAAAAAAAAAATAAAGATGGAGAAGGGAAGGAAAGACTTTCTCCAGGAAGTTTTATACCCAGTGCCAAAATTCCACAGTAGTTCGCATATGTGGGTACAAGACAGAGAGCCTCTGGAAGAAAGTATAGCATGGGCAAAGGTCCTGAGCTGTGCTGTAGTGCAGGTGGTGTGAATGGTATGAAGGTTTTATGGCTTCAGAAAAGTCTGGCAGGATATTCAAGGCTGGGTCAGCGTTGACTTGAGTCACAGGGCAGAGGGTGGGGTCCCAGAATAGTGCCCAGGGGGAAGATTAGCTTTTCTTTTCGCCAGGGACCCAAAGCCATTTCCTGTGGCTTGAAACCTGTTTTCACAACTCCTGACCCTCAGGCCTCCTTTGCATGGAGGAGTCAGGGCAAACGCAGAGAAAAACTCTTGCTTTAGAAAAGCTTCTAGCCCAATGCCACCAGTGGCTCAACCCCTGTAAATCCTAGCTACTCAGGAGACTCAGATATAGATCGAGGGTCAAGCCAGCTCAGGAGAGGAAAGTTAATGAGACTTTTCTTGCCAATTAACTACCAAAATCCAGAAATGGAGCTGTGGCTCAAGTGGTAAAGTGGTAACCTTGCAGGAAAAAGTTTAGAGACCAGAGCCCAGACCCTGAGTTCAAGCCCCAATACTAGCACAGGAAAATTAAAGAAAAGATTTCAGGAGCTCCTAGTCCACTGTGGTGTAAGGCCAGATCATCGAGGCACAGGTGACTCAGCCTGTCCTCCTAGCTCCTCAGGAGGCTGAGATGTGAGGATTACTATTCAAAGCCAGCCAAGGCAGGAAAGTCTGGGAGACTCAGATCTCCAAGGACCCTACAGAAAACCGGAAGTTGCTCTGTGGCTCAAGTGGTAAGGTGAAGAGCTGGGGGGCAGAGCCCAGGCCCAGAGTTCAAGCCCCATGACCAACACTTGGCCTGCTTAGACCTTACGCTGTAGCTCTAGGCAGAGTTCTTTGCAGTGGGCCCCTGAGGGTCCCCTAATGTCTAGGTGTCCTACAAGTCTTGATAGAAGCCTGTTTGGAGGCCATTGCCTACAGAGCAGGCCACAGATTCAGAGAAGTATCAAGCCGTGGGGCATGAAGTTCATCAGAATGGCATCTGTCATGGGTGCAATGTGGATCAGAGCAGTAAGTCACTGTCTCAGACCACAGTTTGGGGCCAGGAGGGGCAGGAGTTGTAAGATGTCATACCAGATAATGTCTAGTCACACGAGTATCACAAGAGTGCAAATTTGTCAGTCAGACCTTTGGCAGGTGTTGAGTTGGGCTCATGAAAATTTTGTAGGCTCAGAAATCCACAGCCAACTGGCTGCTGCTTGTAGCAGTCACTATCCCAGGAGTTCGAGGGCTCGGTGCCCTGCTTTCCTCACCAGTGCTTGGGAAAGGGGGGCAGATGAAAGTCTGCAATCATGGGCCGACAACCAAGGAGGAACCCTAGTATCCTTCCCTTGATCCTGTAGCCCCATGTTGAGATCGAGGGGCAGGTTCCATGGAACTTACTGACATGGCCCAAACCCCTCAGCCCAAGAAGGACTTAGGGAGAAACCACTTGATCTGGCTTGAGAGTTTACTGTGACTATGACTCAGGACTGCCCCCCAGTTGTAGCTCAGCTCATCCAGGTCAAAACTAATGCCCCAGAACATTGAGGTACTATACCAGTCTCTCATCTCCCAGTTCCCTGGGCCTGGAATCTAAAGTATATGCCTCTGTATTCTGCGAATCCAGAATTGTCTAGAAGGACCTGAGAGGCCCAGCTGTTGCCAGAAGATAGATTTGCCTACGATAAGGTATGTTGACATTTCCTAGACATCGAACAATACATCCAAGCCACCTTGGTCTCACCTCTCATGTAGCCCCAGGTTATCCTTGTTTGGGAAGCCTTTAGTCAGCTATGAAGGTCGAGTTGGCCAGAGCCACTTGCAACCACCCTTCCCCCACACCACTACCAGCATGCTGGGAGTGGGAAATGCAGCCAGGGGCCCAGCTGAGAAAAAACAGGACAGAGCATGAGTCACCCTGGCCCCCAGAGGCAGGAAAGAACATATGCCAGCCTGCCCTGAGGACCCAGAATCCCCTGGATGAGGACAAAGATATGGACAGCCAGACGGGTCCCAAGGAAAAGCTAGAATATGCAGGTCTCTGGCAATTTGGGACTCATTGTAGACCATGATAGGGGACTAAAGACAAGGTTGCTATTGAGGAAGGGCACCATCCAAGGTCAGGAAGAGGCAGACAAGCAACCAGGAAGTGGGCAGAGAATGATGAGGGAAAAAGACACACACACAGAACACACACACACACACACACACACACACACACACACACACACACACACACACACACACACGGGTAGCCCCAAAGTCTCAGCAGTCCCTGAGCAACTGAACATCCCAAACTCCAAGAATATGACACTATCATCCTCAGACCAAATGTTGACAAAACTCAGCGCCTCTCACACATCTGGAATGGCTCATAAAACAGCATGGCATTTCCTACTGTACACAGCACTATGAAGAAAACTCAGCCACAGCATTTTGGTTGTCAGTCATGGGGTTTGAACTTTGGGCCTGCCTGCTATCCCTCAGCTCTTCAGCTGAAGGTGTGCGCTCTACCACTAGAGCCACAGCACCACTTCCAGTTTTCTGGTGCTTCCCTTGAGTTAATGTCTCACAGAGTTTCCTACCCAAGCTGGCTTTGAACAGTGATCTTCAGATCTCACCCTCCTGAGTAGCTAGGATGACAGTGGTGAGACACAGGCATTGCCCAGTTTCAGCCACCTTCTTACAACCAGGAGAAATCCAAATTGTCAGGCCATAAAGCACATGCAACCCTTCGCGTTCAGACTTTGACACCAGTATCCAAAGCCATTCTTCCTTGGTTGGAGAGAATATAATCGACAGTACCCTCCAACCCTACTCCCATTCGCCCACTCCCTGCCTAAGATAGGCAACAACCTCTGGAGTTCTTGGTAAAACAACGCCCAGCCTGATGTAACTTTACACTCGGGCAAATTTGGGGAGTTCTTAGAAATGGCTGTACACTGAGGCCAGAAACTGGTGTCCGAACCATAGCAACCCAACTCCTTCACCATTTCTGGCAATCAAGAGGTGTCTTTCTTTCTTGTTTTTTTGGGTGAGGGGCTTGAACTCAGGGCTTGGGTACTGTCTCTGATGATGAATTTGCTCAAGGCAGTGCTCTACCACTTGAGCCATGGCACCACTTCCGGTTGGAGATTGGAGATGAGAATCTCAAAGGAATTTCCTCCTTGTGCTGGGAAACAAGACCCTCTGGATCTCAGCCTCCCGAGTAGCCAGGATGACAGGCGTGAGCCATCAGCACATGGCCTATCGTGTCTCATTCTTTACAATTCCCAACTAGTCTTCCTCTAGAGACTACCACCTAGACCCTCCTCTACCTCCCTCAGGGACAGCAAAGGGAGGCTCAGAATCTGGGGAGGGCCATGGGCATTAAAGGGCCCCTTCACATCACTACCCCTTTCTAAGCTCCCATCCACTTCCTCTGGATGGCCTGGTTGTCTGGGGCATATCAGACCCACTAGGACTTCTTAGGCCTGCCCTGTATCCCCCACCACATCCAACTGGTACCTGAGAATTTCTGGGGCAAGCTGCTCCATGTCCCAGTGGAAGACGTTGGAAGGTTGCTGATAACTGGGTCCAGGGGTGCCTAAGGCAGAAGGAGTGTCCAGATCCTCTTTGTCAAAGAAGGAGACACAAAGCGTAGATGGATCTGCTAAGAGCTACAGGGCACAGCCATCCACCTGTCACCCAGGTCCCTTGGAGTGCAATTTTACATTGACAATGCTGGGGCTTGAACTTGGTGTCCAGGCGCTATCCCTGAGCTTCTTTTGCTTGATGTGAGCACTCTTCCACACAAGCCACAGTAACACTTCTAGCTTTTTCTGTGTATGTGGGACCTAGGACTCGAACCCAGGGTTTCCTGTGTGCTAGGTGAGCCCACTACTGCTAAGACAAAATTCCAACATTGGATAGCTGTTCTTCTGTGACTCCTGGGGCCTGTCTCAGACAGTCTTGCCGAGCTTTACTGAGTTTCTAACCAGCAACCCTGGCCGGAAAAGAACATGCTCCGCTATGTTGTCCTTTATCTATGGCATCTTTTCTCTTTATGCTTCCTGTCATATCCTCCTTGTTAAGCAAGAACTCCTTTCAACTGCTGCCTATAAGAAGCCCGCTCCAATCACCCTGGCAGAGGCGGATCTTCTCCAATCTGCAGACTGTTGGCCTTGTCATGCTCTGCCTTCCAGCAGGTGTGGGTTGAGAGTGCACAAAGACGAAGGCCTAACTTTCACCACCCAATTTCTGAAGGCTCTGATACACTACCCAGGAACCAGTGCGGTATCACACTCTGTGAGAGGGCACTTGAGGCCCAGGCAGTCTGGGGGCAACAAATGGTGCCATTTCTTGTGTGGGCTTGAACTGAGGATCTGGGAGCTGTCTTTCTGAGTTTTCATGCTCAATCAAGGCTGCTACTCTACCATTTGAGCCACAGCTCCACGTCTGGATTTTTGGTGGTTCCATGCAGAGAAGAGTCTTATCAGCCTTCCAGCTTATGGCTGGCTTCGATCTTTGATCCTCAGATCTCTGCCTACCAAGGAGCCAGGATGTCAAGTGTGCGCCTGAGCCAGACAGGCTCCAGAACCTTTCCTTTGAGCTTCTGTTTATCTCGTGTCAACTAGCAAGCCCTTTTTAAAATAGTAATTTGTATTGGATCAAGTTCCTCTCCTAGGTCAGTTAATCCAAGGAGATAATGTATCTTTGGAAATCGCCAGTCAGAGTTCACCTAGGTGAGTGTGTGTGTGTGTGTGTGAGAGAGAGAGAGAGAGAGAGAGAAAGAGAAAGAGTATGAGTTTCAGGGATACCTACCTACAACTCTCTGGTGCTTCTTTCACCCAGTGGTGAGTACATCCAGGATCCCCACCCCAAGAAAAGTGGGGAGGGGAGGGTACTTAAGGTTACATCAAGTGGGATGATCTGAATTCTATCCTGCAACTGAAGACAGGGTGATAATAGAGAGAAGGAGAGCTTGAGAGAAACATCAAGGGAAGCCCCTTACCTTTGGCTACAAGTACCAGAAAGAAGAATGCATCCATACTTTTTGGTAGTAAGATAACAAGTGCCCACTATTCATTTATTTTATTTTTTGTGAGTCCCAGGTCTTGGATTCAGGGACTCGGTGTCATCCCTGGGCTTCTTTGACTCAAGGTTGAGGCTATATCACTTGAGCCACAGCACCAAAACTGGCATTTTTCAGGGGGGGAGGGAGTTTGTTTATGGCAGATATGAATCTCAGACTTGCTGCTGGGAAGGTAGCTCAGTGGCAGAGTGCTTGCCTTGAATGCCTGAGGCCCTGGGTTCGATTCCTCAGCACCACATAAGGAAAAAGAAAAAAAGCCAGAAGTGGCGCTGTGGCTCAAGTGGCAGAGTGCGAGCCTTGAGCTGAAGAGCTGAGGGACAGTGCCTAGGCCCAGAGTTCAGGACCCATGACTGGACCAAAAAAAAAAATCTCACAGACTCTCCCTCTTGGGCTGGCTCTGAGTTACGACCATCAGAACTCAGCCTCCCGAATAGCCAGGATGACAGGTGAGAGCCACTGGCACCTGACCACCACCATCCATTGATAGCTCTCTAGGGCCAGTGCTGGGCTACCTGCATTGCACACTCCTTGTTGTGAGTGGGAAGCAGACCTGGATGTGTTTGATACTTCAACAGACTACCTAACTTTGAGCATTGTTCTGGCTCAGTCTGATGCTGGCTTCCTCCTTATTCAGAGCAATGACTTTGCGCTGTCACAGAACAAATGTCCCCAAAGAGGTGCTGGACCTGGGGTCTTTCCTCTGCACACTGACTCTATTCCCCAAAATGACACACTGCAGCAACGTGAAGTAGACATAGAGTGAATTCAGTTTCTTCTAATCAGGGTCTGGCCAGATAGGTAGCAGTGAGGATCAGAGGCTTGGGATAGTGCTGTGCAGTTGGACAATGAGATGCCTGTTCATCCACTTTCCTTTACCTGTCTTAGCACAGGGTAGTGGGGAAGGACTCACTGGACAGACTGACAATGAGTAACCATCACGGTCTACTCCAGGCACAGAGGGGCTTACCAAAGGGAGCTAGTTCCACAGTCCAAGCGAGAATGACCCTGACACACAGCCTACCTCCAGAATGAGAGGGTCACATTGGGTCCCAGCCACATGGGGACACTGAGCCAAATCCTCCACGACAAATTCAAGAAGTTACTGAGATAGAGACAGAGACAGAGACAGAGAGAGAGAGAGAGACTTACACTTAGCAGGCTGCCGGTGGCACAGGCCTACAATGGTAACTACACATTGAGATATGAGGATCATGGTTCAGAGCTGGCCCAGGCAGGAATGTCTGTAAGACGATTATCTCCAAAGAACCACCAGAAAACCAGAAGTGGTGTTATGGCTCAACTGGTTGAGCCCTAAACTTGATCTGAGCAGCTTGTAAACAGAGTTCAAGCCCCATGACTGACAATAAGTGGACTTCCCACCACAAGAAATGGACTGAATAGCACCCATTGTCCTAGGGAGCATGGCCGAGAAGTCAGGCCAAGCTTCCTGTCACCTGGGGATCATGAGTAGGTCACCCAGCTTTTCCGTGCCTCGTTTTCCCCAGCTGCAAAGCTGAACAGTGAAGGATCCCCTTCCTCATGGGGATAGGGTAAGGATGAGGAGAGCCATGTTTTGTTTAATAATCCCATACATGTTGCATTATAAATAACAGGCCCCTTCTGAGTCCTTTCCAGGTATCTTCTTGTTATATGCTCACAGAATTGCCAAGAAACTTATCTGATGATCGTTGCCTCTATGCCTGGCTCTGCCTCAGAGTTCCCCTTGTATTGATCCCTTGTTTCCTCACAACTGTCCTGTGAGGAGACTGAGGACCAATGGTTCCAGGCTGAACCCCGAGCTTCAACTGTGGTCAAAAATCGGCTGCTGTGGACTAAGAGTTTTGGACAGTAATCTAAACCAATGACTGAGCATGGCGCTACATATCTACCATCCCAACTACAGAGGACCAGGCATGGTGACACCTGCCTGTCACAGGAGGACCATGATCCAGCCAAGCCTGAGCATATATGGAGTCTCTATCTCAGAGATGCCCAAGACAGAAAGGCTTGGCTCCCATGGAAGAAAACCTGATTGGAAAGCCTAAGCTCTTCATTTCAAACCCTCATATACCAAAAAGAATCTGAGGCCCGGTACCAGAGGCTCATGCCTATAACCCTACCTACTCAGGAGGCTGAGATCTGAAGATCACTGGTCAAGATTTAAGGTAGGGTTGGCCTTGCCCATCAGACGTCATGATGAGATGACCCAGAGTCTGACCCATGCCAATAAGGTCCATACTAACAGGGCTCACAATCTTAATAAGAGCTGACCACACTCTCTGTTCCCTGGGGAGCAAATCCCTACGGGCCCCACCCCCAGGTCCTCCCGTGCTCCCTCTGCCACCAACCAGGCCCAAGTTAGTAGACAGTTCCGCGTATACAAAGATCCCTTGCTCTTATAATTTAAAGGTGCTGAGTCCCCTTCAAACGTCTCACCCTTCCAAGCCCCCAGACCTCAGCCACAAAGTCCATGCACCCCCCAAGACAGCGGTTAGAAGTTACCAAAGGGTCCAGCACTCCTTGTAACAACCAACTTCTACACACACACACACACACACACACACACACACACACACACACACACACACAGAGCCATCATGGGTGGCTCCTGTCTGTCATCCTAGTTATTCAGGAGGCTGAGGTCTGAGGATCACTGTTCAAAGCCAGCCACTCAGAAAAGTTTGTAAGGCTGCTATCTATACTGAACCACCAAATAGCCACAGGTGGAGCTATGGCTCAAGTGTTAGAGCTCTAGCTTTGAGCAAGATATCTCAGAGACAGCACCTAGGCCTTGAATTCAAGGCCCAGTTCTTCTACCTCCAAACACACACAGACACAGACACAGACAGTCTGACAGTCACACACACACACACACATACACACACACACACACACACACACACACACACACACACACACACACAAAGGATAGCCCAAGGATTTAGCAGTCCCTGAGAACAGAAACATGAACTCCCTCAATTAGGATCAGATTCCATGCCCTGGAAGGTGGCAGTACCGACATCAGACCCACGGTAGACAAACCATTGAGCCTCACACATATCTGGAATGTCTCATAGACCATCATGGCATTTCCTATCATACACACTGCTATGTGGAAAACTTAGTCACCTCTTTTTTTGTTGTTGGTCAAGGGGTTTGAACTCTGGGCCAATGTGCTGTCCCTCAGCAATTCAGGTGAAGTTGATCACTCTCCCACTTGAACCAAAGCAACACTTCCTGTTCTCTAGTGGTCTATCATCAAGTCTCACAAACTATTCTGCCCAAGCTGACTTGTAACCAAGGTTCTCACATCTCAGCCTTCTGAGTACCTAGGATGAGAGTTGTGAGCCACGTGTGGCTTCCTGCTTCAGCCACCTTCATATACACAGAGGAAACCCATGTCGTCACGCCACAAACTTTTGCAAACCTTCACTTCAGATTTTGATACCCAGCATCCAAATCTATCCTTCAATGGAGAAAATAAAGACACAACAATCTCACACCTGCACCCCTTCACCCACTCCCTGCTTGTCACAGGACACGTCCTGTTGAAGCTGTGGCTTCAAACTGGAGCAAATTTGGGGAGTTCTTACAAATATCTGTACAGTGAGGCCAGCACTTGGTCTCCCAAACACAGCACCCTCCCCACACTCCCACACCTCCACCATCATTTGCAGGCAAAGATGTCTTACTTTCTTTCTTTTGTATGTTGTGGGGCTTGAACTCTGGGCCTGGGTGCTGTCGCTGAGCTTTTCAGCTTAAGGCAAGCACTCAATTGGTTGAGCCACAGCACAGCTTCTGGTTTTCTGGCCATTACTTTTAGGTAAGAGACACAGGGTCTTTCCTGACCAGGCTAGCTTTGACCCGTGATCCTCAGATCTCACCTCCTGAGTACCTAGGATAAATGCCATGAGATACTGGCTCCCAGCCAAACAAACTTTTCAATTCCTGTCATCCTCTCCCCTCAGGAGACTGAAATCTGAGGACTGCAGTTGGATGCCACTTAGCAGCAAAGCCCGTGAGAAGTCTTTATCTCCAATTAAACACCCCAAAAAGCTGGAAGTGGAGCTGTGATTCAAATGGTAGTGTGGTATCTTGGAGCATAAAAGACAAGATCCACGCCCTAGTTTCAAGGTTTTTCTAACATAGACCCACCCACAAAACGGAAGCAAGTGGGCACACGGGAGATCAAAGCTAACTCATAATATTCAGGACTCCCAGAACAGACCCCATCCAGCTTTGATTCTCTAGATTCTATGTCCTACATCATGGCAGACTTAGATGGGACTGAACATGCACCAAGTTGGGACATTCAAGTACAATCTCATACTGAAGATCCCCTGACCTTATCAAAGACTCAGGATCTCTCGCTGTCCTGCCTGAACACTGGGCACTGAGGAAAGGTCTAGTTATCCAACCACATGATATGGGAACCAAAGGGATTCCTGGTCAAGGGACTGAGACTGGGGGGATCTAGGTCCCTCTTGGGGAGGTGAAAAGGGCTGCTCTATCCCAGAAATGTTCCTATGTTGTGAGTATGATCAAAGAAACAACCATTCTCAGACCACAGTGCCTCTGATTTTCCCACCAGCCTCTACCCAGCTCTCCCCCACCTTCATCCTGCCCTCTCTGAATCCCAGATCTGCCATCTATAATAAAGAGTTAGCCAGCCAAGAGACCCACTTCTTGCCCTCATTCCCAGGCTGTCCTGTGGCAGTGGCATGCTTACCTCAGTCTTTAGTGAAGGAATGAACACCAGGAGTGGTATCGTCAGATTGAGCCCTGGAAAGTCCTAGTCCCTAAGGATGTACTGCACAGGCATCCTGCAGTGAATGACAGCCAGGTTGTCAATGATGAATCCAAGGTGGCAGGACTTTTAATAGCAGTGTGGCTGGATCAAAGGCTGTTAGTCTATGTTGTCAGGCGAGGTCATGGCTCCAATGTCTTGACACACGTGACCTAGGATCATTCTCGCTCTTCAAATTCCTACTTATACTTTGAACCCACCCCCCTTGAAACTCTCTCACTCCAATACCTCCCTATCCCTTGGAAACTTTCTTCTTATCTGATCAGAAAATAAACTCGATGAGGCTGGGCATAATTGAAACCTGGTAACCCACTCTGAGCCTTAGGATCTACCCGAGGCTGGTTACCTCTGTAGTTGGTGACCACACAGCTCCTGGATGGCATAAAGTTACTGAGTGGTCAGTGGCTTGGTCCTACATACTGGCTTTAGGCTCTGAAACTGTCCCCACAGAGATTGTGAATAATTGGCTCCCTTTATCCAGGGACTCCAAACCAAGGCTTGCATGTTTTCCCTTCTTCCTTCCTTTCCTCTTGTTCTCCCTCTGTCCTTCCCTCCTTTCTCCCTTTACTTTCTTTGTGTCAGTTCTGGGCCTTGTACTGCAAGCCTAGGTGCCGTCCCTAAGCCTTTTCACTCAAGGCTAGCAGTCTATGTCTTGAGCCACACATCCTCTTCTGGTGTTTTTTTTTTTGGTCGTTAATTGAAGACAAGAGTCTTACAGGCTTTCCTGCCCAGGCCAAAGCCTCAATCCTCTGATCTCAGCCTCCTAAGTAAGTAGGATGACAGGCTTGAAGCACTCATGGGCTGTGGAACCAGTCCTGGAACTTTTCGTTGTCTATGACCCCCAAGAGCCTGGTGCACACTGTATTGGTTAGTTGGTTAAATAAGTAAGCATCTCTCTATGACAATACTACAGAAAATTCCCATCTGATTCAGGTAAGAATCCTCTGTAGAGGAGTGGGGACAAAGCCTGATGTAGCTCTCCAACAGTTCTCCCTCCTCCCTCTTACCCACTCCTGGTGCCACAACACTTAACTGTTTTGGCTCTGAGGGTGTGAGCCACTATGTACTCGCTACATTCCAGGGCCTCTGGGATGCCTATCTTCTCAAAGATCTCTGTCCAGCATTTGACCAGCTCTGTGGCACTCAATTCCCCATGGAGGTGTGAATGAGTTTGCTGTGAGCTGAATGCCTGGCTCAAGGGGACTCCTGTCCTCCCTCTGGGGCCAGCCGGGATCGTCCACCACATCTGGCCCCTAAATTTCATGTTGCAGAGGAAGGATTCTTGAGGCAGCCTGGGTTCTCTGAATCTCCCAGAGTCCAGTACAGGTGCTGGGAATCATCTCTGCTTAATGCTGGCATGCTGGGGATGGGAGGTCACAATCATGGCTCCCCACAATGTCCTCGAGTGGGGTCGTCACCCTAGAGAGATGCAATAGCTGCCGAAGAAAGACAGTGAAGGCACAACGTTCAAAGCAGGAGACAATCTGGCTTGGGAACTCTGCCTGTGCCGCTTTGAACATCATTGTTTGATGGCTGAAATCATCCATCTAATTTGATCCATAATCCCAGGCATTAGTGGAAATTGCCAGTTTGAATTAAAAAGAACCTGGAAAATGTGGTATTTAATTTGTCCCAATCAAACTTAAAGGTTTCCAAAGTCAGTGGTCCCCTTTTCCTTCCACACAGCCTATAGCAGGTTACAGAAACTGGCATTCAACGAGCCCTAGCTAACTGCCACCCCCTGATACCGAGCAGGCTCCAGCAGAGGGAATTGACTTGCCTACCACTGCCCAGCTGGAAACAGCCCAGGTGGGACATAGATTGGATTCTGCAGGACTCAAGGGAGGACTAACACTGGCACTACCCCAGGAGGGTATCCTCAACACCAGTTGGGGCCTACAGCCCTGTGCCAGGATGCCCACAGAGACCGTTAATGCCCTATATATGGTTTCCCTCTCATCCATTGTCATCATGAACCATCTGCCATGTCACACCATACGCCAGTCCCCAAAACCTCATTGCTTCACAGCCCCTGCCTTATCATTTCCCTCATCTCGTTCCCTAATTATGTTGGGCAAACACATTCGCAACCCTTGAATTACCTCCAACTAAACACACAAGAGCAGAGTGTCTGGCTGGAAGAATGTGGCTGTGATCTCATTCGCCTCACCAAACTTCTGGCAGGGGATAGAAGGACAGGCTTCCACTCAAGTCCAGGGTTCACACAGTTCTTCTAGGGGAGGCCCACTCAGGCTCAGCAGCTACTGTGGGCTACAAGAAAGGGCGAAGAGAGAGGTGGAACGGGGAGGAAAGTAATGTCTACTGAAATCTTCCATAAAGGAGCCATGGAACTGTGAAGGAGAAGACAAAAATTGTGGCTGGGCTTGTACTTGGTATTGATGAAGAAAAACAACAACAAATGCACACACACACACACACAGAGAAATAAAATGCTTTTGCTGTTTTTAGACAAGATGACTTATATATATTTTCATTGTTCTCATCTCCCTGCTCTCCCAACACACACACACACACACACACACACACACACACACACACACACACACACCCCTCCAGAATGGTGACAGATGACTCTTCCATGTAGCACGTACAATTTGCCAACTCATCACTCACCTGAGGACAGTCAGACTGTACAAGGAGAAAGATTCTCTCTCTCTCTCTCTCTCTCTCTCTCTCTCTCTCTCACACACACACACACACACACACACACAGACACAGTGTCATCATGCGGGGCTCCTGTCTGTCATCCTAGTTATTCAGGAGGTTGAAATCTGAGGATCACTGTTCAAAGCCAGCCACTCAGGAAATTTGTGAGGCTCCTATCTACCACCAAATAACCACAGGTGGAGCTGTGGCTCAAGTGTCAGAGCTCTAGCTTTGAGCAAGATATCTCAGGGACAGCATTTAGGCCTTGAGTTCAAGGCCCAGTTCTTCTACCTCCAAACACACACAGATAAAGACACAGGCACACACACACACACACACACACACACACACACACACACACACGGATAGCCCAAGGATTCAGCAGTCCCTGAGAACAGAAACATGAACTCCCTCAATTAGGATCACATCCCACCCCTGAGAAGGTGGCAGTACCGACATCAAACCCACGGTAGACAAAACATTGAGCCTCTCACATATCTGGAATGACTCATAGACCAGTATGGCATTTCCTACCATACACACTGCTATGCGGAAAACTTAATCACCTCTTTTTTTTGTTGTTGTTGGTTAAGGGGCTTGAACTCTGGGCTTTGGTGCTTGCCCTGAGCTCTTTAGCTTAATCAAGCACTCAATTGCTTGAGCCACAGAATTGCTTCTGGTTTTCTGGCAATTCCTCGGAGATAAGAGTCTCAAGGTCTTTCATAACCAGGCTGGCTTTGACCCATGATCCTCAGATCTCACCTCCTGAGTACCTAGGATAAAAGCCATGAGCTACTGGCTCCCAGCCAAACAAACTTTTCCATTCCAGTCATCCTCTCCCCTCAGGAGACTGAAATCTGAGGACTGGAGTTGGATGCCACTTAGCAGCAAAGCCCGTGAGAACTCTTTATCTCCAATTAAACACCCCAAAACCCTGGAAGTGGAGCTGTGATTCAAATGGTAGAGTGCTATCTTGGAGCATAAAAGATAAGATCCATGCCCTAGTTTCAAGCTTTTTCTAGCATAGACCCAACCAAGAAAGGGAAGCAGGTTGTCATATGGGAGCTCAAAGTTAACACATAATACTCAGGACTCCCAGAACAGACCCCATCCAGCTCTGATTCTCTAGATTCTATGTCCTACATCATGGCAAACTTAGATGGGACTGACCATGCACCAAGTTGGGACATTCAAGTACAATCTCATACTGAAGATCCCCTGACCTTATCAAAGACTCAGGATCTCTCACTGTCCTGCCTGAACACTTGGCAGTGAGGTAAGGTCTAGTTATCCAACCACATGATATGGGAACTAAATGGATTCCTGGTCAAGGGATGGAGACTGGGGAGATCTAGGTCTCTCTTGGGGAGGTGAAAAGGGCTGCTCTATCCCAGAAATGTTCCTATGTTGTGAGTATGATCAAAGAAACCGCCCTGCTCAGTGCCCAGTGCCTCTGGTTTTCCCACCAGCCTCTACCCAGCTCTGCCCCACCTTCAGCCTGCCCTCTCTGAATCCCAGATCTGCCATCTAGACTAAAGACTGAGCCAGTCAAGAGATCCATTTCCTGCCCTCATTCCCAGGCTGTCCTGTGGCAGTGGCATGCTTACCTCAGACTTTGGTGGAGGAATGAACACCGGGGGTGGTATCATCAGTTTGAGACCTGGACAGTCCTAGTCCCCAATGATGTATTGCAGAGGCATCCTGCAGTGAACGACAGCCAGGTTGTCAATGATGAGACGAAGGTGCCAGGACATTTAATAGAAGCGTGTCTGGATCAAATGATGGTAGTCTGTGTTGTCAGGTGAGGTCATGGCTCCAATTTCCTGACACACCTGACCTGGGTCCATCCTCCCTCTTGAAATTCCTGCTTATCCCTTGCCCCCCCGCCCACGTTGAAACTCTCACCACCTGAGCCCTTGGAAACTTTCTTCTTATCTGACCAGAAAATAAACTCGATGAGGCTGGGCATAATTGAAACCTGGTGACCCACTCTGAGCCCTAGGTTCTACCCGAGGCTGGTTCCCTCTATAGTCGGTGACCACACAGATCCTGGATGGCATGATGGTGCTGAGGGGTCAGTGGCTTGGTCCTACAGTTCTGAAACTGTCCCCACAGAGATTGTGAATAGTTGGCTCCCTTGACCCAGCGACTCCAAACCAAGGCTTGCATGTTCTCCCTTCTTCCTTTCTTTCCTCTTTTTCTCCTTGTCCTTCCCTCCTGTCTCTCTCTACTTTCTTTGTGTTAGTCCTGGTCCTTGTACTGGGAACATATGTGCTGTCCCTAAGCCTTTTTATGCAAGGCTAGCAGTGTACGGCTTGAGCCACACATCCACTTCTGACGTTTTGTTTTTGGTCATTAATTGAAGACAAGAGTCTTACAGGCTTTCCTGCCCGGGCCAAAAGCCTCAATCCTCTCATCTCAGCCTCCTAAATAGGATGACAGGCTTGAAGTGCTGGCATCCAGATCAATCCAAGGTTTCTTCATGGTCTGTGGAACCAGTCCTGGAACTTTTCATTGTCTGTGACCCCCCAGAGCCTGGTGCACACTGTAATGGTTTGTTGGATAAATAAATGAGCATCTGTCTATTACAATACTACAGAACAGTCCCATCTGATCCAGGTAAGAATCCTCTGTGGGGGAGTGGGGACAAAGCCTGATGTAGCTCTCCAACAGTTCTCCCTCCTCCCTCTTACCCCCTCCTGGTGCCACCACACTTAACTGTTTTGGCTCTGAAGATGTGAGCCACCATGTATGTACTCACTACATTCCAGGGCCTTTGGGATGCCTATCTTCTCAAAGATCTCTGTCCAGCAGCTGACCAGCTCTGTGGCACTCAATTTCCCATGTAGGTGTGAATGAGGTTGCTGTTAGCTGAATGCCTGACCCAAGGGGCCTCCTCTCCTCCCCCTGGGGCCAGTCAGGATTACCACATCCGGCCCCCAAGTTTCATGTTGCAGAGAAAATCTCCTCGAGGTATCCCTGGTTTCTGAATCTCCCAGAGTCCAGTGCAGGTGCTGGGAATCGTCTCTGCTCACAGCTGGCAGGCTAAGGATGGTGAGGTCACAATCTCTGCACCCCACGACATTTTTGGCTGTGGTGGTCACCCTAGAGAGAGCTGGAGGAGAATCAACAACTGCCGAAGAACGTCTGTCAAGGCATGACGTTCATTAGAGGAGACCATCTGGCTTGGGAACTCTTCCTGTGCTGCTTTGAACGTCATTTTTTGGAGGCTGAAATCGTCTGTCTAATTTGACCCATCATCCCAGGCGTTAGTGGAAATTGCCAGCTTCAAGAAAAAAACCTGGAAAACATTGCATTTCAGTTGTCCCAATCAAACTTGAAGGGTTCTAAATTCAGTGGTCTGCTTTTTCTTCTAGACAGCCTACAGCAGGTTATAGAAAGTGGCATTCATCAAATACAAGATCATGTCATCTGCAAACAGGGAGAGTTTTATTTCTTATTTCCCTATTTGGATCCCCTTTATGTCTGCATCTTGTCTTATTGCTATAGCTAGGCATTCTAATACTAGGTTGAAGAGAAGTGGGGAGAGTGGACATCGCCATGGTTTCCCTTATTTGCAATATCTAGTATATATATGAGTCAACCAGAAAAGGTCAGATAAGGTGATGTTAGGAAAATGAACCCTAAGATATGTATTTAAATGTTTTTTTTTTATTCATGCATTTGTTTCTAAAGCATTTATAAGATTATTTCTTTGTTGCTTTGTATGTCCCTCCCTCACAGTATAATCCCTGCTTTCACTCTATTTGATGTCGGTATAATTTGTGGAGGGTAAGGGGAAAAACAAGTCGTTTAAATAAGGACAGAGGTGGACCCGTTGCAACAATGAGAAGTACAAGTGGTCATGTTGAAAACGAACTTTACAACTTTGGTGGGGGGAGAGGATTAGGTGGGGGTGCGGGGGGAGGCTGGGAAGGGATGGGAAGGGTAAACAAAGGAGGAGGCTACAATGCTTGATAAGAAATGTACTCGCTATCTTGCCAATGTAATTGTAACCCCTCTGTACAGTATTTTCACAATAAAAAAAAAAGAGAGTGGCATTCAGAGAGCCCAAGCTAACTGCCAGGGCAGTTAGCAAGTAGGCTCCAGCAGGGGGAGCACACTTGCTTACCACTGCCCAGCTAGAAATGGCCCAAGCCAGACACAGACTGGAGTCTGCAGGACTCCAAGGAGGACTGTCCACCAGTACATTGCCCCTGGAGGGAATCCATGCCACCAGAGGAGGCCTAGAATACCCTGCCCAGATGCCAATGGACACAGTTAATGCCCTGGGTAAGTTTCCCTCTCAGTCTCAGTCGTGGTGAACCATCTAACATTTCACAACATTCACCACTTCCCATACCTTCCTAGCCTCACAGCCCCGCCCTATTCTCCCCTCCCCCCAATCTGTTCCCTAATTACGTTTGGCAGACACATTTCCAACCCTTGAATTAGCTCCAACTATACACACTAGAGCAGACTGTCTGGCTGGAAGAGTACGGCTGTGGTCACAGTTGCCTCATGAGCCTTCTGGCTGAAGACAGAAGAACAGGTGTCCACTCTGGTTTGTAGTTCACACAGGCCTCCTAGGGAAGACCCATACAGGCCCAGCAGCTACTGTGGGCTACAGGAAAGGGAGAAGAAAGAAGTGGAAAATAATGTGTACTGAAACCTTCCCCAAAGGAGCCATGAAACGGTGAAAGAGAAATCAAATTATCGCTAGACTCTTACTTGGCATTGATGAAAAAAGAACAACACACACACACACATACACACAAATAAAAGGCTTTTGCTCTTTGTAGACATGGTGCCTTAAATATATTTTCATTGTACTCATCTCCCTGTTCTCCCAACACACACACAGAAACACACACACACACACACACACACACACACACACACACATACACACAAATAAAAGGCTTTTGCTCTTTGTAGACATGGTGCCTTAAATATATTTTCATTGTTCTCATCTCCCTGTTCTCCCAACACACACACAGAAACACACACACACACACACACACACACACACACACACACACAAATCCAGAACTGTGACAGAAGATTAGTCCATGCAGCACCTGTATTTTGCCAACGGATCACTCACCTGAGCACAGTCAGGCTGTATAAGGAGAAAGATGATCTGTCTGTCTGTCTGTCTGTCTGTCTGTCTGTCTGACTGTCTCTCTACCTCCCCCATCACTCTCTCTCTCATGCTTCTTCTCTCTCTGTCATGCACACACACACTCACACACACAGACTCAGAGCAGTGACTCTCCTGAGTTTGTTGGTTCCTCCTTTTGGACAAGGTACAAGCTTGAGCACGGGGGTTGCCTGGTCAGAACAGGGGATCCAACCAAAGGGAGCACCACTCTAATAATGCAGAACAACCCTGCCTATCCCTTTCTCCAGGGCCAGACACTTTCCCTTGGGAACAACCAGCCTTGACTCCGCATTCACAAAAACCCTAGGCCAGGACACTTGGTGAAGGTGTCCAGAAATAGGTGGCTTCTCAGAGCCTGGGGTGAAAACAAGCAGAGGGTCATGGTGCCGCAGATGGTTGTCTGACCTGTGTTTGGGACAGTGTTGGGGAAACGGATGGGGTCTTAAAGGATACATACATGGATGGACTCCCTACTTCCAGCCTAGATGCTTCTGGGTGACTTGGTGGATTCTTGGGGGGGACGAGGAGACCAGATGGAAAGGGAGCACCAGCAGATGCTGGGAGAGCTGGGAAATGTGATCACACTGTGAGTACTGTTGATAGCTGGGATGGGGGATAGGGCAGACAGGCTGGGTGTATGTGAGTCGGAGTGGGTATATACCTCTCAGATATTCATCTTCTGTATGACTCCAAGTGTCCTCACATACCTAGTGGGCTCTTCTGGGACCCTCTTCAGGTGAAAGGGTGACCAAGCACAGAAGACAAGGGCTCACACAGCAAGGAGGGCCTATCTTCTGCATCCAACACCCACCACCCCCAGAAAAAAGAAAAAGACTCAAAAAGGCAGGTGTGGAGATGCTATTCCCCACCTCTGATTAAAGCCACCAGGTTCCCACCAGAGAGAGGAAGGATGTAGATGTGTGGCTGTGTGGCTCCCACTGCTCCAGGCCAGGTGCTTTGTGGCACCCCTCCTCACCCATTCCTGCATCTCCCTGTTTCCTGGGACATGGCCACTAGGGATGGGGGTGGGATCCCCAGGTCAACACACACCCCTACTCCTGACCCCTGGGGCACGTTTGTGAGAAGGCCATGGCAGACTGAGGGGTGGGGGAGGGTGGACTCGAGGAGGAGACAGGAAAGGGGAGTCAGGAGGTGCAGGTCCGGGTCAGTGGTTGGTTGGCCGGAGTGTTTCCAGGCTGTGGGCCCTCAGAGCCACCACACATGTGTACTAATGGGTGAAGCTGTAGGCGGTTGCTCCGGGTGCACATGGGCCCAGAGTCTTAGGACCAGAGGTGGCGACCAATTCAGGGACGCAAGCCGGCCATGGGTGTGCCATCTCCTCTGGGCGACTGTGAGAGGCAGCTGGTCGGAGTCGAAAGTGCCATGTTTAAAATGCAATGCTGCTGGGAGGGGGGAAGAGCATCTGCGGGCGCATGGCAGGACTGCATGTGGCCTCTTCTCCTCTTCTTCAGCCTACACCACCCCCACCTCAGCCGCTCCTGTGCCCCCCTTGCGGGGATCTCAGTCTCAGGGCCACCATGGCCACCGTGCCTCCGCGTGGCTGCCCGTGGCGATATGCCTGCTGCGCCAGCTCCATGTGCTCTGTGCTCCCCACCAGAACCTGCAATATGATCAGCGAGGCTGCCAGCTGATGAAGCCACTTGTCCTTGTGTATACTCGCTCTTCTCTCTGCTCTCTCTCTGCTCCCACTCCTCTCCTGGGCTGTGTTGCCCCCGCCAGGCATGCCCACTGAAAGATTAAAAATTAGAGATACATTTTACAATTGCTCACTGCTGATTTTGCTTTTGTAAACTTGCTCGCCCTAGCACTAAACCCCCTCCCTTCTGGAAATAAGGAATTGAGTAAAGAGTCTTGGAGCCCAGATGCCGGCCCCTGGACAAGGTCTGTGGTCATAAATAAAGAACAAACAAGTAAATTCCCCAAGTGGTCAAATGGGACCTAAGAATGGGACCCAAGATAAGGACCCAAGATAAGGGCCCAAGATAAGGACCACCAGCAAACTAGGCCAAATGTTAATCAATCACAAGCTTGTAACTATGTAAACTCCCCCCCCCCCAGGGTGACCGCTCCCCCTAAACTTGCCCTGAGCCAACTGTTTTAAACTTCCCCGCGTAGTAAAAATGATTGCTGGAGTACATAGTGACTTTTAAACGGGCCAATCCTGGGGACACCTGGTGTTATATGCTAATCTTGTGGATTTTGCCTTTAAGAATGCCTGTAACCGCTTCTCCGGGCTCTCTCCTGTGCCGAGGCAGAGAGATGTTTGCGCAAACACTGAATAAACTCATGCTTGTTGCATCTACTGGTTTGGAACCTTGGTTTCTGGGGCACCCTCCCATTGAAGAAAATATCCCAGGAGTCTGGGGTCTTTCATTTGGTGCATTGGTCAGGAAGCCGGCGCCCCCAGACCCCAAATTCCAGGACCGGTAGGAGGTAAGATAGAGCTTTTATGTTTCGCATCTTCTGTGTTTGTTATCTCTGTTCTGTATTCTGCACTCTGGGATCCAAAGAAAAGTGCCTATACAGAGTCTGTATTGAGGTCAGTGGGGGAGGCAGACGTGCCCTGAAACCCCTGGCCCGGCTCGGGCACACATGCCCTTGAGGTTTGCTTGGGCCTACGGGCCCTTGAGGTTTGCTCGGGCCTATGTGCCCTTGAGGTTTGGGGGGGAGGAGGGAACGTGGAGTCTCTCTCCTTCCCGTGTAGAAGGAGGGGACGTGGAATCTCTCTCCTTCCCGTGAACTGGAGGAAGGGGGGAACGTGGAATCTCTCTCCTTCCCGGGGAGTTTAGCCGTGGTGGGCCACTCCCATCTGAAGTTGCTTTCTCTGTTTGCAGTTGTTCGACTGCCGCGCAGCACCTGTCTGGTTTCCTCTGTTTCTGTTTGGTGTTAATTGTCTCTGTTGTCTGTTTTGTTGTCCTTAAAGGGATGGGGCAGCAACTAACAATCCCCTTAAGTCTGACTTTAGGTCACTGGAAGGAAGTTACAGCCCAATCCCAGATTGTCAGGTTTTAGGAACTTGCTTGTTTGTCAATTATGAAATTGCCACTGACCACCTGCGAGTGGCCCCAGTTAGATCTCAGCCTCGGGCCTTGGCTTGGGGGATCTGAGCATGGGGGAGAACCTGTCAGTCTGAGGGGATGGCCGCTGGGGACTTCTTTCCCTTGCCCCAAGATGACTGGCAATTCTCCTCCACCTTGGAAGGCCCCTGGGTCAACGCTTGCAGGAATCTAAAAAAAAAGAAAGAAAGAAAGAAAAGAAAAAAATCCTCCGGAGGTGAGTGGGGGTGTTGAGTCCCCTGCTAAGTGAATGGTGGTGAGATGTCGTCCCATTCACTGAGACCTGATTTTGTCTTTGTGGCCACTTGTCTGTCTTGTTTACTTTGGTGTGTTTGTTTTATGTTTTCTGGGGTAGGGAAGTTCTGGGTGAGTGTGGCAGGCTCACTCAGCCGACTCTGGATTCAGCTTGCTGAGTGGGAGCAGCACAGAGTTCCGGTAGGGATAAACTGGGGCCCATTAGTCCCCAACTCACCCTTCAGTTCTTGTCTAGTTCTGTTTTAGAATTGGTACCAGTTTAAATGTGGATCCTTGGTTTTTGTGTTTATCTGTGTTTTTGTTATTTATTTATTTTAACATGTCTGGGGGAATAAAAGTTCCAGCTGGGTTCAGTCACAGACCTGTTATGCCCACCCTCCCTGTGAGGCATGGAAGGTTACTGGGCTAGTTTGGTTCCCTTCAAGCCTCAGGCTGCATTTTCTCCTTGTGCAGGCTGCCAGCAGCGAGGGTGTAAAAGGCTGTGTGCCTGGTTTGGACTTTTTCAGCTAGTCCTGACAATGTAACAATTTGTAAAGTGCTCTTGTCTAAAATTGGATTAAAAACATTCTGGCCAGTTTAGTTTTAGGTGACCCCCTCCCCCAGCCCTCCTCCAACAGAAGGGATTCAAAAGACTAATTAGTGACTTGCCTTGCTAGATAAGCAAGCTCTGGGAAAATAAAGCCCAACATAGGTACCTAGTTAAAAAAAAACACTATCTTAAATTTTTGTTTAAAAACTTTAGAAGGTGTACGTACGACTGATTTTGATTTTTGCGTGCTTTAAGATCTGTGTGAGTGTTTTGTGTGTGTCTGTGAACGTGTTCAAAGATAAGAATTGTCAGCATGCTGTAAAAATTGGGTGAGTTTTAATTTAAAAATTCAAAAGGTTATGAGGTTTGGACATTACCAAAAATTTTAAAGAATCTTCATATTGTTTTAAATGACTTTTTAAAGATTCTTTAACTTGCAAATTACAAAATCTGGTATTTTAAAATGCATAAGACTGTTTATACTGTAATCAAGTTATCTGGCTTAGCAAAAATGCATTGGCAGTTTGGGATTTAGTTCCCTTGGCTAAAATTTGGGGATAAATATTAGAAATTTAAATGCAAAGGTTAGTATAACACTGCCAAAGACAGTACCTGTTTTGCTTAAAACTGTGTATTTCATTCAAGAACCAAGAGAAGAGATGGAGAAAAACTTAGAAGCCAAAAGAAGACCTATCTTTAGGGGTAAGGGGTGAACAAGTCGAAGTGCAGTTCAGCTGGTCATGCATGGTGGGACAGGCCCTAGGAGGAATCCACGCATGGTGAAAGAGGGCAAGCTGGCACAAATGCAGTTCATCTAATGCGGGGAGCCGGGGCGAACGCCATTACAGGATGGCGCCCACTTCCTTGCAGCTTGGAGGTAAACAACTCCATATTAGGCAATGCTTGGCGGGACTGTGGGTCCCGGGCTTTGCGCATGCGCAAGCCACGTAGAGTCCCCAGCCAATCCCGTGGCACCTGGTGACGGTGGGAGGCAGACGACCAATGATAGAAGGACCCGTGTTCCTATTCCCTATATAAGCGGCCACATTTTCCTGTATGGGGTCTCTCGCTCAAGCTCTCCCATCAAAGCAAAGGCTCTCCAATAAAGTGTGATCTGAGAAGACTCCTGGTGTGGTGGTCGTTCTTCCTCGCTGGCCGAGAAGGCGTTCGCCGCAATCTAACCCTAGAGTCAGATTGGGTGTGTGCCCATTCCATAGAAGGGGCTGAGTGGCCCATCTTTGTTCTCTCTTTTCCCTGTAGACAGACACTGAAAACATGATGGTTAAAATGAGTGATGTGATGATCTGATTAGTATTGCTAAAACTTCCCCTTGGATGTGTTAACATTAAAATTAGAAAGGCCTTAAAAAGAGAGTTAAAAGGTTATTTGTATAATGTGACTTGTTTTTAATGTTTTACAATTAAGATGTTTTTAAAAGTCATAAAGATGATAAGTCTAGCTTTTTGATTCAGTTATGATGATTGTTATTTGTGTGTCTGTTTTAAAACAAGCAGTCAATAGGCAGTGAGTGACACTTGGCCTCAAGATTTCAAGGGATCTTTTCAAAATGAAAATAAAAACTAAAGTATACAATATTAAAAAAAAGATTAATAGGAGACTAAAAAAATAGGGAATGGATTTTTGGATATAAAATTTAAAAGTAAAGTTGTTTTTAACATTGGCTTCAATGTGCACAGAGGAAAAATTAGGATTACCAAAGTAATTGCTATTCCAGTTTGCTCTTATAGCTTGTTTCTTAAGTTTCCAGCAAGCCCAGAGCAAAGCACAGAGGATTCTTACAAGTTTGTCAGATGTAACTTTAATAAGTTTCAGGTAAGAGCATACTTAAAAGCTACTTCTATATTGACCACCTTGTTGCTTTTAATTGGAGTAAAATGGCCTTTTATAAGATTCATTGATCTGAAACTGGTTCAAAGCCAGCCCGGGCACAAAAAGGTCCCTGTGAGACTGTCACCTCTATTCAGCCAGCAGGGTACTAGCCCTGGACTAAAGAGTCAGGGGACAGTACTCAAGCCCCAAGCTCGAGACTCACAGTGGCAGAGTACTAGCCCTGGACTGAAGAGTTAGGGGACAGTATTCAAGCCCCGAGTCTGGGACTCAAAGTGGCAGAGTGCTAGCCTTGAGCTATAGAGCTGAGGGACAGTGCTCAGGCCCCGAGTTCAAGTCCAGCAACCAGCTAAAGGGAAATGCAAATGAGGCATTTATCCCAATGTGAAGAAGACACTCCTGGGACAAAAAGCAATGGAGGAGCATCCAGAGGCAATAAGCCACTGCTTGGATGGCAGAAATGTCAGATCCTAGAGTCATTTGTGTATGGCCCTTCAAAACTGGTCAGAGCCGGGAGGTCATAAAAAGAGTTTGTAAGCATGCCTAATGTCCATGACTATCTACCTTGTGAGGGACAGAAACTTGGCAGTCTTCTGTGATAGTAAAAAGCTAATGTTATAAAACGTGGGGGATAGTTTAAATCTCAACCCCTTTATGTGCCAAAAGCTCTAATTGGCAGCTCTAATTGAGCTGACACTAGTTACATGAATTTCACCTGCTCAGGAAAAATACAGAGAATGTGTTTCTATTGATATCTGTCTCAGGCATTGTTGGGGTCATTAGAGATCACATTCCTAAGCCATCTAGGAAGATGCTTTTGCAAACCAGAGTGAAAAACAAGCTATACTGCTGTAGCCGGAGAAAAGGTCTGTGCAGTTGTCAAAAGTTAAATATTGTTCTTAATGACATCTAACCCTGATGGCTTCTTTGTAAAATAGGCTAAGGTTATATGTTCCTGGCTAGGTAGGATTAACGTCCCTGAAGTCAGCTTGAAAAAGTTACAGAAGATGGACTTTCGCCATTCTACCCCCAATTTAAGATCAAGGGTCCAGAGTCAGTTTTGGAGAAATGAGGCAAAATAGATAAAATAATTTTTAAAAAAGGCATAAAGAACAGTGTTAACTGTTGTAGGTGTTCAAGGTGTGGAGACTGCATCTGTCAGAGATGGCTACAAGACTAAGCCTTCTGAGCCTTCTGTGTCTATTTACAAAATATCTGGTTAGTAAAAAGTTGTGATTTTGGTAAATTGTCCTGGGCTATTGTTTAAAGATCTTAAAAACCAGCAGGATCAAAGCCTGCCAAGCCTATGCAGTGTATCCTTAACCAGTCTGTGTAGGAATTTACAGCCCAGCATGAGGTGTGACAGTCCCTTGGAGCCACTGAGAAACCCTGCTGCTGCTGCTGGTGCTGCTGCTGCATTCAACTACGGCCTGAAAGCCACCTGGAGGAACTCCTGCCTGATTCCATCACCTGAGTCTGCTTCCTGGTTGACTGCTGCTAAATCTAAGATCTTGTGGGACATTCTTTTGGGTGATATCCAGAAACCCTCTCTTCCCACAGTGGATATTGGGGACAAGGATATCGCTGGCTTGCTTGCCTTAGGTACTTCAGTGCATAGTGACTAGAAATGCTCTCCATGGTCACAGCCTAGTTTGGCTCTGCTATGGTAATAACCTGAGTGTGTTATCAATGGAGGTAATACTCTTAGCCTTAAAATCTAGCAAGCTTCTGCATCACAGTGGTGCCTTAAGGCTGTTCTAAGATAAAGGTTCCACAAGCCAAAGGAAAATTGGGCAGTTTTAAACTCCAGCCACAAAGATGCTCAAGGAATTTTAAAAAAAGAGGGTAGTAAAGAAAGCCTTGGAAAAGGAATTGGGGAAATTTGAAAAGTAAGAATTGTCTTTAAGACAAACCTCAGAAAGTTTAAGTACGTAGCAGATGGTATGAGTATGTCTTAAAATTGGAGATTACAAGTAAAGCTAGTATAAAATTAAGTTAACTGTGATACACGGAGTCAGGACTGGTGGGAAAAAAATGTAAGTGGCCCTGGTACTGTTAATTTTGTTACAATCGAACCTTGTATACTCAACAGACTGGTGTCTTTTGTAAAAGAAAAAGATCAGCGCAGTCCATTTATTAGTTCTGAGATCCAAATATCAAGCATTGAGAACAACTGACACCCCACAAGATAATATAGAGACACCCTAAATTTTAAGATTAAAGTTAGCCCAAAGAAAAAGGAGGGAATGAAAGATTAAAAATTAGAGATACATTTTACAATTGCTCACTGCTGATTTTGCTTTTGTAAACTTGCTCGCCCTAGCACAAACCCCCCTCCCTTCTGGAAATAAGGAATTGAGTAAAGAGTCTTGGAGCCCAGATGCCTCTAACTGCTTCTCCGGGCTCTCTCCTGTGCCGAGGCAGAGAGACCGTTTGCGCAAATGCTGAATAAACTCTTCTTGCTTATTGCATCTACTGGTTTGGAGTCTTGGTTTCTGGAGCGCCCTCCCGTTGAAGAAAATATCCCAGGAGTCTGGGGTCTTTCACCCACCCTGTTGCCCTACCCTGAGCCATGCCCTTGGCCACTGCTGCCATGGGAGTGTGCCTTGGGCCCGGCTCCCTCCTCCTCGTGCCCCCTCCCCCTCTTCCCCTCGGGCCTGGCCCTCACCCCTGGCTGCAAGCCAAGCCCTGACTGGGACCAAAGGCTTCCAGGCCATGGAAATTATAGCCTCTCCTCAGCTCATCACTCCCTCTCAACCCCAGTACCTGCCCAGGGTATCAAATCTCCCCTTAGCCCCACGGCTGGAGGAGACTCTCTTCCATGCCCCTCCAATCCACACACCAAAAAGGTGGTGCACGGTGACCCTTGTGTGTATGTTTGTGTATGTATGTTTGTTAGTGGTTATGTTTGTGTGTGTATGTTTGTTTGCGTGTGTTTGCATGTGTGTGATTATTGGGGATAACTACCTCTCAATGACTCAGAACATAGTACCCTTTTAGATGAGTCAGCACACAGTACACTTCAAAAAACAGCACAAAGCACCCTGTGTAAAGGACTCAGCACACAGCTCCCTTTGAAGGACTTAGCATATAGTAAGTACCCTGTGTAGAGTACTCAGCAAACAGCATCCTTTGAAGGAGGGAGTCCATAGCCCACAAGGTAATGGACTAAGTGCATGGCATGCTTTGAAAAACTCAACGCTACCATTCTTTCCCAGGGACTCAGTGCATAGCACCCTGTGTTGAGATCACACACAGCCCCCTTTGAAGGGCTGAGGATGTAGCACACTGTGTAAAATAGTACACAGCACCCTTCAAAATACTCAGCACATAGCACAATTTTGAAGGACTCAGCACATACAACCGGGTGGAAGGACTCAGCACATAGCACCATTTGAAGGACAGTACAGAGCACCCTGTGTAAAGGACTCGGCACAGAGCACTTGAAAAATTCACCTTATCCATCTCTTCTCAAGGGCTCAGCACACAGCAGTACCCTTTGGGATGAATTAGTACACTGCATCTTTTGAATGACTCAGCATACAGTAGCTGTGTAATGGACACAGCGCACAGCACCCTTTGAAAAAACCACCAGGGCCCACTCTTCTCAGGGATTCAGCACATAGCACACTTTGGGATGACTCAGCAAACAGGACTTTTTGAGGACTCACACAAAACCCCCATGTCGGAAGGACCCAGCAAACAGACCTTGTGAAGGACTCAGCACATAGCTGTATGTCACAAGTTCAGCTTTCATTAGAATTAGGATGCTTTCTTCAGTATCACCATTCTTCAGAAACACTTGACAAATCCTACTAGTTCATATTTAGCTAAACTGGGGGAGGGTCAGCTGAGGGTCTTGAACTAAAAGCTTGGGGGTCCTGTCCCTGAGCTCTTTGGTTCAATGCTAGAGCTCTAGCACTTGTAGGCACAGCTACAATATTTTTTTGTTTATTCTTTGACAGTTCTTACGGTGATTAGGAAGGCCAACTTGGGGTATCCGTGAGAAAAGGCTCTTAGCTCAGCCTGGAGCTGACCTCTCCCTTCCTTGTGCCTCTGGGAGCCGGGCCTCCTGGAGCTCTCTTGGCCTAGGGTGGAACATACCTGCTCTGGCATCAGCACTCAGGGTGAGCAAAAGTCAGCTTGGCCCTGGTCACTTCCCCCAATTGAATTCTAGAGGACGATGACACGGGGCTGCATGTCCCGCGTCTGGCCAAGAGGAGGCAGGAGTCACCCACCATAGGGATTGTACCTGTGAGTTATGTTTACTCTTACTGCCCTGGGGCCCCCGTCGTGCTATGAAGCCATCCTGGACAGGAAAATCCTTGAGACTCTTATATAAAATTAACCATCAAAATCAAGTGGGGTTGTGGCTCAAGTGGCAGAACACTAGATTGAGCAAGAAAACTCAGGGATAGAGCCTAGGCCCTGAGTTCACACACACACACACACACACACACACACACACACACACACACACACACTCACACACACACACCACATGCATGCAAAATCAGAGATTTCTACAGTGCAATCTTTGGGTATTCTCCACGTTTTCCCCACTAAGCCTCACGGGGGTTGACCTAGGTGTTGGATGCATACAAAACCACCTGGCATCTTTAATTTTGGGAAACAGTATGGCTAGAAGGTCAGCCTTCCCCATCCCAGCTACTTGATTGGGTTGTGGTCTATCCAGGCCCTTTGGGGCTCCTTATACAGACTCGCCAAGATTCCTTCAAAAGGCATCACATGCTGGGCACTCGTGGCTCATACCTGTCATCCTAGATACTCAGGAAGCTGAGATCTGGAGGATTATGGTGCCAAGCGAGCCTGGACAGGAAAGTGTGTGAGACTCTTATCCTCGATGAATTATCAGAAAAAAAGAAGTGTCGCTGTGGCTCAATTGGCAGAGTTCCAGCCTTGAGAAAAATAGCTCAGGGACAGTGCTCACAACCAACAACAACAAGGAGAGGCATTGCATGTTGGCTTTGGGATTGATATGGGTCAAATATAATTGGAATTTTCAAGTGCTCCAAGACAAAGCAGTACCTCCTTTAGTCCTGTGTTATTCTATCTCATCTCACACTCTGGCTTTGGCCATGCTTTGGTTATCATGACTCTGGCTTGACAGGAGGGCTCCAAGGAGGAAGATCTCAGAGCAATCATCCCCACCACATCCTTCTGCCCTGCTCGATCTGTGGCTTCTGCTCTTTGCTACAGAGCATCTTCTTGGAATCCATGCATGAGGTCATGGCCACCAACATTATGGTGAGTGTGAGTCTGGCCTAACTCAGAGCAGTCAGAGATGGAAGTTGGTCTGGGACTAGGAGCTTCTACCCTGTGTGTGGGCTGAGGCCAGGGCCTACATTTATTCATCCTGAGCATTGAAGAGGTGATGAGAAAGTGTAGAATCCACATTGAGTCAGTTAAGTTTGGAATCTAGAGGATCACTTGTGTGAGGTAGGCTGTGGTGTCAGGGGGCCACTGTTCTTGGTACTCCTCTCTCGAGACTCCCCCGTCCCTCTCTCATCCCTCAATGGTAGAAGAGAAACTTCAACTAAGTGTGTCCAAGAGGGGACAGGGGAGTATTTCTGTGTGAACCAGACTGTGCTTCATATTCATCCTAGCCCCTACTTCCTATTTATCTGAGGAATGGCCATATGGGTTTGGGAGGTGGGGGGAGGAATTATCCTAACTGAGAATGTGGCTCACTGCTAGATGGTCGCCTAGCATGACTGAGACCCTGAGTTCAATTCCATATAGAAAAAGCTGGAAGGGGAGGTGGGGTTCAACTGGTAGAGTGCCAGCCTTGACCAAAAGAGATCAGGGACAGTGGCTAGGCCCTGAGCTCAAGCCCCAGGACTGGAAGAACAAATCTTTGTTGGAGGCTTTTCTTCCCTTTGAAAACAATTTATTCTTTGTGATAAGCATAACATGGGCCTCTTCTCTGGCCACCAATGGGCCATTAGATGTCCCTTGAATTTGGACCGCTTCCTGGCAGCCTCTGCCCTACCTGGCCCATAGTTTACCCCCATCTTGTGGCAGATGGAGGCCTGAGAGAAGGCCACCTGCCACCTAATTCTGGTGGCTGCCGAGGCTTTTGAGAGTCAGCATGTCACATAGAGAGTTATCATCCACATCAGTCTACAGAAGAAAGGGAAGGAGTGCTCCTTGCCTGAGACCTCAAGCTGTAGGCGGCTCTGGATGTGAGGCATCTGCCACAGGATGTGCTCCATGGGGGAGTCATCTATGGGGTTGGAACCCCGACCTCTCCTCTGGCAGTTTCCAAGCTGACTTGAAGTTACAATTCTTCAAAACCTTTCTGCTCCTCCCTCATTTTGCCCACCCCAGAGCCTGAGGCATCTGAAGCAGTGGTGGTGGGGGCAGGAGCTCAGCCTGTGCTTGCTTCTGGAGCCGCTGTCCGTGCCTTCCCCTGCGAGGACCCACAGCAGTTCCTGCAGCTCTCTCTTCTTCTCCATCTTCTCCTGGGAGAGCCAGCACACATACTCGGCTTTCTCCTGACACAGCTCATCCAGGACAAACATCTGCTCTTTACATGCCATGAAGGACTCCTCGATGGTGAGGATGTGTGCCGACAGCTGGCTACATTGATGGTGGAGCTCATCCACTGGACTCTGGAAGTCCACCTCATCAGACAGGTCCTGGATGAAGCAGATTTTCTTCTCGGATGCACGTGTCCCACTTGCCATCCCCACGCCAGCTGTGATGGCAGCTCACAGTGCAGGGGGCCTGTGGCTCCAGCTCTGTCTGGCACTGAGCTGCAGGTGGGCTGGACACCTGCAGTAAGGCTGCTGCCCCTGCAGCAGAAGATTTCCCCTGTGGATCTCAGCCTCTGAGAGGGCTCGCAGATCCATGTCCCTCTAGGTCTGGGGCATGTCTCAATCCTCTGGGATGGTCATGTCGGGGGGAGTAACCTGCTCTCCTTTTCTTCCCCAGGACTCACACTTTCCACTTCCCCAGGGAAAGCCAGGAAGCTCAGCTGGACTTGGAGGCGCTCCTCTTATGGTCTGGTCACTTCCAGGCACTTGAGAGTGTACCGCCACTTTGGGGGCACCACCTGGCCCCCCCAATTGTTCGGGCCCTACACTTGCTTCAGCAGCTCCAGCAGCTGGGTCTGCATCTGCAGGTGCTGCTTCAGGGCCTCCTTCTCAGAGTTCAGCCGCTCATTGGAGGCAATGTGCTGCTCACAGGTGTCTCTGAGCACCTGCAGCTGGGCCAGGGACTGCTCCTGCTGCTCCTGCAGCTCCCATGATGCTTGGCCCTGTCTCTCTCTCTCTCTCTCTCTCTCTCTCTCTCTCTCTCTCTCTCTCTCTCTCCCTAACTCTTTCTCCCTCTCTCTCTCTCTCTCTCTCTCTCTCTATCTATCTTTCTCTCTCCCTCTCTCAGCCACCTCTTTCCATTCCTCTATCTTCTCCTCTGAATGGTCTAGGTTTCCCACAGTTCTTTCTTCACCTGTTGCTCTGAGTCCAGGATGCTGGTGAGCGCCTCCTTCTCACCGCTCGCCTTGTGGAGAGTGTTCCACAGCAGGGCCAGCTCTTCCTCTGTCTATGGGTCACACACAAACACATGCACCTTGTGGGGTCTAGGGTATCTCCTGCAGATCCTTGGCCTTATCCTCCAGTCACTGCAGTTGCTACTGCTGCTCTGTGTTCTGGAGACAGAGCTTCTGGTTTTCCTGGACCTGGATGTGAACTTGTTACTCCAGTTTTTTCAACTCCTTCTCTGTGCAGTAGGCCTAGGCCTGCAACACAACTGCAGCTCCACCTGAGATGGTCCTGCGGGGGGCCATGGCTCTGTCAGCTTCGTTCTCAGTTCCCCCCAGCTCATTATCCAGCACCTGCCTCGTCCTTCTCTCCTCCTCTATCATTTGGTTCACCTGCTCGTTCAGCCACTGAATCGCCTCTTTCCATGCGGACCTCTCAATGCTCAGGTCCTCTGTGAACGTGTCTCTCACCAGAATTGCTGAGGTCACCATCCAGCTCAGGTGGTCCAGTAGTCTCTTCAGTAACTCATGCGCCACCAGCACTAGTTGGAACTTGCAGATTCTGTTCTTCTGGTGCTGTTCTCTGTCCAGAGCACTTCCAGCTTCTCCTGCAACTCTGTGTTCACTTGCTGCAGGTCATCGAAACTTCTGGTCTTTTCCTCAAGCTGAAGGGTCACATCATTCAACCGTTCAAAGAACATTTCAGTCTCCTTCTGTGCAGCAGTGTCCGTAGAAGCCACCATATGCAGCTCTGCTACACACCACTCTGCAGCCTGCAGGTGGCTGGTAAGAGCTTCGTGCTCCCATTATCTATCATTGGCCACCTGCTTCACTTGGGCTGGTGCAGATTGTAAATCTCTTTCTGGTGAAACCAACCTCTGTATGGGTGACTTGTGGATTTCTAGCTCTGTTTGTGGTGCTTTATGTAACTGGGCTATCTTCTCCCTTTCTTTCTCTAGTCGATCCTGCAGGTCTGTCTTCTCCTGCTTCAGTGGTGGAATCTTGGCACTGAGTGCCTGGTTTTTTCTTTTGCTGCAGTCCAGGGTGAGCACCACGTGTCACTAGCACATCTGCAGATCCTTGATGGTATCAGGACCCTTGAAACTATGGCCCCTGGTGGCTGTGCCTGTGTCCAAAGGCAGGGGAGGCCCATGGTCTGCATCACCTTTGGCCAGACCCTCTGTTGAATCACGCTCCCCAGTGGTGTTTGTCTTGGGGATCCCTCCCTTTCCTGTGTTCTTTTTTTTCTCGAATGTTGCAGGTCTGATGGGAGGATTCCTTTGCTGCTGCTCTGGAAGTAGTTTCTTGCCTGTAGCTCTTTCATGGAGTCCTGTTGTTTCAGACATCTGACCACTGGGATGGGAAAGATGGGCTGGCCATGTTCCCAGGCTCTGGGAAATCCTCTATTCTCCCACTCACTGATTAGGATGTCAATTTTCTATTCTCCTCCAAAGTCTCCTCGAGTCTCCTGCTCACCACTCAGCCACCTCTACCTTCCTCAACTGCTGGTGGTAGTGTCAAACACCAAAGGGAATCCTGGTGCTGAGCATCATGGAATGTGGGTGTGGCCACCATTCTTGTATCCCATTGGACAGAAAGAAACGTGAAAGAATGGGGGTGTGGCCAGAATCCTGTGATGCAGGCAGCATGGATGGATTCAAGATGACAGCGGCTCCCCCAACCCCTTTCCAAGGGAACTTTGTCCAATCCAATTGGGGACAAGAGGGTGACCTGTTTTAGCTGGATGGCTGCACATATTGTTTTGTATGTCTGTTTGTTGCCAGTCCTGAACCTGAATTCAGGATCTGGGCACAGTCCATGAGCTGCTTTTGCTTAAGGCTAGCCCTCTACCACTGTAGCCATATGGCTCTACTTCTGGCTTTGCTGGCACTGAAGGTGGAAAGGAGTCTCAAGGACTTTCCTGCCTAGGGTGACTTTGACTATGATCCTCCTATCACAGCCTTGTAAGTATCAAGCAGGACTGCTGAGAGCCACTGGTGACTGCCTAATCACTGGTTTTGCTGATGTTCTTGGACAGACAGGTGAGTTCCCTATCCTCAGGTTTAAGTGGTGGGAGATGGAGCCTATAGTTCGAATCCTGGTCCTGCCATCTCCAAATGGGAGAAGATCCTAAATAACTCATTCCTATCCATATGAATACCAGTGGAATGTGATGTATGTCATGATTGAATGGGCCATTCTTGAATGATTCTAGGATATAATTATACACAATTATATTATAAGACACTGATCAATTTTAATTAATACATCATGAATCATTTAAACAATCACATTCATTAAATGGAAGCATAATGAAATACCTAAGAATTGGGCATCACATAGTATAGAAATGCCATTTTTCTGCCAAGACATTCTTTAGTTAATTGGTATATACCATTTTCTGAATGTAGTTTGGTATATGAAACTAGGATATATTATACCTGACCTGATAATAAATTATTCAGTTTTTATCAGAAATGCTTATATCCAAATGTAGAGGGTAATCCAAATTATGTATATTTGAAGACAATGCTTGGTTAGTCCTCTTCTCACATTACCCATTCCCTTCTTAAGAAAAATACACTTGTAAGGAAATGCTTAGAATGATTTGGAGTAATTGGTTGACTTCAAACCAGTGAGTTACTCTATGCTGAATTTTGTTTACTTTATATCCAGAAAAGCTGAATTCTTGCTTTATCATCTTCCTTAGGCTTTATACTCAGATTTAATCTCTGATAGGTGACAAATAAAGATATAAATATTTTTTAACAGTAGCAAAATTCAAGCTGAGGAATCTAGGTACAATGATACTCATGCAGATAGGCCTCATCAGTCATGAGACCATGATATCAAAATGTTAAACAATGCTTACTGGTGTCATGCTTTTGAGATTTTGTGTATTATAAACAGTGGTTATTAGAATTTTTTGTAATCAACATCATTTCATGGGATGGGAACTGAAGTGAGACAATATACTCAGAACAAAATTTAACGAGGCATCCAAAATTAGTTACTAAGATATACATCATGTAACACAATGTTTTAAAAATGCAAGCTAAAGGAAATAATTAATGAAAAAAATAAACATTTACAATAAATACAGAATCAGTATGAGTGATTTTACTTTTACCCCAGTTGCAATACGGCTTACATGATGATTTTTCTGGTTATATGTTTAGTTAGGTCTTGATATTTAGTTGGAGAAGTTCTTTCATATATTCATATGTCAGATCGAAGAGGAAATGAATTCCTTGCCAGAGTTAAAACCCATAATAATTTTCCAGATGTAAACTGATACTTTGCCAAAGTTTCAAATCCGCACGAGTAACTTGGGATCTTTTTTGGATCTAAACAAATAGATATGCAATTTTGTCAGTACTAGAAAGATTTTGACCAACATTTATTAAACTACTATTTTCCAGAAACTACTTCTCTCTTTTCATGAGATTTTTAATTTCATTCATATCATGAGTTGATGTTTTCCTTTAGATAAGCTACATTCCGTCTTCTACAAAGTGTAATTTGGAGTAGTTTAAAATTATGTACACTCATGTAAAATACTCAGATTCTACTATTTGCATATTTTTTCTTGTTAAATTAGTAGAAATTAGTTCTCAATATGGATACTTTTGGAGTTATTCATTACATTTCTGAATTTTTTAAGTATGTCTTGATTTTGTTATTTTATTCTTTTAAATATGTGCAGATCTCACTCCGCATACAGTCACAATTGTTTTATACAATTTGATCCATTCAAGGGATTTGCTATATTAAGTTCATCTAGATGAATTTAATTACAAATTAACACAACCGTATTTCTGAGACACAGTTATCTTTATGGCTCTACGCCATGTTAACATGTGTTTGAAGTTATTGTGCTTAAAAAAAAAAAACTGGGCACAACATGCTTTTGTTCCTGGGGGAGTTCTACTTTGTTAGTTGTTTTTCCAGTTGTGACTTCAACATATGTGTGCATTTTATTTCAATTGTTTTGTGTCTATATTTTGTTTCGTATAGCAGAAAGTACAAAACGAATCAATGATTTAGAACTTTTCCAAATAGAATTCTAAGATAGACACTTGAAATTTTGTGACAACTGGGAATAGGCAGGTCTTCATACAGAGACATTGTTTGACATGATTTGAATTCTTCGTCCTTGCCGGGCACTTGTGGCTCACGCCTGTAATCCTAGCTACTCAGGAAGATCAAGGAGATCTGAGGATCACGGTTCAAAGCCAGCTCAGGCAGCAAAATCTGTGAGGCGCTTATCTCCAATAAACCACTAGAAAACCAAAAGTAGAGCTGGGGCTCAAGCGGTAGAGCACTCACCTTAAGCTGAAAAGCACAGGCACAGGGCTCTAGCCCAGAATTCAAGCCTCATGACTGACAAAAAAAATGATTGAATTCTTCCTCTTCTTGCCTCACTATTTCCAATAGTATTACTACAAAGTCACAAGTGGAAAGAAAATAATTTTCTCTGTATGAATTCAGAATTTTTGTTTCAATTGGGACACACTACACATTCATACTTCATTTTAACTTGAAAATCTTCTTTCCTTCGTTTAAAATCACAGATGTGAATTTATAATGCTAAAATAGCAGCTACTAATTTATCTGAAATGATCCAAACTATTTTAACTTCATATTATATGTAATATAGAGTGTAATAATAATAGTAAGTAATGTAGTATGTAATAATTGATGTTGGGGAAAGTCAATAACTGTGGATTTTTGTGAGATACTGAGTAATAGTAAAATTATGTATGATTCGATTAAAAAATTCACAGTTTCATCTAAAAATAAATCATACTTATAAACTAATGCTGAAAAAGTAAGATTGTTTATTGGAAAAAGAGAGAAGTTTCAATAAGCTTACTTTTTAAAAATTGTCTTAGATCTGGACTTTGTTGGCTCATGCCTGTAATCTTAGCTACCCAAAAGTCTGAGATCTGGGGATAGTGGTTCAAATTCAGCCTGGGCAGAAAAGTCTGTGAGACTCTTATCTCCAATATATCTCTTGAAAACTAGAAACGGCACTGTAGCTGAAGAGATACAGTGGTATCTTTCAGCCGAAGAGAGGAGGGACAGTGCCCAGGCCCAGAGTTAGAGCCTTACGACCGACAAAACAAGATTGACATGAATTTTACTTTATTAGTTTATGATTTTTTATTGTGAAAATACAAACAGGGGGTTTACAATTACATGAACAAGGTAATGAGTACATTTCTTTTCAAGCATTTTTGCCTCCTTGTTTCTCCTTCCCATTCCTTCATATCTCCCCTTCTACCACCCCACCAACCCCTCCGCACCAAAATTGTAAAGTTCATTTTCGACATATCTTGTACATGTCATTGTGTTAATTAGTCCACCTGTATAACAATTTGTTTTCCCCTTGCCATCCCCAAATTATACCAACATCAAAAACAGTGAAAACAGGGATTATACCATGGGGGAGGGACATAAAAATCAACAAATAAATCATGTCATAAATATGGCAGAAACAATAGCAAGAACAGAAAACAATTTGAGTCCTTATCTTAGGGTTCATTTCTCCTAACATCAACTTCTCTGACAGTTTCTGTTTGTCTCAGACATATACTAGTTATTGCAAATAAGGGAAACCATGGCACTTATGTTTCTTTGGGCCTGGATTACTTCACTTAATATAATTTTTTTCAAGACTTTCCATTTCCTAACAAATGGGGCAATGTCATTCTTTCCGATGGACTCATAGAATTCCATTGTGTATATAAACCACATTTTCTTGGTCCATTCATCTACTGAGGAGCATCTGGGAAGGGACTGTATCTGAGCTATGGTAAATAATGCTGCAATAAACATAGTTTTGTTGGTAGCTTTAGTATGGTATTGTTTGTAATCATTTGGTTAAATGCCCAAAAGTGTGAGTGCTGGGTCATCGGGGAGCTCTATGTAGTCTTTTGAGGAAGCTCCATATTGCTTTCCAAAGTGGTTGAACAAGTATACAGTCCCACCAATATCCCCACCAGTTTCTGTTGTTATTAGAGTTCTTGATTATAGCCATTCTAACTAGGGTGAGGTGGTATCTCAATGCTGTTTTGATCTGCATTTCTTTTATGGCTAGGGAGTTTGAGCATTTCTTTGTGTGTCTATTCCTTATCCTTATTTCCTCTTCATGGAAGTTTCCCTGTAAGTCATTAGCCCACTTATTTATTGGGGAGTTCTTTCTTTGAGGATTTGTTGTTGGGGGATATAATTTTTTGAGTTCCAGGTATATTTTAGATATAAGACCCTTGTCTGTTGTATGGCTAGTGAAGATCCTCTCCGAATCTGTGGGCTTTCTATTGATCTTGCTAGCTTTATCCTTTGCCAGGCAGAAGCTCTGCAATTTCATGAAATCCCATTTGTCCAACCTTTCTTTAATTTTTGGTGTTTCTGGGTCTCTATTAAGAAAATTTCGGTCTGTGCCAAGGAGACCTAGGGTTTCTCATATTCCATCCTGTAATGTTTTCAGGGTGTCTGCTTTGACTCGAGGTCTTTGATCCATTTGGAGTTGATTCTGATGCAGGGTGATATATAAGGATCTAGCTTTAGCATTCTACAAGTGATTAACCAATTTTGCCAGCACCATTTACTGAACAGGCTGTCTTTCTTCCATGCTGTTTGTTTTTTAGTTACCTTATCGAAGATTAGGTGGCTAAAGGTCTGTAGGTTCATTTCTGTGTTTTCAATTCTATTTCATTGGTCCTGAGGTCTGTTCTTGTGCCAATACCAAGCTGTTTTGATTACTATGGCTTTGTAGTAGAGTTTGGAATTTGGTAGTGATATTCCTCCAGCACTGTTCTTTCTGTTAAGGATCATTTTTGCTATTCAGGGTCTTCTATTGTTCTGTATGAATTTTTGGATTGCCTATTTTGTTTTCTTGAAGAATGAGTTTGGAATATTGATAGGTATCACATTGAATTGGTAGATAGCATTGGGAAGTATTGCAATTAGCACGATGTTGATGCTTCCAATCCAGGAGCATGGGAGGTTTTTCCACTTTTTAAGTTCCGTTTTGACTTCCTTTTTCAGGTTTTTAAAGTTTTCATCATAAAGGTCCTTCACTCCTTTGATTAAGTTAATTCCTAGGTATTTCATTTTTTGTGGGGCTATTATGAATGGAGTTGCTTTCCTGATTTCATCCACACTTCTCACTGTTGGCCTGCAAAAAAGCCATTGATTTTTGAGAGTTAATTTTATACTATGCTTCTTTGCCAAAGTTTTGAATCAGCATGAGTAATTTGGGAGTGGAGTCTCTGGGATTTTTTAAATACAAGACCATGTCTTCTGCAAAGAGGGAGTCTTTTACATCATCTTTCCGTATTTGGATCCCTTTTATGTTTGTATCATGTCTTATTACTGTAGGTAGGCATTCTAATACTAAATTGAAGAGTGTGGGGAGAGTGGACATCCTTGTCTCGTTCCTGAGTTAAGAGGAAATAGCTTTTGTTTTTCACCATTATAATGCTGGAAGTAGGTTTGTCATATGCAGCCTTTATTGTATTGAGGTATGTTCTCTGGGTTCATAGTTTTTCCAGAGTCTTCATCATAAAGGGGTGTTGGATCTTGTGAAATTCTTTTTCTGTATCTATTGATATATCCATGGGATTCTCATCATTGCTCTTGATGATGTGATGAATTATATTAACTGATTTGCATATATTGAACCGCTTTGCATCCTGTTTGATCATGGTGTGTGATTTTTTGGATGAATTGTTGAAGGCCAAAATTTTGTTGAGAAGATTTGCATCAATGTTAATCAAAGAAATGGGTCTATAGTTCTCTTTCTTTGATGAGTCCCTGCCTGGTTTGGGATAACGGTTATGTTGGCATCATAGAATGGATTTGGTAGTGAACTTACTCTTTCAATTTTTTTGAATAGTTGGAGGAGGATTGGTGTGAGCCCTGCTTTGAATGCCTTGTACAATTCCACTCTAAATCCACCTGGTCCTTGGCTTTTCTTAGATATGAGGTCTCTTATTGCTGTTTCCATTTCTATGCTTGATATGGACATGTTAAGTTGATTTAAATCATTTTGTTTGAGTTTCAGCATGTCCATTTCTGCCAGGTCTCAAACTTATTAGCATAAAGTTTTGAGAAGTATTCCATTATAATGTTCTGATGGTGATGTTCCCATTCTCATCTCTGAGTTTGTTAATGTGGGTGTGTTCACTTCTTTTTCTGATAAGATTTGCTAAGGGTCTGTCAATTTTGCTAATTTTTTCGAAGAACCAACTCTTTGTTTTGTTGATTATTTTTATGGTGTTTTTGGATGATAATTTAGTTAATTCTAATTTAATTTTAATTATTTATTTCTGTCTACTGGATTGGGGTTTATTTTGCTGATCTTTCTGAAGGAGGTTAAGATGTCTTATTAAATTGTTGGTTTCAGATCTCTCTAACTTGTTGATGTAAGAATTCAGAGCTATAAACTTGCCTCGGAGTACTGCCTTTGCTGTGTCCCAGAGGAGCTGGTAATTTGTGTGTTCATTTTTGTTGAATATCATTAACATTTGCATTTCCTTTCTAATCTCTTCCATGACCCACTGGTGATTCAGCAGTGTGTTGTTCAGCTTCCATGTGTTACAGGACTGTCTTTGGGCGCTTTTCATGTTGAGTTCTAATTTTATTCGCTTAGATGCCATTTCTTGGCCATTGTCTTGTTAGTTTTCTATGTGTAGGATATCTTTAAGTACCTTTGTAGGTCTGGTTTTGTGGAGATATATTGTTCAATTTTTCTTTGCTATGAACAATTTTTATTTGATCTTCAGTTATGAAGGAGAGTTTAGCTGGGTACACTGTTCTTTGTTGTGGTTTTTCTTTAGGGCATGGCATACATCATTCCAGGCTCTTCTTGCTTTCATCATATCTGCTGAGAAATCTGAGGATATTCTAATTGGTTTCCCTGTATAGGTGATTGGTCTTTTCTCCTTGACAGCTTTAAGGATCTTTTCCTTGGTCTGAATTGATCTTGTGTGGATTATAATATGACGGTGACATGTCCTATTCTGTTCTGGTCAATTTGGGCTTCTGAAAGCATCTTTTATCTGAATAGGCCATAGGCCTATCTTTTTGCATGTTTGGGAAGTTCTCTGCTAGGATTCTGTTAAATAAATTTTCTAGACCATTAACTTCTGTCTCTAGGTGCTCCTCTATATCCATTATCCTCAGATTAGGCCTTCTGATGGTGTCTTCCAAATATAGAATAGATCTATAATATTTTTTGGATTTATCTTGGATATTTGTATGTTATTTCTCTATAATATCTAGGCTGTCTTCAGTCCCTGAGATTTGATCTTCTGCCTGGTCTAACCTGTCAAGAATTTCTATTTGTTTTTAATTTCTTTTCCTTTTATCTGGTCGGCTTTGATAGCTTCAAATTCTTTGTTGGAGCTTTGGTTTAGATCTTGTATGAGCTTCACTTCCTTAATTTGGTGTTCAGTGTTTATTCTCAGATCACTTAGCTGATTGGTTATGGTTTCCTTGGACTCCCATTCCTTCTGGCAGGCTCTATTCTGCATTCCCTTTGTGGTCTCCCTGAATTGTTCCAGCTGTCTCTTTATAGATTTTTTGAATGCCTCTATTTCTCTCTGTCTATTCTGATCATGCTCTCACAATTCCTGTATTACTCTTTGATTAGTTTCCTCAAATTAAAGCAATTCCTGTAATTCTCTATGACGGTTCTCAGCCTGCTTATGCAATTCCTGTATTAATCTTTAAGTAGCTTCCTAATGCTCACAAGATTCCTGTAATACTATTTGGATTGCCTCCTCTTGGTCCCTATCACGCTTACACTGAGACCTTTGCAAATTTTCAATAATTTCATTCACCATGTTTACCAGTAGTGTTTGTAGAGCTGTTGGGGGAACTATTAATTATTATTACTATCATTAACTATTATTATTATTATCATTAACTATTCTCTCACATGATTATCATTAGTGGAAGTTCAGATACCTGGACTTGCCATTTTTCTTGTGTTTTTCCGGCTTGTTCTGCCCATTTGGTATGAAAGTAATAGCAATTTTGTGCTTGAACACTATTTTAAGGTAAGCATCAGCTAGAGTCCTTCAGTTGCACAACCAAAATGGCTGCAGATACAATCTAGTTCAACAGATACAATCTATTCTAAATCAAACAACCATGGATTAATGAGTTAAGAACAACGAGGAAGGATTTGGCAAACCAGAAATTATTAGCTTCAGGGAGAAATGTGGGGAAAAATGGGACTAGAGGGATGTGAATAGGTAAAATGAGACTAAATGTAACCAATTCCTAATCTCTGAGAGGGAAATGGATTGGACAGAATCATAGGAGAGAAATTTTTTAAAAAAAGAAAAAAATGGAAAAATTAAATTTAAATTTAGGAAATGAAACACTTAAAAATTATGTAAGTTTAAAGAAATGATATTGAGAGAAGAAAAGGATAGAATGAGAGGAGGGGAGGGATAGAAAGGAAACGTGAAAACTATAAAATAAAAATTTTTAAATTAGTTAATTGAAAATTATGTAGGTATAAAGAGATAATACTGCTATTATAAAAGTTAAGCCTAACAGGTTGTGAACTGAGTAATAAATTTCTGACTTAAGTATGTACATAATGGGGGAGAAAGTCTACCAATTGATGACAGGTATGTATCTGGAGTTGAGCAGAACAGCAATTAAGTCATGCAAAAAATAAAGAAAGAGAAAAAATGAAAATAATAAAACAGGACCAAAAGGTCAAAGATATTAAACACACACACACACACACACACACTCACACACACACACACACACACACATACACACACACACACACACACACATACACCAAAAATAAAAATTATGAGAAAATAAAGATCAACAGAAAACACTTAAAAAATAAAAATTAAAAAAATGTTTAAAAAAGAGTTCTTTGGTTTTGGGTGTTGTTTTTGGAGGGGGAATGGGAAGAGCCTGTATCTCCCCTGTATCTATAACCAGTGTCTTGGTGGAGTCTCTGGTCTGCTTGTGGTGTTTGGTTTTCCTATGGCTTGATTGGTTTCTTAAGTCAGTTTGGTCAGGCAGAAAATGCCCTGTGTTAGGCAGGATTTTGTGATCCTCCTCCCAGGCTAGTTCAGTGAGAGGGAGATCTTTGAGTATCACAAAAGTGGGAGATGGCTGTTTCCTCTAGTTTGGAGATGCAGTGATGAGGCTAGGTTCTGGGTAGGGTTGAAGCCTTTCATCAAACAGTAGCTTTTCCCTAAGGGGCTAGCTCCTGAGACACTCACAGAACCCAGCTTGGAGCCATTCTCAGGGTTTATGTTTACTTAATTTCAATTGTTGTCTAGGCTTCTGTATGGTGGGGCAGCCTCTGGCTCTGTCTACCCAGTGAAGAAAGTCTCTTCCCCGAGGACAAATTTCACTCTGCCTGGGCAGAGTGACTTTCCCCTGGTGGAACTGAGCCTGGCAGGACACTTCTAGTTCCTGTGACCTGCAAAATGACTCTCTTGTTTTTCTCCAAGGCCTGAGTCGGAGTTATCTGCTCAACCGGGCCTTTGTCAGTATCAAAGATGGAGACCTCCAGTGGTGGTGAGGGGAGGGGCGGCTTTCCCACATCTGCTCCCTGAGAAGGAGTGAGGAAGTCAGTTCTACTCACACCAGATTCTTGGTTCCTGGACCCTCTCTGCTCTGAAAACTGCAGGACGAAGATATCTGCTCCTTCTCAGTTCTTGCTGGTGTTGAGTAGAATCTGCTAGTCTATTGTGTCTGGCTCCTTTGTCCTGGACTCTCTGTTGTAGGTATGGTGTCTATGGCCACCACCACTGCCACCCCAGCCCTTGCAGCCGTGGCTACTGGCAAGTGCTCAGATCTCTTTCCTTGCCTGGATTTTCCCTCTCTGGCCATCCTCTTTGTACGGTGATGGCACACTTGGGTGTGATTCTCTAGCCTAGGACTGTTCACAGGAACACTAAAACTGCTTTCTATGCGAGCACTTATTTTGAATCCAACCTCTCCTCAGCAATCTTCTTCTGAAATCCCTTAACACATTATTATGACATGATATTGTGACATAACATTGACATTGTGATATCACTGTGCCATTCTGTTTTCACAAACCTATTATGACATCAACATGTTAGAAAAGTCATGGGTTTTAGGACTTCTAGCTCCTTCCTTGAATTCTTGTCCTCATTGTAAACTAGTAGCAATTGAAATCAGACATGTGATTGTAATATTACAAACTAGTAGTGACATCACTATTCCATGGGTGACCTCATTACCAACGTGATATCACAAAGCTATTGCAGCATCACATTGCCATTGTGACATCACAATCACATTGTGACATTTCAATCGGTTATGACCTCTTAGCACCTTTGAAAAAGCATATGGCCTTTGTGACATCAAAGTTAAGTTGTTTACCCATATAATCATTGTGGTCTAACAATTAAACCATTATATTACAAACCCTTGGAGGCAGGATCACCAGTGTGACATCATTAACCAGTCCTTTCCTCATAACTTTGACACGATGCCCTTGTGATACATAGGCCTTTGTGATCTCATAATGTTTTTGACTTCATATTTCAGGTATGATGTGTGATATTAGAAATGCACTCTACCATGAAAATTATGTCATCACTGTCAGATATCATGAGTATTGTGTTACATTGTGATATCACATACCTGTTGGGAGTTCATCACATTTGAGCCAATGCATGACTTTGTAGATCTCACATTCCCATTCTGAATTCATATTCTCATTGGGAGTTAATGAAAATTGAAGTCCAGCATGCCATTGTGACATCAACAACCCAATTGTGACATCATAAACCTATTATGACCTCATCACCATTATGGAATCACCAACTAATTATTACATCAAAATATTATTATGACTTGATATTGTGACATCATATTGCCATCATTGTCCCATTCGGATTTGCAAACTGATTATGAGCTCATAAATTTTACAAATTTCATGGCCTTTGAGACTACTAACGTGAACTAGTATACATATGATGCATAAAACACAAGACAATCCAATGAGGCACATTGAAAATAACTTTATTTACACTCGAAATGTGCCTTCATTTACCTTGTCCTGGGCTGTACACTCAGTGACAAGCCAACCCAAACACCAAATCTCAGACCTCCAATGTGCAGTCACTCATAGTTAATTGGTCTGCAAAGCACCAACTCCCCAAATTATCATCTCCAAAGTTCCAAACTTCAATAGGAAAGGCTTTGTCCTTTTGCCTTACTCCCTCCTTCTTTATAGACATTCCTTCACTTCCCTTTTTCCCTTGCATCACTTCCTTTTGCTCTTTAGGCCTCTCCACTATCCACAGGCCTACACTCCTCTGGCCTGGTGGCCAATTGGCATAGTTTCCCTCCTATTCTCCCTTAAATTCCTCTTCTCCCAAATCTTTCCCCTCCTACCACTTCCTTCTCTTGATTTTCTCCAATTCCATTTCTCTGACCATGCAGCGTATACATAGGTTGAACCCCTCCATCACTCCAGTGGGTCTCCTGCCTAACAGTATTCAACCATCACTTCACAAACTGCTCGTTCCCCAATCACTTCTTCACAGCTAATCATGTGAAGATGACATCCTACCCCTTCCAACAAGATACTCTGGCCCTTTGGTAGTATGTCCCATGCACTCCAGTGGGCCAGGATATGGGGCCTCATTGATAGTGCTGCTGATTATTAGGGCCCCGCTGCTTTACACACCCCCCACTGGTTTTCATGTCCAATCAAATCCTTGATTCCTTCTTACCAGGTCCTAAAAATTCCCTTCTCTCCACCCAATGAACAGGCTTAAAATGTAAATTTAATAGAAAACAAGTAAATTATAGAAACACACTAGTTAGCAGTAGTTAACAGTAAGTCTTATCCTTAAGGGATCATCTGGGTGTCTCTGAACAGTTCATCTTGCAGCCTTCTCTGTATATTGGTCCTAGCATGACCAAGTATGGTCCTTGCCGCTTTGGTCCTAACTCAGGAGCATGATAAATTTTTACCCACACCAGCTGTCCAGGCAAGAAAGAGTGGGTGAAGTTTTTTTGTTTTGTTTTTTTTTTGTATCTCCATTTCTTAGTTTACTTCACTTACTTGAGGTCTAGCTTTTGGAATTATTGTTGAAGGAGACTTGCTATAGCATAAACTACATTACTCTCGCCAAAGAAATTTGCCTTCCAATTGGATTTAATTTCTTATTTTATATTTGAACTTATCAGTTGCCATCCCTGTTTATTTTTTAAATTCCTTGTATTATTATTTTTAAGTAGTTGTAAAAAGAAGTTCCCATTCTACAAAACAGTATATGAATACAAGGTGTCTGACAACATTGTCACCCATCCCTCATAACCCTTCCCTTCTCACACTTTTTTGTCAAAATTGAAATAGGTGATTACATATATTTCACAATATTGTGGAATTGTGATACTTAAAGTCACAAACACATTTTAACCTTGACAAGGCAAATTAGCGTTATCATGGTCTAAAATTTGTTAATCCTATGAGCTTTGACAATCCAAATTATTTTTCCCAACTCAGGTGATGTTTACATTTTTTCCCTTTTGCTTAGTGTAAGCTATTCCCTCTTTCCCTCTCATTCCTCCCTTCCCATCATTGTGTTTGGGTTACTTAGATATTTTTCTTCTATGTCCAGTGCAGCTGATGGACTACTTTGTTGTATGTTGTTCCATTTCCCACTTTTTCTGTTCCTCCTCCTGGCTTCCCTCCATTGCGTGCATATTTCTACCATCTACATAATCAAGAACATGGAGTCATTAACGGTGATACAACAAAAAGAGTGTCTGTCCTTTGTTTCTCGATCCTGTTTACTTTGTCATACCTTTTTGCATTTTGGCTTTAGAATCCACATATCAGGTAGATCCTGTGCCATTTGTCTCTTTGTTCTTGGCTTACCTCACTCAAATAAATTGGTCTAGTCCCATCCATTTCCCTACAAATGCCATCATTTTGTCCTGTCTAATGGCTGCATAGTATTCCATTGTATATAGGTACCACAATTTTTTGATCCACTTATCAGTAGTGACTCATCTGGGTTGTTTCCAAATTTTGGCTATTGTGAACAGTGCTGCAATAATCATAAAGGAGTGTGTGTCTTTGTATACTGGTTCCTGTTGTTCTGAGTAGATGCCTAGGAGTGGTATGGCCAGTTCATAGGACAGGTCGATATTTAGCTTTCTGAGGTACCTCCATACTTCTTTCCAAGTGGTTGTATTAGTATACATTCCTACCAGCAATGCAGTAATGCTTCTATTTCTTTGCATTCCTTCCAGCATTTGTCATTGGCTGAATTTAGGATGTGGGCCATTCTGACTGGGGTAAGGTGGTATCTCAGAGTTGTTTTTATTTGCATTTCCTTTACAGCCAGGTATGATGGACATTTCCTCATGTGTTTCTTTGCCGTTTTTACCTCTTCTTCTGAGAAGTCTCTCTTTAGCTCCCTTGACCATTTCAAAATTGGTTTGTTAGGTTTGTAAAGGGTTAGTTTCTCGAGTTTACCGTATATAATTGATATTAGAGCCTTGTCTGATATATTGCTGGTAAATATTTTTCCCAATTATTTGGCTTTCTTTCTAGATTGGTTGCTATTATTTATTTGTGCAGAAACTTTATTTTAAGGTAGTCCCATTTATCGAGTCATTCTCCAATTTGTTTGGGAATCTGTTCTGGAAGTTCCTGCATTTGCCTATAATTCCAAGTCTCTCTCATACTCGGTCCTGCAATAGTTTCAGAGTTTCAGGCTTGATGTTAAGATCTTTAATCCATTTTGAGTTTATGTTAGTGTATGGTGATAGGCTAGGGTCCACTTTTAGTTTTCTGCATGTGGCCAGTTTTCCCAGCACCAGTAGTTGAAGAGGTTATGATTCTTCCACCGTATGTCTTTGTCTCCTTTGTCAAATATCAACTAACTGTATCTATGTGGCTATATTTCTGGGTCCTCTAACCTGTCTCACTGATTTTTGGGTCTCTTTTTGTGCCGGTACCAAGCTGTCTTTGTGATTATGGCTCTATAATAGAGCTTGAAGTCCTGTATCATGATCCCTCCTGCATCCTTTCTTTTGCCTATAATTGTTTTGGCTGTGCTAGGTCTTTTGTTGTTTCATATGAACTTTTGGAATATTTTCTCTATTTCAGTAAAGCAAGTCATTGGAATTTTAATGGGAATTGCATTGAATATGTTTATTAATTTTGACAGTATGGCCATTTTCACCACATTAATTCTGCCTATCCAGGAACATGAGAAGTCTTTCCATTTCCTGGTATCCTCTAAGATTCCTTTTTTTAGGCTTTTATAGTTTTCATGAAATAGACCCTTTACATCTTTGGTTAGGTTACTTCCTAAATACTTTTTTTTGAGGTTATTGTGAATGAGGTTGTTCCCTTGATATACATTTCTATTTGTACTTTGTTGGTTTACAGAAAACCGACTGATTTTTGTGGGTTAATTTTGAATCCTGGTATTTGCCAATTTGGTTTATAAGCTCTAAGTGTTTGGGGATGGAGCTTTAGGGATCATTAGCTTATAAAATAATGCCATCTGCAAAAAGAGAGAGTTTATATTCTTCATCTCCTATGTGGATCCCTTCAATGCATTTTTCTTGCCTTATTACTTTGGCTAAAAATTCCAGAACTATATTGAAGAGGAGTGGAGAGAGTGGGCATCCTTACCTTGTTCCTGTTTTTAAGGGAATTGGTTGTAGTTTTTCCCTATAAAGCATAATATTGGCTTTTGATATGCCATGTAACGCTTTTATTGTCTTATGAAATATTCCTTTTATTCCTATTTTTTCCAGAAATTTTAACATGAATGAGTGCTGAATTTTATCAAAATCCTTTTCCAAATCAATGGAGATAATCATGTGATTCTTGACCTTGGATCAATTTTACATTTTACAATGTAATCCAATTGATTGGATCAATTGGATTGATCCAAACCAATGGATTGATCAATATTACATTTATTGACTTACATATGTTAAATCATCCCTGCATCTCTGGGATGAAGCCTACTTGGTCATAATGTATGATTTTTTTATATGTTTCTGGATTCTGTTGGCTGCAATTTTATTGAGGAGATTTGCATCTGTCTTAATAAAAGAGATTGGTGTGTAGTTCTTTCTTTGTTGGGTCTTTGCTTGATTTGGGGATGAATGTGATATTGGCTTCATAAAATGAGTTTGGGATTATTTCTTCTGTTTCTATTTCTCTGAAGAGCTTGAGGAGTATGGGTATTAGCTCCTCTTTAAAGGCCTTATAGAATTCTGTAGTGAATCCATCAGGTCCTGGGCTTTTCCTGTTGGAAGATTTCTTATTACTTCTTCTATCTCATTGTAGGTTATTCACATTTGTAATTGATTTATTTCTTCTTGGTTTTGTTTGGACAATTTGCATTTCTTTTTTTTCAGGCAGGAAAAGAAGTTCATTTACCAAAAGGTTGTCCCCACCATGCATGGTGGAGAAGGATGACTGAAAAGGAAGGGTTGTCGACCCACCTCTGATCCAGGACTTATCTAGGTCAAGGACAGGAAGAGGTGTGGCCAGGTGCTGGAAAATTGTGGCCACACTGGATCTGCATGTGACCTCAGGGTCTAGAACCCTCCGAAGGTCAGATGGGAGGCTTGTGACCAGAGGTGGACTAGGATGTGTCCTAGCAGAGAAGCAGAAGGTGATTGCTTCCCCGTCTGCCAGTTACCTATGTAACAGATATTGGGTGGAAACTTAGCCAAGAGGGAGTGAAGTGTCCCTGTTCAGAACTTACATTCCAGCCATTTGATAATTATGAAAAAAGGTGAAGATTCTCTCTGGCTACTTCCTGTTTGCAAGCAGCATTGACATTAAGGGTAAAAGGCTGATATGTGGTCCCATCTGGGAGAAGGCAGAAGGCAACAGCTGTCACTTGGGCATTGAGTCCTTAGATAAAGTCTGGAGGAGGCAAGTCTCTTGGATGAAGTCTGGAGAAGTTTCATGACGCATTGAGGGATTGAAAAAAAATACTAGAGAGCAAATAAATGGCAAGAGGTAGGACATGGGGCTGAAAATGTTGGTAGAAATGTCCCTATCTTCTTCTGACACCTGGAGACTAGATAGAGAAGAAGTCAAATAACAAGTACAAGAATATGAATTCCTGTCCAGTTGAAAGGTAGACAGGTATGGACATTAGATGGGCAGTGTTCTTACTTCTATTGACCTCCCAGCTCTGGTTAATTTTGATAGGGCAGGCACAAAGTGGATGATGTGATATCATCTCCTCTTATTCTTTTCCATGTTCTTTTGTTCCCCAGACTGGTTGAGTCTAGGTGCTCGTTGCTGGGATGGTTAGTCCCAGTTTGCATTCAAGGAGGCTTGAACTCAAGGCCTGAGCACTGTCCCTGAGCACTTCTGCTCAAGGCTAGCACTCTACCACTTTGAATGATGGTACCACGTATAGTGTTTGCTAGTTAGACATAAGAGGCTCGAGCCATGTTTCCAGCCTGGCTCTTTGCAGGTTAGTTGGGAGATGAAGTTTGAGGGATTTTTCAGCCCAGGCTGGCTTGCACTACAATCTTTTCCACAAAAGCTCTTTGTTATTTCCAATTAAAGCAACAAGGAGATCAACTATAATGAGTAGAGCTTACCTGGTCCTTATCAAAAATTGACCAAATATTCTGCAATGACAAAACTCGTTAGATGTGAGAATCTTAGCACATATATGCCCAATATGTTAGAATCACATAGTCAGTACTAGACTACATAACACAAAACAAAAAAGGCAAAACTCAAAACTTAAAATTTTTGACAACAATATTTAGACATCTTTGCTAACAAAGCACATCAGATGGTTGGGCCTCAGTTACCAGGGTCTGTGAAAAGAGCAACTTGTTAGCAATGCATATTAGAATAGATGGATGGAGGAGTAACAAGCTTCGTGGAAGTGTACGGGTTGGATGGGGCCAAACCCTTAACCCACCATGTGGCCAAAATGGTGAACTCAAGTTGGTGAATTTCTGAAAAAAATGCAAAGAAAGCCTGAACAAAAAATCAAGCCTAGTTTGGCTGGCCTTTTTGAGGGAACCTAGAGAGGTTCCCTGGGAACCAGCCCATGTTGCACTCTTCAGGGCACAATCCAAAAAGTTGTAGAGATATAGAAAGTTGGACATGAATAGCAGAGAGCAAAGACAGCCTGATAGTAAAGAGACTACTGAACATGTACCATTGCAGAGGCATAAATTGTCTAAATCTGTGAACAGCAAAAAATATTAGGTCATCTGGCTATCCAGGGAGCACAGGAGGCATGTCAGCGGGGTTTCACAGCTCGGACATGACTCACAGGACCCCATTAAATGTGTTAGAGAGTCAGTTTGGTGAGTGAAGGAGAGCTGACCAGGAAGAAGTGGTGTTCAGGCTTGACCCAGACCCCTATAGAGAGAAATGGCTAAGCCCCCCAAACCAGGCATTCTCGGCTTCAGAGATGACCATCCTTTCTGCTAAAGGCCGTAGGAGCTCTCTGGAATGGCTCCACATCTGAGCAGAGATTGAGTAACAGAGAGTCGTGGAGAGTAGTTTCATTCACCAGAGTAGAGAAGTGGTGTGGACGGTGGAGGTGTGAAGGCCAGCAATGGTATTGGTGAAAAGTCTCACGTGGTGTCTCAAGGCAGTTTGGTTTGCAGAAAAGGGGTGGTTAGAAAATTCTAGCATTTCCAATTCAAAAACCTCATCCCAGTCATGGCACCATTTGTAAGGTATATTAAATAGGTAGGTTTCATTAAGTAGCCCATGAAGAGAACAACACACACTATTCAGGCATGAAAAGAAGTTTATTTACTGAACTGCTGCCCCCACCATACATGGTAGAGAAGAATGGCTGAAAAGGAAAGGGGGGATAGCAATTTGTATTTCTGTAGAAATTCATCCCTCTCTACTAGGTTTTCCTTCCTTTGTGTTGGAGTCTGGAATTATTTCTTTATGATTGTTTTGATGTCTTGGATGTTTGTTGTAATTTTTCCTGTGGTATCTCTGATATTATTGATTTGGGTCTCCCCTCTTATTTTGTTACTTACTCTTGCCAGTGGTCCTTCAGTATTAGTGACTTTTTTAAGCAGCTTTTAAAAATTAATTTTATTTATAATTTTCATAATCTCTGTCTCTTAAATTTCAGCTCTTATTTCGGTTCTCTATCTAGCAACTTTAGGTTCAATTTTTTCTTGTTTCTCTAGCAGTTTTAGTTGCATCATAAGATCGTTTACTTGTTCTATGTTTTCTTGATGTGTGCACTGAGAGCAATGAATCTGTCCCTCAGGACTGCTTTCGCTGTATCCCATTGGTTTCTTTGTGATGTATCTTCATTTTCACTGAATTGTAGGAACTTTTTAATTTCTTCTGTGATCCATGTATTGTTCAACAGAGTGCTGTTTAATTTCCATGTTTTTTTCTACTTTATACCTTGTTATTGAGAACTAGTTAGATTCTACTATGCTCACATAGAATACAGAGTATTATGTTGATCCTCTTGTAGTTGCTTAAATTCCATGTATGAACTAAGAAATTATCTATTTTAGAAAAAGTTAGGGGGGTTGCAAGAGGAAGACCCTACTGGGGTGAATACCTTTAATTCTAGCTACTCAGGAGGCTCAGATCTGTGTATTCAGGTTCAAAGCCAGCCCAAGGAGTCTTTTCTGGGGTTGCTCAGCACCACACCCTGCCTCAAGTCTAGGGTTGTTCACCACATTTGCCACCATGGGCTGCTTATGCAAACCAGTATGGAGAGGTGCCACACCCCACTACGGGTCCAGAGTTGTTTGCTGCCGCTGTTGATGCCACTGCTGCTGCCACAGCTGCTGCCACTGCCACAGCTGCTGCCACTGCCCCAGGATCACCTGGGCCACTTATGCAAGCCAGGCACCCCACCACAAGTCAGGTGTTAACCACTGCTGCTGTCTCAGGATAGGCTGGGCCACTTATGGAGGCCAGTATGGAGAGGCACATACTGCCACGGGTGTGGACTTGTTCACTGCAGCTGTCCCCACCTCAGCCACCGCTGCCGCCCCAGGCTGGTCTGGGCAAGTGCCAAGAGGCATTGCGTCCCAATTCTGGGCGGTTTGCCACCATTGCCAGCTGCTGCTGCTGCTGCGGTTTCAGGTTAGGCTAGGCTATTTGCACCAGCAGGACAGAGGGGCCACGCTGAGAGACTAGGGTCGTTTGCCACTGTTGACAGCTGCTACTGCTCCTGACTGGACTGGACTACTTGTACCAGCCAGGCAAAGGCGCTGTTCCAGGGAGGGTGAGGGGAGTCTTTGTTCCAGCTCTGCCTTCTGAGATTTCTGTTTGTATATTCTGGGTTGGCCCAGCTCTTGGGAGTCTCCTGGGAGACTTGGGATGCTTGTGGATGTGTGGTTCTCAGAGGGTCCAGACCCGGGGCACTTAATCAGCTTGGCACAAAACCCCATCACTTAAGCTGCGCAACGTGGAGCCCCATCACCAACAAAGGGTGGGGGAAGGGTCTTCCCACTTTACTGTCTGTGTAGGTTTTTCCCTTTTCCTTTTGCACTTCCTTTATCTCTTTGAGTAATTGCCTTTTTTTTGTGGGTCACTTGGAGAAACAGAGCATTGAAATCCAAACACTGTATTTGGTTGGAGAGAGCTATGGTGTTTCCCTGCTGTTTCATCACCTTCTTGGTCCCTCCCCTTCAGGTGGAGTTTTTCTTATCCTCAGGTGGAGTTTTTCTTATCCGGCCGTTGGGCCTTGGTTAACAAAGGATAGGAACGTAAAAGAATATGTTGTAAAGCCTGCAGATTGTAGTTAGAAATTTCTGTTAATATAGCCTTCCTAATTTTAGGAACCCAAGGGAGTGTTCTACACTAAAGTTTTTCAAGGCATTGAATCCTTTAGCATAAGGGCTACATCTTGCTCAAAGGAGAGTGAAGTGGAGGAGGCTAACCTAGCCATGGCTAGTCTCTGTATTTAATTTAGTTAAAGTTTCCTTTAAGGTCATATTCAATCTTTCTAGTGCTTGAACTCTGAGGCTTATAAATGGATTGTAACTTCCAATTTATTCCTCGGGCATTAGTTAATAATTGAGAATTTGGGCCATGAATGCAGGGCCATCTTTGGACCCTACAGCTAGGAGGAAACCAAATCAAGGTATTATTACATGCCTCAGCTCAGCCTGAAAAAATGTCCACTATTACTAATAGATACCAATAGCCATACTTTCCAGGCTTTGCCTCTGTGGAGTCCACTTTCCCAAATTCACCATCTGAAGTTCCTCACATATGAATTCTTTCCATGTGTTCCAGAATTTCAGCATTTACCTGTTGGAAATTAACTACACACATTACAAAGTATTGTCAGGCTAAGGCTCCACCGGTTTTCAGAACAGTTTTAGGCAGTGTCCTTGGGCAATTTACCAGGTTGCAAATATCTACATGTAAACTCACAGAAAGCTTGAGCCTGTATGCATTTTTCACAAGTTTAGTGTCAACATTTGCACACTTATTACCACTGTTTTTGCTTCTTCCTTTAACATTGATGACTAGGAGCTCTAGATAACCAACTTGTTTTAGACTGGTCTCCCAAGCTACCTGATCAGCTCAGATGTTTCCCTGTTTCTTATGGTCTCTAGTTCCTTTAAATCCTGCAGAGTACTCTGAACCTTGAAGACTTCTTTCATTTTATTCTCCTGTTCTCTCAAGCTTGCTTTCATGATCCCACTCTCCTTCTCAATGTGCTCCTTAGCCTGCAAGTGCTTTGGCAGGGTCACATGAGAGTTCCCTTGACTGGCCAACTGCTGCTCCTTCTCACAACAACCTTGCTTGCTCTTCAGCTCCTCCCTTAAGTTCACAAAGGTGCTATTGAGAGGTATTTTTTCCCACCTCCACCTGTTCCACTGGGACACGATGCTTCTGCATTACATTCATGGTGAAGATCTCAGCAGTCTTTTGGGGCTTTTACTCTAGTAGTTTCTCTTTCTAGTTTTCAACTTCTGTGTATTTTTGTGACAGATCTTTCAACTGTTTGTTTAGCTCTTCTGTTTTTATTCCTAATGTTCTTTCTCTATCCATGGCATTCTCTATCAAAGCAAGTGGTCCTTTAACACTTTCTGAAGAGAAACAATCTTTTCTTGAGCCTGATATTTTCCTGTTCTCTTTTCTTGGCCTCATCTTCTATGACACAGCGCTTCCCTGTCTTCTCTGCTAACTACTCTCCTTCCTTCTCTGTTGCTTTGAATTTCTGGTGACACTTTTCAAAGCTTATAATTGACATGTACTTCAACCTAATATATTCTTATATCAGATGCAGCTCCTTTTTCTTTTTCTTTCTTTTTTATTTTGGGTCCGGTCGTGGGACCTGAACTCTGGCCTGGACACTGTCCCTCAGCTCTTCAGCTCAAGGCTAGTGCTCTACCACTTGAGCCACATTGCCAATTCTGGCTTTTTTCTTTTTGCTTATGTGGTACTGAGGATTCGAACCCAGGGCCTCATGCATGCAAGGCAAGCACTCTACCACTGAGCCACCTTCCCAGCCCCCCAGCTCCTTTTTCATAGCCATAATTTCTTAATGGAATTCAGAGGTCCTTTGCATGTTTCTCCAAAGCTATGAACACATTTTCCATGTGGTTAATATGATTATTTAACCTGTCATTTACATTTTCCAGGTGGTTAATGTGCTTACTTAACCTGTCATTTTCTATCATTCTCCACCTTGGACATTCCTTTTCCTAATGTCCATTGTGCTTGCATTAAGCTCACTGATCTAGTCCTAAAGGTTCCCTACTGCCATTTTCAAATGAATTGTGCTGTCTTTGCCAAAGGTTTCTTGATCCTTTTTCTGGTGCTCCTACCAAAACTCAAACTCTCCTCTTAGACTCGTTTTTTTTTTTCAGAGTGTCTCTCTTATCCAACACCAACTGGGCAACCACTTTACCTCAAAACCTTCTAACTTTTCAAGCTTTCTTCTAATATCTGTGGCTGACTGCATAACAAAGGCCATATTTAGGGCTCTTTGATTCTCCAGGACTTAAAGATCTATAGCCTGCTTTACAATGTTGGTGTGGGGGGGAAGGATTGGGCGGGGGGGAGGAGGGAGGCTGGGAAGGGAGGTGAAGGGTAAACAAAGGAGGAGGCTGCAATGCTTGGTAAGAAATGTATGCATTATCCTGCCCATGTAATTGTAACCCCTCTGTACAGTATGTTCTCAAATAAAATAAAATAAAATTAAAAAAAAAAAGATCTATAGCCTATAGGTCCTATAGGCTTCTGGGAGAAGTTCAAGAAAAAGCATTAGGGTACTCACTGGGGAACAGTACCATCTCACTCACCTTAGATTGAAGACTTGGCTTTCTAGGCACTGCGATATCCCTGCTAGCTGAACCTGGAAATAATTGGTAAGCACCTCCATACCTCGCCTGCTGTTAGTCTCAGCTTGAGTAAGCCTCGGGAAAGACTTGCTCCAGATAATCTGGTTCAGTTGTGGGGCTACTGTCTGGTCCAAAGACCACCATCAAGTCACCAACAGTATTCACTCCCTTTTCTACCAGGTGAAAAGCACCTGTATAATTTGCTGACAGTCATCCCAGATGTGCTTGTCTGTGAAAATTACTGTCTCTAATGAGGGAAGAGCCCCTGTTTTTTTCTGAAAAGGATGGATTTTTCTGTTTCCAGATATACAGGTTACTACTTGTAAAGGGAACATATATTAGAAATGGGTCCTGCCCACCATCTCCTCCATGTTCCTCTCTCAAGGGTAATAAGGATAACATACCACATTGTACCACATCAGTCTGGTACAAGTAACCACTTTCGGTGTGGGAGGTCTTATTAGAGTTGCTGATGACAAAGAATAGGAGAGAGAGTACATCAATGCAGCTTCCTCTGAGGGATTCTTTAAACCTGGGGGAGAATATTTTTTGGATATGACAACCTAAGGCCTTGTTCTACCATCCTAAGAAAAGGAGTAAACAGGTGCATACAGGACACAGATAGAACTATCAGCATACATACAAAGACCAAGATCCACAGACACTTAACCCACATGTCCCATACCTCTCAATGTTGACCTCTACAGGAGGTCCCAGATGACAGAGAGAACGTCCCAGATTGCCTCTTGAGGAGGCCACAGATGATCTTTGGAGGATGTCACATATGTCCTCCCTAGGAGGCCCTAGATGACCTCTCATGGAGGTTCCAAATGGATTCCCAAAGGAGTTTCCAGATGTCTTTTCAATGAGGCTGACATTACCTCTCAAGTAGCTCCCAGATGGCCACTCAAGGAGGCCACATATGAACTCCAGAGGAAGTTCCAGATAATCCTCTTGAGAAAGCAACAGATGACCTCCAGAGAAGGTCCTATATAGCTTCTCAAGGAAGTCCCAGATGATGTCCAAAGACGGTCATAGATTTCTCATCATGGTAGCCTGAGATGACCTCCCAGAGAAGCTCCAGATGACCTCAGGAGGTGGTTCTAGATTGCCTCTTAAGAAAGCCCCAATGACTACTTTTGAAGAGGTCTCAGGTGGCCTCCTGAGGAAGCCCCAGTTGACCTCTCGAGAAAGTCCAAGATGGCCCCTGGAGAAGGCCTCAGATGACCTCCAGCGTAGGTCTCAGATGGCTTCTCAAGGAAGTCGCAGATTTACTCTTGATGAGGTTCCAGATGCCTTCCCATGGAAGCCCTACATTATCTCTCAAGTAGGTTCCAGATGGTGTCCCAAGGAAGCCACAAATAGATTCCAGAGGAGTTCAAAACAAGCTGGCACCTCTAGAGGTACATAAATGACTTTTGTCCATGTTGCACCTCCAGAGACAAACACTCGAGATAGACTCTCAACCCTGAAGGCTGACACTCTCACCTATGGGGATTTTTCCCTGGGGCCAAGGCTTGATGCAATCCAAATGGATTATCTCGATGGAGTCTTCAAAAATAAGGACCTCTATAGTTCAAGAAAATCCATCGAGACACGTTTTATATAATAAATGTTCTTGGATTACATTTATTGGATTGATCAATGGATTGATCAATTGGATTGATCCAACCAATTACATTTTACAATGTAATCCAAACCACCAACCCCCAAAATTACAATATCCAAAGTTCCAAACATCAAAGGGAAAGCCTCTTTTCCTCTTCTCTTTATCTCTCCTTCGCTACACACCTATACTTCTTTTGAGGTCTTTTCCTTTTTCCCATCTACTAGTTCCTTTTTCTCTTTAGGACTCTCCACTCTCCACAGACCTGAACTGCTTTGCAAGGCTTGTCAGTTGCCATCCTTCACCTTCTGCCCTCCCTCAACTTCCTCTCCACCCAGGCTATCCCCTTAGGCTATCACACCACTTCTTCCTTCCAGGACTTTTTCCTTTTTCTCTCACCTTCTATTGCTCTGAACAAGCAGCCTATATAAAGTCTGTACCCCTTCTCTACCTCAACTGTCTGTTTTCAACTATCACATCCCAAACCTCCCACAGCCCAATCACTTCTTAACAGCTCAACACATGATGATTAATGCACCAGTCCCGCCCACAGGATGCCTCACCTTCTTTGGTGGCATTCTTTGTCCTCTCCAGCTGGCCAGGAGATGGGCCCATGCTGATTATCAGACCCTATAGATTATCGGGCCCTGCTGATTATTACAGTATCCTCCTTGTGAACTAGTAGCAATTGAAATTGTAAATTTGATTGTGATACCTCAAACCCATTTTGACATCATCACCGCCACGACATCACAAAGCCATTGTGACAACATTGTCATTGTTACATCATGATTCCATTGTGACATCTCATATCTATTATGACCTCTTAGCTCTTTTGAAAATCACATGCCCTTTTCAACATCACAGTCCCTTTGTGTATCCATATCCTTGTTGTTAAGTAATGACAATTGAGATCAGACATGCCATTATAACATCAAAAAGTGTTTGTGACATCCTCAACAGTGTGACATCACATTTTCATTATGAGAGCATCAGCTCATTGTGACATCACCAAACTCAATGACAGAATCGCATTATGACAATTCTCGTTTTGACATGATAGACACATTGTGAATGCCTATTCTGTGATTTCATTGTATTTCAAATGTGGCATGAGAGTTGATATCAGAGATACAATTTTGTACCTACAAAACATTTTGACATCATAATAACTTTGTGACATCACAGTACCATTGTGATATCACTAACACAATGTGACATCACAAAGCTCTCCTGTCCTCATAACTTTTGTAACTTGCTGACATTGTGATATCTTAGACCTTTTTGCCCTCATAATTTTTTCAATCTCATATTGCATGTATGACTTGAGATAACAGAAATCAACTGTGACATCATGACCATTGTGACATCACACTGACAGATATCATGATCATCATGTCACATTGTGACATCACAAAAGGTTTTGATGTCACAATTAATTGGTGATGCCATACGGTAAGGGGTCTATGATGTCACAATTGATTAGTGGTATCCAAATGGCATAACATATCTCATTTGTCATGAAATCACAGAGAATATGAGTTCACAACAGACTGTGGTATCTCCAACGTCATGTTTTCACAAATCTTATGGAGTCCTAGGAGGATTGTGATGTCACAGTGTGACACAATGATGTCTGTCAGTGTGATGTCACAATGGTCATGTTGTCACAGTGGATTTCTGGTATCATATATCAAAACTGTAATATTATAAGGTTGAAAACAGATTACGAGCTGTAAAGGGCCTAAGACATCACAACTGCTGCACATCACAAGACTTATGAGGACAGGGCAGGTTTGTGATATCACAGTGTGTTAGTGATATCACCATGGCACTGTGTTGTCACAAAGTGATTGTGATGCCATATATTTATGAGATCACCATATATTTCTGACATCAACCCACATGCCACATTTGAAATAGAATGAAATAAGAGAATAGGCATTTACAATGTGTCTATGACATCACAATGACAATAAATGTCATAATGCTATGAGGTCATTGTAAATTGGTGAGGTTGCAAGGAGGTAATTGTGTAATAATGAATATGTGTTGTCCCACTGGTGATGGGGTCACAAAGTGTTTGTGATGTTACTATGGCATATATGAATTCAATCGTCATGTATTCACAATGAGGATATGGGTACACAAAAGGACTATGATGTCACATATGCCATGTGTGTTTTCAAAGGTACTTAGGGGTCATAATAGCTTTATGATACACAGTTTTGATGAGGTCACAATGGGTTTTTGATGTCACAATGATTTTGTAATATCTCAAACACAATTCCATTTTCAATTGTTACTATTTCACAATGTGCATACATGTTCACAGAATGAGCTGGAAGTACTAATGGACATGAATTTTTAAAAATGTTAGGAGGTTATTTTAGTTTTGTGAATGAACAATGGGACAGTGATATCACCATGACAATGTCAACTCATCACATCATGTCAAAATATTTTTTTGTTGTCACAATTAGTTGATGATTCCACATTGGTGGTGAGGTCACAAAATATTGGTGATGTGTTGGGCATGTCACAATGACATGATGATTCTCATTTGTCCTAACTTACAATGAGTATATGAGTTCCCAAAGGGACTGTGGTTTCTCCAAAAGTATGTGTTGTCACACATATATTGAAATCCTAAAAGGTTTTTGATGTCAGAATTTGACACAATGGATATGACATCTGGCAGTATGATGCCACCATGGTCATGATGTCACTGGGAATTTGTGATATCAAATGTCATATGTGAAATCTAATGAGGTCAACAACAGATTATGAGGACAATAAGGCCTAAGGTATCAGAATTGCAGCATGTCACAAAAGTTATCATGAGGGGATAGGTTTGTGATATCATGGCAGGTTAGTAATATCACAATGGCAACATGATATACAAAGGGATTGTGATGTCACAATGATTATGAGTTCCTGATTTGTTTATGATATCAACCTACATGCCACATTTGAAATAGAATGAAATCACAGAAAAGGCATTCATAATGTGTCTATGATGTCACCATGACAATGTGAAGTTATAATTCTATCATATCATTTTAGTTTTGTGATTTCACAATGAGTAGATGGTATAAAAATGATAATGTGATGTCACAATTTTGATGATCTCACAAACTGTTTTGGATGTCAAAATGTCATGTCTGATTCTCAATTGTCAATATTTCACAGTGGGGCTTTGGGTACACAAAGAGACTCTGATATCACAAAGCTATGTATTTTTCAAATGTTATAAGAGGTTATAATAGATTTGAAATGTCACAATGTGATCTTGGTATCAAAAACAACAATGTGAAGTCACAATAAGTTTGTGATGGCACAGTGGTGATGAGGTCACAATGGGTTAGTTCTGTCACTAGTTTGTAATATCACAATTGTTTGTCCAATTTCAATAACTACTAGTTGACCATGAGGACACTGTAATAAACAGCAGTGCCCCTATAATCCACGAGAACAGATAGACATCATGGCCTCCTAGTCTGGACCAATTGAATGGGGGAGTACATAACACTGGAGGGGGCAGGACATGCTGCTGAAGGAGATAGGATGTCAAGCCCCACATGGTCAGCTGCCAAGAAGTGATTGGACATGGACATTTTGTAAGTGATCATTGAAAACTGGAATGCAAGAAATTATTGCTGTTGGGGAAGGGTACAGCCTATATATAAGCTGCATTTTCAGAGCAAGAGAAGGGGAGATAAAAAGGTTAAAGGCCTGGATGGAAAGAAGTGATGAGACTGCTGGAGGGCAAAGACCTGGGAGGACCTGGGAGGAGAGGAAATTGAGAGAGAGCAGGAGGTGAAGGACGGCAACTGGCCACCTGGACAAGTCAGGGCAGTCCTGTCAAGAGCAGAGCAGCCTGAAAAGAATAATGGTGGAAGGAAAAAAATGAAAAGACCTGAAAGGTAGGACAGATCTGTAGAGAAGGAGAATGAAGAGAAAGGAAAAAGCCTTGTCTTTTGAACTGTGGAGCTTTGGAGATCATTATTTTGGCGGTTGGTTGTTTGGAGACCAGTTAACAAATGGCTGAACTGCTCTTTGGAGGTCTGAGGGTTCATGGTTGAGACTGAATTTAGCTCTCTGCATCCAGCCCAGCCAAGGTAGTCGCTTGTTACAAAATTTATGAGGACAAGACAGTTTTGTGATGTTACATTGCATTAATGATATCACAATGTCAATATGAGGTCAAAAAGGGATTGTAATGTCACAATGATGGTGTGGTCAAAATGGGTTTCTGAAATCAACCTATATGCCATATTTGTGATACAATGAAATCACAGAATAGGCAATCGTATTGTCTCTAGGAATTCACAATGAAAATGTGATGTCATAATGCCATGATGTCATTGTCATTTTGGGATGTAACAATGGGCTGATGGTATTATAACAACAATGTGATCTCACTCTGGAGATGATGTCACAAAGCGTTTATCATGGTACACTGGCATGTCTGATGTCAGTTGTCTTTGTTCATAATGACATTGTTACCCAAAGGGACCGTGATATCACAAACACCACGTGCTTTTTCAAAGGTGCTAAGCGATCACAAGAGTTTTGGGATGTCACACGGTGATCATGATATCACTGTGGCAATATGATGTCACAATGGGTTTGTTATGTCAAGTGGTGATAAGGGCACACTTGGATAGTGATGTCACAATGAATGTGTAATATTACCATTACAGGTCCAATTTCATTCTACTAGCTCACAATGAAGATATGAGTTCACATAAGGAGGTAGAAGTCAGAAAGGCCATGAATTTTGTAAAATATCATGAGGACATAATAGGCTGGTGAAAATGCAATAAGACAGAGATATCCCATTGGCAATGTGATGCTACCATTACATGAGATAGTATTGTTTTCAAGTTACAAATGGTGATGCCATACAGGTGATGAGGTCACATAGGTTGGTGATTTCACAATGGGATGGTGATGTCACAATCTCATGCCAGATCTCTAATTGACAATGAATATATAAGTTCACAAGGGAAAATGATGTGTCCAAAAGCATATGTTGGCACAAGTGTAATGAGTCTTAACATGTTTGTGTTGTCCTCATGTGACTCAATGGTCAAGAAATCTGGCAGTGTGATGTCACAGTGGTCATGATACCACAGTGGATTTTTGATATCACATGTCATGCCTGAAGTATTATGAGTTAAACAATTTATGATCTCAGAGAGGCCAAAGAGATCACACTGGCTGCATGTCAAAAAATTTATGAGGATGTCTGTTTTGTGATGTCACAGTGCGTTAGTGATATCATAATGGCAATGTGTGTCATCAAGGTATTGTGATATTATAATGCTTATGTGGTTACAATGTATTTCTGATATCAACCCACCAACAATATTTGAAATAGAATGAGATCACAGAATAAGCATTCCAATGTATCTGTGACATCACAATTACATGTGATTTGAGATCATTGTTGTTTTATGATGTCATGATAGGCTGATGTTATCATAATGACAATGTGATGTTACACTGGTGATGATGTCACAAAGGTTTTGCGATGTTAAAATGGCATGTCTGATCTCAATTGTCATTAGCTCAACATGAGGATATTAGTACACAAAAAGCCTGTCATGTCACAAAGGCCATGCTTTCTTTCAAAACTTCTGAGTTCATAATAGTTTTTGGATTTCACAATGTGATCATGTTGGTACAATGGCAATGTGATAACACAATGAGTTTGTGATGTCTCCGAGGTGATGAGGTCACAAAGAGTTAAAGATGTCTCATCAAGTTTGTAATATAACAGTGACATATACAATTTCAATTTCTTCTAATTCACTATGAGGATACTACAATAACCAGTGGGGCCAGAATTATTTGTGGGAGCTGATATTCATTGTAAATTCTTGGCTTGGCCCTCCGGAGAGTGTGGGGAATGCCGCCAAAGGTGGAGGTGTCAAGCCTCACACGGTGAGCTGTCAAGAAGTGATTGAGCATTGGGCAGTTTTGGAAGTGATGGCTGAAAACTGTTAAGCTTGAGATCCATTGGAGGGAGGACGGGTACAACCTAAATATAAGTTGCATTTTCAAGGCATTGTAAGGCGAGATAAAAATGGGAGTTACCTGGATGGAAGAAAGTTGTGAGACAGCAGGAAAGGAAATACCTGAGAAGGGAGGAAGCTGAGGGAGAGCAGAAGTTTGGCAATTGGTCACTGGGGCAAAGTAGGGCAGGCTTGTGGAGAGTAGAGAGGCTTGAAGAGAAGAAGGAAGTGGTGGAAGGGAAAAAGGGAAAGACCAGGAAGGAATGACAGGTCTGTAGAGAAGGAGGGAAGAATGGAAAAGTAAAAATCCTTGCCCATTGAGCTTTGGAGCTTTGGAAATCATAATTTTGTGGTTTGTGGTTTGCAGGACAATTAAGAAAGGGTGGGGTTGCCCATTGGAGGTCTGAGGTTTGGTGGTCAAGGCTGCTCTTGAACCTGGGTATCCAGTCCAGGATAAGTTAATCACAGTCCCCTTTCTAGTGAAAAATGGTTTATTATATTAAATGTGACTCGATGGTTTGTCTCCTTGCCTTAGAGGTCATATGTACATGAGTACAGAGAAAGAGCTTGAAGTCTCAAAGTCCATGAATTTTCTAAGATCTGATGAGGCCATAACAGGTTTGTGAAAACACAATGGGAGAGTGATATCACAACAGCAATACCACAATATCATGTCAAAATAATGATTTGATATAACAATTAGTTGTTGATGCCATTCTCGAGATGAGGTCACAATAAGTTTGTGATGTCACAATGGGTTCATGATGTCAGAGTGGCATGGGAGATCTCAACTCTCATTAATTGGCAATGAATATATGAGTTCAAAAAGGGACTGTAATGTCTCCAAAGGCATGTTTTGTTAGAAATGTGAGATCACAATGTGACAAAATGGTCATGACATCTGGCAGTTTGTTGTCAATGGGGATTTCTGATATCACCTGTCATACCAGAAATATCAGATTGAAAACAGATTATGAGCTCACAAAGGGCCTAATATATGGCAATGGCAGTATGTCACAAAACTTATAAGGACAGGACTGGTTTGTGATGGCACAGCAGGTTAATGATATCACAATGGCAATGTGATGTTACAAAGGGTTGTGATATCACAATTGTTATATGGTCAAAATGGGTTTCTGATATAGAATGAAATCACAGAATAGGCCTTCACATTGTTAAGTCTATGAATGTAACAATGTCACTGTGATTTATAATGCTATGATGCCATTGTCGTTTGGTTATGTCAAAATGAGCTGATGGTGTCATAATGACAATTTGATATCATTGCTGATTTATGATGTTACAATGGTTATGAGGTCACATTATGTTTCTGATATTAACAGGCAGGTCAAATTTGAAATAGAATGAAAAAGCTGCGCGCCAGTGCCTCACGCCTGTAATCCTTGCTACTCCAGAGGCTGAGATCTGAGGATCGCGGTTCAAAGCCAGCTCAGGCTGGAAAGTCTATGAGAATTTTATTCCCAATAAAAACCATTAGAAAATCGGAAGTGGCTCTGACTCAAGCGATAGAGCACTCGCCTAGAGCTGAAGAGCAGGGATAGCACCCAAGCCCAGAGTTCAAGCCCCACAACTGACAAAAAGAAATGTTAAAAACAGGCATTCACAATATAACATCACAATGACAATGTGATCTCATAATGCTATCTTGTCATTGTAGTTTTGTCATGTCAAAAGTACTTGATGCTGCCATAATGACAATGTTATGACACTCTGGTGATGTCACAAAGGGTTCATGATGTTAAATTGGCATGTCTGATATCAATTGTCAGTTCATAATAAGGGTATAGTTCCACAAAGGGACTGTGTTGTCACAAAGGGCATGTGTTTTTTCAGTGGTGATAAGAGGTCCTAATAGGTTTGCGATATCACAATGTGATAGTGATGTCAAATGGCAATGAATGCACATAATGGTTTTGTGATGACACATTGGTGATAATATCAAATAGTTTTGTGAAGTCACATCTCATAATCGCATGTCCAATTTCACATGTCCAATGAGGATATGAGTTCACAGAAAAAGACAAGTATAAATGGCCATGAATTTTCGAAAATGCTATGAAGATATACTAGGTTTTTGGAAACACAATGGGACAGTGGTATCACAATGGCAATGTGATGATGCAATATGATGACAATAATGTTTTGATATCATAATTTGTGATGCCACACTGATGAGTTCACAAGAAGTGTGTGATGTCACAATGGGTTGGTTATATCAAAATGACACATGTGATTTCAATTTTCATTAACTCACAATGAGTACATGAGCTCACAAAGGGACTCTGATGTATCCAAAGGCATGTATTTTCACAAAAGTGATGAAGTCCTAACAGGTGTGTGTTGTCAGAATGTGACAAAATGTTCATAACATCTATCAGTGTGATGTCACCATGATCTAGATGTCACATTGGATTCGAATATCACATTTCATACCTGGATTTGGTTTGAGAGGATTGGAATTTCACAGTGGGTTAGTGTTATCACTATGGAAATGTGGGGTCACAAAGGGATTGTGCTATCACAATGGCTATTAGATCACAATGTGTTTCTACTATAATAGGTTTGTGCTGTCACAATTGGTTGGAAATGTCACAATGGCATGCCAGATCTGAAATGTCATTAATTCACAATGAAGATATGAGTTCACAAAGGGACTGTGTTGTCTCTAAAATCATGTGTTTCACAAATATGATGAAGTCCTAACAGATGTGAGTTCATAATGTGCCACCACCGTCTTGATGTCTGTCAATGTGATGTCACAATGGTCATGATGTCACAATGTTCATGATGTCAGAGTCAATTTCTGACATCATATGTCATACCTGAATTATGAGTTTCAGAACAGATTATAAGCTTACTAAAAGCCTAAAATATCCTAATGGCAGCATATCACAGAAGTTATCACTAAGTTATGACCTCCTCATCAGTATGGCATCACCAATTGTGACATCAGAACATTATTATAACATGATGTTGAGACACCACATCATCATTGTGAAATCACTGTCCTATTGGGTTTTCACATAGTATGACCTCACACTATGAAGCTTCTTCTATCAATTCGTATCCTCATATTGAATTATGAGTAATTGAATTTGGATATATCATTCTGATATTACAAACAAACTGTGACATCACAAAGCCATTGTGACCTCATCACCACTGTGACATCAAAAACCCAAAGGTATATCTCATTCCATTGTGACATTATGGATCATATTGTGCCAGTCCAAAACTATTATAACTTATAACCACTTTTGAAAACACACATGGCCTCTATGACATCACAGAACCTTTTTTGTATCCATAACCTCATGGGGAACTAATGACAACTGACATCAGACATACTAAGGAAACATAACAAATCCTTTCTGACATCATAATTGTGACATCATGTTGCCATTATGACACCATCAGCTCATTTTGACATGTAAAACTACAATGACATAATAGCATTGCAACATCACATTTTTATTCTGATGTCATAGACATTGCGTTTGCCTATTATGTTATTGATTCTATTTTTAATGAGGCATGTCGGTTGATATCAGAAACCCATTGTGTGTTCATGACCATTTTGATATCATGATGCCTTAGTTCCATCCCATTGCCATTGTGATGTCACATTGCCAAATTGATGTCACAAAGGGATTTTGATGTGACGATGGTTGTGAAATCAAAATGAGTTTCTGATATCAACCCACATGCCACATTTCAAATGCAATGAAATCACAGATTAGGCATTCATAATGTGACTATGATATCACAATGACATAATGGCAAATATTATAATGTCATTGCCATTTTGTGTTGACACCATAAGCTAAAGATGTCATAACAACAATGTGATGTTACACCAGTTATGACGTCACACAGGGTTTATAATGTTACAATGGTTATGAGGTCACAATGTGTTTCTGATATCAACTGACGTGCCACATTTTAAATAGAATGAAATCTCAGTATATACATTAACTATGTGTCTAACACCACAAAATGGCAATGCGATGTCATAATGCTATGAGGTCACTGTAGCTTGTTGATGTCATAATATGCTGATGGTGTCATAATGATTGATATCACACTGGTGATGATGGCACAAATGGTTTGTGATGTCACAATGGTATGTCAGATCTTAATTGCTATTAGTTTACAGTGAGGACATGAGAATGAATTCACCATGACCTATACAAATGAACTGTGATGACACAAACGCCATGTTTTTTGTCAAAAGTGCTTAAGTTCCTAACAGGTTTTGGTTGTCAAAATGTTAATGATATAAAAATGGGTTAATGATGTCAAAACTATTGCTACAAGTTCATGATGATACAAATTCACAGAAGGAGCTTGATGACCCAAAGGCCATGCATTTTCTAAGATGTGATTAGGTCATAATAGGTTTGTGAAAGCACAATGGTACAGTAATATCACAATTGCAATATGATGTCAAATTCTAATTAATTGGTGATGCCATAATAGTGACGAGTTCAAAATTGTTTTGTGATGTTGCAGTAGATTGATGATGTGACAATGGCATTCCAGACCTCAATTATCATTAACTCACAATGAGTATATAAATTTAGAATGGGCTTGTGAGGATTCCAAAGCATTTGTTGGCACAAATGTGATGAAGTCAGAACAGGTTTGTGATGTGACAATATGACACATTGGTCATTACATCTAGCAGTGTGATGTCACTATGCTCATGATGTCAAAGTATATTTCTAATATTTCATGTCATTCCTGAAATAATATGAGGTTGAAAATAGATTGAGCTATCAATGGGCCTAACATAACACAGTGGCAACATGTCACAAAACTTTTGAGGACAGGACATGTTTGAGTTGTCACAGTTGTTTAGAGATATCACAATTTCAATGTTACATCACAAACGGATTGTGATGTCACAATGGTTATGGTCAAAATGTGTTTTTGATATGAACCCACATGCCACATTTGAAATGTAATGAAATCACATAATAGTCATTCAGACTGTATATATGATGTCACAATGACTATGTGATGTCATAGTGGTATGATGTCATTACAGATTTGTGATGTCACAATGAGCTGATGTTGTCACAATGACATTGTGATGTCACACCCATGATTATATTGTAGATACTTTGTGATATTTCTTTGGCATATCTGATCTCAATTGACATTTCACAATCACAAAGGTCATGTGTTTTTTCAAAGGTGCTAAAGCTGTCATGGGAGGTCTCAATGTGATTGTAATGTCACAACAGCAATGTGATATCACAATGGCTTTGTGATGTCACCTTGGTGATGAGGTCAAAATGGACAGGACCAGTTTGTGATGACACAACAGGTTACTATCACAATGGCACTGTGATGTCACAAAGTGCTTTTCATGTCACAATGGCTTTGAGGTCACAATGGATTTCTGATATCCACCAATTTTGCTCACTTAAAATAGAATGAAATCACAGAATAGGCATTCACAATATGTCTATAATGTCACTATGACATATGATGTCATAATACTATGATATGTAAGTTTAGTGATGTTAAAATGGCATGTCTTATCTTATTAGTCATTAGATTACCATGAGGATACCAAAGGTTGCTATGTGCTGAATCCTTCAAAAGGCTCATTGTGCTGAGTCCATTACACAGGGTTCTTTGTACTAATTTTTTAAATTGTTCTGAGTCCTTGCGAGGTAGGTATCCCCAACAATCACACACACACACATACACACACACACACACACACGTAGAGGGACATCTTGCACCTGCTTGGTGTGTGGGGTGGATGGAGAAGAGTCCCCCAGCATTTGGGCTGAGGGGAGATTCGATCCTCCCCCCCCCGGGCAGTTGCTGAGGTTGGAGGGAAGCCCGGACCTGAGGTGAGGCTGCTTCTGCCATAGCCTGGTAGCCTTAGGGCAGAGTCAGGACAGCACAAAGCCAGGGATGGGGGCATGGCTAAGGGAGGGAGGAGGCGTGACCCAGTGGAGGACAGGGTGTGGCTGAGGGGGTACATATCTGCTACAGCCAGGGGCACATAGGGGCTAGAGCACTTGTGCAGCGGAGGCAGGGCAGCCCCGGAGAGAAGTCGGGGCAGAAAGAGCAGAGAGAAGAGCAGGCCGATGCACCAGGGATGGCGACCTCAAAGACTCTGCTGCTGTAGGAGCATTGGTCTGGGCCAGGAGCACAGAGCCAAGAAAGCCAGCACATCAGGCACATCCGTCGCACCATTGCTGAACACTGCACACAGAACCACAGCCTACAGATTCTACCAGAAGCACAAGTTAGTGGCTGCCCACAGGTCAGCACCTTGCGACCTCCCCCTACCACTCCTGTGGAGAGCTGCAGGGGCCCCGACCAAAGATGGCGCTGGCTTCCACCTTCCGCCTTCCCGATGGCGAGTGCTTTCTGTGAAAAACAACTCCTTATATGGCTATGGCTTGGCTACTGGCTTGCTTCCATGTTTGCGACACTATTAGTATATGCCGCGTGGCACCTCGGGATTGGCCATCTAGGAGGCTTATAACCGGAGCGCGGGTGCGGGGCGGGGAGAAGCTTGCAGACAAGGTTCCTGAATAAACTGCTTTGAGAAGAATCCCAGGTCTTGTCTTCCTTGCTGGTGGAGGTGTTAGCCACAAATGGTGGCCCGTACGCGGAACTAACTCCACAAGGGATTCAGAACTCCTGGCAGTCAGGGTGGTGCACCGGTAAGTTCCCAGGTAAGTGGGAATCTGCGATTAAAGCGGGCATAATATGGGGCTCTTCTCTATAGATAAAGAGAGAGCGGGAACCCGGGAAGAAATAATATACAGGCCTAAATGAAAGTAAAAGAAAATAAAATTTTTAATAACTGAGATGGGCACTGCGATGTCACATCCAATTTTTCTGGCCCTGGAAGAGCTACTAAGCTCGAAAGGACTAAAGTTAAAGAAGGGTACCTTACAGAGGTTCCTTGATGAATGCGATATTGTGGCTCCTTGGTTCATAGTGTCCGGGAGCCTTAAAGTAGCCTCATGGGACAAATTAGGGAAGGATTTGGATTTTGCCTATGAACAGGGCACATTAAAGACAGGAGTCCGCCCCATTTGGAAATTGATTAGGGGCTGCCTGGAGGACCAGCGCTGCTGTGAGGTTATAGAAAATGGACAGTCAGCACTGGAGCAGTTACAGGAGGAGAGGTCAGAGAAGGTGATCAGTGAAAAGGGAGACAGTGAACAGGGCAAAAGGGGTGACTATACCCAGATCTGTCCGAGCTAAAATCGGAAAGAGGAAGTTCCAGCGAGTTAGAGGAGGAAGAAGTGAGAGCACTTATTCAACAGATGAAAAGGAGCCGTATAAAAAAGCTAAGCCAACCTGTGCTTAATGAGGACTTAGAAAGAACTTCCGGTCAGACCCCTATAGATCCTCCTCCATATGAACATGGAGCCAATGGGCATACGTTTTGCCCGGACACTTGGCGAACTGCTCGAGCAGAATTCGCCTTCCCAGTTTTTCAAGACGATAATCAACAGAGATTCCATGAGCCTCTAGAATTTAAAGTAATTAAGTCCCTGGCTGAGTCTGTTCGGACGTATGGGATTACAACCTCTTTTACCATAGCTCAAGTGGAAGCTATAAAGAGATACTGCATGACCCTCTCTGATTGGGCGAGCCTAGCACGGGCATGTTTGAGTCCAGGCCAATACTTGGATTGGAGGGCATTTATGCTGGAATTTTGTAATGAACAGGCAGCCATCAATCAAGCGAACAGACACCAGGCTTGGGACAGAGACATGCTCTTAGGACAAGGCCGCTTTGGTAATGCTCAGACAGGATATCCCCCTGAAGTGTATCAACAGATAAATGATGTTTGCATTAAGGCGTGGAAATCACTACCAAATAAGGGGGAAGTTACCGGCAATCTCACCAAGATCCTGCAGGGGGCTACCGAGCCTTTTTCGGATTTTGTGGCCAGAATGGTGGAAGCAGCAGGCAGAATTTTTTGGGACCCTGACATGGCCATGCCTCTTATAAAACAATTAGTCTATGAGCAATGCACCAAAGAATGTAAAGCCGCCATTACCCGGTATAAACATAGAGGATTGGAGGCATGGATGAAAGTGTGCACAGACCTGGGAGGACCTCGAACTAATGCAGGCCTTGCCGCCGCAGTACTCCAGTATTCAAATAGGCGGGGGGGGGGGGGAACTCTGGAGTGACATCTGGAGCATGCTTCAAGTGTGGCAAGGCTGGTCATTTCAAGAGAGATTGTCCAGAGAGAAAAGGAACCGGAAGAGCTGGAGGAGTTACAATGGGCAAACAGCCAGGGCTGTGCCCCATATGTAGAAAAGGAAAGCATTGGGCCAATGAATGTAGATCAGTCAAAGATGTTAACAGCCAGCCCTTGGGCCCCATCACGCAGCCAAAAAATGGGCAGAGGGGCCCCCGTCCCCAGGGCCCGCAAATGTATGGGGCAATGGAGAGCCCAAAGGAGGAAATTTCCCAAGAAGGATGGCCTACCCTGAGGCATCCCAAGAACCGCGGAGAGCCACTACAGGCTGAGCGGGACTGGACCTCCGCGCCACCACCAGACTCGTACTAATCCCGCAAATGGGCGTTCAGTTAGTAGAGTCAGATTTTCAAGGTCCTTTGGAACGGGGCACAGTGGGGTTACTAATTGGCCAGTCTTCCGTTGCCCTCAGAGGGCTTAAAATTCACCCAGGAGTTATTGACCCAGATTATACAGGTATAGTTAAAATCATGGTAGAAGCTCCAAAAGGCATTGTAGCAATTTCCCCTGGAGACAGAATTGCCCAATTGTTACTCCTGCCTAGTCTACATGAAAAATTTCCTGCCATACAGTCTGAGAGAGGTGGAAAGGGTTTTGGCTCCTCCAGAATTGAGTCAGTGTACTTAGCCCTGGATTTAGACCAGAGACCCATGCTTGAACTGGAGATTGAAGGAAAAAGGATTATAGGACTGTTAGACACAGGGGCCGATCGTAGCTTTATTGCAAAAAAGGATTGGCCGAGAGGGTGGCCATTACAGGCCTCAGAACAAACCCTGAGAGGGTTGGGCTATGCCAAAGCTCCTGACCTAAGTGCAAGACCCCTCAACTGGAAGGATGGAGAAGGACACTCTGGAAACATCCAGCCTTATGTTTTAGAATTGCCTGTCTCCCTGTGGGGTTGAGATTTACTAAAAGAGATGGGGTTTTGCCTTAGTAATGAATATTCTCCTACCTCAAAGGAAATGATGTTACAAATGGGCTACTGCCCAGGGCAAGGACTGGGAAAAAACTTGCAAGGCCGTAAAGAGCCTATTGATGTCCACCAAAAACTTGATAGACATGGGCTGGGTTTTTCATAGGGGCCGCTGAGGATCAAGTTCCCATTACCTGGAAGACGGAGGAACCGGTATGGGTAGCTCAGTGGCCTCTATCCTCCGAAAAGCTTTCAGCCGCTCATAAACTGGTAGAAGAACAAGTAGCCCTGGGCCATGTGAGACCCTCAGTTTCACCATGGAATACTCCAATATTTGTGATAAAAAAGAAGTCGGGTAAATGGCGATTACTTCATGATTTGCGTGCCATAAACGCACAGATGCAAATTATGGGCCCTGTAAAAAGAGGGTTACCTTTGCTTTCCGCACTTCCTGCCCATTGGCCTATTATAGTAATAGACATAAAAGATTGTTTCTTTTCTATCCCCTTGCATTTCACTGATTGTGAGTGCTTTGCCTTTACTGTGCCCTCTTGTAACCATGAGGAACCTGACCAAAGATATGAGTGGGTCGTGCTGTCTCAGGGTATGGCCAACAGCCCCACTACGTGTCAGCTGTTTGTCGGCAGGGCTATAGCTCCTGTTAAAAAAAGGCATCCAAAACTCAGGGTGGTCCATTATATGGATGACATTTTGATAGCTCATAAGGAAGAGGCTGGGTTACAAAAGGCCTATGCAGAATTCGTTTTTGCCTTAAGGGAACAGGGTCTTTATCTGGCGCCAGAAAAAATACAAACAGGCAGAGTGGTGGAGTATCTGGGAGCCAAGATACATCCCAGGTCGATCATGCCCCAAAAATTGACCCTGAGAAAAGATAACTTAAAGACTTTAAATGATTTTCAAAAATTGTTGGGGGATATTAATTGGATAAGGGGGTATTTAAAATTGCCAAATTATGAATTAAAACCCTTATTTGATATGCTAAAAGGAGATATAGATTTAAACTCCCCACGAGACCTGACTGAGAGAGCCCGATTTGCTCTCAAAAGGGTGGAGGAGGCTTTAAGTGCCGCCTGTTTAAACAGGCTACAAGATGGTCAACCCTTTGATTTATGCATTCTTCCCACTGAGACCCAACCAACAGGGGTACTTTGGCAAAAGGGGCCGTTGATGTGGTTACATTCTCATATTTCCCCCGGAAAGACGCTGGAGTATTACCCTGAGGTGGTAGCGGACTTAGCTCTGCAAGGAGTTCAACACAGTTTACAATTTTTTGGAGTTTATCCACACTCCATCATTGTTCCCTACAGTGCCTACCAAGTTCAGAGTTTATGTGCCACTATTGATAATTGGTCCATTTTGAGATGCATGTTTCCAGGAGATATTGTTAATCATTTGTCCAAAGACCCCCTACTAAGATTTGTAAAGGAACATCCAGTGATTTTTCCAAAGGTAACTGCCCGAAAGCCTATTAGAGGGGCTATAAATATTTTTACGGATGGCTCCAAAACGGGATGCGGGGTATACGTTGCAGGTAACCAAGACCCCGTGCAGCATCAATTTGTCCCCGGTAACCCACAGATTGTTGAGTTATGATTGTAATTGAAGTATTTAAAGCTTTCTCCTGTCCCTTTAATTTAATATCAGATTCAGCCTATGTAATAAATGCTTTAAAAATATTGGAAGCGGTTGGTACAATAAAGGCTACCAGTTCTGTTCTAGCTCCCTTTACCCTGCTACAGTCCCTTATATGGCAACGCAAGGAACCCTTTTTTCCAATGCATATTCGAGCACATATGGGCCTCCCAGGACCACTGACAAAGGGTAATGCCCTAGCTGATGCACACACTCGTGCTGAGTGGGCGCTCCATGCTTCTTCTGTTGACTTAGCAAAAGATGTAAACGCCAGGACTTTACAAAGTCGCTTTATCACGTCAAGTGATAAAGGAGTGTCCCCGATGTATTATTTACCATAAGCCCCCTACATTTGGAGTTAATCCATGAGGTTTAAGACCCTTACAAGTATGGCAGATGGATGTAACTCATGTACCTGAATTTGGCCGCTTAAAATATCTACATGTTTCTGTTGACACCTTTTCGGGTGTTGTACTTGCCACCCCCCTGCCAGGGGAAAAGGTTACAGATGTAATATCTCACTGCTTGGAAGCATGGGCGGCCTGGGGAATGCCAAAACAGCTAAAAACTGATAATGGTCCGGCCTATACTGGGCAGTGCTTTGTTTCCTTTTGCACTCAAATGGGTATTACCCTGGTGCATGGACTGCCCTATAACCCTCAAGGACAAGGAATTGTGGAAAGAGCTCATCGCACTATCAAGGAAATGTTACAAAAACAAAAAGGGGGAGCTGGACCCCTGATGGCTACAGCAAGACAAAGAATAGCCATGACACTTTTCACCCTAAATTTTTTGAATTTGGATAACGCTGGTCGCTCAGCGGTGGATAGGCATAACAGTTCCACTCCTTCAGCCTTAGGATCGGCTTTGTGGAAAGATGTGCTCACCGGGCTCTGGAACGGGCCTGACCCCGTGCTGGTATGGGCACGAGGATCTGTTTGTGTTTTTCCTCAGAATCGTTCGGATCCAGTGTGGGTGCCCGAACGACTTGTGCGGCGAGTCCAAGATGAACAGAACCTGGAAGAAACAAAAGATTGCGTTGCTGATCATACAGCTCCTGATGATCCAACAGGGGCAGCTGGTAGCGAGATGGGGAATACTGTCTGCATTCCCGAGGCCCATGCCTGTGAGACATGACGCCTCTCTTTTCCCTAGATTTTTCACCACAAATAAGACTCTTAACCTTCCCTCTTACCCAGAGAATAAAATAATGGCAGGGGTTGGTGAAGCTAGAAATATTAGCTTGATGGGCACGCTATGCTTTTGCTTAAGTGATGTGACCCTTAATGGTAGTTGCATAACCTTGACTCGTTCCCCGGCCGCTTATTTTAGATATTGGTATGGGAATCCGGGATCAACTGAGGTTTGGGCAAATGCTACTGGATTTGTTGGTACTGTTTGAGGCAGAGATTATGAAAGCTTAAAGTTAAGCATCGACCCGTGGAGTGTAAAACAACCTAAATGGGCCCCTTTTTGCTTGCCTGACCATATGGGGAGGCTTGGCCTTGGACAGGTTGCCAATCACGACAAGTTGTTTGGGCTGATGAGTCTAAGCGTTTTTCTTTCTCCCCTAGTGTTTTGTCCAATGCTAGTTTACTATTTAGGGCTGGAATTAATCCCTTTAATAATTGGCTGTTATGTGGTCTTAATGGAAGTTGCTTGCAGGCCGAACCTATAGTTATGCTGCAAGGGGGTCACTTTTTTTATAGCAAACATGACTTGCAATTTGACTAGTACTGCCCATACTGTGGGTGCCAATTGTCATTTTAGTAAAAATTATACGGTATTTAGCTTTCAGCCTACCCCCGTGTGTGTGGTTTCCCCTTTTGTGTTTTTGGTAATTAACAGCACCTCTGTATGTTCAGATGATGTGTGTGCTTGTACTAATGAAACCTGCTATTATGCTACCTGCTGGAGTTCTCAGTATCCGTTAGCTATAGTTGCACGCATTCCGCGCTGGGTGCCTGTGCCAGTAGATGCTTCTCAAGCTGTAACCTTGTTTAGGCATAAGAGAGATTTTGGCATCACTGCGGCCATTGTAACTGCTATAGCTGTGGCTGCGGCGGGTGCGACGGCTGCCGCTGTCGCCATTTCACATACTGTGCAGACGGTTCAGACTTTAAATAACCTGTCGGCTACTACAGCCAGAGCTCTGGATTTACAACAAGTGACCAATGCACAATTAAAAGGAGGACTAATGCTGTTAAATCAAAGGGTTGACCTTGTGCAGGAGCAGGTTGATATCCTGTGGCAGTTGGCTCATCTGGGATGTGTTCAAAAATATGAAGGGCTTTGTATTACCGCTGTTCAATATTATAACTATACCCAGGCAGCAAATTTGTCTAAACAACTGTCAAGTTATCTTTTAGGCAACTGGACGGGGGAATTTGACCAATTGATGTTACAGCTACGTTCGGCCATTGTCGCAGTAAACTCCACCCAGATGGATGATGCCCTGTTACAAGATGTTTCCTCCTGGATTTTGACAGCTGTGGATCATTTGAAGGAGTGGGCGGGAATGGGCTCCCTTATTGGTATCCTGGCATTGGTGATCTTGCTGTGCCTGTGGTGCATATGCCGGATTAGGAGCTCACAGCGCAGGAGTATGGCTATGGTGGTCCAGGCCTTCACTGCCATTGAGGCCGGACAGTAACCCTACGCGTGGCTTGCCACGTTAAAGGAATAGCACAGGGTGTAAGGCAAACGCACTGCACTTGGGAATCACTTCCCGGTGTGAGCCCAAGAAGAGCATGTTGGGTTGCAAGTGGGTTGATGTCCAAGATCCCACCTCTGCAAAAAAGGCATCGGACAGGCCTGGTTGTCACTGGGGAAGGCGCCCCTCAGGCGAAGACCAGTGCAGGGTCCTCTCATTAATGTTTCACACAGAGGCCCAACCTCTACTCTTACCTGTCGCGTAATTAATCAAAAAGGGGGAGTTGTGGAGAGCTGCAGGGGCCGCGACCAAAGATGGCGCTGGCTTCCGCCTTCCACCTTCCTGATGGCGAGTGCTCTCTGTGAAAAACAGCTCCTTATATGGCTATGGCTTGGCTACTGGCTTGCTTCCGTGTTTGCGAACCTATTAGTATATGCCACGTGGCACCTCGGGATTGGCCATCCAGGAGGCTTATATCCGGAGTGCGGGTGCGGGGCGGGGAGAAGCTTGCAGACAAGGTTCCTGAATAAACTGCTTTGAGAAGAATCCCGGGTCTTGTCTTCCTTGCTGGTCAAGGTGGTCGTGACACACTCCCATTCCCCCCCCTGCAAATCCCGCCTTCCTTCTTGTGTCCCAACCACGCCTCCCCAGCACCAGGCAGGCCACCCCTGACTCTTCCACAAATGCACCCCTGGAGTGGGGGGTTGGGGAGTGGGTGTTACTCTGGGAACTCATCCCCATCCGTAGTGGCCAGTATCCCTGGAAATGGGGAGATGCAGGAATGGGTGAGAAGGGGTCACCACTGAGCCCCTGGCTGGAGCAGTGGGAGTCACACAGTCTCACATCTGCACCCTTCCTCTCCCTGGTCGGACCTGGTGGCTTTAGTCAGAGGTGGGGAACATCACCTCTGCACCTGCCTTATTGGGTCTTTTCCTTTTTTTCTTGGAGTGGGGGATGTTGGATGCAAAAGATAGGCCTCCTTTGCTGTGTGAGCCCTTGTCCTCTGTGGGCAGTCACCTTTCATCTGAGGAGCATCCCAGAAAAGCCCACTAGGGAGGTGAGGGCACTGGGGGTCAGATAGTAGGTGAATATGTGGGAGGAACACACACCCTCAGACACACATATACCCGGCCTATCCCCCACCCCAGGTGTCAACAGTACTCACATGGTGATCACATTTCCAGCTCTTCCAGCATCTGCGGGTGCTCCCTGTCCATCTGGTCTCCTTGTCCTCCCCAAGAATCTTCCCAGTTGCCCAGAAGCATCTAGGCTGGAAGGAGGAGTCTGTCCATGTATGTAGCCTTTAGGACCCCATCCATTTCCTCAACACCATCCCCACCTTGGGTCAGACACCCCCCTTGGGAACCCATGACCCACTGCTTGTTTCAGTCCTGCTCTGAGGAGCCACCTGTCTGGGGATTCCTTCACCCAGCGTCTTGGCCTAGGGTTTTGGTGAATGGGGAGTTAAGGCTGGTTGTTCGCAAGGGGAAGGGTCTGGCCCTGGAGAAGGGGAAAGGCAGGGTCGTGCTGTGTCATTAGAGTGGTGCTCCCCTTGTGTGGGAGCCCTTGGTTCGGACAAGGGAACGGAGAATGGGAACCCGTGTGCTCTGATGAGGAACCAACAAATTTGGAGAGGTATTACTCTGAGTCTGTATGTGTGTGTGTGTGTGTGTGAGAGAGAGAGAGAGAGAGAGAGAGAGAGACAGAGACAGAGACAAAGAGAGAGAGAGAGAGAGAGAATCTTTCTCAATCTACAGCCTGACTGTCCTCAGGTGAGTGATCAGGTGGCAAATTGCAGGTGCTGCATGGAAGAGTCATCTGTCACCATTCTGGAGGGGTGTGTGTGTGTGTGTGTGTGTGTGTGTGTGTGTGTGTGTGTGTGTGTGTGTGTTGGGAGAGCAGGGAGATGAGAACAATGAAAATATATCTAAGTCACCATGTCTAAAAACAGCAAAAGCATTATATTTCTCTGTCTCTCCTTGTGTGTGTGTGTATTTGTTGTTGTTTTTCTTCATCAATACCAAGCACAAGCCCACCCACAATTTTTGTTTTCTCCTTCACAGTTCCATGTCTCCTTTATGGAAGATTTCAGTAGACATTACTTTCCACCTCTCTCTTCCCCCTTTCCTGTAGCCCACAGTAGCTGCTGGGCCTGAGTGGGCCTCCCCTAGAAGAACTGTGTGAACCCTGGACTGGAGTGGACGACCGTCCTTCTATTCCCAGCCAGAAGTTTGGTGAGGCGAATGAGATCACAGCCACATTCTTCCAGCCAGACACTCTGCTCTTGTGTGTTTAGTTGGAGGTAATTCAAGGGTTTCGAATGTGTTTGCCCAACATAATTAGGGAACGAGATGAGGGAAATGATAAGGCAGGGGCTGTGAAGCAATGAGGTTTTGGGGACTGGCGTATGGTGTGACATGGCAGATGGTTCATGATGACAATGGATGAGAGGGAAACCATATATAGGGCATTAACGGTCTCTGTGGGCATCCTGGCACAGGGCTGTAGGCCCCAACTGGTGTTGAGGATACCCTCCTGGGGTAGTGCCAGTGTTAGTCCTCCCTTGAGTCCTGCAGAATCCAATCTATGTCCCACCTGGGCTGTTTCCAGCTGGGCAGTGGTAGGCAAGTCAATTCCCTCTGCTGGAGCCTGCTCGGTATCAGGGGGTGGCAGTTAGCTAGGGCTCGTTGAATGCCAGTTTCTGTAACCTGCTATAGGCTGTGTGGAAGGAAAAGGGGACCACTGACTTTGGAAACCTTTAAGTTTGATTGGGACAAATTAAATACCACATTTTCCAGGTTCTTTTTAATTCAAACTGGCAATTTCCACTAATGCCTGGGATTATGGATCAAATTAGATGGATGATTTCAGCCATCAAACAATGATGTTCAAAGCGGCACAGGCAGAGTTCCCAAGCCAGATTGTCTCCTGCTTTGAACGTTGTGCCTTCACTGTCTTTCTTCGGCAGCTATTGCATCTCTCTAGGGTGACGACCCCACTCGAGGACATTGTGGGGAGCCATGATTGTGACCTCCCATCCCCAGCATGCCAGCATTAAGCAGAGATGATTCCCAGCACCTGTACTGGACTCTGGGAGATTCAGAGAACCCAGGCTGCCTCAAGAATCCTTCCTCTGCAACATGAAATTTAGGGGCCAGATGTGGTGGACGATCCCGGCTGGCCCCAGAGGGAGGACAGGAGTCCCCTTGAGCCAGGCATTCAGCTCACAGCAAACTCATTCACACCTCCATGGGGAATTGAGTGCCACAGAGCTGGTCAAATGCTGGACAGAGATCTTTGAGAAGATAGGCATCCCAGAGGCCCTGGAATGTAGCGAGTACATAGTGGCTCACACCCTCAGAGCCAAAACAGTTAAGTGTTGTGGCACCAGGAGTGGGTAAGAGGGAGGAGGGAGAACTGTTGGAGAGCTACATCAGGCTTTGTCCCCACTCCTCTACAGAGGATTCTTACCTGAATCAGATGGGAATTTTCTGTAGTATTGTCATAGAGAGATGCTTACTTATTTAACCAACTAACCAATACAGTGTGCACCAGGCTCTTGGGGGTCATAGACAACGAAAAGTTCCAGGACTGGTTCCACAGCCCATGAGTGCTTCAAGCCTGTCATCCTACTTACTTAGGAGGCTGAGATCAGAGGATTGAGGCTTTGGCCTGGGCAGGAAAGCCTGTAAGACTCTTGTCTTCAATTAACGACCAAAAAAAAAAACACCAGAAGAGGATGTGTGGCTCAAGACATAGACTGCTAGCCTTGAGTGAAAAGGCTTAGGGACGGCACCTAGGCTTGCAGTACAAGGCCCAGAACTGACACAAAGAAAGTAAAGGGAGAAAGGAGGGAAGGACAGAGGGAGAACAAGAGGAAAGGAAGGAAGAAGGGAAAACATGCAAGCCTTGGTTTGGAGTCCCTGGATAAAGGGAGCCAATTATTCACAATCTCTGTGGGGACAGTTTCAGAGCCTAAAGCCAGTATGTAGGACCAAGCCACTGACCACTCAGTAACTTTATGCCATCCAGGAGCTGTGTGGTCACCAACTACAGAGGTAACCAGCCTCGGGTAGATCCTAAGGCTCAGAGTGGGTTACCAGGTTTCAATTATGCCCAGCCTCATCGAGTTTATTTTCTGATCAGATAAGAAGAAAGTTTCCAAGGGATAGGGAGGTATTGGAGTGAGAGAGTTTCAAGGGGGGTGGGTTCAAAGTATAAGTAGGAATTTGAAGAGAGAGAATGATCCTAGGTCACGTGTGTCAAGACATTGGAGCCATGACCTCGCCTGACAACATAGACTAACAGCCTTTGATCCAGCCACACTGCTATTAAAAGTCCTGCCACCTTGGATTCATCATTGACAACCTGGCTGTCATTCACTGCAGGATGCCTGTGCAGTACATCCTTAGGGACTAGGACTTTCCAGGGCTCAATCTGACGATACCACTCCTGGTGTTCATTCCTTCACTAAAGACTGAGGTAAGCATGCCACTGCCACAGGACAGCCTGGGAATGAGGGCAAGAAGTGGGTCTCTTGGCTGGCTAACTCTTTATTATAGATGGCAGATCTGGGATTCAGAGAGGGCAGGATGAAGGTGGGGGAGAGCTGGGTAGAGGCTGGTGGGAAAATCAGAGGCACTGTGGTCTGAGCAGGGTTGTTTCTTTGATAATACTCACAACATAGGAACATTTCTGGGATAGAGCAGCCCTTTTCACCTCCCCAAGATGGAACTATATCCTCCCAGTCTCAGTCCCTTGACCAGGAATCCCTTTGGTTCCCATATCATGTGGTGGAAAACTAGACCTTACCTCACTGCCCAGTGTTCAGGCAGGACAACGAGAGACCTGAGTCTTTGATAAGGACAGGGGATCTTCAGTATGAGATTGTACTTCAATGTCCCAACTTGGTGCATGGTCAGTCCCATCTAAGTCTGCCATGATGTAGGATATAGAATCTAGAGAATCAGAGCTGGATGGGGTCTGTTCTGGGAGTCCTGAGTATTATGTGTTAGCTTTGAGCTCCCGTCTGCCCACTTGCTTCCCTGTCTTCGTTGGGTCTATGCTAGAAAAACGTTGAAACTAGGGCGTGGATCTTGTCTTTTATGCTCCAAGATAGCACGCTATCATTTGAATCACAGCTCCACTTCCAGCTTTTTGGGGTGTTTAATTGGAGATAAAGAGTTCTCACGAGCTTTGCTGCTAAGTGGCATCCAACTGCAGTCCTCAGATTTCCATCTCCTGAGTGGAGAGGATGACAGGAATGGAAAAGTTTGTTTGGCTGGGTGCCAGTAACTCATGGCATTTATCCTAGGTACTCAGGAGGTGAGATCTGAGGATCACGGGTCAAAGCTAGCCTGGTCAGGAAAGACCCTGTGTCTCTTACCTAAAAGGAATTGCCAGAAAACCAGAAGCTGTGCTGTGGCTCAAGCAATTGAGTGCTTGCCTTAAGCTGAAAAGCTCAGCGACAGCACCCAGGCCTAGAGTTCAAGCCCCACAACATAAAAAAGAAAGAAAGTAAGACATCTTTGCCTGCAAATGATGGTGGAGGTGTGGGGGTGTGGGGAGGGTACTGTGTTTGGGAGACCAAGTGCTGGCCTCACTGTACAGATATTTGTAAGAACTCCCCAAATTTGCTCCAGTTTGAAGCCACAGCTTTAAAAGGAAGTGTCCTGTGACAAGCAGGGAGTGGGCGACGGGGTGCAGGTGTGATTGTTGTGTCTTTATTTTCTCCATTGAAGGATAGATTTGGATGCTGGGTATCAAAATCTGAAGTGAAGGTTTGCAAAAAGTTTGTGGCCTGACGACATGGGTTTCCTCTGTGTATATGAAGGTGGCTGAAGCAGGAAGCCACGCGTGGCTCACAACTCTCATCCTAGGTACTCAGAAGGCTGAGATGTGAGGACCGTGGTTACAAGTCAGCTTGGGCAGAATAGTCTGTGAGATTTGATGATAGACCACTAGAGAACACGTAGTGTTGCTTTGGCTCAAGTGGGAGAGTGAACACCTTCAGCTGAATTGCTGAGGGACAGCACCTTGACCCTGAGTTCAAACCCCTTGTCCAACAACAAAAAAAGAGGTGACTAAGTTTTCCACATAGCAGTGTGTATGATAGGAAATGCCATGATGGTCTATGAGACATTCCAGATATGTTTGAGGCTCAATGGTTTGTCTACCGTGGGTCTGATGTCGGTACTGCCACCTTCCAGGGCATGGAATCTGATCCTAATTGAGGGAGTTCATGTTTCTGTTCTCAGGGACTGCTAAATCCTTGGGCTATCCTTTGTGTGTGTGTGTGTGTGTGTGTGTGTGTGTGTGTGTGACTGTCAGACTGTCTGTGTCTGTGTCTGTGTGTGTTTGGAGGTAGAAGAACTGGGCCTTGAATTCAAGGCCTAGGTGCTGTCCCTGAGATATCTTGCTCAAAGCTAGAGCTCTAACACTTGAGCCATAGCTCCACCTGTGGCTATTTGGTGGTTCAGTGCAGATAGCAGCCTCACAAACTTTTCTGAGTGGCTGGCTTTGAACAGTGATCCTCAGACCTCAGCCTCCTGAATACCTAGGATGACAGACAGGAGCCATCCATGATGGCTCTGTGTGTGTGTGTGTGTGTGTGTGTGTGTAGAAGTTGGTTGTTACAAGGAGTGCTGGACCCTTTGGTAACTTCTAACCGCTGTCTTGGGGGGTGCATGGACTTTGTGGCTGAGGTCTGGGGGCTTGGAAGGGTGAGACGTTTGAAGGGGACTCAGCACCTTTAAATTATAAGAGCAAGAGATCTTTGTATACCCGGAACTGTCTACTAACTTGGGCCTGGTTGGTGGCAGAGGGAGCACGGGAGGACCTGAGGATGGGGCCCATAGGGGTTGGCTCCCCAGGGGACAGAGAGTGTGGTCAGCTCTTATTAAGATTGTGAGCCCTGTTAGTATGGACCTTATTGGCATGGGTCAGACTCTGGGTCATCTCATCATGACGTCTGATGGGCAAGGCCAACCCTACCTTAAATCTTGACCAGTGATCTTCAGATCTCAGCCTCCTGAGTAGGTAGGTTTATAGGCATGAGCCTCTGGCACCGGGCCTCAGATTCTTTTTGGTATATGAGGGTTTGAAATGAAGGGCTTAGGCTTTCCAATCAGGTTTTCTTCCATGGGAGCCAAGCCTTTCTGTCTTGGGCATCTCTGAGATAGAGACTCCATATATGCTCAGGCTTGGCTGGATCATGGTCCTCCTGTGACAGGCAGGTGTCACCATGCCTGGTCCTCTGTAGTTGGGATGGTAGATATGTAGCGCCATGCTCAGTCATTGGTTTAGATTACTGTCCAAAACTCTTAGTCCACAGCAGCCGATTTTTGACTACAGTTGAAGCTCGGGGTTCGGCCTGGAACCATTGGTCCTCAGTCTCCTCACAGGACAGTTGTGAGGAAACAAGGGATCAATACAAGGGGAACTCTGAGGCAGAGCCAGGCATAGAGGCAACGATCATCAGATAAGTTTCTTGGCAATTCTGTGAGCATATAACAAGAAGATACCTGGAAAGGACTCAGAAGGGGCCTGTTATTTATAATGCAACAGGTATGGGATTATTAAACAAAACATGGCTCTCCTCATCCTTACCCTATCCCCATGAGGAAGGGGATCCTTCACTGTTCAGCTTTGCAGCTGGGGAAAATGAGGCACGGAAAAGCTGGGTGACCTACTCATGATCCCCAGGTGACAGGAAGCTTGGCCTGACTTCTCGGCCATGCTCCCTAGGACAATGGGTGCTATTCAGTCCATTTCTTGTGGTGGGAAGTCCACTTATTGTCAGTCATGGGGCTTGAACTCTGTTTACAAGCTGCTCAGATCAAGTTTAGGGCTCAACCAGTTGAGCCATAACACCACTTCTGGTTTTCTGGTGGTTCTTTGGAGATAATCGTCTTACAGACATTCCTGCCTGGGCCAGCTCTGAACCATGATCCTCATATCTCAATGCGTAGTTACCATTGTAGGCCTGTGCCACCGGAAGCCTGCTTAAGTGTAATTCTCTCTCTCACTCTCTCTCTCTGTCTCTCCCTCTGTCTCTGTCTCTGTCTCTATCTCAGTAACTTGTTGAATTTGTCGTGGAGGAGTTGGCTCAGTGTCCCCATGTGGCTGGGACCCAATGCAACCCTCTCATTCTGGAGGTAGGCTGTGTTTCAGGATCATTCTCGCTTGGACTGTGGAACTAGCTCCCTTTGGTGAGCCCCTCTGTGCCTGGGGTAGACCGTTATGGTTACTCATTGTCAGTCTGTCCGGTGAGTCCTTCCCCACTACCCTCTGCTAAGATAGTTAAAGGAAAGTCCATGAGCAGGCATCTCATTGCCCAACTGCACAGCACTCTCCCGAGCCTCTGATCCTCACTGCCACCTATCTGGCCAGACCCTAATTAGAAGAAACTGAATTCACTCTATGTATACTTCACGATGCTGTAGTGTGTCGTTTTGGGGAATAGACTCAGTGTGCAGAGGAAAGACCCCAGGTCCAGCACCTCTTGGGGGACATTTGTTCTGTGACAGCGCAAAGTCATTGCTCTGAATAAGGAGGAAGCCGGCACCAGACTGAGCCAAAACAATGCTCAAAGGTAGGTAGTCTGTTGAAGTACCAAACACATCCAGGTCTGCTTCCCACTCACAACAAGGAGGGTGCAATGCAGGTAGCCCAGCACTGGCCCTAGGGAGCTATCAATGGATGGTGATGGTCAGGTGCCAGTGGCTCTCACCTGTCATCCTGGCTATTTGGGAGGCTGAGTTCTGATGGTCGTAACTCAGAGCCAGCCCAAGTGGTAGAGTTTGTGAGATATTTTTTTTTTCATCCAGTCATGGGTCCTGAACTCTGGGCCTGGGCACTGTCCCTCAGCTCTTCAGCTCAAGGCTAGCACTCTGCCACTTGAGCCACAGCGCCACTTCTGGCTTTTTTTCTTTTTCCTTATGTGGTGCTGAGGAATCGAACCCAGGGCCTCAGGCATTTAAGGCAAGAACTCTGCCACTGAGCTACCTTCCCAGCTGCAAGTCTGAGATTCATATCTGCCTTAAGCTAACTCCCCCCCCCCCCAATAATGCCAGTTTTGCTGCTGTGGCTCAAGTGATAGAGCCTCAGCCTTGAGTCAAAGAAGCCCAGGGATGACACCGAGTCCCGGAATCCAAGACCAGGGACTCACAAAAAATAAAATAAATGAATAGTGGGCACTTGTTATCTTACTACCAAAAAGGATGGATACATTCTTCTTTCTGGTACTTGTAGCCAAAGGTAAGGGGCTTCCCTTGATGTTTCTCTCAAGCTCTCCTTCTCTCTATTATCACCCTGTCTTCAGTTGCAGGATAGAATTCAGATCATCCCACTTGCTGTAACCTTAAGTACCCTCCCCTCCCCGCCTTTTTTGGGGTGGGGATCCTGGATGTGCTCACCACTGGGTGAAAGAAGCACCAGAGAGTTGGAGGTAGGTATCCCTGAAACTTATACTCACACACACACACACACACACACACACACACACACACACACACACACACACACTCTCACCTAGGTCTACTCTGACTAGCGTTTTCCAAAGATATTTTATCTCCTTGGATTAACTGACCTAGGAGAGGAACTTGATCCCCTATAAATTACTATTTTAACTAGGGCTTGCTAGTTGGCACGAGATAAACAGAAGCTCAAAGGAAAGGTTCTGGAGCCTGTCTGGCTCAGGCTCACACTTGAAATCCTGGCTCCTCGGTAGGCAGAGATCTGAGGATCAAAGATCGAAGCCAGCCATAAGCTGGAAGGCTGATAAGACTCTTCTCTGCATGGAACCACCAAAAATCCAGACGTGGAGCTGTGGCTCAAATGGTAGAGTAGCAGCCTTGAGCATGAAAACTCAGAAAGACAGCTCCCAGATCCTCAGTTCAAGCCCACAAAAGAACTGGCACCATTTGTTGTCCCCAGACTGCCTGGGCCTCAAGTGCCCTCTCACAGAGTGTGATACCGCACTGGTTCCTGGGTAGTGTATCAGAGCCTTCAGAAATTGGGTGGTGAAAGCCAGGCCTTCGCCTTTGTGCACTCTCAACCCACACCAGCTGGAAGGCAGAGCATGACAAGGCCAACATCCTGCAGATTGGAGAAGATCCACCTCTGCCAGGGTGATTGGAGCGGGCTTCTTAGAGGCAGCAGTTGAAAGGAGATCTTGCTTAACAAGGAGGATATGACAGGAAGCATAAAGAGAAGAGATCCCATAGATAAAGGACAACATAGCGGAGCGTGTTCTTTTCCGGCCAGGGCTGCTGGTTAGAAACTCAGTAAAGCTGGGCAAGACTGTCTGAGACAGGCCCCAGGAGTCACAGAAGAACAGCTATCCAATGTTGGGATTTTGTCTTAGCAGGAGTGGGCTCACCTAGCACACAGGAAACCCTGGGTTCGAGTCCTAGGTCCAACATACACAGAAAAAGCCAGAAGTGTTACTGTGGCTTGTGTGGAAGAGTGCTCACATCAAGCAAAAGAAGCTCAGGGATAGCGCCTGGATACCAAGTTCAAGCCCCAGCATTGTCAACGTAAAACTGCACTCCAAAGGACCTGGGTGACAGGTGGATGGCTGTGCCCTGTAGCTCTTAGTAGATCCATCCACGCTTTGTGTCTCCTTCTTTGACAAAGAGAATCTGGACACTCCTTCTGCCCTAGGCACCCCTGGACCCAGTTATCAGCAACCTTCCAACGTCTTCCACTGGGACATGGAGCAGCTTGCCCCAGAAATTCTCAGGTACCAGTTGGATGTGGTGGGGGATACAGGGCAGGCCTAAGAAGTCCTAGTGGGTCTGATATGCCCCAGACAACCAGGCCATCCAGAGGAAGTGGATGGGAGCTTAGAAAGGGGTAGTGATGTGAAGGGGGCCCTTTAATGCCCATGGCCCTCCCCAGATTCTGAGCCTCCCTTTGCTGTCCCTGAGGGAGGTAGAGGAGGGTCTAGGTGGTAGTGTCTAGAGGAAGACTAGTTGGAAATTGTAAAGAATGAGACACCATAGGCCATGCGCTGATGGCTCACGCCTGTCATCCTGGCTACTCGGGAGGCTGAAATCCAGAGGGTCTTGTTTCCCAGCACATCCAGGGAATTGTAGGTCTCTCCTGCCTCTGGTGGCGAGGGTGACTCATGCTGTGTCCTATCTTTTTCTCAGCTAGGACCCTGGCTACATTACCCAGCATGCTGGTAGTGGTGTGGGGGAAGGGTGGTTGCCAGTGGCTCTGGCCAACTCGACCTTGATAGCTGACTGAAGGATCCCCATAAAAGGATAATCTGGGGCTACATGAGAGGTGAGTCCATGGTGGCTTGGATGTATTATTCGATGTCTAGGAAATGTCAACATACCTTATCGTAGGCAAATCTAACTTCTGGCAACAGCTCCGCCTCTCAGGTCCTTCTAGTCAATTCTGGATTCCCAGAATACAGAGGCATATACTTTAGATTCCAGACCAAGGGAACTGGGGGATGAGAGACTGGTATAGTACCTCAACGTTCTGGGGCAGTACTTTTGACCTGGATGAGCTGAGCTACAACTGGGGGGCAGTTCTGAGTCATAGTCAAAGTAAACTCTCAAGCTAGATCAAGTGGTTTCTCCCTAATTCCTTCTTGGGCTGAGGGGTTTGGGCCATGTCAGTAAGTTCCATGGAACCTGCCCCTCGATCTCAACATGGGGCTACAGGATCAAGGGAAGGACACTAGGGTTCCTCCTTGGTTGTCGGCCCATGATTGCAGACCTTCATCTGCCCCCCTTTCCCAAGCACTGGTGAGGAAAGCAGGGCACCGAGCCCTCGAACTCCTGGGATAGTGACTGCTACAAGCAGCAGCCAGTTGGCTGTGGATTCCTGAGCCTACAAAATTTTCATGAGCCCAACTCAACACCTGCCCAAGGTCTGACTGACAAATTTGCACTCTTGTGATACTCGTGTGACTAGACATTATCTGGTATGACATCTTACAGCTCCTGCCCCTCCTGGCCCCAAACTGTGGTCTGAGACAGTGACTTACTGCTCTGATCCACATTGCACCCATGACAGATGCCATTCTGATGAACTTCATGCCCCACGGCTTGATACTTCTCTGAATCTGTGGCCTGCTCTGTAGGCACTGGCCTCCAAACAGGCTTCTATCAAGACTTGTAGGTCACCTAGACATTAGGGGACCCTCAGGGGCCCACTGCAAAGAACTCTGCCTAGAGCTGCAGAGTAAGGTATAAGCAGGCCAGGTGTTGGTCATGGGGCTTGAACTCTGGGTCTAGGCTCTGCCCCCCAGCTCTTCACCTTACCACTTGAGCCACAGAGCAACTTCCGGTTTTCTGTAGGTTCCTTGGAGATCTGAGTCTCCCAGACTTTCCTGCCTTGGCTGGCTTTGAATAGTAATCCTCACATCTCAGCCTCCTGAGGAGCTAGAAGGACAGGCTGAGCCACCTGTGCCTCGATGATCTGGCCTTACACCACAGTGGACTAGGAGCTCCTGAAATCTTTTCTTTAATTTTCCTGTGCTAGTATTGGGGCTTGAACTCAGGGTCTGGGCTCTGGTCTCTAAACTTTTTCCTGCAAGGTTACCACTTTACCACTTGAGCCACAGCTCCATTTCTGGATTTTGGTAGTTAATTGGCAAGAAAAGTCTCATTAACTTTCCTCTCCTGAGCTGGCTTGACCCTCGATCTATATCTGAGTCTCCTGAGTAGCTAGGATTTACAGGGGTTGAGCCACTGGTGGCATTGGGCTAGAAGCTTTTCTAAAGCAAGAGTTTTTCTCTGCGTTTGCCCTGACTCCTCCATGCAAAGGAGGCCTGAGGGTCAGGAGTTGTGAAAACAGGTTTCAAGCCACAGGAAATGGCTTTGGGTCCCTGGCGAGAAGAAAAGTTAATCTTCCCCCTGGGCACTATTCTGGGACCCCACCCTCTGCCCTGTGACTCAAGTCAACGCTGACCCAGCCTTGAATATCCTGCCAGACTTTTCTGAAGCCATAAAACCTTCATACCATTCACACCACCTGCACTACAGCACAGCTCAGGACCTTTGCCCATGCTATACTTTCTTCCAGAGGCTCTCTGTCTTGTACCCACATATGCGAACTACTGTGGAATTTTGGCACTGGGTATATCACTTCCTGGAGAAAGTCTTTCCTTCCCTTCTCCATCTTTATTTTTTTTTTTAATATTGAGTTGCTAGAAATGGAATTTGTGTAGGCTGACTGGCAAATGCTCTATATTGGTGTGTGTGTGTGTGTGTGTGTGTGTGTGTGTGTGTGTGTGCCAATCCTGGGGTTTGAATTCAGGGCATGGATGCTATCCTATCCCTGAGGTTTTGTGCTGCAGGCTAGCACTGTACTACTTGAACCACAGCTATTCTTCTGGCTTTTTGTGTGTTTAATTTTAGAAAAGTTTCTTAAATTGACTTTTCTGCTTGCAATTAGGATCCTTAGATCTCTTCCTCCTGAGTAGCTTACAGGGGTGAGCCACTAGCACTGTCCTCTACCCTATCTCTTACCTATAACCTTGGCCCTCCTCTGAGACCCAGAAGAATATGTCTCACCAGGCTCAATTTTTTTTGCCAGTCTTGGTGCTTGAACTCAAAGCTCATACTTGGGAGAGACTCTAAACATGTGAAGACTGTGACAAATGTTTCCATTTAATTAAGTATCATGTTTCAACACTTAATATAATGTTAATGAAAAATGAGTCAATGTCCTAAATTATTGTGTATAATTTTATAATAGATGTGCAAAATATAATATTATGTGTATAATAATACTAAATACAATAATCAATAAATGAATCAAAGAAAAATAAAATACAAAATCAATAATAAAATTTATAATATGAAATCAACATACATATATAAGTATATATCATGTATTACACATTTATAGAAATATTTCTTCCATTGCAGGGCCATCATTGAGGGCCTGGGCACTCTATCCTTAATTTCTTTTTTTTTTTTAATTTAGTTTTATTTTTTTTTGTGAACATACTCTACAGAGTTGTTACAATTACATGGGCAGGATAATGCGTACATTTCTTATCAAGCATTGCATCCTCCTCCTTTGTTTACACTTCACATCTCTTCCCAGCCTCCCCCCCACCCCCCACTAATCCTCCCCCTTCCCCCCACCCCTCACCAACGTTGTAAAGCTCGTTTTCGACATGACAAATATGGAACCAACCCAGATGCCCCTCAGTAGATGAATGGATCAAGAAAATGTGGTGTATATACACAATGGAATTCTATGCCTCCATCAGAAAGAATGACATTACCCCATTTGTTAGGAATTTGGAAAACTTGGAAAAAATTATATTAAGTGAAGTAAGCCAGGCCCATAGAAACATAGGTCCCATGGTTTCCCTTATTTGCAATATCTAGTATATGTATGAGTCAAGCGGAAAAGGTCAGATAATGTGATGTCAGGAAAATGAACCCTTAGATATGTATTTTAATGTTTTTTTCTTTCATGCATGTGTTTCTAACGCATTTATAAGATTATCTCTTTGTTGCTTTGTATGTCCCTCCCCCACAGTATAACCCCTACTTTCACTATATTTGATGTCAATATAAGTTGTGGAGGAGATGGGGAAAAACAAGTCCTTTAAGGATACAGGTGGATCTATCCTGAATTTCTTTTCCTCAAGGACAATGGTCTTCACTTTCACCCATGGTACAAAAGAGTTACCTGGACGGTGAGCTCAAAAACTAGCAATGGCAGAAATACTGGCCCCAGTTCCTAGAAAGTGACTTAATTTTTTTGATGGAAGCAGTTATGATTATTCAGTTCTATACTGAACATTAAAAAAAGCAGTGTAGAATTTTGTACAGCTATTCAAACATCCTTCCCTTACTTCCAAAGTGCTTCTCTGAGAACCTCATTGTTTCTCTCTTTTTTTGTATGTTTTTTATTGTAAAAATGTTCTACAGAGGGGTTACAGTTCCAGGAGCAACGTAATGAGTACATTTCCTATTGAGCATTGTTTACTCCTCCTGTGTTTTCCCCCTACCATCCCTTCCCTCCCGTCTCCACAACTACCTCCCCCTGCTGAGGTCAGTGACATAGTTTTTCATTTTTGGTTGGCACGGGGTTTGAACTCAAGTAATGGCAACACTTCGCTCACATTGCTACAGATTTACCAAGACCCTGAGTTCAAATCCTAGGCTAGAAACGAAAACTTGCAGAAATTCCAAACCAGTGAGCTTTATTTTTTTTTAATTTAGTTAAATAATTATACATACATACATACACATATATATATATATATATATATATATATATATATATATATATATATATATATATATATATATATATTGATTTTGGCCAAGCATGGGGCTTGAACACAGGTCGTGGAAATTCTAATTCAGCTTGAATCTCCCTTTGCTGGGGTGTAGTCTCTGGACCCATAGCCGATCCTGGGATCCTGGGCCAAGAGGGCTTTAAGGAAGAAAAAACCGGTGGAAAGCACAAAAAGTGGTAAGCTGCAGAGAGCTGGGGTTTTACGATTTTTTCCTTTGGACAGTGACCATCCTGGGTCTGAATGACAAAGCTGCAATGTGGACCTGACCTGCCATTGCTGGTGGCTGGTGGGCTATCAGTGAAGCCATAGGCCAACCTGTCAACATAGGCCCGGGGTTGAAATCGCAGTTCGGACAGCAATCCCAGGAGATCAAAAGAGCCTCATTCCTATGCATAGGAATACTGATTGAAAGAGTAGTTTATACATCGGTCTACTCTAAAGTTGGATGCAGTAATCCTATAATGCTGATTGAGCTTAATGAATAGTTTATTAAGCATGAAAAGAACAATATTCCTTCAATGGCGGTTTAATAAATACCTAAGAGTTGGTAGGAACATAGTGGGTGTCATTCTGTCATCCATAGACGGCTATGGAATTCTTGATTTTTTGTTTTTTTTGGTCCGGTCGTGGGGCCTGAGCTCTGGGCCTGGGCGCTGTCCCTCAGCTCTTCAGCTCAAGGCTAGCACTCTACCACTTGAGCCACAGTGCCACTTCTGGCTTTTTTCTTCTTGTTTATGTGGTGCTGAGGAATCGAACCCAGGGCCTCATGCATGCAAGGCCAGCGCTCTACCACTGAGCCACCTTCCCAGCTCGGCTATGGAATTCTTTACAAATATATATATTTATTTGTATACCTCCGTATGCCTATCCATGTATCGCTGTTTTGGCCACACCTGGGGGTCGATCTCAGAGCCTGGGAACCACCTGACATCTTCATTGGCTAGAGGCTGCCATGCTCAAACTCACCCAATCATGAATTGGGCCTGCTAGGCACTAAGTTCAGATTCTGGCACTGCCAGGCATTATGGAGAAGACATCTAATATCTAGATGTTATGTGACCGGATGTAAACAATGTAATAAATGGTATAGGTGTCATCAGAGTCAATAAAATAAATTCTAAATAAATGAATGACCCAAGAAATAAAATAAATAATCACACCAAACACAATATGGACTGAACATCTGTAAGGAAGTAAAAATACTATCTTTAAAATATATATAAGGAGGGCTGGGAAGGTGGCTCAGTGGTAGAGCTCTTGCCTTGCATGCATGAGGCCCTAAGCTCGATTCCTCAGTACCACATAAGCAGAAAAAAAAGCTGGCAGTGGCGCTGTGGCTCAAGTGGTAGAGCACTAACCTTGAGATGATGAGCTGAGGGATAGCACCCAGGCCCATAGATTAGGCCCACATGTGGACCCCCCAAAAATAATATAAGGAGTATCTTTTCCAGGGCTGAGGCTTGAATTCAGTCCCCCTATGTGGAGGGAATGGTAGGAGATCCTGAGGTACTCTTTTCTGGCCTGGGAAGAGTCATGGAATGTTATTGATCTCATCCTTGAATGAGTAGTTTGTGCATGATGCAAGTAGGAAATGATAGGCAAGACTCATGGGTTATCGATTATTTGTAAAGAAGTTGATGAACCATGAAAATAATCATAACAGTCACGAAATGGAGGCATCAGGAAAGATCCAAGAATCAGTAGTCACACAGATTGGATTCCACCACAGGTTACCATATATCCTACTCTATACAATTGTGCACTTATTTGCATACTACCTTCCGCTTATGAATGGATGACTGTTGTGCTCCCCGCTCTCCCCTGAGGGGCAGGCTCAATAGCAGGTTCCAAAGGTTGGTGTGCTCATGTGGACCCATTCGCCATTTGTTCCTGCTAGGTCCCGAGTTCAGATTCCCCGCCCTGTCAAAAGATTCATCTTGATGTCAGAAGTCAATCATTGCACCTGTTTTTTTTTCCTGTGCAAGTCCTGGATCTCAGCTAGGATGGAAAATGCTTGGGCCACCCTGTGTCCATGGGAATAAGTTGTTATCCATGTTATACCTGTCATCATATACTCAAGAAAATACACAATACATCCATGAATAGCATACAAAATAAAGAGAGTAACTACACTCAATGCACGATGCAGTCCACATACGGATGTGAATATACATCCCATGTTTCAATGATCATTGAGGACTATTTTGGCCTACCTGGGGCTCAATCTCAGTTCCTGGGAATGGCCCAGCTCCTTTAGTGGCTCACAGTCTGGTGTGATCACGTGGACCCATTGGGCAGTTGGGCCTCCTAGGCCCAAAGTTCGAATCCCAGCATTGCCAAAAATTCACCCTGATGTAAGAAGGCAGTCGTTGCACCTGTTTTCCTGTACTGTGCAAGTTCTGGGGCTCAGCTAGGAAGGAGAATGTATACGCAACTCTATACTCATGGGAATAGGTTGTCATCCAGTTCACCACAGTTATATCTCAAGGAAATACACAATACATCAATTAATAAAACACAAAACTAAGAGAATGACTACACCAAACGCAAGATGCCTCTCACCCATGTTCGGAAATATATATCTACTGTTTACTTATGTATTTATGACTACATTGGCCCCCACCAGGGCTCCATCTCAGGTCCCAGGAATGGGCTTGTTCCTTAATGCTCACCATTACCCATTCAGCAATTGGGCCTGCTAGGCTTTGAATTCAAATTCCTGCACTACCAAAAGATTCATTCTGATGTGAGAAGCCTATGGTGACACAGGTTTTCCTGTCCTGTGAATGTCCTGGGTCTCATTGAGGATGGAGAATGCTATATAGGCAACTCTTAGCCATGGGAATAGGTTGCCATCCATGTCAGCAGTTATATCTGTCACCCCATATGCAATAAAATACACAATACCTCCATGAATAAGACACAATATAGAACGAATAACTACACTGAATGCAAGATGCATACCACACCTGTAGGTAAAGAGAAATTCTATGTTTTAAAAAGGTGGTCTTGTTATTTTGTCCAGTGCTGGGGCTTCAAATCAGGCCTTGCACCAGGCCTGACATTCTACTCTTCAAAGATGGTGAGCTTCCCCTTTTCCCACAATGCAACAGAGTTACCCAGACCTGAGCTAAAATCCCAACACTGACGAAAGATTCATCCTGATGTCAGAAGCCAGTCGTTGTGTCTTTTATCCTCTCCTGTGAAAGTCCTGGGTCACAAATATGATGGAGAATGCATAGACAACACTGTAACCTTGGGAAAAGGTTGTCTTCCATGTCAGCACTGTTATACCTGTCACCATGCTTTTTAAAGTACACAATACCTCCATGAATTAGAGACAAAATAAGGAGAATAATTGCACTGAACACAAGATGCTGACCACACATGTATGTCAATATAGATCCTATGTTTAAATTATGAATTTCTGACTATAGTTGACCACCCTGGGGATCAATGTCAGATTCTGGGATCGGCCACACTCCTTAGTTGTTCACAGGTTCATATGATCACCTTGACTGATTGGCCATTTGGTTTTGCTCTGTCCTGAGTTCAGATCCCAACACTACCAACAAGTGGATTGTGGAGTAAGGAGAGTGTGAAACTTTTTTTCCTTTTCTCTGAGAATCCTGGGGGCCAGGCATCATGGAGAACATTTCTACAAATCTAGATGTTCTCTGATAGGTTGTCATCAATGTAATAAACAGAATGTGCAAATAAATGAATAAAACAAAAGATACAAGGAACAACCACACCAAACATGTATGGACTGAACATCTTTAGGTAAGTATAAATTCTATCTTTACAATATATAGATATAGTAGGTTTTCCAGGGCTGGTTCTTGAATTCAGGACTAGTGAACAGGCCTGACTATTTTATCTTCATGAAAGGTGAGCTTCCCCTTTATCCACATTGCTGCAGATTTACCCAGATCCTGAGTTCAAATCCAAAGCCTGTAAGAATAAACTGTGTGAATTGCAAGACAGGGAGCTAATGTTTTTCTCAGCATGGGGCTTGAACTCAGGTCGTGGCAACTCTGCCTCAGCTTCGATCACCCTAGGATGGGGTGCAGCCACTGGACACACTGGTGCTTCTGGGATCCTAGACTCCCACGTGTTGCAGGGAAAACATGCACAGAAAAATTGTGGGCTTTTAGGTTTTCTTCCTTTGCATAGTGACCTTTCTGGGTCTGAATGACACTGTTGCAAAGGGTATTTCACCTTGCATTGCTGAAGGCTGGTAGACTATCAGGGAAGCCATAGGTCCACGTGGCAACATAGGCCCTCATTTTGAATCCCCATACTGACACCAACCAATGGCAGGAGGTACTAAGAAACTGGTTCCCATCCAAAGGAATAACACTGGAATTTTGTCAATGTCCCAGTTGAGTGAGTTGATCATGAATGATGAGCCTATAAAATTAAACAGCAGCATTTCAGAAGGCTGATTGATTTTATTTAATATTTATGAAGCATTAAAAGAATATTATTACTTACAGGAACACAATAATTTCAGGACACTGAGTTCTTACATTAATATTTTAAGGATGAAAACAATAACATTAATTACATGGACACATAATAAATACCCAGGAATTGGTAGGAATATAGTCTAAATAACTGAATAATGTATAGACATCGCTGGCACTCTATAAACATATATATATATATATATATATATATATATATATATATATATATATATTAGCATACTGCCATCTGCATGTCAATCTGTTCTTCGGTTAACTGCTGGGGCTCGTTCTCAGGTCCTGGGAACAACCTGTCACCTCAATTTGCCCCAGGAAGGCATGTTTGCACTCACCCATTCATGAATTTGGCCTTGTAGGGCATGAGTTCAGATGTCAGTGCTCCCAAACAATGAATCGTGGAGTAAGAAGCTGATGGTGACACATGTTTTCCTTTACTGTGAATCTTCTGTGTGTCAGGTATGAAGAGGAATACATATGTAGACCTATATCCTATGTAGTCAATGTTCTATGTGCTATAATAGTCAATACAATAAATGGTCAATATATGAATAAAACAAAAAATAAAATAACTACACTGAACGCAATATGGAGTCAACGTATGTATAAAAATGTAAAACATATATGTAAATTGTACATGAATAGGGTGTTTTCTAGTGCTGGTGATCGATTTCAGGCCTAAGGAACAGACTTGAATTTCTTGACTTTAAGGAGGCAAGCTTCCTCTTCCCACAGTGCAACAGAGTTACCCAGACTATGAGTTCCAATCCCAGTCCTGGTAGAAAAAAAGTCACCTTTATAGTAATTGAGGCCCAATTCTTAGGTATTTCATCATGCCTCCATTTGATGAATGCGATTGCTTAAATGCTTAATAAAATATTAACTAAAATCGATCAGTGTGGTGTAATATAATTGTGTATAATTTTATCCTAGAATCATTCAAGAACTGTTCATTCAATCATGACTTGCATCACATTACATTTGTAATCATATGGATAGGAACAAGTTTCTTAGGATCTCCTACCATTTGGAGGTGGCACGACCAGGATTCGAATTGTGGGCTCCAGCTCCCACCACCTCAACCCGAGGATTGGGAACTCACCAGTCTGTCCAAGAACGTCAACAAGACCAATGATTAGGCAGGCACCAGTGGCTCTCTGCAGTCCTCCTTGATACTTACAAGGCTGTGATAGTAGGACATTGGTCAAAGTCACCCTAAGCAGGAAAATCCTTGAGACCCTTGTCAAACTTCAATGCCAACAAAGCCAAAAGCCTTGTGGCTCTAGTGTAGAGGACCAGCCTTGAGCAAAAGCAGCTCATGAACTGTGCCAAGACCCTGAGTTCAACGTCTGGGACTGGCAACATACAGAACTGCAAAACAATCTGGGTAGCCATCCAGTTAAAGCAGGTCACCCTCTTGTCTCCAACTGAATTGGAGAGAATTCCCTGGGAAAAGGGCTTGGAGAACTGCTGTCATCTTGACTCCGCCCATGCTGCTTGCTTCACAGGATTCTGGCCACAACCCTATTTTTTCATGCTTGTTTCTGACCAATGGGATACAAGAATGGTGGCCATGCCCACATTCCATGCTGCCAGGTAGCACTGGGATTCCCTCTGTTAGTTTACACCACTACCAGCAGTTGAGGAAGTTAGTGGTGGCTGAGAGGTGAAGAAGAGACTCAAGGTGACTTTGGAGTATAGTAGAAAATTGATGCTCCCACCCCCACCCTGCCACTCCCTTCCCTTCACACAGTGCCAGGTTTCAAACCTCAAGCAATGTCATGCTGCCAGCCCAGCCAAAAATCCTGACCTGGTCCCTGCCCTTATTCTTCTGCTCTGGGCCCACGTGTCCACAATGCTGCTGCCATCGATGCTGCCCCAATTGGAGCAGCTGCCAACAGCTTCTCCCAGCAGCACAGGTGAGTTTCCACCCCAACAACAACCTACCCTGGGTCAAACACCCGTCTGGGGGCAACAGGACCCCCCTGTTTGTTTCCTCTCCCTGGCTTTGATGAGCCAACTTTCTGTCTTGAGGATTTCTGAGATAGAAACTAAAAATATTCTCAGGCTGGGCTGGATCGCTGTCCTCCTGTGAAAGGTATGCTCCTCCAGGCCTGGTCCTCTGTAGTTGGGATGGTAGACATGTGGTGTCATGCTCAGTCATCAGTTAAGATGGATTATCCCAAACTCAGTCCATAGCAGCGGATTCTTGACCACACCTGAAGCTCTTGGTAGGGCTTCAACCATTGCACCTCAGTCTCCTCACAGGACAGTTGTGAGGAAACAAGGGATTTATACAGACCGATCTCTGGAAAATGGCTAGACAGAGAGGGAGTGGCCTTCAGATAAGGTGTTGGCAATTCTGTGAGCATATGACAGGAAGATACAAGAAAGGGCTCAGGTGGGGCCTGTTATTAATCATGCAACAGGTCTGGGATTATGAACCGAAACATGGCTCTCTTTCATTATTACCCTATCCCAATGAGGACGGAGATCCTTCACTTTGTTCAGTTTTGCAGCTGGGGAAACCGAGGGACAGATAAGCCAGGTGACCTACTTATGACCTCAAGTTCACAGGAAGCTCGGCCTGACTTCTCTAGAATGCTCCCTAGGACAATGGGTGCTATTCAGTCCACTTCTTGTGGTGGGAAGTCCACTTCTTTCAGTCGTGGTTCTTTAATTCTAGGATTGGGCACTGTTCCTGAGCTCCTCAGCTCAAGGCTACCGCTTTATCACTTGAGCCCACAGTGCCCCTTCCACTTTTCTGGTGGTTCTTTGGAGATAAGATTCTCACAGATGTTCCTGCCTGGGCTGTCTATGAACCATGATCCTCATATCTCAGCCTCCAGTGTAGTTAGGATTAGAGTATTATGCCACTGGCACCCGATTTACTTGTAATTCTGATTCTCTGTCTCTGTCTCTGTCTCTCTCTCTCACTGTAGTTCTCAGGAACTGGTAGAATGGGCGCTGTAGGAGGGGGGCCAACGTCCCCAGGTGGCTGGAACCCAAGATGGCGCACTCATTCTGGAGGTGGGCTGTGGGTCACGAGCTGTCTCATTCATCATGTTGATACATCTCCATGATGTAAGCCCTCTGTGCCCTTGCAAGACTGTGAGGGTTGTTCATTTTCCATCTAGTCTTACTGGATTTATTATATTGTATTCTTTTCTACATTATTTTCTAGCACCTGGCCAATATTATGGTACATATTTGCTGAATGAAAATGTAATGTCAACTTAAGAAAGTCATTTAGGGATCTGGGAATGTGGATTCATGATATGGTGATTGCCTAGCATGCATGAAACCCTGAATTCAATTCCTCAGTACCACATAAACAGAAAAACACTGGAAATGGTGCTGTGCCTCAAGTGGTACAGTGATAGCCTTGAGAAAAACGCAAAAAAAAAAAAAAACCAAAACAAAACAAAACCAAAAAACATTTAGTTTGTAAATGCAAAATAAAGAACCCATACTTGGAATATATAATTGCTCCTGCCATACTGACACCTAACAATAGTCCCTAATTCATGTACTTTTACTTATATTTGGATATTGTGTTGAAAAAAAGTTTTTTTCATTAGGTCACAGCAATTAATGTCTTGCATGTGCTTAGATGTGAGGTGAAGATTAATTCTGGAAATTCAAAGATTCCAGGTTTTTGAACGGTCTCTGCTAATCACAATGAGAAGGGTAGTCTAAGTGAGATTTGGAAATCTTTTTGGTTACTCATTGCACCAAAACGGCAGAGGCAAATTAACAGTTGTGACAAAAGAGAAGGAATAACTCCAGAGTTAAGTAATAAATGATAGTAACTAAGGTATACCAGAAACAGTTTTAGAGAACCATTTTTGGTTATTGAACAAATAGTTATCAACTAGTCTTATTCCTCATTACCTTTAACATTATCAATCTCTTAGGCTACTTCTTAATCTCTGCCTAATAAATGTATCTCCTTCTGTGCTGCTTTTTCTTACTTTAACTTCTTTGCTTTCTAAAAATCTCAGTCTTTCTATATTTCTCTATGAACATTTCCTGATACTAAATACACCTACACAGATGGCAGAGAATGCTAATGTAAGGGTCCCCTAGCTCATGAGTCATTAATGAAACAATGTGGAAAAGGAGGACATATTTATTGTTACTTCAAATTTTCTGAAAAGCTGCAATGCCATCATTTGATTCAAATTTCCATTATTTGTCTACATAGTGTCATTCAGTGCACATAAACGCAAATATGAGCTGGGTGCTGGTGGATCAGGAGACCAGAGGATTGTGGTTCAAAGCCAGCCTGGTCAGGAATGTCCATGAGACCCTTATCTTCAGTTAACCGCCAGAAACCCGGAAGTGATGCTGTAGCTTAAGCGGTAGAGCTCTCAACTTGAGCTGAAGAGCTAAGGGAGTGTGCCCAGGATCAGAGTTCAATCCCCACAACCAACAAAAAGTGCAAATATTACCTTAAGTTTCCCCAAAAGGAAGGACAAGATCAATAATCTTCCCAAGCAGAAAAAATAATTTCAAAATGATTCAGTGAACCTACTTTTGCTGAGTTATTTAAGTTATGGCTTCTTTGCTAGACATATTCTCTTCCTTTATAAATTGTCAAATACTAGCTTTACAATAAACTTCATCTAATATTTTTTGTTTCAAAAGAGAAGTCTACACAGTTGATGTCACTTAGCTTTCTTACTATCTTAATTCAAAGCCAAACCAGGCAGGAGAGTCTGTCAAACTCTTATCGCAAATTGAACACCAAAAAACCAGAAGTGGAGTTTTGGCTCAAGCAGTAGAGTACTAGCTTTGGGGGCAGGTGGGCAGGAAAGACAACTGTTCAGGGACAGGATCCAGCCTCTGGGTTCAAGACCCAGAACCAGCACCAACTAAACAAACAAGCAAAGAAAAATCCCAGATATTTCTTTGGGACCTTCCTTAAAGGTGTACTGATCAGAGAAGAGGGTTCTTTTGCTGATCATATTGACCGGATCCTGATTTTTGGAATCCTTATTGCTCTGGAGATCTCAGGACCAGACCACAGGAATTGATAACTGACTCCTGCATCAAGAGAATCATCTCAGGGGTGAAATATCCACCCATAAGACACTTTAAAACCTCCATGTCTTTGTTCCTTTGCAGGAGAACACTTTTAAAACAACGTTATTTCCTTTTGTTCTATGCCGGCCTTCAAATGGTACATTATTTCTTTTTGTAACACTATGAACTAGAAGTTTAGAGAAAAAATTTATATGAGTAAAGAACACACTCAAAAAAGCCAGGGATAGAGTTTCCTTCGGGTTTGGGATACTTTTCTTGTACAGTAAAAAGGAAAGCACAAGATAACTTGGACTTTGTTTTTCCTCTATGTTCCATTCCTCTCCTGGGGTCAGTTTCTACATCCAGTAACAGTTACTTCCAGTAACAATCGATGGTGCTGCTTGAGGTGTAATGAATGTTTTCTGGCTTCATTGCAATAACACTATAACACCTATGGACCTGAGGTAACACGTGTTTCAGAGACATCTTATTAAAGAGAAAATATGAAATTTATATTGCTTATAAATACATTATACAAGAGTACATTGAGCTCAAACTTTATAAGTTCTCTGTAAATTAAGGCGAATTTTAAATGGGAATAAGGTTCTCAGAACATTCATTTTGTGAGTGTACGTGCTGTTCATTATTTCCCAAGTATACATGTGCTAACAGTAAGGGAAACAATAGCAATAATAGGAGAAAGAGAAGTTCTGTGTTTAAGTCTAAAGGTTCAATACAATATAGAAGACTACAAATAAGGCAACATTGAAACATTAAAGCCAAGTCCAGTATGTGGATTTATGGGAGTGATATATAGAAAGCAAGACTCCTCCATGGAACATGAAGTATGAGGCCACTCCCATTCTAAATCATGCTTGCTAATCATGCAACTTTGTAGAAAGTAGAATGGAAGAATAATTCTGTTTCCAATGCAAGTCAGATATAAGAGCATGGATTTAACTAGAAAAATGTCCATCTTGTGAGAGCAGGGATTGTGCTAGAAATGAACTGGAGGCTAAGATCACATTTCTTTTTTTTCTTTACACACACCCACACATACACACAGACACACACCCACACACAGACACACACCCACACACACCCACACCCACACACATACACACACACACACACACACACACACACACACACACATATATATATATATATATATATTTGTTGGCGGTGGTCTTGGCACTTGATCTCTGGGCCTGTGAGCTGTCTCTCTGCTATTCAGCTCAAGCTAATGCTCTACCACTTGATCCAAGTGCCATTTCCAATTTACTTTTAGTTAATTCGAGAAAAGAGTCTCTGGGCCTTTCCTACCTGGGCTGGCTTTGAACCTCAATCCTAATATATCACCATGACCCAGCTTATGATCACATTCCTAACAGTGTACACTCAAAATATGTAATGTGTGTGTTCATCTATCTTTATAAGAATTCTTTAGTGAGGGGCTGGGGAGGTGGCTCAGTGGTAGAGCGCTTGCTTTGCATGCATGAGGCCTTTGGTTCGATTCCTCAGCACCACTTAAGCAAAAATGAAAAAAGCCGAAATTGGCGCTGTGACTCAAGTGGTAGAGTGCTAGCCTTGAGCTGAAGAGCTGAGGGACAGAGCCCAGGCCCAGAGTTCAGGCGCCATGACTGGACCCCCCACCAAAAAAAAAAATAAATAAAGAATTCTTGAGTTAAAAATCTGGGCGACAGCTTAGACATTACCCTAAAAAATGTTTGTAGTTTAAAAGTTGATACTCCTGGAGAAACAAAACCTAAGAATGTAAAGGAGTCTGGGAAGTTCAATTTGCATCCAGCCTGGGCAGAACACTCTTTGCAACAGTATATAAAATTAAGCAGTCAAAATCTGGATTGGAACAATGACTCAAGTGATGGAATACCAGTCATGAGCAAGATTGCTGAATAAGAGCTTGATGCTTTTGCCTATATACATACAAACATATACATACACCCAGAGGCACTTATATGTGCACACACAAACATACAAATGAAACAACTCTCAGAATGTATAGAAAAGTTAGAAAACAATAAATATAGTGCTGAAAAAGACTAGAATCAAGTGATAATCTTTAATATTAGAAAGTCCTCAAATGAACTTCCTTCAAATGAGTTTGAGAATATTACATTGGTAGGGATCAGAAATAGTAAGAGAGTCAATAATCATTATTAAAGGTATGGGATCCACGGAGGAACGAATCAGAGATCCGGCAGGTGCATCTGAAAATGTTCATATCCTGTATCAAATGTTAGAACATCTTTGAAAATAGTAGATATAGTCTAAGCAGTCACTCTGGTGTATAATATTACTGAAGAAGTTCAGAATTGGTAGTCTGTATCTAGATTAAATAAAACAAGAAACTATGACAGGGCAATGTCATACAAGCCTATAATTCTAGCACTGAGATTAAGACAGGAGATTAGAGAATGGAATTACATAGTGATACCTTCCCTGGACCAAGGTGTATAATTTTGTCTTAATAAAACAAAACAAACAAGAAAGGAATTTTGTCATTATGTTTTGAGAAGTCAAATTTCCTGTTGAAATGCAATTCATACTTAATCCTTACTTGTGTTTTAAATTCTCTCTTTATTAAAGAATGCTCCTAGATGCAAAATGACTCATGATTCCCATCCAAAATTTGAAAAAGTAAGTTATCATCATTCTGTTGTATCCCAAAGAAATGATGAAGAATTACAAAAGCTTAAGCCTGGAAAAATAGCAAAGTTCGTCTAATGTAAGGTTTTGAAGATCTTGCTAAATTAGAATTTAGATTTAAAATAAATATTTTGGTTTTGTTTGTAATTTTATATTTTATAGGTTTCTACAAAATTCTTTTTAAGTGGAGGGTTTAATTGACATTCACAAACGATTTTGCATTCTATGTGCCTAGAATATTCTTTCAAGAGAGTTATAATTAGATCTTAGCTAATAGATAATTCCAACAGTTCATGTATAAAATGATAATGTGAATGTTGTAGACAGCTGCCAACAAATTGATGATATGAATTCATAAATTTAGAATAAGAGCAATTTTTGGAATCTTTGGTATAAAATGGTATGAAGAGAATAATCGTGTGACATCATTTTTCTTCTACATGTATGTAACACAGGAAGCAATTTCCTTAATTATTTGCTACTGTATACACTGAGAAAAATGTTAGGTTTGGGGTTTGTTTTTATTTTTGTTTTATTGGTTTATCCTAGGGCTTTTACTCTGGGCCTGGACACTGTCTCTGAACCTGTTTATGCTCACGGCTTTTGCCCTAACACTTCAACCTCAGTGCCACTTGCATCTGGCTTTTGCTGAGACGTTTATTGGAGATAAGAATCTAGGGAATCTTCTTGCCTGGGTGGGCTTTCAACTGTAATCTTCTGATCTTAGCATCCAGAATTTATATGATAGCTAAAAAACTATAAATATAAATAATATTTGCAAGTGTTCCGATCTCAAGAATACCAGTGGGGAGGAAATGATGCAACCCAGTTTATTGTGGTGTTCTTATCAGAACATGTATGGCATCACATTAGCAGAGTTGTATTTTTTCACAATAGAGATAAGCTATTCATGATATAAATTAAGGGAAGTTTGAGGTGCACTCTAAAAGTTGGAAAATTTTGTGCTAGGATGACTCTATATCATAAATATTGGTATTGGTGGTCATAAAAATAATAGCTTATTGTGATAAACAATTGCTTACTCTTGAAGAATTAATTATTACCGATGCTGCATAGTTTTATCCTCTACCAAAATGTGGTTATTTTTCTGTTGACTCTCAATCTGTAACACCCCATTGGAAAATGCATCTATTGCAGAATTAAATAACATGCAAGCCTGTATTGTTTTGAATCTCTCAGGTATGCAATCTTCCGCATTTGAAAATGAGTAGTTACTAGTCATTGGAATGTTGACGAACACATATATTCTGTCTTCTTAACAATTTATTTACTTTTACAAGTTATTGGTTTCCATAGAATTAAACTGTTTTCGCTTTTAGTATGAGAAAGTACTATATTTATTCTTTTTTCAAAATATTGGTAAGTATATTGTGAAAATATTGTCTAGTTGGATAGCATTCAAGTTGATGGTCCTCTGATTAAAAAGGGGTAATTAACTCAAATTAGACACCAAACAGTATGGATTTTTAAAAAGTTACTACATAAAGAATAATATGTACTATACCAATACAGTGAAATTGTATTTCATGCAGCGTATTTTTTAAATTTAATTTTATTGTCAAAGTGATGTACAGTGGGGTTACAGTAATTTTAAGGTAGAGAATACATAACTTTTCAAACTTGTTACCCCCTCCCTCATTTTCTTCACAGTTTTCCTTCACCCCAATATCCCTCACAAGTTGTAATGTACATTTCCAACATATTGTCTTGTGAGTATTGCTATTGCATTGGTTTGCCTTTGTCTTGTCCCACCATTTTGTTGTTCCTCTTCCCTTCCATAATTAAGGTAAATATATACACAATACACATGTTATCAAAATCAAATACAGCAGGGAATAAAGCTTAGGGGAACACCCCAAAAGAAAATAGAAATCACATAGTACATTAAAAACAACAACTGCAAATAATACTCTCTATTTCCATATCTTGGAGTTCATTTTGCTTAGCATCAGCTTATAAGGTTATATATATGTACAACAAAGCCACTGGAAAATAATAGTTTCATGGACACTATATCATGAAAACAACATGTTAACTGTTTTTGATGACAAAGGTGGAGTTAGGATTGATGAATTCACGGTTCTAATAAAGGAATTTCAAAAGAGTTTTAAAATTATGACAGGTAGGGCTAGGAAGGTGGCTCAGTGGTCGAGCGCTTGCCTTGCATGCCTGAGGCCCTGGGTTCGATTCCTCAGCACCACATAAGCAAAAAGAAAAAAAATCCGGAAGTGGCTCTGTGGCTCAGGTGGTAGAGCGCTATCCTTGAGCTGAAGTGCTGAGGGACAGCGCCCAGGCCCAGAGTTCAAGCCCCACGACTGGACCCCCCAAAAAATTATGACAGGTAAATTTTAATTTTTTCAAACTTTTTTTTAACAACTTAGCCTATTAAGAAAATTTAAAATTGCTTAGGAAAATAGGCTTTCATGCAAAGTAATCAATGGAGACTTAGCCGAGAGGGAGCAAAATGGGTGAAGATGGCTCATTTTCACATTAAACAAACAAACCTCAGAAACCTTGCTATAAATCCTGTAGATTCCCTTGAGAATTGTCCTTACCCAGGAAATCTACTCACTATGTGAAACAAGGTTGTAGTGGAATGTAAATTCAACGTTCTTAAAAAAAGACAGCAAAATTTGTGAATTGACTTTAATTACCAAACAGTAATTCTCTGAAAAAGATAATTTGGGTCAAAATACTTAGGGAGAAAGTGCCCTCAACAATGAAAGTAGATATTAGGTTTACACTTTTCTGTTTGTAATATTTTCTACAATGTCTTTGCATGTGAAGCACTAAACTACAGAGAAAAACCTGACTGGATACTTGAAACCAATGATTTCACATTTCTTAGTAGCTCAAAAATATAATATCCTTATTAACATGAGATAGTGAAGACTTCTCTTATTACATAAGCCAAAAAGTTTTGGGATCAGAAACGAATTGAGCAAATTGAAAAGGCAAGAAAACGCGTTCTTAGAAGCCCTAGCTAAGCCTATTGGCTTCAGCAGTGGAGGGAGGCCAAATTTTTTGATATATTGCCTTAATATTTTTGCTACCTAAAGTGATTTTTCTGAGCCTATTTAGCTCACTACAATTTAGAACGGATTGAATGAAGACATGAAAATAAATTCCACATTCAAATAAAAGAGTTTTTAAAAGGGAAACCATGAAGATGTAGCAGTGGGGAAGGACTTATAGTCCTTCACCTTCACTAGACTTGAAGCCAAGAATCTATGATTAGTTGGAAATCAGGCAAGAGCTAAGAGGACAGAGAAATAGGACATAGGAGCATTGTCCTTTTGTAAAAGACACTGTCATCCAAGGTATGGATGATTTAGCTCTATTCTTTTCCATACATCTTTCTGAACAAATGCAAGACCAAGAGAAAGATAATCTATTGAAATAATTTTGGAAAGAATAACTTCACTGATCCTGATATGGTATCTAAAGAGAGTCTTAAGAGAGAAGATAAAAGTGAAGTATTCTTCGGTTTCCTCTAAGCATCTTGTTAGCAAAGTATATCTTTGAGATTAGAAGTGATGGAACCAAAAAGTGGTGGAGTACCCATTTTTGAGGGGACTTTAGAGACAAGAAGACTTTCAAGGTAAAAGAAAAAAGAAAAAAAGTAAAGCTAAATATTTGTGATCACAGCTTCTTGGACTGGTATTTTGGAGACAAAGTTTTACATTAAAGATTGTCCTCATTAACATTGATGCCTTGGGTTTCCGTGGCAACCAAATGAAAGGGGGAAGTTTAATGGACTCACTTGGACAAGTAAACAGCATGATAGAAAAAAATGGCAAATAATATTTAGTAAATTACTTTGAACAATTACTTTGCCAGAACAAAGAAGGAAAAAATATAATTCAAAATCACTTGACTTAAAATTATGAATAAAAGTAGTCAAGAGAAATGAGAGAAAACATAGAGGACTGTTTTCTCTCCAGTGGAGTAATGGGTTCTTGATCTTGTTTCTTCCTTTTTATCTTCACAAGCTATCAAGTGTGGGTCAGGACTGGAGTATCCAGTTCAGGCCAAGAGAATTCACAGAAGAAAATATTTGCAGCAGATGTAGGTGATTTATAACCTTAGACAATCTATTTAAATCTGTTAAAAATCCTCCTCTACCCTAAAGTGCCTACTTTAAACAGCTTTGTATGCTTTTCCCAAGATTGTCCTTCATTAACTATTTAAAATTTTCAGAGGTCATAATTATACTCTATAAAGTTTGCTGTGTGGTTGTGCTTTTTGTGTGTTTTTTTTGTTGTGTTTATTTTTCACTGAATTTCAAAAGGTTGTGCAAATGTGTTACAATTAAATATGTCCTTCTAATTGTCCAATGATCCTTGATCAGAGTCACTCCTTCTATCATTCACAACCAACCCCTTCTACAAGATTTATTTCCGATTTACCACGTTCTTTGTCACATATGTACATTGAGTATTCTAGCTGTATTTGCTTCTTGTTCCATTTTCATTAATTCTATGTCTTTACTATTATTCCTTTCTGGTTTCAACTTCCTGATAGTCATTCTGATAAACTTGTCTGCTAGTACTTTGAAAGGTTTATATACATTCCATGGAGTTTATATCCTGCATATACTTGAACTGATGTCAGCTTATATTTCCATAATTTATTTATCTGAAGTAACAATTTGTAAGAGTGGAGACATGAAGCACCTAGACATGATTTTATTCCCCTCCATTTGGAAGATTAATCTGTAGTCAACAAGAAAGTTTAAAAATGGCTTAGAATGTATTCCTAACTACCAGTTTTATAAATGGTATTGTACAATGGTTTTTGATTATTTTATTTTACATGGGATAATATTTTCTATTACCTATAAGTTTTGGGAAAAGAAGAAAACTAAAATTTACTACTGTAGAGGAATATGATAGAAATAGAAGACAGATTTTATGTTTGTCAAATCTCTGATGAGTACCCATATTCAAGACTTAAAGTCATATTTCTTACTATGTTAGACAGATAGCGAAAACATAAAACACCATATGATAAGGCAACAATTCATGACTTTTTTAAATGTACTTATTATGTGATGAAATTTACTTTATTACCTAATATTTTGGTTTGAAATATGGGAGGCTGATCTATTTAAAAAATTTTAGAAGGCACCTACTGAAAAACACAAATGGTGGGGGGTACTATTTCTACACTTTAATGAATGGTTGAACCTGTTTGGCATTAGTGCTGGGTAAATAAATCAACCCTATTTTAACTTGCTCCCTACACTTGAAAAACGTGTAACGTCATTAAATATTATCTACTTGTAAAGTGTTATTTTGGCAAATGTGGTTTCAAAAAGTTTATTTGAAAAAGAATACACTTTCAGGAGATTAAATGTAGGTTATCATTTGTTTGAGAATGACAACATTTTTATACTACAGAACCAAGGTTTACTGAAGTACCAGTGTTTTGAAGCACTAAGGATCTTCTCAATTAATGTTTTTCTGAATTATATTTGACCTCTATGTCAAGTTTTCCTAGCCTTGGTAGACCAATTATGGATCTATCGTTCCAGGAACTAGTTTTTGGCCTGATGATGCTGGACTGAAATCATTCATTAATCATTAGGAGAGGGGTATTACAAATAATCTTGTGACATTTGTGGTCTTGTTCACTTATATGGGATGGTCATCTGAAAATTGAAAGTTTGAATTACTGTACTTTCACATTTTGTGATTTCATCTTGCATTTTAAGTTGCCTTGCATTTCCCAATTGCTTACTGCTAATTCTTGCATTTCAAGGAATTGGGGCACTGAAATATAGGAAATGATAAATTAAGATGGGTCTTCAATTACTTTCTGTTGGCATGTTGCATGGGCCCAGGTAAGAACTCTTGCCCTAGTTATCTGATGATGCAGATAACTGGGACCTGGGATCCTAGGACCCGTGGATCCTGTAGAAGAATAATACCTTTTAGATATCATATCAGCAATATTTGTGTATAATCAGTAGGAATGCTTCAGAAATATGGAGAAAAACAGTTTGGGATCAGTGAGTTAAAACAATGAACAGAGCAGCACAGTAAAATCCCTTATATATTAGAGGAAAACAACATTGTTTTATTTACCATGTGAATTCAGAAACCAAGAACACTTAGAAGGTATCACAGGTTTATACCGAAAACATTGTATTGATACTTTTTATATTTTAATATATATTATAATCCTGATTGTTTATACTCCAATCTATTTATTGGAATAAATATCAAGTAATTTGTCAAATTATCAATTAATTCCAATAAGATTCACTGTGTGAAATATAAAATCAGCACATATAAATATAAAATATATAAGTATATATAATATAAGAAAATGTTTTACATTGTTCTGTTGTGGTTAGGGTAACAAAGGCAACTGTTTTAAAATATTATTCCATTACTTCTACCTCAGTGTTTGGTAGAATTAGACCTAAAGCTTTACCATTCGGAGATGTACAGCCTAGAAGCAAGAGGAAACACTGTGATGAAAACATTACCAATTTAAGGCCTAATAACGAGGAGAAACATATGGACTTCTCCTGGAGCTATGGAATATATTTGGTGATAGAAAATCAGTGGTGTAAATTTCTGCCTGGTTGGATTGTAGACAGGCCAGGACAGTAGGTAATCATGCATATGAACAACTTTCACATTTTTGGCTTTAGCTACTTTTGAAATGGTAGGGATAATAAATAATTATATTTTGAAAAAATACGTTCTAGTCTGAACAGTTCTGTCTGAACTGTTCATCTCTCTATGATCCCTTGTAACTAAGATTAGTTTTGCTCCAGTAAGACAAGCTATGCTATCAGGGTAAGATATTCTGGTTGGTCTGTTCCTACATAGAGCAAGGGTAATGGGTCAGGCAGACATTTGTGCCAGTAAGACCTCATTTGTGACATTTTGAGCTGGAGAAGTTTAGAAGTAGCTCTTAAGCAAGGCTTACTTTGAATCCACTAGCTCCACAAAGCTAAATCAGTTGATAAATAAGTACTTGAAAAGGCATCACCTTTGGACCTAGCTATAAAGGCTTCAAAGTATGATCAAATTTCAAATGAAAAAGACTTAAAATAGCTATTGACAAAAATTGTAAATGTGAGCAATTGAACAAACAATATGAGTTTTTTTCCACAAAAACAGAATTTTTACAGAAATAAGATGAATAGCAATTTAGGTAACAATAAGGTTTCCTTGTTACAAATAGGCAACCAAGGATATATGCCTGTCTTAAGATTGCATCATTAGGGGCTGGGAAGGTGGCTCAGTGATAGAGCGCTTGCCTTGCATGCATGAGGCCCTGGGTTCGATTCCTCAGCACCACATAAGCAAAAAGAAAAAAGCCGGAAGTGGCGCTGTGGCTCAAGTGGTAGAGTGCTAGCCTTGAGCTGAAGAGCTGAGGGACAGCTCCCAGGCCCAGAGTTCAGGCCCCACGACTGGACCCAAAAAGAAAAAAAAAAAGATTGCATCATTAATTATTTAAATTACAGGATACTACATGCTTCAGCAGCACGTCTACCCGAATTACAAGAGCTATGCTAATGATATGTAAATTTGTGAAGCATCCCATATTTTTCATTCTTCAGATGCAAGAAATGAAAAACAGTTATTAAAAAGTTGATTACAAATATACAAGTGTAATAATACATGTATTTCATAGAGAAAAAGTTAGTTTGATATCAGTGTATTCAATCTTCACCTTTTCAGAAAGGCCTTTACATAGTATAACCTTTATAAACTTTTGAACTAAGATAACATTGTCATTTTATCCCAAAGAAATAAAATTCTATAAGGACCTAGGAATTAAAGGAATCTTAAACTGTTTCTATATGGAATGTTAGCTGAAAGGACATATTTATTAATGAACCTATATATTATAAAACAATGTCGAATTCAAAGTACTATATCTAGGGGAGAATGAAATAGATTATGGATATTATACAAACAGAATACTAAATATTTTAAAATATACTTTTTTTCAGACAAGCATCAGAAATATCTTTAGTTTCTGTACTACTCATTTCACCAGATAAGTTAAAATTATTTCTTATTAAAAAATCACAAACTCTACAGAAATCATTAGTATACAAATAACTTGAATATATTTTGACATCAAAGTCAGGCAATTCACTTGGAAGAATACCATGCAATCCATGAATTTTTAAAGTAAGATATTGCTGTTGCTTTGTATTGTGAAAATATTTTGTATGGACACATAGGATGGACTGGCAATTTTGAAATTTAAAAAACTTAACCAAACCATTAGGATTTTGGAGAACAATTTGTACAGCCTTCCACAACTTCAAAGAGGTAGTGATACATATTTACTCTTTTGGCAATATCAAATGCAGTTTCTTCCAAGTTGTGCTTCAGACCTGGTTTGATATAATGGTTCAACAGAAGGAGATCTAGCATAACTTTGCTATTTCCATTCCCAGCAGCAAGATGCAAGGGGGTCAAGAGGCCTTTAGTTTGGCCGTTGATATCTGCATCATGATGAAATAAAGAAGCCACTCTGGTATTATTCCATGTATAAGTACTGTACAGGGGTGTCCAGCCATTCACAATTATTACATGAATATCTACCTGGAGCCACCAAGTCATGGACAATGTCTAAGTATCCACTGTAAGCTTCTCGATGAAGGGTATACACATTGTTATCCTTAGTATTCACATGAATGGCCTTTTGGCAAAGTAGTCTCTGCACTCTAGTAAGGCAATTATTTTGGGCAGAACAAAGAAGAAATTTTCTTGAATCCTTCTCCATTTTTCTTGCAATTGATATCATTTCTCACTTTTTCATCTTGTTCCTCATCTTCATCAGAATTGTGTAGCCAGAGACTTTGAGTGCCTTTGAGAATGAGGTGTCCATGTATTTCCCCAATAGTTCACATTGGATGAACTGGTCAGAAAAATCCGGTGAATTTTCTGCATCTGTTTTTTTCAATATTATTTATTTTCTCTTTTTATCATTTTTACTATTCTAAATTATTCTAACTGGAGAGTCAGGAATTGGCAGAGAGCAGAGGAAAAATTTTCCTCCTTATTCAAAGGTACAGACTGAAAATGAAGACCAGTGGTGTCTTCATGTGCAGCTTACTCTAGGAATGAGAAAATAGGAAATAATGCCTTCTATGTAAATCAGTTGGGAAATGGCAGAGCAGAAAGTGAAATCATGCAACCAAAAATATAAAAGCAAAATAAATTAGGATAATTATGGAGCAATCATATTACCTATGAGAACCATGAAAGGGAAAGAAGAAGAGAGAGACGGATGTGCAATGATCTAGCTAGCCACAAAATCCATCTCTCTGATCAATTTATAGAGCAAAAATTTTTATTTTTTAAAAGAGATGGAAATAGAATTTAAGATTAGTTGTCTCCATTGTTTTAATTATATTTTTATTATCATAAATACTTGGACAATGGAATTTCCATTCAACAAATCAGTTTTTTTAAGTATAATGGATCTTTATATAACTTTTCCACACCCTTCCAAAGCTCACCCCACTTTAATTTTTCCTAGTTTCATACTATCTACATTGAATATTATACTTTCACTCTCTTCCTCCATAACTCTCTTTATTCCTTCCTTTTGACTTCCCCTCACATCTTCCAAGTGATAGTTTCCTGATATATATTTTGTTGGATTAAAAGTTCACTTTTATAAGAAATTACACCTTTGAAATACTCCTCCGCAAATAGCATGCTTTGGTTAATATTTTTGTCTAAACTTGTAATAAAGTTCTAGCTTCCAAATATGAGACAGAACATGGGTCCTTTGTGTGTCTGGCTCTGACTTAGTTCACTTAATATAGTTTTAGATCTATCCATTTCATTGCAAATAATGTAACAGTCTTCATAATGGATGGATGCAATCCAATTTTGTATATGTGCCACACTTTCTCCAACCATCACTCCGCCAAAGGACATCTGGGCTAATTCCATAACTTGGCTACGGTGAATAGTGCAGCAGTGAACATGGTTATGAAAGTGATTTTACTGTAACTTTTTGGAAGAATTCATCACTACCTTTATGAGAGTAATCCTCTTGCCAGTTTTCCAGAATAAGCACATCCTTCCCTTCATCTTCATGACAATGTATTGGAAGTCTTCAGAAACACAATTCGTCCTACAGGTCTCAATAAGCTAAAACCACACTGTGCCCATATTCTTTCAATACATTATTTCATAAATGTACATACAATTTAGTGAGAACCTTCTATATACTTTCCTAGTGTGGAAATGAGGGACATGATAGAGTAAAAGTAAGAAGTATGTAATTTAATTAGGTATTATCACATTTAAAATCATTTTCAGCTCTAATTCATAGCCTCACATAATATTATTTTAATCTTTATTTGATTACTTCAAATAACCCGTAAATTATAACAAGTGAGTTAAAAGCAAAGGCAAAAAGTGTGGTTTGATTTTGACACTCATGTGTGAGGTTGCACAATATGGGCAAATAGTTGGAATGGAAATAACACCTCATATCCATTTTGTTAACATAGAGATGGTTTGCCCAAACTGATTCTCACAATTCGTATTCCATTCAACAACAAGAAACGTGATAATTTCTGCTCCTTATTAACTTTTGTTTCCATTTTATTTTATAATGGATGATTTCATAAATCTACTGTAGATACAAAAATATGTTAAAATATTTCTATCCATATGCATTGATATATACATACATGCATATATTACACAGGTTATTATGATAATGAATAACTTCAGTAACTGTACAATTTACTAAATTATTAAAACTATCGGCGGCTATTGCCTGGCATCCTGGTTGCTCGGGAGACTGAGATCTGACAACCATGGTTTGAAGCCATCCTGGGCAGGAATGTCATGAGTCTCTTATCACCAAACAACCAAAGAAAATCAGAATTGGAACTGTGGCTCAAAGTAATAGAGTGGTAGCCTTGAGAAAAAAATTTCAGGGACATCATCCAGGCTCTTAATTCAAGAAATACAACCTACCCAAATAAAATCTATGTAATTTACACCTGTGTAAGTAAAGTATTTCCATCACTCAAATGCACAACCATGCTCATTTGCAAGGTAACTCTGTTTTGTCTGAAGTACCACAAAACATTTTCGCTTAAGTTGAAAGCATTGCACCATGGGTTCATTCTATCTCTCTCATGCATTTTTCCACTCACATACTCAAATGTTACAATCATTCCAATTATTTAAAATCATAGCTTTTTACTTTAATACCCATAATATTAGAGTTTGAATTGAGTGTCTTGTGCCCCCTAAAGGGGTGTTCTTACCACTTTGTAATGTCTCCAGCCCTAAATTATCCTGATTATTTTTCAGATACTTGTGTATGATCTTTGGCTCATTCCATGTTATGTTATTCGTCCTGGAATTTAGAATAACAGATGCATGGCATTGTGTACATATCTTTCTGTCCAGTCTGGGCTTTAACCTCTATCCTCACAAGAGTAGACTCCCATGTAGTCAGGATTGTCATAAGCTTGTCATAGCTGATGTTTTTTTAAGTCTTTGCATTTCCTGCAGGTTCTTGAGTACTGAATAAATTTGTTTTCTTGGGTTGTTTTGTTTCATTTGAATGTATGTGTTGAGTTGTTCCTCACTTTTCCTTTTGTTTCTTTCAATCAAGTTCTTACCTAAAGTCCTGAGAAACCAATTCTTATTTTTCATGATAGTCAATGTGAACATGATTCATTCCATAGCAATTTCAGTAGTATTTAAATACCTTCATATCTATGAATGGTATATAAATGATAAGTGCTGCAAAGGTTCTTTTATTTTCACAGCAGTCTTTGTCATACACAGACAGATCATGAAATATATGAAGATAATAAAACTACAGATGCTAGCAAGGAGAAGAAAAACCTATTATTAATTGTTTGACAGAGGCTTCCCTTCTAGTGAAAGAAATACGTTGCTTGATGCAGGATTTCACAAAATTATATTGCTTGGAGGAAGCTAAACAATCATCTAATTCTACAGAATTGAGGGACATGAATCAACCTTCTGAATAATTTACATTTGGGTCAAATAAAAGCGTGCTTCCAAAAAGAGAGTTGACTTTAGAGAAACAAGATGAGTTGTATGTAAATAGGTGCTTAGCTGATTTTGTTAATTTGTAAACTAATACAGGGAAATAGATTACAGCAAGGTAAAAAAAGAACTTTGCATTGAAATACTCATTGGCGTGTGTGTGTGAGAGAGGGTGTGTAGAGAGAGTGTGTGTGTGTGGGTGTGTGTGTACACATGCACGCATATATACACACGGGCATGTGCAAGTGCTCATTCATTCATTCATCATTCCTGAAGCTTGATAGTGCCTGGGCACTCTCCCGAAGCTTCTGTGACCAAGGATAGTGGTTTAACACTTGAGCCATTGTTCCACTTCTGTTTTTTTGGAGATAATTGCATTTATTTTCATGATTGGACTGGCTTTGAATAGTGGTATTCATATCTCAGCCTCCTGAGTTGCTAGCTAAGCTTCTTCAGCCTCTAAGTAGCTAGTTAAAATTGGGCCTGTCCTCTATGCTTCACTGCTCTTTTATTCTTGTCCTGAGTTGTTCACATGCCTAAGTCATATATATGTCTAGTTTCTTTAAACAATACTCTTACTGCTTGGCACTAGGGGCTTCGATCTGAACTCTTTAACTATTGATGAGGCTTGAGAACAGAACCCAGGCCAAAAGTTTAGTGGACTTCCTTCTCAATCTATACCTGGGTGCATTGTATTATTTCCACCATCCTGCACTATTTACAGGTTAAGATTGGAAGGGCTGCAGAATACAGGCCGGCCAAGGTAGGAATCTAGACAAGTTGGTGTGCAACTCTTATGCCGTCAGTAATGAGAAGGTTAAAAAGACAGATCAGGTGCTTGTTGTTGTGGAAAAGGAACCCCTATCCTAAAATTAACCAGTCTAACAAAAACAATACCCCAAATTGAACACAATTTCCCACAACAAAAATAAGTATATACATTAACATACAGAACTTAGTACAATCTGCTCTTTTTTCTAATATCAGCTTCATCTGATTATCTTATGATGTGACAGAATAGTTTCTTCATTAAACTTATTATATATTTAAAACGACCTAGAAAATTCTTTCTCACTTATTAAGTGCAAACAAATGGCAAATTGCCTCATTTCTTATATATTTGACTACCACTATAAATTCATCTTGTGATTATTATTAATAGTAATATATTCTGATTTATTACTTTACTTTGTAACAGTTTTTAAACTTTTCACTTCTCTGCTGAAGTTGAAGTATATAAATAGTATCATCAAATTATATTACTTGGGTACTTAGGGCAGTTTTCTAAAAAGTTTTTAACCAATGGCTTCTAGTAATTCTGTTTTTTTTTTGGGGGGGGTTCTGGTCCTGGAACCTGACCTCTGGGCCTGGGCGCTGTCCCTCAAGGCTAGCTCAAGGCTAGAACTCTACCACTTGAGCCACAGCGCCACTTCCGGCTTTTTTTTTTCTGTTTATGTGATGCTGAGGAATCGAACCCAGGGCCTCAAGCATGCAAAGCAAGCACTCTACCACTGAGCCACCTTCCTAGCTCTCTACAAATTCTTAATTGGTATATTATTTAGTTTACTTTTAATTTCAATTTAATTTTATGGTAAAGGTAATGTACAGAGGGGATACAGTTACTTAAGTAAGGTAATGAGTACATTTATTATGGAAGGAACATTGTTATCTGTTCCATTGATTTTTTTGAACACAAAAAACCTACTGATGTTTTTCCTGTTGTTATTGACCAATGGGTATTTTCTTTCTTTGTTCATGCATTTTTTATTATAAAATTGATATACAGAGGGTTTACAATTCCTTAAGTCAACTAAAGAGTACACTTTATTATCTAAATTTCAAATTTTGAACTTATTTTGTTTTGTTTCTTTAGGGTAATTCTTTTTTCAGAGTTGTAGGATTAGTTAAGTTAGTTTTGCATAATTTTAACACATGTAAATTATTCAGACATATATTTTGCTTTCAAAATAGTTAACATGTGAATATGTAAAAAATTATTTTCTTAAATTTTATATGGTTGGTGAATTTAAATAAATTTATTTTGTTATAGTCCTAAACATATTTGTCCATGTAACAAATACTGATTTTCAAGAAACACATACTTTATTTAAAAAGGATTTATTACCTGGTCACTTTTTAGAAATATTTGTACTTGAATTAAAAAAAAATGTTTGAACTGGGCATAGTAACTTGTGGTTTCCATTTTCTAACAATGGTGAGAAGTGTAAATAGGGTTTGTAATTCGGGAGAGATGGAGAAATTATGAGACCTTATCATAAAATTTCCAGAGTGAAATGATTAGATATATAGCATCCCTAGCAAGATATAGAGCACTTGGTTATCATCTTCTAAATCTTGAGTTAAAACACCAGTAACATCAATCTTTTGTCAAACTAAAAGGACACATGTTTCAAAATGTGTATGATTTAAAACTTGTTTGTAAAATTCTCATGTCTTTTATTTCTTAATTTTCAATTTACTCAATCTATAAGAATCCAAGTATCTTGTGACTATTTTATTTCTACTAAACTTTTAAATAGTATGAGCAATATTATGATTTCATATATTAAAATACTTTTACTATTTGTGATAATTTCCTCTGTTTAATATGATAATAACAATATTCCAAATGTGTGTATGTGGTATGTGTGTGTGTGTTTATGTGGGTTTTGTGTGTGTGTGCTTTGTGTTTACTTTGCAATGCTTAGGAGATCACACAATTGCTTCACATATGTTAGGCCAATGTTTTACCACTGAGCTATACTATCTAGTTATAATATAAATTGTATTTTAAATTATGACTTTTAAATTTTCATTCCTAGTGTATTTTTTCAAAACTATATATGATAAAATGTGATCCATCTTCTATCCACGTTAGCAATTGTTATTTTTATTCTTTCTCTTATTTCTTTGGAAATAAATTATATTCCTATTACAATATCTTAACATTGTAACAGCTCTATACAATGCTTTATTTTCTATTTTATTTTTCCCATGTTATCTGACTTTCAGTCCAAACTATCAGGTGGATTAAAAAGAAACTAGATTCAGGACACTTTATTTTTCTCCTTGTCTTCTCTGAAGTCTTTCTGTTTTTTGAAACAATACCAATGACATACAGCTCCTATGTGGTCCACCATTCTTCCTCCTCTCACTCTCTTCTGCAGTACAGCTCAAGTCGTTATCATTCAGCTTTATTATGCTGTAATGTTATCTAAATCTTATCTTATTCCTAAATTAATTTTAGTTACATTGAGCAGTCTCTAAAGACATTTTCTATATATAATATCAGGGGTTTGTATTTTCACAAAGTTTGAAATATGAGTGACTATCAAATATTTAGATATCTCTGTAGAGTATTGGTCCACCTGCTCAATAATCTCGTATGTAAATTCAAGGAATACAGGTCAGTCAGAGCAATCTTGTAAAATGGTGTAGCTTGAGCCTTCATACAAATTTGAATAGTATTACCATGGTTAGTAGTGAAGACAACATGGTTCAACTATAAGAACAGACACATAGAATAAGGTAACAGATTTGTCAAAAATAAATTCTTAGTTTTATGGTCCACAGATTTTGAAAAGGATGCTATAATTTTATGAAATAAAAACAGAATCTTAAATGGTTGTATTGGCACTATTGCCTCGCTAGATTTAAAGAATGATCTTAGACTACTGCCTCAATCCTTTGTTTGTTTGTTTGTATGTCTGTCATGGGGTTTGAACTCTTGGCTTTTGTGCTATCCATGTGCTCTTCAGCTCAAGGTGAGCACTCTACCGCTTGAGCAACAGCAAAACTTCCGGTTTTGTAGTCGTTTATTGGAGATAAGTGTCTCATGGACTTTCCTGCCCGGGCTGGCTTTAAACCACAATCCTCAGATCTCAGCCTCCTGAGTAGCTGGGATTACAGGCATGAGCCACCGGCACCTGGCCTATCTCAAACCTTAAAAAGAATGATTATCAAATTAAATGTGAGATGTAAAAACCTATAAAACATAAATGTAAAAATTCATGACATTGATCAGTAAAGGTTTCTAAAAATTTGACATGGAAAACATTACTGGCTAAAGAAAAGCAAGAACTGGATTATATCAGTGATAACCTTTCAAAATTCAAGGGATACTATAACAGAAATGAAAACATATCTAATAGAGGGCACACATTTGTTACTGCTCTAATGTTAATGCTACAATGATTCTGAAACTTAAGTATTTTTATATCTTCTAATTCTATATAAATTTTTTCCTGAATAGGATATTTCTTTAAATAACATATGTAAATTAATAGTCAATAGGAGGAGCATATGAAATAAGCTCCTCTTTAGTGTCTAAGAAATAATAAAAAGAAAACTCACTAGTATGACCATAATATAAAAAGAGGACCCAAAATATAGTAATGCATTTGTGGAGAAATTGATATACTTCTCATAGAGATCAATTTGTAAAATACTGCAATCATTTTAGCAAACAAGTTTTAAAGTCTTCAAAAGGTGAAAGAGAATTGTATAGGATCCAGGCATTACACTTCTATGAATGTATTAAACAGAAGTAAAAAACTTCTTTGGACAGAGAATGTAGTTAATTGACAATGAACTTGAATAGTATGTGTGAGACCCTGGAAATGGTCCCCAAAAACAAATTTTGAAAAGACACACTATAGAGGATATATGCTGGGCAAATTCCGGTAACTGAATTTTATATCTATTTAAATGTCTGTTCTAAAATTTACAGCATTTCTATTTGAAGAAATGCAAGTTTGTGAAAATTAGGCTTTGAAAACCTATGAAGTTACAATTCACTTCGAAAGCACTAAAATGTATACAATAAAAGGTGATAATATAGAGTTCCAGGAAGATGGCGGAGGAAAAGCTGGAATCTGAAGAAGCTTTTGCATAGAAAGTAGTTTTAGAGTTCCAGTGAACAGTCCTAAGCCAGAGAATCACACCAAGTGTGCAATCACAGGACAGAGAGTTAGGCCAGAGAGGGAAAACCCAGGCAAGGAGACACATCTGAGCACTTGCCAGCAGCGGCGTCGGCGGGGGCAGCGGAGGCGACGGAGACCACAGGGCACCATACATGAGCCACAGAGATCACGAGACAAAGGAGCCAGATGCAGCTGGCGAGCAGACTCTACTCAACACCAGCAAGGACCAATAGGGAACAGACACCTTCATCCTGCAGTTCGCAGACCAGAGACGACCCAGGAACCAAGACTCGGTGTGAGTAGAAGCTTGATGGCCTCGATCCTTCTCAGGGAGCAGAGGAGGGAAGGCCAACCCCCCCTCCCCCAGTCCGGAGATCTCCATCTTGGATACCGACAAAGCTCAATGGAGCTGCTAGCTCCAACTCAGGCCTTGGAATAAAACGAGTCATTTAGCAGGACACAAGAACTTAACGGCAGCTTGACCTACCAGACTCAGCTCCACCCAGGGAAAAGTCACCCAGCTCAGGCACCAGCCCTAGGAGTGGCTTTCTTCACTGGGTAATCAGAGCGAGAGGCTGCCCCTCCCTCTAGCAGCATCAACAATCAATGGAAATTCAGTAAACAGAAACCTTGAGAATGGCTCCAGGCTGGGCTCTGTGAGGTTTTCACAAACTAGACCCAGGGAAAAGCTACTGCTTGTTGAAATGCCTCAACTCTACCCAGAACCTAGCCTCATCACTGCATCCCCCTCTTTTGTGATTCTCAAAGCAGATCAGCCTCAAATTAAACTAACCTGGAAGGAGGATCTCAAAATCCTGGGTAAAGCAGAGCATTTTTCTGCCTGTTCAAACAAACTGACTTAAGAAACCAATTAAGCCACAGGACCACAAGCAGACCAGAGACTCCTACAAGAGGCTGGTTACAGACACAAGGGAGATACAGGATTTTTCCCACCCCTCCCAAAAAAAAATCAAAGAACATTTTTTTTTCTTATTCTTCTTCTTCTACTTCTTCTTTTTCTTTTGGTACCTTATATAAAAGAATTTACTTTTCTTTTCTAAAACTTTTTATAATCTTTAATTTTTGCCTTTTTTGAAAAAAAATTGTTTTCCAGTAACTTTTTTTTCCTCTTATAATTTTTATTTTAGGGATACGTGAATGTGCGTTTTTCTTTCTTTTTTTTTCTTTCTCTTTTTTTTCTTTTTTAATTATCTTTTTGTTTTTTGATTAGCTCTACTGAACTTCTGAACTTTTTTCTTCCTTTCTTATCCTTTTCACCTTTTCCTCTCTTTTGTTCTTCTTTATGTGACTTAACTCAACTCTTGTCCTGCACATCCTCAGATAAACCCGTAATTAATTAGTAGACCCTATACCCCATTGTGTACACACTTAATCCACAAATTTATTACTCAATTCAAAACCTCTGAGAATTAAATTCCTTAATAGGAGTACTACTTCCTTATACCTATATAATATAAGCATTTTTATTTTTAAGTTTTTCACATCTCCTCTATGTCCCTCCTCTTCTCTCAATATTTTCACTTTCTTCTCTAAATAGATTGCTATCGATTCTACATAATATTATTAATTTTTACTTATCTATTTTTTCTGGTCTCTTTTCTTTTCCCATTCCCTTTCTTCTTTTTTTCTCTCTCTCTAATTTCATCCTACCCAACCTATTTCCTGCATTGAAATTAGGACTTAGTTAACTCTCCCTATGCCTCCCCACACCAATCTATTCCTATTTTTTACCCATATCTCTCCCTAACCCTAATAATTTCTGGTTTTCCAAATTCTCTGAGGTTCGAGGCACTTTAATATATAGTTGTTAGATGTTGTATAGATGTATCTGTTGAACAAGATTGTATCTGTAGACTATTGACTGTACAAATTCAGACTTTGGTTGATGGTTGCTTTAAGAGAGTGTTTGAGCACAAATCTGGTGCTATTTACATCTCAAATGGGCAGAGTAAGCCAGAAAAACACAAAAAAATGGCAAATCCGGGTATATCAACTCCCAATCTTGATAATCAGGAGACAGAACAGATAATGAATAATCCAGAGGAGAGTTCCCAAATAGCTCTACAAACACTGCTGACAAACATGATAAATGAAAAGATGGAAAGCATACAAAGGACTCTGTATGAGCGTGATAGGGAGAGAGAGGAGGCAATCCAAAAGTTTATACAGGAATATCATAACTGTGAGGAAGCTACTAAAAAAACTGATACAGGATTTGTGTGAGCAGCTTGAGAATACTCAAAGAGAAAGGCAGGAATGGCGTGAGCAGGCTGAGAACACTCAAAGAGAACTGCAGGAATCCCACGAACAGGAGGAAGCTAATCAAAGAGTAATGCAGGAATCAAAAGAGCAGGAAGAGAATACACAAAGATGACTAAAGGCATTCATGGAATCCATTAACAAAGAGCTGAAGGAAGTCAGGGAGACCACAAAGGGAATGCTGAATGGAACCCAACAGAAGGAATGGGAGTCCAAGTAAACCATAATCAATCAACTAAGTGATTTGAGAATAAACAAAGAACACCAAATTATGAAGTAAAGAAATTCATACAAGAACTAAAACAGAGCTTCAACAAAGAATTTGAAGTCATCAAAGCTGACCAATTAGAAGGAAAAGAGATCAAAAACAATGTAGAAAGTCTTGACAGCAGGTTAGACCATGCAGAAGATCGAATCTCAGGGATTGAAGAGAGCCTAGATATAATAGAGCAAGAACATACAACCATCCAAGACAAGTCCAAGAAATATGATAGATCTATCCAAGACTTAGAAGACACCATCAAAAGGCCTAATCTAAGGATAATGGGTGTAGAGGAGCCCCTAGAAACAGAAGTTAATGGCCTAGGAAATTTGTATAACAGGTCCTAGCAGAGAACTTCCCAAACATGCAAAAAGATAGGCCTATTCAGATACAAGAAGCTTTTAGAACCCCAAATAGACCAGACCAGAATAGGACATCCCACTGTCACATTATAATCCCCACAGGATCAACTCAGACCAAGGGAACGATCCTTAAAGCTGTCAAGGAGAAAAGATTAATCACCTATAAAGGAAAACCAATTAGAATCACCTCAAATTTCTCAGCAGAGACAATCAAAGCAAGAAGAGCCTGGAATGATGTATGCCATGCCCTAAAAACAAACAACTATCAACCAAGAATACTGTACCCAGCTAAACTCTCCTTCATAACTGAAGGCCAAATAAAAACCTTCCATAGCAAAGAAAAATTGAAACAATACATCTCCACCAAACCACTCCTACAAAAGAATCTTAAAGATGTCCTAAACATAGAAAACCAACAAGACTACAATAAAGGTCAAGAAACTGCACCCAAACTGAGAATCCAAGAAACGGAGGAAGAAGCCAGTTTGCGCAGCCACCAAGAAGGTAGATGACATGGCAGGAACTCCCAAATACCTCTCAGTCCTTTCTCTTAACGTTAACGGAATGAACTCTCCAATTAAGCGACATAGACTGTCTAGTTGGATTAAAAAACAAGACCCTTCTATCTGCTGCCTTCAGGAGTCACATCTTGCCCATAAAAACAAACACATTTTCAATGTTAAAGTTGGATGAAAATCTACCAAGCAAACGGCCCCCAAAAACAGGCGGGAGTTGCAATCCTAATACCAGATAAAATAGACTTCAAATTAAAAGTAGTGAGAAAACATAAAGAAGGTTGCCACATACTCATTAAGGGATCGCTCCTTCAGGAGGATATTACAATTCTAAATATTTATTCACCAAACAATGGAGCACCCAAATTTATCCAAGTAACACTACTTTCCCTCAAATCCCATATAACTCCAAAGACATTAATTGTTGCGGATTTTAATACACCACTCTCCCCACTAGATAAATCAACTGGGCAAAAACCCAACAGAGAACCGCAGATCTAAACAGCTGTACAGATCAACTAGACTTAACAGACGTCTACCGAACATTTCACCCAGCAGCATCAGAATACACATTTTCCTCAGCAGCACATGGAACATTTTCTAAAATAGACTACATTTTAGGCCACAAAGCAAACTTGTGTAAATTCAGAAACATTGAAGTTATATCTTGCATTCTCTCTGACCACAAAGGAATAAAATTAGAACTCAACACCAAAAGCCACCCAAGAAAATCTGGTATCACATGGAGGCTTAACAACACACTGCTGAATCACGAGTGGGTCATGGAAGAGATTAGAAAGGAAATTCAAATGTTCATGCTATTCAACAAAAATGAACACACAAATAACCAGCTCCTCTGGGACACAGCAAAGGAAGTACTCAGAGGCAAGTTTATAGCTCTGAACTCCTACATCAACATATTGGAGAGATCTGAAACCAACAATTTAATGACACATCTAAACCTCCTTGAAAAAGAGCAGCAAGATAAACCCCAATCCAATAGCCGGAAAGAAATAATTAAAATTAAATCAGATTTAAAGGAATTAGAATCCAAAAAAACTATAGAAAGAATCAACAAAACAAAGAGTTGGTTCTTCGAAAAAATTAACCAAATTGACAGACCATTAGCAAATCTTATCAGAAAAAGAAGAGAACACACTCAAATTAATTAACTCAGAGATGAGAATGGAAACATCACCACGGAAAAAAAAAAGATTCAGAACATTATAAGGGAATACTTCGCAAAACTTTATGCTAATAAGTTTGAGAACATGACAGAAATGGACCTTTTCCTGGCAAATATTGACCTGCCAATTCTAAACCAAGATGAATTAATCCATCTTAACAGGCCCATATTAAGCATTGAAATAGAAACAGCAATAAGAGATCTCCCAGCTAAGAAAAGTCCAGGACCAGATGGTTTTACAGTGGAATTTTACAAGGCCTTCAAAGCAGAGCTCACACCAATTCTCCTCCAACTCTTCAATGAAATTGAAAAAGAAAGTTCACTCCCGAACACATTCTATGAAGCCATCATAACCCTCATCCCAAAACCAGGAAGGTACTCAACAAAGAAAGAGAACTATAGACACATTTCTTTGATGAACATTGATGCAAAACTTCTCAACAAAATTTTGGCCAATAGACTTCAACAATTCATCCAAAAAATAATACACCACGATCAAATAGGATTCATTTCAGGGATGCAAAGCTGGTTCAATATACGCAAATCAATTAATATTATACATCACATCAACAGGAGCAAGAATAAGAACCACACGGTTATCTCAATAGATGCAGAAAAAGCATTCGACAAGATCCAACACCCCTTTAAGATGAAGGTTTTAGAAAAATTAGGAATCCATGGAACATTCCTCAATACAATAAAGGCTGTATATGACAAACCTACAGCCAGCATTATACTTAATGGTGAAAAACTAAAGCCATTTCCTCTTAACTCAGGAACAAGTCAAGGATGTTCACTCTCTCCACTTCTCTTCAACCTAGTGTTAGAATGCCTAGCTACAGCAAAAAGACACGATGCAGACATAAAGGGGATCCAAATAGGGAAAGAAGAAATAAAACTCTCCCTCTTTGCAGACGACATGATCTTGTATTTAAAGAATCCCATAGACTCCACTCCCAAATTACTCAAGCTGATTCAAAACATTGGCAAAGCCGCAGGTTATAAAATTAACCCCCAAAAAGCAATGGCTTTTCTGTATGCCAACAATGAGAAAAGTGTGGCTGAAATTAGGAAAGCAACTCCATTTTTAATAGTCCCACAAAAAATAAAATACTTACGAATTAACTTAACAAAAGAGTGAGGGACCTCTATGATGAAAAGTTTAAAATCTTGAAAAAGGAAATCAACACAGAACTTAGAAAATGGCAAAACCTCCCATGATCCTGGATTGGAAAGATTAAAATCGTGAAAATGGAAATACTTCCCAGGGCTATCTACAAATTCAAGATACCTATCAAAATTCTACCCTCATTCTTCAAGGAAATAGAAGAGGCAATCCAAAAATTCATATGGAACAATAAAAGACCCGGAATAGCAAAAACGCTCCTCAACGAAAAGAACACTGCTGGAGGAATATCAATACCAAATTTCAAACTTTACTATAAAGCCATAGTAATCAAAACTGCTTGGTATTGGCATAAGAACAGACCTCAGGAACAATGGAATAGAATTGAAAACCCAGAAATGAACCTACAGACCTATAGCCATCTAATCCTCGATAAAGGAGCTAAAACAATAGAATGGAACAAAGACAGCCTCTTCAGTAGATGGTGCTGGTTAACTACTTGTAGAAAACTAAAGGTAGATCCTTATATATCACACTGCACCAGAATCAACTCCAAATGGATCAAAGACCTCGAAGTCAAAACAGACACTCTGAAAACATTACAGCATGGAATAGGAGAAACCCTAGGTCTCCTTGGCTCAGGCCCGAAATTTTCTGAATAGAGACCCGGAAACAAAACATATTAAAGAAACCTTGGACAAATGTGATTGCATAAAGTTGCAGAGCTTCTGCATGGCAAAGGACATAGCTAGCAAGGTCAATAGAAAGCCCACGGATTAGGAGAAGATCTTTACTAGCCATAGAGGTCCCCTATGACCCAGCTATCCCACTTTTGGGCATTTACCCAAATGTTTACAAACAAGACCACACTACAGCTACCAGCACAACTATGTTTATTGCAGCATTATTTACCATAGCTAAGATATGGAACCAACCCAGATGCCCTTCCGTAGATGAATGGATCAAGAAAATGTGGTATATATACACAATGGAATTCTATGCCTCCATCAGAAAGAATGACATTGCCCCATTTATTAGGAAATGGAAAAACTTGGAAAAAATTATATTAAGTGAAGTAAGCCAGGCCCAAAGAAACACAGGTTCCATGGTTTCCCTTTTTTGCAATATCTAGTATGTGTATGAGTCAAGCAGAAAAGGTCAGATAATGTGATGTTAGGAAAATGAAACCTTAGATATGTATTTTAATGTTTTTTTCTTTCATGCAAGTGTTTCTAACCCATTTATAAGATTATTTCTTTGTTGCTTAGTATGTCCCTCCCCCACAGTTTAACCCCCACTTTCAGTATATTTGATGTCAGTATAACTTGTGGAGGAGATGGGGAAAAACAAGTCGTTTAAGGATTCTGGTGGACCTGTGGCAACAATGAGAAGTACAAATTGTCATGTCAAAAACGAGCTTAACAATGTCGGTGGGGGAGGAGAGGGAGGAAGGATTGGGTGGGGGGAAGGGAGAGGCTGGGAAGGGAGGTGAAGTGTAAACAAAGGAGGAGGCTGCAATGTTTGCTAAGAAATGTAATCATTATCCTGCCAATGTAATTGCAACCCCTCTTTACAGTAATACACAAATAAAATAAAATAAAAAAAAAGCGGTAAAGGTCAGATAATGTGATATTAGGAAAATGAACCCTTAGATATGTATTTTAATGTTTTTTTTTCATGCATGTGTTTCTAACGCATTTATAAGATTATTTCTTTGTTGCTTTGTATGTCTCTCCCCCACAGTAGAACTCCCGCTTTCACTATATTTGATGTCAGTATAACTTGTGGATGAGATGGGGAAAAATAAGTCGTTTAAGGATACAGGTGGACCTGTTGCAACAATGAGAAGTACAAGTTGTTATGTCCAAAACGAGCTTTACAACGTCGGTGCGGGGCGGTGGGGTGGGAGGATTGGGTGGGGGGGAGGGTGGAGGCTGGGAAGGGATGTGAAGGGTAAACAAAGGAGGAGGCTGCAGTGCTTGGTAAGAAATGTATGCATTATTCTGGTCATGTAATTGTAACCCCTCTGTACAGTATGTTCACAAATAAAACAAAATAAAATTAAACTTAAAAAAATAAAATAAAATAAAAAAAGGTGATAATATATGTAAGTGAATTGCATGTAAGGAAAAAAACACTATTGTTAAAACTTCTTCACACAAAATGCAGAATAGCTAAAAAGATGTTTTTGGTGTTGGCTAAAAATTCTTTGTAAACTACTGCATTTAAAAGAAAGATGTGGGACTGGGAAGGTTTCTCAGTGGTATAGCGCTTGCCTTGCATGCTCAAGTCCCTGGGTTCAATTCCTCAGTACCACATAAGCAAAAAGTAAAAAGCTGGAATTGGTGCTGTGGCTCAAGTGGTAGATCGCTAGCCTTGAGCAGAAGAGCTGAGGGACAGTGCCCAGGCCCAGAGTTCAGGCCCCAAGACCGGAACCCTCCATAAATAAAGAAAACAAAAACAAAAAACAAAGATGTGATTTCTGTTTATTTTGAGTGTATTTTGTCCATTTGAGTTTATGCAGAGATAACTTAATCCAAAAGTATATGTGATAACTGGAATACCTATACCTAGGGATTATGCATCTCTTCTAAGTAATTTTTATTATTTTTATTTTTTTATTGTGAAAATACTGTACAGAGGGGTTACAATTACATGGGCAAGATAATGAGTATATTTCTTATCAAGCATTGTAGTGTCCTCCTTTGTTTCCCCTTCCCATCCCTTCCCATCCTCCCCTGCCGCCCCACACAATCCTCCTCCCTACACCCCCTCACACCAAAGTTGTAAAGTTCATTTTTCGACATAAGGACTTGTACATCCTCACTGTTGCAATGGGTCCACCTTTATCCCTATTTCTTTCCCATGGTTTCCCTTATTTGCAATATCTAGTATATGTTTGAGTCAAGCAGAAAATTTCAGATAAGGTGATGTTAAGGAAATGAACCCTAAGATATATATTCAAATGTTTTTTTTTTCTTTCATGCGATTGTTTCTAACACATTTATAAGATTATTTCTTTGTTGCTTTGTATGTCCCTCCCCACAGTATAACCGCTGCTTTCACTGTATTTGATGTTGGTATAATTTGTGGAGGGAAAGGAGAAAAACTTCTAAGTAATTGAGAAACTTTTCTGGAAGAAACTTTTAGGAAATGACAGAAGACACAAATCTATGCATCTGCATTTTATGTAAGTCATATGTAACTTGCTCAATCCAATTGCTTATCTCTACCTTGCTAGGAAAAACGTATTCTCAAGATAAGAGCCAAAAGCAGTGAAAAGAACAAAATACACAATCATCTTGATTTATTTGTGAAAGTAACAATTGAAATAAAACAATTCCTCTTAAGGGACTCCTATATTAGTGTATGTGAAGATGTTCCTGAATGCCAATATCCATTACATTTTTGGAATTTTAATTTCTACTAACATGTGAAAACTAGAACAAGAAAACGTACATAGACTTAGAGTGAACCAGCCTTCAAATCATTTTCTTAATTGTTTTGAAATTACAAAAGAATTGATACTCCTTTGCTTTGGAAATAATTTAAAAATATTTATCACATGATAATTCAAATACCAAGCAAGAGTAATTTTATATAATCATTATAAATATCATTTTATTACTATTGTAAAATAGAAGAAAAAAACCAGTCCCAATATATGATCTACCTATCATTATTCTTAACTTCTAATCATTACCTAAATATCTTAATCTAAATAGTCATGTCTTTAACATAGACGTAAATATTCTATACTTGTTTACTTAAAATTTTCCGGGGTTATGTATTCATGTTTCTAAGAAATGTTCAAAGCAGTTAAAAGATGCTTTTGTGAAATTAATGTGATACAACTTGTTGTTGTGGGTGTTGTTTGCTAGGCCTGGGCATTGTCCTTAAGCCTTTTTATTCTCAAAGAAAGCACTCTATAACTTGAGGAAAAGAGCTAATTCCTGTTTTTAGTGGTCAATTGGAGATAAGAATCTAACAAGTACTGTTCGGTCTGGGCTTGTTTCGAAAACAATTCTAAGATCTCAGCACCCAGAATAGCTTGTATTATAAGGGTGAGTTACCGGCACTTGGTTTCATGAAGTTTTTTTTTAATTTTAATTATGTTTTAAGATGTTTGTTTCACTATGATATATATCATGTATATATTTCTGATGACAAATAATCTCTAAAAATGTACCATTCTACACATAACATATATATATATATATATATATATATATATATATACATACAGACTCCCTCTAAAAATTTTATGTTACTATTTTTACCTTTTTCATTTCAAAGATATACAGTCAATTTTTCTAAAAGTTTCCTAGAATAAAATAACCCATATTTCAATAGAAAGTAGAGTTTATTACTTTCAAGGGAATTTTAGATATACACATGATATTGTAGTAACATTTACAGTATATTACTTGAAAAGGTTCTGCCGAAACTCTTAAATATTTGTTTGTAGTTAAGGAGAGAGAGGAAGTTAATTAATACTGATTAAGAATTTGCAATGCTTCAAAAAATCTATTCCATAATTTGTTATAAACACATAGTCAAGCTACCTGATATGGTTTAGTTTCTTTGTTTATTTGTTCAAAATTTCAATATGGATGCATGCACACTGGTAACATTAAAATTATTAATCAAAAGACAAATGATAGTAAAATCATAGACACATATCCGACGTTCAATAATTAGCACTTATGATGCTAATAATAATTTGGATGGAGAGGATGATGACCACAGTGTAGCCTGACAATGACGATGTTGTGATTGAAAAGGAAATAAAAACAAACTTTAATTATCTTTGAAGCCATAGTTATAAACAGCGGTGGATTACATACAATAACAATAATAAAAGGAAGGCTGGGAAGGTGGCTCAGTGGCAGAGTGTTGGCCTTGCCTACATGAGGCTTTGGGTTTGATTCCTCAGCACCACGTAAGCAGAAAAAGCGGGAAGTGGCACTGTGGCTCAAGTGGTAGAGTGCATTGAGCTGAAGAGCTGAGGGACAGTGCCAGGCCCAGAGTCCAGGCCCCATGACGAAACAAAAAAAAAAAATAAAAAAACAGAATAAAAAGAGGAGAGTTTCAATATCAAGAAATACAATCACATAAACAGGTAGAGACAGTAAAAACCCTAATGTTATTCCAGCAGTCTTTCTGATGTATACTCACTGTTCTTGGTGATATTATTTTCTTATAAATAAAATCTTTTATTTCCATATTTTGATCGACTAAGATGTAGGTTTCAACTTAGTGTGATTAGTTCAAATGACATTGTCATATAGATACTACTCAATAACCAATGTTTTCCAATGATATATTAAGAGTATGTTCTTGATTACAGCTGTAAATACATGACACAATTTACATAATACCACTTACTTATCTGCATGAAACTATTTCTGACTTTATACCAACAAACTGAATTTGACTCTTTCCTTATTTTTAAGCTAAGGTAGAAAATTTAAGGACTGTTTACTTTCTTTTTCCTTGCTCTAGAAGTCAACATTTATATTCTTCAATATTTCTAGTAGATTACATCCATTTACAGATGAGAAATGTAAGACCAACAGTCAATGTTGTGAGTAAATAATGGTACTAGAATTTTTGTCTGAGTTCTTCACTCTGTGTGCTTACAAGGAGAGCCATTTAGTGTCGGAGAGGACCAATATGAAAAGAGTATGGGGAAAAAATGCATACTTTGTAAACAGTTGTTTTAGGACTGAGTGACTGGTGATGAGTATTTGCAATAGGCTGGTGTCAGGGGCATAAAAAGGAGTATATAGAAATTACATTAGTGACAGAAACTGAGAAAATCTTGGTCATTCATTTATCTAATGGATGGGGGTAGGGTAAGAGGAAATCTAAAGTGTTTCCACATCTCTGTCTCCTAACTATGTTAGTTACATTCTTGGTGATAAGGACTACATGTGGAAAAGATGGATTTAGAGGAAAAAACTCTCTGATAGTTCTAAGGTTTATGTAAACAGATGCAAAGATAGGTCTGTTTGAACATCATCAAAATATCCACGAACATGAATATGAAAAATAATAATAAAATCAGGGACATTATTAAAGGGAAAAGGAAAAGGAAAGTTCTGACGAAAGTGAACAATGTGAGTATCAGTGTGGATAAGATTGGAGGAAAGATAAATAAGGAAACAAAAAAGTAATAAACACAGATTTACAGAAGAAAAGGAAGGAAAAATTTTCAGGAAGATATTGAAGGAAATCTACCATTTGGATTTGAAAAGTAAAAGGACATAGACAAGTTCAATAAGAACAGTGTTTTGGTGAAAGTCATATTGATAAAATGTTGAGATATGAATGTGAAGACATAAAATTCTGGATCCATAAATTCAACATGTCCTGTTGATTCTAAATGTTGGGAACAAATGCTTTAATCCTGACCTTAGAAATACAGATATAACTCATGAACTTTTTTAGAGGTATTCTCTGAACATTTTTGAAAACTTTATTTAGCCAGGAGGTTGTAGATTGAACTACAGCACAAACAAGCCTAATTTGTCCTACAGTTCCAATTAGTGACCCATCTATCCATATCAGTTTGGGATTTTATTGAAATATATTTAGATATGTTTGGATATCTTATCAGCCTACTCATTATAAATGTAGGACAAGTAACACCAAGTATTAGGTTGAACATACAGCTTTACTGATGTGACTGAAGACTACTCGAATTGATTCTTCTTTAAAATAGAAAATAGAGACCAGTTATGATGTGTCAATGGCTATTGGCCTCAACATCATTTTGCTCAACATCATTTTATGTGGTCATTTATACAGAGCTATTGGGCCATTCTGTTCATCTGCTAGGACTATCCTAGATATTTCCTAGTTATTACAAATGAGGGAAACCATAGAATCTGTCTTTGTGTCTTGCTTATTTTTCTTAGTAGGATTTTTCCTCAATAGCCATTGACACATCATAACTGGACTCTCTTTAACTTGGAAATTATAGATTATGTCTTTTTATACTCTAACTTGGGACAATGATCTGCTGTCAGTTATTACCTTCTTTTACCCTTCTTTTGCCTTCCACTTACATAATTATTCTTTAAAGAGACATAATTGAGCTTGCATTTCTAAATTCTTCAAAATTATCTGAAATACTTCATACTTCTGGCAGCCTCCTATATCTTTCTCAAGGGAAATATTTTGTCACTACCATTTTTATCCTATATGATAATGGATATCTTCCTGTCTAATTCAGTGCAAGATATACATTAGACTCATCCAGATAGCTCAACACTTGTACCACCATAAAATACTATCTTACTTGGAAATCATGATATTAGTATATCTGGTGAGGTGGCATCTGTCATTTTTGAATGGCTTTAAGTGATACTTACATGCAATCATGTTTTAAACCAATATGCCACTCAGTAGATGAACGAAATGACAAAATGTGATTTATATACGTACGGAGGATTTCTATGCTTCCAATTCATAAGGAAATGGAAAGACTTGGAAAAATCCTACTAAGAAAAATAAGCAAGACACAAAGACAGATTCTATGGTTCCCTCATTTGTAATAACTAGGAAATATCTAGGATAGTCCTAGCAGATGAACAGAATGGCTCAATAGCTATGTATAAATGACCACATAAAATGATGTTGAGCAAAATAAACTCCTAGATATGGAAAGAGAGGTTTTTGTTTGTGGTGGTTGTTTTTAATGTACTATGTTATTTCTTTTGTCTTTTGTGTTTTCCTCTATGGTGTGTCCACTGTTGTATTTGATTTCAGCATCCTGTGTATTGTATATACATTTTTCTTCAGTTGACAAGGGAAGAGGAACAACAAAATGTCGAGACAAAGGACAAAAGGCAAACCAATGCAATACACACAAGACAACATGTTAGAAATTTACATTATGATTTGTGAGGAGTATTGGGGTGAAGGAAAAGTGTGAGAAAAATGAAGGAGGGGTAAAAATTTTGACATGTTATGTATCCACTAACTTACAATTACTGCAACCCTTCTATATATCACCTTGACAATAAAATTAAGTTAAAAGTGAGCTGCATAAAATATAATTTCACTGCATTGTTATAGTAAATATTATTCTATGTGTATTACGTTTTAAAAAATGAACATTTTGGCTGCTAATTTGAATTACCTCTTTCTTTATCAGAGGGACATCAACGTGAATGTTATCAAACTTATTTTCAGAATATGCTTTTCATTATTTTGAAAAAAAACATTATTTTAGTATTATCTCATACTAAAAGAGAAAACAGTCCAATTCTATGGAAACTCCTAACTTTGAAAACTAATTGTTAAGAGGACAGAATATATGTGTTCCTCAATATTCCTATGACTACTAACTACTCATTTTCAAATTCTGAACATGTCATACCAGAGACAGGCTTGGCTTACTTCTCTTAATATAATTTTTTCCAAGTCTTTCCATTTCCTAACAAATGGGGAAATGTCATTCTTTCTGATGGAGGCATAGAATTCCATTTTGTACATATACCACATATTCTTGATCCATTCATATACTGAGGGGCATCTGGGTTGGTTCCATATCTTAACTATAGTAAATAATGCTGCAATAAACATAGTTGTGTTGGTAGCTTTAGTGTGGTCTTGTTTGTAAACATTTCGGTAAATGTCCAAATGTGGGATTGCTGGGTCATATGTCAGCTCTATGTGGAGGCTTTTGAGGAACAACCATATTGCTTTCCAAAATGGTTGAACAAGTTTACACTGCTACCAACAGTGCAGTAAGGTTCTCTTCTGTCCACATCCCCTCCCGCATCTGTTGTTATTAGAGTTCTTGATTATAGCCATTCTAACTGGGGTAAGGTGGTATTTCAATGCTGTTTTGATTTTCATTTCTTTCATGGCTAGACAGGTTGAGCATTTCTTCATGTGTTTACTGGCCATCCTATCTTTCCTCTTCAGAGAAATTTCTCTTTAAGCCTTTAGCACACATATTGGGCAGTTGATTCTTTGAAGATTTTTTGTTGAGGGATTTAATTTTTTGAGTTCCAGGTATATTTTAGATAAGAGACCCTTGTCTCTTCTCCCAATCCAATCCGTGAGCTTTCTAGTGATCTTGCTAGCTATGTCCTTTGCCAGGCAGAAGCTCTGCAATTGCATGCAATCCTATTTGTCCAACCTTTTTTAAATTAATTTTTTTGTGTTTCTGGGTCTCTATTAAGAAAATTTCGTCCTGTGCCAAGGAGACCTAGGGTTTCTCCTATTACATCCTGCAATATTTTCAGAGTGTCTGTTGTGACTCCGAGGTCTTTAATCCATTTGGAATTGATTCTGGTGCAGGGTGATAAATAAGGATCTAGCTTTAGTTTTCTACAAGTAGTTAATGAATTTTGCCAGCACCATTTACTGAAGAGGTTGTCTTTCTTCCATTCAATTTTTTAGCTCCCTTATTGAAAATTAGATGGCTATGGGACTGTAGGTTCATTTCTGTATTTTCAATTCTATTCCATTGGTCATCTTTTATGTTTTACTTCATCTTTCCCTATTTGGACTCCCTTTAAATTTGCATCTTGTCTTATTGTCCCAGCTAGCATTCTAATACTAAGTTGAAGAGGAGTGGAGAGAGCAGACATCCTTATCTCTTTCCTGAATTAATAAGAAATGGCTTTAACTTTTCACCATTAAGTATAATGCTTGCTGTAGGTTCGTCAATTCTTAGTAGAAAGAAGAGCACTGGAGCAATATCAGTTCCAAATTTCAAACTATACTAAAAAGCCACATTAATAAGAACAGATTGGTACTGGCACAAGGACAGTTCTGAGGACCAATGGAATTGGACTGAAGACTCAGAAATAAACCCATTGACCTATAGCCACCTAATCTTTGACAAGGGAGCTAAAAACATAGAATGAAAGAAAGACAGCCTTTTCAGTAAATGGTGCTGCTAAAATTGGTTAAACACCTGTAGAAAAGTAAAGCTAGATCCATATATATATATATATATATATATATATATATATATATCAATATCATGCAGGGTGATATATATATATAGATATATATATATCTTAAACAAATCAAACAAAACAAATCAAAGAGAGGTTAGACAAATGGGATTGCATGAAACAACAGTGCTTCTGCAAGGTAAAGTTCATAGATAGCAAGATCAATAAAAAGCCCACTTACTGGGAGAAGTTCTTCATGAGTCATAAAACAGACAAAGTCTTATATCTAAAATATACTTAGGACTCAAAATCAAATCTCCGAACAACTAATCTTCAAAGGAATAACTGTCCAATATCTAAGTTGGCTGAAGACTTAAAGAGAGACTTCTTTGAAGAGGAAATAAAAAATGTCCATTAGACACATGAAGACTATATATATATATATATGTATATGTATGTATATACATATATATGTATATGTATAATTTTGGGAGTGGAAGGGATATAGCAGAATGCTTAAATGGGGATTCAGGTTGACCATTGTGACAATGAGATGTACAGGGCACTGTGTCGAAAATGAATTTACAATCTCATGCAGGGGTCAAGGAGGGAGGAGTTGGAGATGTGGGGAAGGAAAGGATGGTAGGGGAAAAACAAAGGAGGAAATGTACTCATTACCTAGTCCTGTAATTCTGAGCCCTCTGTACAGTATTTTTACAATAAAAATATATTTAAAAAATCTCTGCCTCCTGTAGATTTCCAGTGCTGCTCTCGGAATTGCATTTTCTGCTTATTCTGGCTGTGGTTAGGTCCACCTTTCCAATGGATCAGTATTCTCAAAGCATCTTGGTCCTGCAGTGGGACTTGGATTATACAGTGGTGGTTGGAACCAGGCCAAGGACAGGACAAAACCACTTCCAGGACATGGCTTCGTCATTGCCCATGCAACTAGGATTGTAAGCAGAATTTCTCTGAATTTGGTTTCAGAAAACAGTGAACCAAAAGGCAAGTCCATCAAACACCTCACTCCTCCCCCCCATTTTCTCTTTTCTCCCTCCCTGGGAAAGTATAAAATAATTTTGCAGGTTTTGACACACACACAAAATGCCCACCATCTCCCCTGGTAAACTTGGTTTCAAGTCACTAAGTCATGTCAACGGATAATGCTGCATTCATTATTCTGGACAACATCTTCAGGTTGTTTGATGCTTTAATTTTTTGTTGTTGTTGTTGGTAGGGGGGGCCTGAACTCTGCGTCTGGGTGCTGTCACTGAGCTGTTCAGCTCAAGGCTAGCTCACTACCACTTTAGCCACAGTGCCACTTCCAGTTTTTTCTGCTTATGTGGTGCTGAGGAATTGAACCCAGGACCTCATGCATGCAAGATAAGCACTCTACCACTGAGTCTTCTTCTAGCCCTAATGATTTAATTCTTTAAAATTTCTTTTTGTCAGTCATGGGTCTTGAATCAGGGCTTGGGTATTAACATATCCCAGAGTTCTTCAGCTCAAGGGGATCCCTCTCCCAATTGAGCCACAGTGCCACTTCCTGTTTGGAGATAAGTGACTCACAGACTTTCATGCCAGGATTTTCTTTGAACAGATGAATTTTTAAATTATATTTCTCCTAGGTGTTTATTGGAACATTACAGTTTTTCTGGAATTTAAAGTTTTCTGTAAACCTTTGTCTTCAAGTAATCCAAAAGCATTAAATATTACATTTCGAAGCTATCCTTTAGCACATCCATTTTGAAATTATTATCTTAAAATGAAATTCTAATTCTTTGTAGAAACAACCCATTAAAGTCCAAATGGGAAATATGCTAATTTCAGCAGCCTTGACAATCCTTCCTCTTTTCTTTCTCTCCAGTATCTTTTCTTGTTTTGGAACAAGTGTCATGGACTGTCCAACCATTCAAAAGGAAGATTATTCCATTAATTTAATAGAAAAGGAATCCAGCCTACCTGCATCTCAAGGCAACTTTGAGTATAATGTTAATATAATAATTCATGTCAGTGGATTTTCAGTCATTTCGATAATTTTTTATTTAACCACTCATTAAAGAGGTTCCAAAAGGCAAGAATCAAAAATCATGTTCTGCTTTCTAAAAATGTTTAAAAAGCTAGTAATTCAACAAAGATTCCATGGTGAAGAATTTCTCTTTTATCATAGCCCTTACCACTGATCCCTTCCCTTCAAACTTGTAGCTTTGTTCAGTTTTCTTGTTCAAGCTTTCATTTTGGTATTCGCCTCAGTAATATCCTTGTAGTATTTGACAATGAAATTCCATTTATTGTTAGAGAGCTCAATTCATATTGCCAAAGGCAGACTCATTATCATTTCATAAAACATAAACTATTAAGTATCATTAACATGGTCATATGCAAATATTCCATAAATTAATATAAGTACCACATAAATGTGCATCTTCATATACTTTTAAAAAAGGAAAGTAGTTACATATCTATGTCATAAAGTAATTCAGACCACTGGTAGAAGAGATTAAGCTAAAATTTTTATTTATATCATCCCCAATATTTTGTCAAATTTTCTTTTCTCATTAACTTTCACCTTAGGGCCTGCTTTTCCTAGCAACAAGTTATAACTTGATATCCTTGGATGTTAGTCCCCTCTGAGTAACCTCTTTTCTTTCCACCACTAGTTAGTCCCTTTTGTTAAATACCTGAGGAATAACGTCCCATTGTGCCTGCAAGAGAAGTACCCAAGTCGACTGTCTGTGACTACTCTTGCTTTGCTTTGTTTGGGAATGTGGTAGCTGAGACAGGGGTGGCAGGGATCAGGTGGCTGGAACCATGGTGGTAAGAATTATGGGTAGCAAAATGAGTAGCAGAGAATAGGATACCAGGGAAAGGGTAATTGTGACTGTAATTGCTGAGTTGCACTTGCAGGAAATTGGGTAGCAGCAACAGCTTTGCAGGGGTTGGGGTAGCTAATACAGGTATCCAGAACAATTTAGCAGTGACAAGGAAGCACAGACAAAGTGAAAGATAAAAGTTTTGAGACATTGTGGGAATTCTTTGACTACCCATTCTGAAAACATGAAGGAGGGTAATTTTAAAGTAAAACTACAAAAGAAAATTTAAGTCTTGGTGCTAACAAATCTGTCCAGGTGTTATTACATTAAATAGAGAATTCAAAATGGTTTTTCTTCATGAATACAGAGATCAAAGATATTAAAATTCTTATTTCAAAATGCAAATTAAAGGGGAAAATTAGTCAGGAGGTAAAATTCATATTGAATGTTAATATTTAAGAGAAAAAGGAGATCCTAGATGGCAGACTACAGACAAAGCAATATCAGAGCATTATATGTTCAATAATAATTAAGAAATTTTAATTGAAAAATTGAGCTAGAATGTTCACATCAGGCAAAGGCAAGCAATCAGAGTCTACCACCAACAAAGAAACACCATAATGTATATCTCAGAAAAAGGAACCAAGTTCCTTATCCTTGATTTCAATGATACACATAACCACCTTTACAAACACACACACACACACACACACACACACACACACACACACACACACACACACACACGAATTATGCAACAGCTCAAGCTACTCACATCCAATCAACATGAATCAAAGATCTTCCTGTAATACTTAAAACTTTAAATTTTGAAATCTTACTCTGAAAACATTACAGGACGGAATAGGAGAAACCTTAGGTCTCCTTGGCACAGGCCGAAATTTTCTTAATAGATATCCAGAAATACAAAAAATCAAAGACAAATGGAACAAATGGGATTTCATGAAATTGAAGAGCTTCTGCATGGCAAAGGACATAGCTAGCAAGATCATTAGAAAGCCCATTGATTGGGAGAAGATCTGCACTAGCCATACAACGGACAAGGGTCTCATATCTAAAATATACCTGGAACTCAAAAAATTAAATCCCTTAACAACAAATCTTCAAAGAAACAACTGCCTATTAAATAAGTAGGCTAAAGGCTTAAAGAGAAACTTGTCTGAAGAGGAAAGAAGGATGGCCAATAAACACAACCTCTCTAGCCATAAAAGAATTGCAAATAAAAACAACATTGAGGTACTACCTCACCCGAATTAGAATGGCTATAATCAAGTACTCTAATAAGAACAGATGCTGGAGGGGATGCGGACAGAAGGGAACCTTACTACATTGTTGGTGGGAGTGTAAACTTGTTCAACCACTTTGAAAAACGGTATGGAAGTTCATCAAAAGACTCCACATAGAGCTCCCCTATGACCCAGCAATCCCACTTTTGGGCATTTACCCACATGATTACAAACAAGACCATACTAAAGCTACCAGCACACCTATGTTTATTGTAGAATTATTTACCATAGCTATGATATGGAACCAACCCAGATGCCCCTCAGTTTATGAATGGATCAAGAAAATGTGGTATATATACACAATGGAATTCTATGCCTCCATCAGAAAGAATGACATTGCCCCATTTGTTAGGAAATAGAAAGTCTTGGAAAAATTATATTAAGTGAAGTAAGCCAGACCCAAAGAAACATAGGTCCCATGGCTTCACTTATTTGCAATAAATAGTATATGTGTGAGGCAAGCAGAAAAGTTCAGATAAATTGATGCTAGGGAAATGAACCCCAAGATAAGTATTCAATTTTTTTTCTTTCATGCATTTGTTTCTAACATATTTATAAGATGATTTCTATAGTGCTTTTTATGTCTCTCCCCCTGCTTTCACTGTATTTGATGTTGGTACAAATTTGTAGAGGGGAAGGGTATAAACAAATCGTTTAACTAGTGGTACAGGTGGACACATTGCAACAATGAGATATACAAGTCATTATGTCGAAAAATGAACTTTACAATTTTGGCGGGGGGAGGAAGTGTTTGGCCATCTATTTTCCAGCTGATCTATAGGTGTAGAAGCAAAACGTAATACAAAGCAATACAAACCAGTTCTTACTATAAATAATTTTTCTCTGAACATCTTAAAAATCAATTCTGACAACATGTAATAAAAAATCCCTAAGTTTAAAACATTCTTCTAGACAAGTTAAAGAAATACCGAGAACAAGTATTTTAAGAATAATTGCAGAGAGCTTGTACTCAGGGCCTGGGTTCTGTCTCTGAGATTTATTACTAAATACTAGTGATACCACTTTGAGGCACAATGCCACAGTAAAGACTCACCAATTTTCCTCTCCATACTGGCTTTGAACTAGGATCTAGATGTTTCAACTCTCTGAGTAGCTAGGATTATAGTAATGAGCCCTTGCACCTGGGTAGAATAATTGCAGAGGCCAGTTAGTATTACATGTCAATCATGTTTAACTTTGTAACATAAAGTTAACTGAAATGCCTTCCAATAGAAATAAGGAATTAAATGTGTAGATGGGTTACAAAGTTCTTACCAAAAGCTACATATTTTCCTCTTTTTTTTCTTCCAAAATTGTTTGCTTTCCAGAATCATATCTTATCTTTCCGTGCTGGTTTCTTTAGTTTATTTCATACATGCCCACAGCTCCTTCAACTATCAATTCTTTTGTGAAGACCTTGCAAATATCTATTTTCAGTCCAAACTCGTTTTATGCACCTCTCATCCATATATTCAACTGACATAATCACTTGTGAAACAATAATCATCTCTTATCATTACTGGATATAAAGTATAAGTAAAATTTAAGAAAATAAACAATAACATAAATAAATATAACATGATTTTAATAGTAATGCTAAACATAAATACAACATCGATTATTTTCTGGAGCAATTTAATAAAAAACTCAAGGAAAAGAAATGAACTTTTTTGAGTGCTGATATTATAGTTTAATCTTAAGACCTTACCTTGTCACTTAGGCTTTTTCCCTCAAGGGTGGTGCTCTGTATTTGAACGACAGCTCCCCTTCTAACTTTATTTGGGGGATTATATAGAGATAAGAATCTCATGGAATAAAAATTATTTGTGTCCCTATCATGGGGTTCATTTCACATAACATCCTCTTATATGGTACCATGTACAAGTTACTCCAAGTAAGATTAACCATGGGACCTGTGGTTATTTGAGCCTGGCTTATTCACTTAATATAATTGTTTCTGCGTCTTTCTATTTCCTAGCAAATGGGACGATGTCATTCTCTCTGATTGGAGGCATAGAATTCCATTGTGTGTGTGTGTGTGTGTGTGTGTGTGTGTGTGTGTGTGTGTGTGTGTGTGTGTGTGTATCACATTTTCTTGATCCATTCATCTACTGAGGGGTCTCTGGGTTGGTTCCATATTTTAGCTATGGTAAATAATGCTGCAATAAACATAGTTGTACCGGTAGCTTAGTATGGTCTTGTTTGTGATCATTTGAGTAAATGCCCAAAAATGGGGACTGCTGGATCATAGGGGAGCTCTAAGTGAGGTCTTAGAAAAAGTGAAGTAAGGCAAAAACCAAAGAAACATTGGTCCTATGCTTTCCCTTATTTGCAATAACTATTATATGTTTGGGACAAGCATAAAAGTTCATAAGCTATGTCCATATGACCACATAACATGCTGCTAAGCGAAATGAACCCCAAGATAGGATTTATAATCTACCATGTGTTTTTTTTCTTTTTATGTTCCTTCCCCCCTTGTTTTTACTGTATTTAGTGTTGGTGCCCTGCATTTGTATACACCCTTCTCTAGCTTGGGGAGGGGAAGGGACAAAACAAAATAGATAAATAGTGATACAGGCTGACCCATTGTAACAATGAGATGCACAAGACACTATGTTGAATAAGTATCTTTACAATTTAGCGGGGAAGAGGGTAAGGGAGTAGAGGGGAGTGTAGTTGTGGAGGTGGGAGGGAAGGGGAGGGGAAAAACAAAGGAGGAGGTAACAATGCTTGATAGAAAATGTACTCATTAACTTGCTCATGTAACTATAACCCCTCTACAGAGCATTTTTACAATGAAAACCTCTTTTAAAAAATAGAAGGTGTGCCGGGCATCGGTGGCTCACGCTTGTAATCCTAGCTACTCAGGATGCTGAGATGTGAGGATAACAGTTCAAAGACAGCCCAAGAAAAAAATCCGTGAGACTCTTATCTCCAATAAAACCACTAGAAAACCGATGCTGGTGCTGTGTCTCAAGCGGTAGAGCACTCCCCTTGAACTGAAGAGTGCAGGGACAATGCCCAAACCCAGAGTTCAAGCCCCAAGACCGACACACACACAAAAAAAACAGAAGGTGTCATGTACACCAAGTATAGTAGCCCATCTGTAATCCCAGCTGATTGGGAAGCAGAAATGACAAGGATCTTGGTCTCAGGCCAGGCCAAAGAAATAACTGCCCAGACAGCCATCTCAACAAATAAGCTGGCCATAGTGGTTCACATCTGTAATCCTAGATAATTGTGTGGGAGACATAAGAAGCAATCTAAGATCATTCAGTCAATCTAAGATTAGACCCAGGCGAAAAGTTCAAGACCTCAAGTAAATAAAATTGACCAGAAGTATGGCAAAAGTAATTGAGCTGCTTGTTGCTATACAACTAAAGTCCTATCTAGCAAGCAGAGAACACCTGAATAGAACGCAAGTAATACTCCTCTCTTCCACCAAAAAGCCTAAATAACTTTGTCCTATTTGAACATCTAATTTCAAGGCCACTGACAGATCAGAGATGGTGATATTATCTTAAAAATTAGATATTCAAAAGAGACAAAGTTCTTTGGGTTTTGAAAAAGTTGAAAAGGTAGGAAAATGCATGTGATTTTTGTTAGCTCCATAATTCTTGAAAACATAAAATGAACTCAAGTATTAAATATATATCCATATGTGTGCATATATCCATGTATGTATATATATGTGTGTATGTATATAATCATATATATATATATATACACATACATATATATGTATGTGTATATATATATATATATATACATACATATATATGTATGGTTCATCTCTTTTCTGTGTAGCAAATTGTTCAAGTGAATCTGTACAATCAATACTCAAAGGCATGAATAGACAAAGAGAATGAGCAGAGAACTCATACTCCGGAATCTATGGTTAGCCCATAACCCGAAAATCTTTTACATCAGTTTGCATGTGTCAGTTACTGCAGTACAGGGACAATACGATGGCAATGAGATACCAGGCAGATGAAATGAGAAATGAGAGATACAACTGGTACAATATTCTTTCTGATGGGTAAGTAGAATTTCCAGTGTGTGTGTGTGTGTGTGTGTGTGTGTGTGTGTGTGTGTGTGTGTGTATTACATTTACTTGATTCATTTCTCTCTTGAGGCCTGATTCAGTAAACATGGTTGTGCTGAAACCATTACTATATCTTGGTTTGTAATCTTTCGGGTAAATGCCCAGGAGTAGAGTTGCTGGATCATATGGAAGTGGGTAGTCAAAAGAGGAGTGAAGTGGGAAAAGGTAGAGGATTGAATAGAAAAGGGGGAAAATGCAGAGAAGAATCCAGTAAATATCCTACAAAATTAAGAGGAGTGAAGGAAGAGGTGTATAGGGGAGGGATGGATGAGAATGTTGAAAGGGTTGGCATTGATCAAGGTATATTGTACGCATAAACTGCTTTGTTTAATGATAACTGCTTTGCTACTTAAAATAATAATAATAAAAATCATGTCCCTAAATTGTTATGCAATTAAAAGCAAAGCATGAGAATCTGCTCAGATAATCTCTAGGGTCAATAAATCTTTTTTGATTAGGATAAGTTTTAGAACAACACTAATGATACATATCATCTGAAGAAAATTTAATGATTTCCAGCTATTTAAAATAATCATTTTTGAAGATATGGCTCAAGTGGCATAGTGCTACTTAGTGAGCAAAGCTGTCAGACAATGAATTCAAGTCTCAATCTCGAACAAAAGTAAAAACAATCAGTATAATTCAGGCACTTTCCTGGGCACTAGTAGCTCATGCATTAATCCTACCTTAAATGAGAAGGCAGAGATCTGGGGATCTCAGTTCAAAGTCAGCTTAGATAGGAAAGTCTGTGAGACTCTCATCTCCAATTCACTGTCAAAGAAAGCTGGAAGTGTACTCATGGCTCAAGTGGTAGAATGCTAGCCTACAGCAAAAAGCTCAGGGGCAGAACCCAAGCCTTGAGTTCAAGCCTTAGAATAGTGCATATACATACACAAAGAAAGTAAGTCACTAAATTTCTCAACCTTCCATTTCCCTAATCCTAACTCTAACAGAACCCTAAGAGTAATCTTGATGATAATAGTAACCCAATTCTAAAATTAATGGAAAATACTCGAGTTTAGACACATTCTAACAGATACTCATTGTCTTTGAAATGATTTGCAGTTTGTTCCAAATCCTACAGATTCCCTGACTTGGACTCTGAAATTGTTCCCTATTATGAATCATTAACCTCAAATCTTCATATCATGAAAACTATCAGAGTTTCCACTGATCTTAACGTTTACTGAACTCCTATATCTCCAAAAAGAAATTGCGGGTTTATTTAAAATATACTTTAGTATCTAACCCTAACTATATATAAATCTTACTAGAAACCTAACTCTTAATTTAATCCTATTCAATCTGGAAGAGGAAACTTAGTAAAACTCTGTAGTTTTTGTTAAATCTCAAACTTATTTTACTTGAAAATATTAGCAGAAAACTCATTTTTACCGCAAAACTTACCCTTCCTTAAGCCTAAGTCTAACTTGAACTAGAACAGTAACCCTAACCCTAGAACTAATAGCCTTTGGATTCTAAAAGCCAGACAAATACATTAGTTTTTATTCATCCTAACTTTGATTCAACTCATCTTTCTAAAAATAGTTTGTAGTTTTATTCAGTATCTTGCCATTTTGTAACCCGAACCCTAACTGGAATATTGAGGTTAACCCTCACACTAATCATACCCTAATCTTAATATTATTAGCAGTTTCTTATTTCACATTCATCCTAATTCTAACTAGACTTGTTATTCGAAGATTTACTTTCAGTTTGACCCTAAACTTTCCATTTCCCTAAGGCTAAATCTAACTCCAGCTGGAACTAAAACCTAACTTTCACTCTGATAGTCCAATTCTAATGTTTAAGAAAAAGACTCTAGTTTTTAATCATTCTAATGGATACTCCAGTTTGCACTCTGAAAATGCATTTCAATTTGCCCTAATTCCCACAAATTTTCTGACTCTACCTCTGAGGTTATCTTGTTCCTTAACATGAAGTATTATATTATTTGTCCTCAAATTCTCTTATCAGGAAAAATACTGTAGTTTCCAATGATCCTTTGTTTTCCTGAACCCCTGTACCCTAAAGCAATTTTAGATTTACTTACCATCTAATCCATTACTTAACACTAACTCTCAAGCTAAACCTGGCTGGAAAACTCTCATTAATCATTACAAGAATGATCACTGAGAAATAAATATAATGATAATGCTCTAGTTACTATTCAATCTCTCGTTTTTGTTCCTACTTGTTAGTGAAAACTGAATATTTTTTGGTCAGGCATGGGGTTTGAACTCTGGGCTTGGGCACTATCCCTCATCTCTTCAGGTCAATGCGAGCCCTCTACTGCTTGAGCCACACCTCCACTTCCAGGTTTTTTGGATGTTTAATTGGAGATAAAGAGTTCTCATGCACTATGCTTCCAAGGGTGGCATCCAACTGCAGTCCTCAGATCTCAGTCTCCTGAGAGGATAGGATGACAGGCATTGAAAAATATGTTCTGATGGGTGCCAGTAGCTCATGGCTGTCATCCTAAGTACTCAGGAGGTGAGATTTGAGGATCACGGTTCAAAGCCAGACTGGGCAGGAAGGACCCTGAGACCCTTATCTCCAACAAACCAGTGCTTGCCTTGAGCTGAAGAGCTCAGGGACAGCAACCAGGTCCAGTGTTCAAGCCCACAATCGAAAAAAAGAAAGTAAAACATCTTCGCTGCAAAGATGTGGAGGTGTGTGTGGGAGGGTGCTGTGATTGAGAGACCAGGTGCTGGCCTCACTTTACAGACATTTCTAAGAACTCCCCAAGTTTGCACCACTTTGAAGCCACAGTAGAATGCGTGGTGCCTTACCAAGAACTCAAGTGGTCGAAGCCTATGGCAGGCAGGGAGTGGGCAAATGGGTGCATGGGTGGGATTGTTGTGTCTGTATTCTCCCTAATGAAGGATGGATTTGGATGCTCCATGTCAAAGTCTGAAGTAAAGAGTTGCAAGAAGTTTGTGGCCTGATGAATTTGGTTTCCTCTGGGTATATGAAGATAGATGAAGTCTGGCGCCTCTTGTGGCTCACAACTGTCATCCTAGCTACTCATAAAGCTAAGATGTAAAGACCACGGTTCAAAGCCAGCTTGGGCAGGAAAGTCTGTGGGTCTTGATATCCAATGAGCCACCAGAAAACAGAAAATGGCACTGTGGCTCAAATTGTAGAGTGCTCAACTTCAGCTGAAGAGCTGAAGGACAGCACGCTGACCCAGAGTTCAAACCCCATGACCAACAATAAACAAAGAGGTTGGCTGAGTTTTCCACATTGCAGTGTGTACAGTAGGAAATTCCATGCTGGGTTATGAGACATTTCAGATGTGAGAGGCTCAATGCTATCTCTACAGTTAGTCTGAGTATGATAGTGCCATCTTCTCACGGGTTGGATGTGATCCTAATAGAGGGAGATCATGATTTTGTTCTCAGGAACTGCTAAGGGCTTGGAATATCTGTGTGTGTGTGTGTGTGTGTGTGTGTGTGTGTGTGTGTGTGTGCGCGCGTGCTTGTGTGTGTAATTTTCCCTCGTCTTTTTCTGTCCCCTTCCTGGTTGCTGGTCTGCCTCTTTCTGGCCTCACATAGTGCCCCTCCTTCACACCGACCTTGCCTTTAGCCCTATATCAGGGTCTACAATGAGTCCTAAATTGCCACAGGCCTGTGTTCCAACTTTTCTCTGGGGCACAAGTCTGGCTGTCCCAATATTTGGCCGCCTCCAGGGGATTCTGGGTCAGCTGGAATAGGGTTTCCTCTGCATGAGAGGCAGGGCCTCAGTCATGCGATGTCCTATCTTTTTCCTCAGCTGGGCCTCGGACTGCACATCCCTCTCAGCAGGCTCGCAGTGGAGAGGGGAATGGGGGATTGCTGGTGGCTCTGGCCAAGCGGAGCTTGAGAGCTGCCTGAAGGCTGCCCAAGCAAGGAGGATCTAGGGCTACATGGGTTGTGAGGCCAAGGTGGCTTGGAAGTATAGGTCAGTGTCTAGGAAATGTAAATGTACTTTATCATAGAACAGTCTATCTTCTGGCCCCAACTGGGCCTCTCAGGTCCTTCTAGAAAATTCCAGATGCTCAGAATACAGAGGCACAGACTTTAGATTCCAGGACCAGGGAACTGGGGGATGAGAGACTGGTATGGCCAATACCTCATTGTTTTGGGGTATTAGTGTTGACCTGGCTATGCACATCCTTATGTACTTTTACTTCTTAACCTAGTGTTGGCCACACACCAGCCACTTGTGGAAGTACTGTGGAAGTGGCAGGAGTGGATGTGAGGTTTAGGATGACCAAAATTTATGGCCTTTGGGGTGGCAAAGGATGTCTTTTAAAAAAAAATCTTAGAGCTGGGACTCAGGGCCTAGGCAATGTCCCCGAGCTTCTTTTGCTCAAAGCTAACATTCTACCACTTGAACCAGAGCTCACCTTTCATCTTTTTTTAGTAGTTTAGTGGAGATAAGAGTCTCAGGGACTTTCCTGCCTGTTCTGGCTTCAAGCTGCCATCCTAAGATCTCAGCCTATTGAATTGCTAGGATTGCTGGTATAAGCCACTAGCACCTGTTAAGGATATTAGTGTGTGTGTGTGTGTGTGTGTGTATGTGTGTGTGTATGTGTGTGTGTGTGTGTGTGTGTGTTTGTGCGTGTGTGTGTGTGTGTGTGTGTGTGTGAGAGAGAGAGAGAGAGAGAGAGAGTGTGTGTGTGTGTGTGTGTTTACCGGGACTTGAACTCAAAGCCTAGGTGCTATCCTTTAGCTTGTTTTCACAAGGTTGGTGCTGTACCACTTGAACTACAGTAGCTCTGCTTCCCAGCTTTTTGGTGATTCATTGGACATAAGAGTCTGCCCAGGCTAGCTTTTAATTTTGACTGAGCCTCAGGTCTCAGGCTTGAGTACCTAGGATGACAGGCATGAGCCACCGGCACCCAGCTGATAATGGCCTTTCAACATAGTGGACTGGGATCTCCTGAAAACATTCTATTTTTTCTGTGCCAGTACCGGGGCTTGAACTCAGGGTCTGGGCTCTTGTCTCTTAAATTTTTCCCTCAAGGCTGGTACTCTACCACTTAAGCCACAGCTTGATTTCCGGATTTTGGTAGTTCATTGGCCAGAAGAGTATCACTAACTTTCCTCCACTGAGCTAGCTTTGACCAACGATCTCTGATCTCAGACTTCTTTTTTATTTCAGTTTTTTAAATTTTATTTATTTATATAATTTGTAATAGGTACAGCAAAGGGTTTTTAAAAAATGTATTATGAAGGTGATGTGTAGAGAAGTTGCAGTTATGTAAGTCAGGTAATGAGTATATTTCTTTTACAACAGGGGTTTAATTCAGCATGTCAATTGATAAGTAAGAAGAATCTTGATCAATTTCACCCCTTCCATCATTCTCCCAAACTATATATGCAGAATCAACTTGATAATAATGTTACTTCTTTCTGTATGATATTGCCTCCAAGAGACTTTACTTTTTTTTTTATTTTATTTTATTGGTGAACATACTGTACAAAGGGGTTACAATTACATGGGCAGGATAATGCGTACATTTCTAACCAAACATTGCAGCCTCCTCCTTTGTTTACTCTTCACATCCCTTCCCAGCTTCCCCCCTCCACTCCCAGTCCCAATCCTTCTCCCCCACATCCCCGCACCGACGTTGTAAAGCTAGTTTTGGACATGACAACTTCTTCTCATTGTTGCAACAGGTCCGCCTGTACCCTTAAACGACTTACTTTTGTCCATCTCCTACACAAGTTATACTGACATCAAATATAGTGAAAGTGGGAGTTATACTGTGGGGGAGAGACATACAAAGCAACAAAGAAATAATCTTATAAATGCGTAAGTAACACATGCATGAAAGAAAAAAAGCATTAAAATGCATATCTAAGGGTTCATTTTCCTAATATCACATTATCTGACCATTTCCGCTTGACTCATACATATATTAGATATTGCAAATAAGGGAAACCATGGGGCCTATGTTTCTTTGGGCCTGGCTTACTTCACTTAATATAATTTTTTCCAAGTGTTTCCATTTCCTAACAAATGGGGCAATGTCATTCTTTCTGATGGAGGCATAGAATTCCATTGTGTATATAAACCACATTTTCTTGATCCATTCATCTACTGAGGGGTATCTGGGTTGGTTCCATATCTTAGCTATGGTAAATAATGCTGCAATAAACATAGTTGTGTGGTCTTGTTTGTAAACATTTGGGTAAATGCCCAAAAGTGGGATTGCTGGGTCATAGGGGAGTTCTATGTGAAGTCTTTTGAGGAACCTCCATACTGCTTTCCAAAGTGGTTGAACAAGTTTACATTCCCACAAACAATGAAGTAAGGTTCCCTTCTGTCCACATCCCCTCCAGCATCTGTTGTTGTTAGAGTTCTTGATTTTTGCCATTCTAACTGGAGTGAGGTGGTATCGCAATGTTGTTTTGATTTGCATTTCTTTTATGGCTAGGGATGTTGAGCATTTCTTCATGTGTCTATTGGCCATCCTTCTTTCTTCTTAAGAGAAGTTTCTCTCTAAGTCTTTCGCCCACTTTTTTATTGTGCAGTTGTTTCTTTGAGGATTTGTTGTTGGGAGATTTAATTTTTTTGAATTCCAAGTATATTTTAGATATGAGACCCTTTTCCATCGTATGGCTAGTGAAGATCTTCTCCCAATCCATGAGCTTCCTATTGATCTTGCTAGCTATGTCCTTTGCCATGCAGAAGCTCTGCAACTTCATGCAATCCCATTTGTCCAACCTTTCTTTGATGTGTTGTGTTTCCGGGTCTCTACTCAGAAAATTTCAGCCTGTGCCAAGGAGACCTAGGCTTTCTCCTATTCCATCCTGTAATGGTTTCAGAGCGTCTGCTTTGACCCCGAGGTCTTTGATCCATTTGGAGTTTATTCTGGTGCGGGGTGATATATAAGGATCTAGCTTTAGTTTTCTATAAGTAGTTAACCAATTTTGCCAGCACCATTTACTGAAGAGGCTGCCTTTCTTCCATTCTATTATTTTAGCTCCCTTATGAACGATTAGATGGCTATAGGTCTGTAGGTTCATTTCTGGGATTTCAATTCTATTCCATTGGTCCTGAGGTCTGTTCTTATAACAATACCAAGCTGTTTTGATTACTATGGCTTTATATTAAAGTTTGAAATTTGGTATTAATATTCCTCCAGCTGTGTTCTTTCCGTTAAGGAGCGTTTTTGCTATTCCGGGTCTTTTATTGTTCCATATGAATTTTTGGATTGCCTCTTCTATTTCCTTGAAGAATTAGGTTGGAATTTTGATAGGTATCTTGAATTTGTAGATAGCCTTGGGAATTATTGCCATTTTCACAATGTTAATCTTTCCAATCCAGGAGCATGGGAGGTTTTGCCATTTTCTAAGTTCTGTGTTGATTTCCTTTTTCAAGATTTTAAAGTTTTCATCATAGAGTTCTTTCACTTCTTTGGTTAAGTTAATTCCTAAGTATTTTATTTTTTGTGGGGCTATTACAAATGGAGTTGCTTTCCTAATTTCAGCCACAGTTTTCTCATTGTGGGCATACAGAAAAGCCATTGATTTTGGGGGGTTAAATTAATACCCTGCTCCTTTGTCAAAGTTTTGAATCAGCTTGAGTAATTTGGGAGTGGAGTCTATGGGATTCTTTAAATACAAGATCATGTCGTCTGCAAAGAGGGAGAGTTTTATTTCTTCTTTCCCTATTTGGATCCCCTTTATGTCTGCATCTTGTCTTACTACTGTAGCTAGAAATTCTAATACTAGGTTGAAGAGAACTGGAGAGAGTGGACACCCTTGTCTTGTTCCTGAGTTAAGAGGAAATGGCTTTAGTTTTTCACCATTAAGTATAATGCTGGCTGTAGGTTTGTCATATACAGCCTTTATTGTATTGAGGAATGTTCTATGGATTCCTAATTTTTCCAAATCCTTCATCATAAAGGGGTGTTGGATCAGGTCGAATGCTTTTTCTGCATCTATTCAGATAAATATGTGGTTCTTATTCTTGCTGCTGTTGAAGTGATGAATAATATTAATTGATTTGCGTATATTGAACCAGCTTTGCATCCCTGAAATGAATCCTGTTTGATCATGGTGTATGATTTTCTGGATGAATTGTTGAAGTCGGTTGGCCAATATTTTGTTGAGATGTTTTGCATCAATGTTCATTAAAGAAATGGGTCTATAGTTCTCTTTCTTTGATGAGTCCCTGCCTGGTTTTGGGATGAGGGTTATGATGGCTTCATAGAATGTGTTCGGTGGTGAGCTTTCTTTTTAAATTTCATTGAAGAGTTGGAGTAGTATTGGTGTGAGCTCTGCTTTGAAGGCCTTATAGAATTCCGTTGTAAAACCATCTGGTCCTGGACTTTTCTTAGCTGGAAGGTCTCATTGCTTTTTCTATTTCAACGCTTGATATGGGCCTGTTAAGCTGGTTTAACTCATCTTGGTTTTGTTTTGGCATGTCAATATTTGCTAGGAAGAGGGCCATTTCTGTCAAGTTCTCAAACTTATTAGCATAAAGTTTTGAGAAGTATTCCCTTATAATGTTCTGAATCTTGGTTTTTTCCGTGGTGATGTTTCCATTCTCGTCTCTGAGTTTATTTATTTGGGTGTGTTCTCTTCTTTTTCTGGTAAGATTTTCTAAGGGTCTGGAAATTTTGTTAATTTTTTCGAAGAACCAACTCTTTGCTTTGTTGATTCTTTCTATAGTTTTTTTGGATTCTAATTCATTTAATTCTGATATAATTTAAATTAGTTCCGTCTACTGGATTGGGGTTTATCTTGCTCCTCTTTTTTAAGGAGGTTTAGATGTGTCATTAAATTGTTGGTTTCAGATCTCTCCAATTTGTTGATGTAGGAGCTCAGAGCTATAAACTTGCCTCTGACTACTGCTTTTGCTGTGACTCAGAGGAGCTGGTTATTTGTGTGTTCATTTTTGTTGAATAGCATGAACATTTAAATTTCCTTTCTAATCTCTTCCATGACCCACTCATGATTCAGCAGTGTGTTGTTAAGCCTCCATGTGATACCAGATTTTCTTTGGTTGCTTTTAGTGTTGAGTTCTAATTTTATTCCCTTGTGGTCAGAGAGAATGCAAGATATAACTTCAATGTTTCTGAATTTACACAAGTTTGCTTTCTGTCCTAAAATGTGGTCTATTTTAGAAAGTGTTCCATGTGCTGCTGAGAAAAACGTGTATTCTGATGCTGCTGGGTGAAATGTTCGGTAGATGTCTGTTAAGTCTCTTTGATCTATGCAGCTGTTTAGATCTGCAGTTTCTCTGTTGAGTTTTTGCCCAGTTGATCTATCTAGTGGGGAGAGTGGTGTGTTAAAATCCCCAACAATTAATGTCTTTGGAGTTATATGGGATTTGAGGGAAAGTAGTGTTTCTTGGATAAATTTGGGTGCTCCATTGTTTGGCGAGTAGATATTTAGAATTGTAATATCCTCCTGAAGGAGAGATCCCTTAATTAGTATGTAGCGACCTTCTTTATCTCTTCTCATGAATTTTAATTTGAAGTCTATTTAATCCCGCCTGTTTATGGGGGCCGTTTGCTTGGTAGATTTTCTTCCAACTTTAACATTGAAAATGTGTTTGTTTTTACAGGCAAGATGTGACTCCTGAAGGCAGCAGATAGAAGGGTCTTGTTTTTTAATCCAACTAGACAGTCTATGTCGCTTAATTGGAGAGTTCATTCCGTTAACGTTAAGAGAAAGGACTGAGAGGTATTTGGGAGTTCCTGCCATGTCATCCACCTTCTTGGTGGCTGCGCAAACTGGCTTCTTCCTATGATTCTTGGATTCTCAGTTTGGGTGCAGTTTCTTGACCTTTATTGTAGTCTTGTTGGTTTTCTATGTGTAGGACATCTTTAAGATTCTTTTGTAGGACTGGTTTGGTGGAGATGTATTGTTTCAATTTTTCTTTGCTATGGAAGGTTTTTATTTGGCCTTCAGTTATGAAGGAGAGTTTAGCTGGGTACAGTATTCTTGGTTGATAGTTGTTTGTTTTTAGGGCATGGCATACATCATTGTAGGCTATTCTTGCTTTGATTGTCTCTGCTGAGAAATTTGAGGTGATTCTAATTGGTTTTCCTTTATAGGTGATTAATCTTTTCTCCTTGACAGCTTTAAGGATCTTTTCCTTGGTCTGAGTTGATCCTGTGTGGATTATAATGTGACGGTGGGATGTCCTATTCTGGTCTGGTCTGTTTGGAGTTCTAAATGCTTCTTGTATCTGAATAGGCCTATCTTTTTGCATGTTTGGGAAGTTCTCTGCTAGGATCCTGTTAAACAAATTTCCTAGACCATTAACTTCTGTTTTTAGGTGCTCCTCTTCACCCATTATCCTTAGATTAGGCCTTCTGATGGTGTCTTCCAAGTGTTGGATAGATCTATCATATTTCTTGGACTTGTCTTGGATGGTTGTATGTTCTTTATCTATAATATCTAGGCTGTCTTCAATCCCTGAGATTCGAACTTCTGCATGGTCTAACATGCTGTCAAGACTTTCTACTTTGTTTTTGATCTCTTTTCCTTCTAATTGGTCAGCTTTGATGGCTTCAAGTTCTTTGTTGAAGCTTTGTTTTAGATTTTGTATGAACTTCTTTACTTCCTTAATTTGATGGTCAGTGTTTATTCTCAGATCACTTAGTTGATTGGTTATGGTTTCCTTGGACTCCCATTCCTTCTGTTGGGTTCCATTCAGCATTCCCTTTGTGGTCTCCCTGACTTCCTTCAGCTCTTTGTTAATGAATTCCATGAATGCCTTTAGTGATCTTTGTGTATTCTCTTCCTGCTCTCTCAATTCCTGTATTACTCTTTTAGCTTCCTCCCGTTCGTAGGATTCCTGTAGTTCTCTTTGAGTGTTCTCTGCCTGTTCACGCCATTCCTGCCTTTCTCTTTGAGTATTCTCAAACTGCTCATGCAATTCCTGTATCAGTTTTTGAGTAGCTTCCTCATGCTTATGATATTCCTGTATAAACTTTTGGAATGCCTCCTCTGTCTCCCTATCACGCTCATACAGAGACCTTTGTATGCTTTCAATCTTTTGATTTATCATGTTTCCCAGCAGTGTTTGTAGAGCTATTTGGGAATTCTCCTCTGGATTATTCATGATCTGTTCTGTCCCCTGATATTGGGATTGAGTATTGATATACCCGGATTTGCCATTTTTCTTGTGTTTTTTCCGGCTTACTCTGCTCATTTGAGATGAAAATAGCACCAGTTTTGTGCTACAACACTCTTTTAAGGCAAGCATCAACCCAAGTCTGAATTTGCACAGTCAATAGTCTACAGATACGGTCTAGTTCAACAGATACATCTATTCAACATCAAACAACTATACGTTAATTGGCTAAGAACAGCAAAGTATAATTTGGAAGACCAGTAATTATTAGGGTTAGGGAGAGATGTGGGTAAAAAAATAGGAATAGATTGATGTGGGGTGGCTTAGGGAGAGTTAACTAAGTCTTAATCTCAATGCAGGAAATTGTTTGGGTAGGATGAAAGTAGAGAGAGAAAGAAAAAAAAAGAAAGGGAACAGGAAAAAAAAGAGACCAGAAAAAATAGAAAGGTAGAAATTAATAAAATTATGTAGAAACGATAACAATCTATTTAGATAAGAACGTGAATTTACTGAGAAAAGGGGAGGGATATGAAGGAGATGTGAAAAACTTAAAAATAAAAATGCTTAAAATATTATATAGGTATAAACAGGTAGTACTGCTATTAAGGAATTTAAGTCTCAGCGGTTTTGACTTGAGTAATAAATTTGTGGATTAAGTGTGTACACAATGTGGGATAGGGTCTAATAATCAACTACGGGTTTATCTGAGGATGTGCAGGACAAGAATTAAGTCACATAAAGAAGAATGAAAGAGAGGAGAAAGGAAGAAGAAAAAGATGAGAAGTTCAGTAGAGGTAAACAAAAAACAAAAAGATAACTTAAAAAGAAAAAAAAAGAGAAAGAAAACCAAAAAAGAAAGCAAAAACGCACACTTCCGTATCCCCAAAATAAAAATTATAAGAGGAAAAAAAAGTTTCTGGAAAACAATTTTTTTTTATCAAAAAAGGTCAAGATTAAAGTTTGAAAAAAGTTTTAGAAAAGAAAAAGAAATTTTTATATAAGGTAGCAAAAATAAAAACTAAAAAAAAAGAAGAAGACGAAGATGAAGAGAAAAAAGAAAAAAACAAAACAACAAAAAAACTTCTTTGAATTTTTTTGGGAGGAGTGGGAAAAATCCTGTATCTCCCTTGTGTCCGTAACCAGCCTCTTGTTGGAGTCGCTGGTCTGCTTGTGGTCCTGTGACTTGGTTGGTTTCTTAAGCCAGTTTGTTCAAACAGACGTAAAATGCTCTGCTTTACCCAGGATTTGCTGATCCTCCTCTCAGGCTAGTTCACTGGGAGACAGATCTGCTTTGAGTATCACAAGAGGGGGATGCAGTGATGAGGCTAGGTTCTGGTAGCTTTTCCGGGCTGGTTTGTGAAAACCTCACAGAGCCCAGCCTGGAGCCATTCTCAGGGTTTCTGTTTACTGATTTTCAATTGCTTGGCGAGGCTGCTAGAGGGAGGGGCAGCCTCTGGCTCTGATTACGCAGTGAAGAAACCCACTCCTCGGGCTGGCTCCCGAGCTGGGTGACTTTTCCCTGGGTGGAGCTGAGTCTGGCAGGTCACGCTGCCGTTAAGTTCTTGTGACCTGCTAAATGACTCATTTTATTCCAAGGCCTGAGCTGGAGCTAGCAGCTCCTCCGAGCTTTGTCGGTATCCAAGATGGAGATCACTGGTGCTGGGGGTGGGGAGGGGTGGCCTTCCCTCCTCTGCTCCCTGAGAAGGAGTTAGGACGTCAGGCTTCTACTCACAACGAGTCTTATTTCCTGGGTCGTCTCTGGTCTGCGAACTGCAGGATGAAGATGTCTGCTCCTTGTTGGTTCTTGCTGGTGTTGAGTAGAATCTGCTCGCCTGCTGAGTCTGGCTCCTTTGTCCCGGACTCTGTGTTGCTCAGGTATGGCGCCTGTGCTCTCCGCCACTGCCACAGCTGCCGCCACCGCCGCAGCTGCTGGCAAGGGCTCAGAAGTGTCTCCTTGCCTGGGTTTCCTTCTCTGGCCTAACTCTCTGTCCTGTGATGGTACACTTGGTATAATTCTCTGACTTAGGACTGTTCACTGGAACTCTAAAACTGCTTTCTATGTGAGAGCTTACTTAGACTCCAGCTTCTCCTCCGCCATCTTCCTGGACTCTCTGATCTCAGACTTCTTAATAGCTAGGATTTACAAGGGTTGAGCCACTGGAGGCATTGGGTAGAAGCTTTTCTTGAGCAAGAGTTCTTCCCTGCATTTTCCCTGACTCCTCCATGCAAAGGGGGCCTGAAGGTCAGGAGCTGTGAAAAATAGTCTTCCTGCCACAAAATTGGCTGGGGTCTTTGGTAAAAAGTCAAGCTAATCTTCCTCTGAGCCCCATTCTGTGACGCCACCCTCTGCCCTACCTGTGACTCCAGTAGAAACCTTGACCCAGCCATCAGTGTTCTGCCAGACTTGTCTGAGGTCACAGAACCTTCATTATACCCACACCACCTGCTCTAGAACACCCCTCAGCTGCTCTAGAACACCCCTTTACGCATGCTCTGCACCTTCTGCCCTAGGCCCTCTGTCCTGTTCCACATCTTAGAATTCATGTGGTATTTTGGCACTGGTTGTATCACCTCCTGGAGCAAGTCTTTCCTTCCTTTCTCTCACTTTTTTTTAATACTGAGTTGCTAGAGATCGAACTAGTGTAGGCTGACTGTCAAATGCTCTATCTTGGTGTGTGTGTGTGTGTGTGTGTGTGTGTGTGTGTGTGTGTGTGTGCCAGTCCTGGGGTTTGAATTCATGGCCTGGGTGTTATCCCTGAGTTTTTATGCTCAAGGCTAGCATTCTACTACTTGTACAACAGCTCTGGTTTTTTGGTGCTTAATTGGAGAAAAGAGTCTCATATAGACTTTCCTGCCTGCACAGGCTTGCAGTTATAATCTTCAGATCTCAACTTCCTGAGTGCTATTATTACAGGGGTGAGCCACCAGCACCTGCCCTCTACCTCTTACCTACCTCGGCCTTCCTCTGAGTCTCAGAATTGTATGTCTCACCAAGCTCACATTTTTTTGCCAGTGTTGTGGCTTGAACTCAGGGTCAAGGCATGTGCCTGAGCTGCTTTTGCTCAAGGCTACATTCTATCACTTAAGCCACAGTGACACTTTTGGCTGATTCTGTTTATGTGATACTGAGGTATCTGACCCCGGGCTTCATGCTTGCATGTTAAGTACTCTACTACTTAGCCACATTCACAGCCCAAGGCTTACTTCTAACAGGAACTATGAGGGTGTGATTTATTGGCATACTCTTTTCAGCACAGAAATCACTGGGCATTTCAAATCTTTGCAGGATTTGGGAACAGAGTGAAACTCGGCAAGGAGGAATGATGAATGACTGATAGCCACCAGGCCCCAGAGATCTAGGCTCACGTCCTATACAGGGATAGGGAATATTGAGCCAGAACCTTCCACAATACCTATAGCCTAGGAAAAGTGGTCTCCCTGGAGGCAGTGGCTGGCTGCTAGATGTCCCAATGGGACACCTCAGCCAGAACATAATGAACCCGTTGCATACACCAGCCAAGGCAATCCTTCTGGGCTTCAGTTATTAAATGGCAGAGAAGGATGCTTTGTTCAAGCTACTGGCTCAGACTTAGTACTCTCTGAGTGCTTTTCCCAGCTTTCACATGTTGGGGGTCTGGTCATGGGCAACCTGATGAATGCCCATCATCCATACATCATCCGTAAATACACAGAGACATGGAGTTACTGCCTTCTTTTTTTCTTTGGCAGGTCTCAGGTTGAAATATGAGCCTAGGCCCTATCCTTGATCTCCTCTTTCTCAAGACTAGAACTCTGCCCTTGAGCCACAGCCCCAACCCTTGGGGATATTTTCCTGTGATCTCTTAGAAATAAGAGTGTTGCAGACTTTCCTGCCCTGGCTGAATTCAAATTGGCATTCTCTACATCTCAGCCTCCTGAGGAGCTAGGATTATAAACAGGAGCCACTGACACCTGGCTTTCTTTGCTTCTTCTTGTTACTTTTTAATCATGACAATCTGAAATCTTCAGTGTCATTCCAATGGATTGCATTCGAAGTAAACTTCCCAGGCCTGGAGTTCGAACCCCAGGACTGCCACACACAAATGGAGGCAGATCCTGACAAACTCATTCCTATTTACATGAATGCTAATGGAATGTTATAAAAGTATTTAAATTTGCAGTTAATTCATGATTCTATTTTAGAAAGCCACACATAAATCATTGGATTTATATCTTCCATTCTAGCACCATGTTATGATTTCCCTAATGGAAGGATATTGATTCATTTTTAATTAATGCTTTTATAAGTATTAAACCTTGATACTTCATTAAATGGAGACATAATTTAATAACTAATTGTTGGTAACTATATATCATTAAATGGAGACCTAACTTACTAATTATTGGTAACTATATAAAATTTCATAATATCCTCACATTCTCTCTCTACATATATATATATATATATATATAAAACAATCTACACACACAAACATATATATATATATATATATATATATATATATATATTATATGGCACTAGTGTGGCTTGATAACAGGAAACAGGTCGTCAGAACTTCCTGGCAGCTCAGTTTGCCAGAGGTTGGTGTGCTAAGACTTTGACCCCATTTATGGATTGGACATTGTAGGCCGTGAGTTGAAATCCCAGCATTGCCAAAAATTTATTCATGTAGTAAGAAGCCACTTTTGACACATTTTTTTTCCTGAAAAAAAATCCTGGGGCTCAGTATGATGTATAATTCATATGCAAATGTATCCTGTATGATAGGATGTAATAAATGAAATGTTATATGTGTAATAATACTAAATGAATAAGGGTAATAAACATCATACTCACTAAACTCATGTGTGTATTTTTTCCAGTGCTGGGGCATCAATTCAGGCCCTGGGAACTGGTCTGAATTTCTTGTCTTCAAGGACTGTGAGCTTCCCCTTCACCCACAGTGCCACAGAGAAACCCAGATGCTGAGTTCAAATCACAGGCCTGCCAGAAAAATGGTGCAAATTCCAAGACAGGGCCTTATTTTATTTTATTATTTGTTTTGCCAAGCATGGGGCTTGAACTCAGGTCTTGGCATCTCTGCCACAGCTAGCCCTGGGATTCTAGGATCCAAGTTCAAATCTTGGGGTTGGCAAGAAATAAAAAGAAAAGGATAAAACGGAGAAATTCAAGAAGGTGGTTTTACATTTTTTCCCTTTGCATTGTGACCATCCTGCGTGTAAATGACAAAGCACTGAAAGTGTACATGACATTGCATGCTGATGTTTGGCTGGCTATTAGGGAAGCCATAACCCAAAGCATAACTTAGGCTTGGAGGTTGAATCCCAGGGCTGCCACTAAGTATTGGCGAGAGATTCCAAGAAACCCATTTCCATGTACATCCATATGAATAGAATTTTATAAAAGTAACAAATTAGTAGTTAGTGTATGAGTATATTATAAAATTATACATAACAATTTTATTACATTGATTAATTTTCAATTAATAATTTATTATGTATTCAACCATGACACTTAAAAGTGGAAAGAATAATTTGAATGTCAATAATGGGTAGTAATATACTATATGTAATTTCATAATATACAGACACATTTCTCTTGTCTTATACATATGTATATTGTCTTATATATATATACATATATATATATATATATACATATGTATATGCATATACATATATGCCTATCTACACATTTATCTGTTCATACGCTTGTCACTCCTGGGGCTCAGTGGTATAATGATAGCTAGTACATACAAAGCCCTGGATTCGATTCCTCACTACCACATGCACATAAAAATCCAGAAGTTGTGCTCTCGCTCAAGCAGTTGAGCATTAGCTTTGAGCATAAAAGCCTAGGGACTGTGTCTAGACTCTTACTCAGGTCCAGGATGGGCATGAAAAAATATTGAATGTTGTGACTGTAACTATATAAGGATAGGACTTCAAATACCTCATCACAGAGCAAGCCGGGAGTCTGGTGCTGACAGCTGTCATCTAACCTGACTTAGTCAGAGGTATACGACTGCAACTCAGCCCCACAGAACCAGATGCTCCTGGCTTGCTCACTCCTGTCATCCAAGCTACTCGGAGGCTGAGATCTGACACTGGTGGATTTAAAACCCAGTCCTGGCGGGATGTCTGTGAAACTCTGAGCTGTGGATCAAAGTGATAGATCTCCAACCTTGAGCAAAAGATCTTAGGACAGTACCCCCAACATTTTAGTGCAATCCCTGTGGCTGACTCCCCCCCAAAAAATGCTCCTCTGAATCATTAGATGTGAACTTTGTGCAGTTTGTGATGTGTTTCTGAAAGAATGGTGATATTGATGAAAGCACCCTAATACTAATTAATGACAGCTTGTGGGATGCATCTATGTGATGATTCTTTCCTGGAGTCAGGGCCCTCACGGGGTGCTGTGTGCTGAGTCCTGCACAGGATACTATGTGCTGAGTCCTTCACAGAGTGCAGTGTCCTGAGTCCTGCATTGGGTGCTGGGTGCTGAGTCTTTCACAGGATGCTGTGTGCTGAGTCCTGTAAAGAGGGTTATTTGCAGCCAGGCACCAGTGGCTCACGCCTCTAATCCTAACTACTCTGGAGGCTGAGATTTGAGAATAGTGGTTCAAAGCCAGCCCAGGCAGGAAAGTCGCTGAAACTCTGATCTCCAATAAACCACCAGACAACTGGAAGTGTCACTGTAGCTCAAGTGGTAGAGCACTAGCCTTGAGCTGAAGAGCTGAAGGACAGTGTTCAGGCCCAGATTTCAAGCCCCATGACCGACAAAAAAAAGTGTTATGTATTTTGTCCTTCAAAGGGTGCATACTTTCACCTTGTCCCTGTAAGAACTCCAACTGACATGACTATGCAGAAAAGAATACTGAGGCTCAGATGTGTCCCCATGGCAGGGACAAAATTATGTATTACTGAAGACTAGTGAGTTGTCTACAGTACACAATTGTTTTGTATTGTTTTTTCTAAGTCATGAACCTTGAACTCAGGGCTTAGGCACTGACCCATACCTCTTGGGCTCATGGCTAGCACTCACCACACAGAGCCAAGGACCTCCTTGCAGCACGTGCCATGGCTTAGGGTTCTATAACCGAGGTCTGTCATCCTGCCTTCTCAAGAAGCTGAGATCTGGGTTCCAAACTATCCCTGACACAAAAGGTACCATGAGACTATTATATCCTATTCACCACTAAGAAACCTGAAGTGGAAGCTAGGTGCTTGCGTCTCATGCCATCGTCCTAGCTACTCAGGAGGATGAGATCTGAGGATCATGGTTCAAAGCTAGCATGGACAGGAAAGTCCTTGAGACACTTAGATCCAATGAACCAGCAGAAAACCGGTAGTGGCTCTGTGGCTCAAGTGGTAGAGCACAAGATTTGAGCTAAAGAGCTCAGAGACAGCACCCAGGCCCAGATTTCAACTCCTACAATGACAACAACAACAAAAAAGTCAGAAACATACTAACAAACTTGAAGTAGAGGGGTGGGAATGTGCCTTAGGAATAGAGTGCTTTGCATATATGAAACCCTGAGCTTGATTTCTCAGAAACACATCACTAGGAAAAAGCTTGAAGGGGCTCTGTGGTTCAAGTGGGAGAGGGCAACCATTGTACAAGAGAAACTAGGTACGGTGCTCATGTCTTGAGTTCAAGCTCCAGGAATAGTGTGTGCACACACACATGCATGTACACACACTCACACACAGAGAGAAAGCAGAAGTGAAGCTGTGACAAAGTAAAGCAGTAGACTTCGGCTCTGAGCTCATGGTCAGCACCCAGGCCCTATGTTTAACCCCCAAACCTAGCCAGCCAGGGCCTAACTAGGAGAGGTCAAAGGTTTCAAAACCTGATGAGCTTCACCAGTCCTAGATGACAGGAAGCTTTGTGATATCCAACATGTGCTTGGATTGTCCAAGCTCCTGGAAACCTAGGAGAGGCAATATAGGCCCATCATTGCCGGCAATGAAGTGTTTCATTATGTTGAGTGCCCTAGTTGTCTGCCTGAAGGATTCCTGAATTATATTGAGCACTGTATCTGAACACTGGAATATAGTCTCATAAAGGCAGGATAAGAGCACAGAACTTGGCCTGCAATGGGAGTTGGCAAAAATGAAGGTCTCCTGTTAAAACAGAGCACTGGGAAGAGAGATAGCTAAGGTAAAAAGAGACCTTTTTCTCCTGACCTTCAGAGCCTGCCCACACAACCTCACTAATTGGCCCAGATGGAGTTATTTGGTACACAGCTGTACAGGAGTGAGGTTTTTTGTGTTCCTGTCCAGACAGAGATAGCTAAGGGTTAAAACAGGCCTTTTTCTCCTGACTTTCAGAGCCTGCCCATACATCCTCACTAATTAGCCCAGATGGAGTTATTTGGTACACAGCTGTACAGGAGTGAGGTCTTTTGTGTTCCTGTCGAGACAATGAGGGAGACTTCCTCCAGCAGGCCTGGGATGAAGAGAAAACCTCAGGCTACATTGGGAGCAGTGAAGGGAGCCCTGGAACATGAAATACCATAAAAACAGTCTCTGTGTTATGAACTCATTGTATTGAATACAATTTTCTTGCTTGGTGCCATTCATCATAGCTACTCACGAGTTTCACCTAGAGGAATACATCCATACATACACAAAGAAATTGAGGTACAGGTTTTTTTTTTTGAGGGGGCAGTCCTGGTGTTGAACTATGAGCCTAGGCCTGGCCCAAGAGCTCCTTTTGCTCAAGGGTACTGCATTAAGCTTGAGTCACAACCCCACTTCTGGATTTTTCTGTGATCTCTTAGAAATAACATTGTCAAGGACTTTCTTACACTGGCTGGTTTCAAACTCAAATTCTCTACATCTCAGCCTCCTGAGGAGGTGGGATTACAGTCAGCAGACACTTTCACCTTCTTTCTTTTCTTTTTTTATAATCTGGACTGACTTCTTAATAAGGTCATCCCTATGGTTGGGACTTATAAGTAAACTACCCAATGTTTTTTATAGCTGCTTTCTCTGAGAGTATTTTCTCTCTTCATCTTACCCTCTGGTCACAAGGTTGAAGCCAAAAGTGAGAAATGAGTGTTACAGGATTTAGGAG